>NC_072486.1:38659000-39303000 GCF_027574615.1 Eptesicus fuscus
GAGGGCTCCTGATATACCTCCCAATCATTACTCCTTTCTTCTTCCCTAAAGGTCACTACTATTCTGACCTCTCATTCAATAGATTAGCTTTGCCTGTTTTTAAACTGTATATAATGGGGTCATCAGTATGTATTCTTTGTACTTGGCTTTACACTAATATATATATATATGTATATACTAGAGGCCCGGTGCACGAAAAACGTACATGTGGCGATATGTGTGTGTGTGTCCCTCAGCCCAGCCTGCACCCACTCCAATCTGGGACCCCTCGAAGGATGTCTGACTGCCTGTTTAGGCCCAATCCCAGTCGGACATCCCTTTCACAATCCAGGACTGCTGGCTCCAAACCACTCGCCTGCCTGCCTGCCTGATTGCCCCTAACTGCTTCTGCCTGCCAGCCTGATCACCTCCTAACCACTCCCCTGCTGGCCTGATTTCCCCCAACTGCCCTCTCCTGCTGGCCAGGTTGCCCCCACTGCCCTCCCCTGCCAACCTGGTCATCACCAGCTGCCCTCTCCTGCTGGCCAGGTTGCCCTCAACTGCCCTCCCCTGCTGGCCCGGTCACCCCTAACTGTCGTTCCCTGCTGGCCTGGTCACTCCTAATTGCTCTCCCCTGCTGGCCTGGTCCCCCACAACTGCCCTGCCCTGCAGGCCTGGTCCCCCACAACTGCCCTCCCCTGCAGGCCTGGTCACCCCCAACTGCCCTCCTCTGCAGGCCTGGGTCCCCCAAATGTCCTCCCCTGCAAGCCTGGTCACTCCCAACTGCCTTCCTCTGCCGGCCCGGTCACCCCTAACTACCCTCCCTTGCAGGCCTGGTCTCTCCCAACTGCCCTCCTCTGTTGGCCTCGTCTCCCTCAGCTGCCCTCCACTGCCAGCCATCTTGTGGTGGCCATCTTGTGTCCACATGGGGGCAGCTGTCTTTGACCACATGGGGCAGCCATCTTGTGTTGGAGTGACAGTCAATTTGCATATTACTCTTTTATTAGATAGGATACTAGAGGCCTGGTGAACAAAATTCATGCACGGGGTGGGGGGGGGTCTCTCAGCCCGGCCTGTACCCTCTCCAATTCAGGACCCCTCGGGGGATGTCCAACTGCCTGGATTGGGCCTAAACTGGCAGTCGGACATTCCTCTTGCAATCTGGGACTGCTGGCTCGTAACTGCTTGCCTGCCTGCTTGCCTGATCGCCCCTAACCGCTTCTGCCTCCCTGCCTGATCACCCCTACCCACCTCTGCTGGCCTGCCTGATCTCGTCCCTAACTGCTTGCTCCCTGTGCTGGCCTGATCTTGCCCCTAACTGCTTGCTCCCCCATGCTGGCCTGATCTTGCCCCTAACTGCTTGCTCCCCCATGCTGGCCTGATCTCACCCCTAACTGCTCTCCTCTGCCTGATGGCCCCTAACCTCCTCTGCCTTGGCCCCCACCACTGTGGCTTTGTCTGGAAGGATGTCGGACGTTCGGAAAACATCCGATCAATCCGGTCTAATTAGCATATTACCCTTTTATTAGTATGGATTTGTTAGATATGTTCTTAAAGATCTCCTGCTAATTATTAACTTATTATTATCTTTCAGGTGTTTTAGAAAATAATTATGAGAGCTTACGTGTATTAAATGTTGAAAGAAATGGAAATATAATCTATACCTATAAGGTATGTCTCTATCTCTCTTTTTCATTGTGATAAAATATACATAGCATAAAATTTAGTATTATATTAACCATTTGTACTCTCTTTTTAAAATTTTATGCTCTATTTTATTGAGGGGTAACAAATATTTCTTATTGACATTTAATCTTTAATATATCACTTTTTTATTTTTGGAGATTCAATTGGGTGATTTAAATTCAGTCTTCTCTTTTTTAAATAAAATAAAACTGTGCATAATGTCTGATATAGTACTCAGTTTTTTAAAAATAAATGAAAAGTTCCACTTTCTAGAGAAAAAGTGCCCAGTAAAATTTTTATCTTTGAGGAGATATAAAATATGATTATTCTACATCATCTGTTCAGACTTAGATATGCTCAGACTTTTGAGGCATTATTATTTAACAATGTATTTTCTGTCTTTTTAAAAAAATATATATTTTATTGATTTTTTACAGAGAGGAAGGGAGAGGGATAGAGAGTTAGAAACATCGATGAGAGAAAAACATCGACCAGCTGCCTCCTGCACACTCCCTACTGGGTATGTGCCCGCAACCAAGGTACATGCCCTTCACCAGAATCGAACCTGGGACCCTTGAGTCCGCAGGCCAATGCTCTATCCACTGAGCCAAACCGGTTAGGGCTGTCTTTCTTTTTTTAAATCCTCACTTGAGGACATACTTAGAGAGAGTAAGGGATAGAGAGAGAAAAAGAGAGGAGCGGGGAGAGAAACATCGATCAGTTGACTTCTGTACATGTCCCAACCAGGGATTGAACCTGCAACCCAGATATGTGCCCTGACCGGGAATCAAACAGGCAACCTTTTGGTGTATAGGACATTGCTCAACCAACTGAACCACTCCTGCTGGGCAACAATGCATTTTCAATGTTAAGTGTTCTAAGGAAAGAAAAAAATTAAAAAATAAATATATTTTTATTGATTTCAGAGAGGAAGGAAGAAGGTGAGAGAGACAGAAACATCAATGCTGAGAGAATCATTGATTGGCTGCCTCCTGCATGCCCCACACTGGGGATCTAGCCCACAACCCAGGCATGTGCCCTAACTGGGAATCAAACCTGTGACCTCTTGGTTCCTGGGTTGACATTCAACCACTGAGCCACCCCCAGCTAGGTTAAGGAAAGAAAATTTAACTTTATTATAGTAGAGAAACATGAAAGAATAATTTCAGTGGCCAGTTGCTTTGCACAGTTGTATCACTGTACATTTTTTTGCTTAAAAAGTTACTATTTTAAGTTGTATCTGTAAGTATGCAGCATTTAAGAAGCTGTATGATTAAAAATGTTTTACTTATAAGAATATCATAGCCTTGATATAGCAACTCCCAATATTCATTACATATATTCTCTTAAATAAATAGAAGTACAAAGAGATTCACCCCTTCACCATGCTCAGTCCTACTAGACAGTATGCCCCAAATGCACTGAGCTGTACACTCTCAATCAGTTTTACCCTTTGAGCCCAGACGAGGAGCTGAAATAGGTTCTGTCCCTTTCTGACGGGCACAGAATGCTGCCTTTAGAGTGCTAGTTGCCAATGTTGATTGCCTTATTGTAGGTTTGTTTTAAAACTTGTAACATCCTAACTTTCTAAACAATGACATTTACTAAACACCTAGTTACATTTTTTTAGGATGATAAGGGAAATGTCGTCTTTGGATTATATGATTGCCAAACCAGACAAAATGAGGTAAAAATCACCGTTGATTATGAATTACTCATTGGTTACTTTACTGCTTTTAGAGTTTTCCTTCTTTCTGCCTCCTTTTTCTAGATTCACATTCTCATTTTATTTTCTAAAATTTTAGTTTTTATCTCTTTGCCTTTCTTCTCTTCTCCCTTTTATCCTCTCATAGCGCATCTCTCTCTCTCTCTCTCTCTCTCTCTCTCTCTCTCTCTCTCTCTCTCTCTCTCTCTCTCTCTTTCTCTCTAAGTGCAAAGTCTTTTGGACCAAAACATCAGCTGAAGTCTCTTGGTCCTTTGAGATTTAAGCTAAATTGGCTTAAGCCAATTATCCAATATTCTGTAGGAATGTAGGGAGTCCAGTGCCCTCCCCAAGATTTGTGTGCCCTTAAAAGCTCAGGATCTCACAATGACCTCTAGCTCTGAGTTCTGCTTCTGCTTAACCTTCACTTATCTCGCTTTTCAAAGATCCAGGTATAGAACCTAGTCTGCTTTTCTAAAAATTTCCCCAAGCCACCCACATAAGGCATTAGATAATGTGATAGGCTTGTCTAATTTTGGGGGCAAATGGGAGGAAGTCATTTTTTGCCTATATAAAAACAATTTACAACTGTTAAGGGATTAAGAAGTCTAAAAATGTACACTGGCACAAAAGCTTCCCCAAAACATTGCTTCATGAACAAAACAAGTTGCCAGGGTAATACATTCCACTTACGTTTTAAAAAATTGCAAGAAAACTACGCTACACATGCGCATAAATATATGTCGGAGTCAAAAAGAGCAAATTATCATCATGTTTCATTTTAGAAGAGAGTTAGGACTGAGTGAGCATAATGGAGAGCTTTGACTTTTTATTTGGTAGTGTTTGCATGTTTTAAATATGGAGATTATGCTCATGCTGTTTTATAATTAAAAGGATAAAACACTAAACATTAAGTGTATACATCCATGATTCTTCTTATTTGCAAATTAGAATTCCTCAATTAGAGCAAGAGTCAAAGGAAGCCAAACATTCTCACATGAATTCAGAGCCTTCTTATTAGTTCTTATTCAAAGTTCATTTTCTGTAATTTAGTGTGTTCTGACTTCCCCCAATTTTTTTTTTACCAACTTCTGGCCATAGGATTCTAGTGTGTTCTCAGGGATTTTTTTTGCCTGCAGGTACTAATTACCTTCTTAATACTTCTACTATTTATTGTTTCTCTTAACCCATTCTCCTGACATCTAAGACTTTTTATCTTCTTTATCCTCTGAGTGTACTTTATAAGTTTGCCCAATATAAGTAATTGTCTCCAGTTCCTCAATCTGTGCCTCACATCCTCCTTCTGAGGGACCATTTTCATTTTCTTTAATATTCAAGGAAATGGAACAAATGTTTGCAAAATTTCAAACAGCAGCAAGACAATAAAAATAAAGATTAAATAAAGGTAGATTACTTTGTCAATGCACTAAATACAAGAGTCCTATAAGAGATGTACTTGTGACAGTCTCTTAGACATGGCTAGTTATGTCATGTTATATAATTTGATTAAAACTTTACTTGCCTCAATAATTTTAATAACTAATATTTGAGTGCTTATGTATGGCAAACATTGTATTAAGTGCTTCATATGGATTATCTCCCTTGATCCTTCTAACAATTTAATTAAGATAGGTATTATGATTCCTATTTTACTGATGGGCGGATAGGAAGGTTGAGTAACTTGTCCAAAGCCACACAGCTAGCAAGTGGCAGAGCCAGGATTAAAACCTGGGTCTAGTTTGGCTCCAAGGTCTGTGCTCCTAACTGCTAAGTTTCAGTGCCAAACATGGCCCGCAATGGCACACTTTTTTTTTTCTTAAAAAATAATCAGAAATTCCTCAGTGTGAATAAACTGGCTCATTGAGGGTTCTTTAGTAAAACGTTTGCCACAATGATACTTGGTAGACAGCTAAATGGGAATCTGTATATGAAACCCCCAATTAAAAAATGCTTTATTTTAATAGCATCTCTATACGTTCGAGAAAGACTTGCAAGTTGTCAGTTGCTCTGTCAACAGTGAGAGAACTTTGCTTGGTAAGTTGAACTCTTTTAATGCTATGTGTCAAAAACTAAATTACATTTTTTTTTTTAGTTTCAAAGTATTGAATGTTTACAATATTTGATTAGTGTATTATAATGATTTTCTGTGAAGAGAAGCTCTTAGTGGATTAGATGTGAAATAAAGAATCTATTGAGTCTACCTACAAAAAAAGATTACTTGGTATTCCTCCTTAATCATCCCTGACAGATGCTTTGAGCCCTCACTTAATTCACATAGCAAATAGTAAACTTTAACAAGCCACTGCATGAATCATTTGCTAATGACTTATTTTTCTTTTTCCATTAGCTGCAAGTTTAGTTCAATCTACTAAAGAAGGAAGAAAGAATGAGCTTCAACCAGGTAATGAAATTATACTTTTTAGTGCTTACTGATAGATGAAGATTTATTGAATGACTTAGTCAAATTTCAGGCATCTTTATAAATAGCTTTATCTCACAATGAAAAGGTAAAGGTTATGTCAAGCATGTAAAAGAGTTTAAATTTTTTTCAAGTTAACAAGTAAGTACAGAAAATATTATAACAGTGAACGGCAGAAGTATAAAAAGGCAATTAGCACCTGCAAAGTAAACATTGAGAACATACTAGAACCCCATGGTCAGAAGCTGATGTAAAGGATTGGTAAAAGTTTGGTATTTCTTTAACAATACCATTTTTAAAGAATATCTGGTTAACTATTGACCAATACATAATGCAATATGAGTAGTCCATCAATTCTAAATATAAAATCAATTCTACTTATTTGCCAAGGCCTACTTCATAGTTTATTATCTATGTGATGCCCCCCTCCCATCCTTTTAACATTTTATAATATCCATCTCTCTGCTCAGAACCTAATAAATATTGAATGCCTGCAGTGGGTCAGGCACTATGCATTCTGCTAGGGATACAGTGGTTTGCAAAGAGGTGTGGCAATTGCCCTGAAGGTGAGTTATAGGGATGCCCATTGAGCATGTGCCCCATCTTTGAAGGAAGCCCAGTGGGATCAGCTTTTCAGTTTATCAAGAGAAGTATGGTCCTGGCTGGGTGGCTCAGTTGTTTGAAGCATCGTCCCGTACACCAAAAGGCTGTGGGTTCGATTCCTGGTCAGGGCACATACCTGGGTTTTGGGTTCGATCCCTGGTTGGGGCATGTGTGGAGGCAACCGATTGATGTTTCTCTCTCTCTCTTCCTTTCTCTCTAAAAGTCAATTAAAACATATCCTCAGGTGAGGATTTTCTTTTTAAAAAAGAGAAGTAAGGACATTGATGCAAAACTTTTATTTTTAAAAGTTGGCTCAAATATTTTTTAAAAATTCTCCTTGGCCAATGATAACCACCTGTGGCTGAATCTAGCCTATGGACTCCTGTTTTTCAACCTCTGGCCTAGTGGATCTCATTTCGATCTTTTGCTATTCCAATCCTGCAGTGTGTTTGTTCCATCTGTTCTGTCTATTCGGCACTTAAACTCCTTCTTTTGTTAGCATAGTTCCCACTCGGAGGTATTCACCTGCAGTTGCATATGATGGGAAAATCCCTTTTTCATACTTTCCACAGGAGGCTTATGAGGCACTCCTGGGCTCCCACAGAGTGAGCTTAGAGAGAGTCAAGTCTGGGTAGGACCGTCTCAGGGACCTCAGCAGAAGAGTTTCTGGGAGATGTTGGTGAGCAGGATGCAATTTCTGAAATCTCATGTATATTACTCACCCAATCTTCCCTCCTGCCATGTTACACTGAGAACCACAGCAGTCCTCTTCCCTCTCCTGTGCCCTGTCCTGCTCTTAGCATTCTCTGCTCTTCTTAGAATCAGGTGCAATGCTCACTTCAGAGGTAGGTCCCTGCACCTCCTAGTTATTTTCTATTTTGTGAGAATATTTTTTCCATTGATTTTTAGAGAGAGTGGAAGTAAGGGAGGAGGAGGGGGAAGAAAGAGGGGGAGAGAGAGAGAGAGAGAGAGAGAGAGAGAGAGAGAGAGAGAGAGAGAAACATTGATGAGAGAGAGACACATCGATTGGTTGCCTCCTGCATGCACCCCAACTGGAGCTAGGAACAAACCCAAAACCCAGGTATGTGCCCTTGACTGGGAATGGAACCTACAAACCTTCCATCTGTGGCTGAGCTCTAACACTGAGAAAAACTGGCCAGGACTGTCTGACTTTTTACTTAGCATAATGCCCTCGAAGTTCATCCCTATTGCAGCTTTTGATTCTGCTGTTTCTACTTCCTGTATGCCCATATCCTGCGGCCCTGTCTTTCCCTTCAGCGATGTGCTCCCAGTCTCCACTGATAGCTGGATTCTCTACATTCTTAAGACAATTTTAGACATTGCATGGAACCATGGGATTTTTATGGTTGAAAGTATTGTAGAAATAACTTGGTTCTGTAGTTCTTCATTTAATTTTTTAAATAATAAGGTAGGGACGCCTAGAAATCTTTGTGACTTGCTGACAAGTGTATATTAGGTTAGTGGCAGAGCTTACACTAGAACTGATGTCTCCAGAATCTTAATTCAGAGTGCTCCCTGGTACACTGTGAAAACACATGATATGTTATTGAGAGAAATTCCCTTTGGCACAATTATTCTTATCATTATGCTAATTATATTAGTTAGGTGTCTCTCTGCTGCTCTAAAGAAGGGAAATATTAATATAGGAAAATGGCTTCTGTCCTTGAAAATCCTCCCACTTTTCAGGAAAGTTAATTTAGTTGATAGCTGGTTATCTCATTTGGGTACAATTCACTGCCAAAAAGGGCAAACATAAAGTGATTCCTTTTTTCCACTGAGAAGATACCCCTGCCTGCCCCCCAAAAGCACTCCCCCCCCAATAAAAATATATAAGCTTTTAGGGCAAGAAATAAAATAGTCAGATGCCAGCTGTACTACTTAATATGTTAATGTAGTTATACCAAATTAAAAGAACATCCTATATAATAAAAGGGTAATATGCAAATTGACCCCAACGGCGGAATGACCAGGAATGACCAGTCGCTATGACGCGCACTGACCACCAGGAGGCAGATGTTCAATGTAGGAGCTGCCCCCTGGTGGTCAGTGCACTCCCACAGGGGGAGCTCTGCTCAGCCACAAGCCAGGCTGACGGCTGCGAGCGCAGCGGTGGTGGCAGAAGCCTCTCCTGCCTCCTCAGCAGCGCAGTCAGAGCAGGCCTAAGCTGGCAGATGGACATCCCCTGAGGGCTCCCGGGCTGCGAGAGGGTGCAGGTGGGCTGAGGGACCCCCCGAGTGCATGGATTTTCATGCAACAGGCCTCTAGTAAAATAATAACAATACGGGAATTTTGGACCGGAACATGTGGTTTTCCCCTGGGCAGAATGGCTTCCCCAGATTCTTTGTCCATTGGAGTCAAAGAATGAAACCACTGATGGAAGATGGTATAGTAAAGGTGGAAATTTACTGAAGAACAAGTACAGACTCCCATGTGGGGAGGGGCAAAGAGTCCCACCGAGTTCCTTTTCCCCCAGTTTATAAAGGCTGCAGTTTTTGTGTCTCAATATCCCCTCTGATTGGCCACTATTCCCCTTTGATTTGGTCACTATAGCAACTCCTGAGCTCAAAGGTCAAACCTCACATGGTCAAACCTCACAAAGGTCAAACCCTTCTTCTTTATTTTGTAAATATAGACCTTTGGCTACTCCCAGTTCCCCAATCTTATGGAAATGTAACTTCTGTTGCTTCCAACTTCCTTGTCTTATGAAAATGTAACTGCTGCCTCTCCCAATTCCCTTGTCTTATGGAAATGTAACCTTTGTAGCTCTGTAGCCCTTTGTTTCTTCCATGGACCCCCTTAATTATAAAAATTCCCTAAACCTGCCTATTTCACCCCTAAAAATTCCTATTTCAATAAGGAAAATTGCTTTTTCTTCTAATGTTCACATTTAAAAAATATTTTTTTACTTTTCAATTATAATTGTCTTCATTCTCACATTTCACAGAACATTTCTATTCTGTTTTCATCACAAGTATCTTTGACACCACGGTCTTTCTTATTCCTAGAACCATTTTTTTGAGTTACCAGGCAAATTCCTAAAGCACCTCACCTTTGTTTCTATCCCATTTATTAGAAATACAGTCCTTTTTTTTTTTTTAAATTATATTTTATTGATTTTCCACAGAGAGGAAGGGAGAGGGATAGAGAGCTAGAAACATCGATGAGAGACAGAAACATCGACCAGCTGCCTCCCGCACACCCCCCACAGGAGATGTGTCCGCAACCAATGCACATGCCCTTGACCGGAATCGAACCTGGAACCCTTCAGTCCGCAGACCGACGCTATATCCACTGAGCCAAACTGGTTTCGGCTACAGTCCTTTTTAATAGGTGTATGATCCTGGATTTTTATTCGAAGCTACAAGTACCCATTGACCAAACAACATTTGATTTTCTTGTGCTATCCCCAAATTGTACATTGTCATTCAAAATGAAGTCATTGAAAAGTACCAGAGAACAGTAGTCTTTATAAGAACTCAAATATAAGGCAACTCCTTTTGAAGTTTAATCTTGAGGGAGGGGAGCTTTTGGCCTATATTTGGATATTTGTGATAATCCCATTATAGCCTGTATCCAAGGACTTCCTCCTAGCTGCTATCTTTGTTGGCATTTGCTTGAATGTGACACTGAGGAAATAAGTGGGTGTTTATCAGAGCAGCTCTGCCCATTCCTGAGGGGAAGCCAAGTCCCTGTCCTACTGATGGGTGCTGTCAACTGAAACATATTCATGCATCAGGAGTATCTTCATATTTCCACATACAAACCACATCTGCCACCATGCTGCAGAACTGGAGTGACCCTGAAGCAAACTGTCTTATTTAGACTTAGAAGCTGCGGGGGCCTGTGAAGCTGTGCTAAAAGTGGCCGAGGAATGGGAGGAACTGGTTCCTCACTCCACGTGCATCGACTTCTCCTTTATGAAGTTTTCTGGATCTGTTTGGGGTTCTAAGAAATGTCACAGTAAACTTTAAGAAAATTATTTTTCTTTGTGTAATATAATAGGCAACACATGTACATTTTCCAAGTTCAGACCTATGTGGAGAAAATAATGTGTGATTTTCTGGTCTTCATTTCTAAAAGCCTCCTTTACTTTGTAGGATCAAAGTGCTTAACTCTGTTGGTTGAAATCCACCCCGTTAACAATGTGAAGGTTCTAAAAGCAGTGGATAGCTATGTTTGGGTTCAGGTGAGTGAGCTTGTCATTTAACACTTATCTCATTAATCAAAAGGCCTGAACCTAGAGGCAATGGTGTTTACCAAGTGCTTTCACATACATTATTACATTTTATCCTCAAAGCACTCTGAGAAATGGTATGGCAGGAATTATCAGCTCTTCCCTTTGCAAACATGGAAATCTTTAAAACTCTGGTTCCCTTGTCTCTATTAGATCATGTTTTGTCTGATAGTAAGGTAATGTTTTATGTAATAAAATATTAAATATAAAAACATACTTAAGGTAAATTTTTTTTTAAAATAGTTTATTTAATGTATTCATAGGGTTGACAGGTCAAATATCCACGATTAAATGACTTAACCCCGTAATTGATCAACTCTGTGAAGTGGACGTAGAAGCACTGTGTGAACAATGCAGGGGACTAGATAGAGGCAGCCCTCCTTGTTTGCTTGCTCATTCTGAATTTAAAAATTCTGCTAAAATTTATTTGTAACCCCAAATCAGTACTTATGGTCTTTTCACAGTCATTTGTTCAAAATGGTGAAAGATTTGTTACTCAGTGCACACATTTCTAGTGCTGAGGTTTGGACCCTAACCTGCTGCCCTTTGAGCATTTCCCTGCAGCATGAGGTGCATCTTCCAGATAGTTCCAGTGGATAATTAGGCCCCCATCTACACCCCTATCGTGCGAACTTCCCATTGATGAATATGAACAATCAAAGCTCCATATTTGGGAAGATAAATATTTCCTTAACGTCTCTATGGCTTCTTACTCACAATGCCAAAAAATAAATAAATAAAAAATACCCCAAACCTTGCGGGCTTTTGTAGAGCTGTGTCTGAAGCCTGTTGATTTATATTCTGACTTCTAGGCCTTGCTCTAGGGTTGCTTCATAAAAGAAAGAAAAACAACCAACACCTAAGTGGGACTTTCAAAATCATGTTCTCACCGATTGCCACACAAGGACCAGGCAGAGGTTTAGAACTCCACAGCACCTTTGTCTGGGTCGCAGTCCTAAGTGAGCATGCCCCGGCCACCTCTGTGGCCCCAGGGGCGGCCATGTCATCTTCGGTGGGAGCACCTCCATGTGTTGAGACACTGAGCATCTACTCTTCTGTTATTCGTGTGGTGTCACTCATCTGTGCCTCTCCTCTCCCCAGGACTCAAAGTACCTTGCTCCATGTGCCCCATTTCACACATCAGGAGATACTTAAGTTCTGTATTATTTTTGTAGCTGAATTCTGCACTTGCTATCTGTTTTATAATTTTGAAGTTATTGCTATGAAGAATGGTATATAGTTAATGTTTTGTTTTTCAATTCTAAAAGGGAAACCGGACTACAGATAATTTTAAAAATGGACCATTTCTATTTCCAATTTGTCATTGTGAAAAGTTAGGACACCAGGTAACATATTTTGACGAAAATGTTCCTAGTCTGTAGAGAGGCTGCCAACTATACGATAGGGACGTTAAAGGTTGTGTTCTTTCAAATGCTTTCCAGTTTGGAGGGAAAAAGTGAAATTCACTGGTGGATCTTCTCTAGTAAGCTTTCATGATACAAGACAAGCCTGCTGATTTATAGTGAACCTTTTGATAATGAAAGAATTAAGTCAGTGGAGTGTCATCCCGTGACCAGTGCTCCCTCATATCACAGTCGACAGCGTCAGGCCATGGGTTTCTGGCTGCCTGCTTGTCACATACGGGAGAGCACTGAGGGGGAGGAGTGGGGTGGACCCCCCTTTCCTTTCAGGGGCAGTCATTCTTTGAGGCTTGCAAGTCCTCCACCACATGCCACACGGTGACTCACTGTCCTTTCTTGGAAAGTCCCTGGCTGTGTTGTGCTTTGTCTGTTGGATGTGGGACTTGAGGTTGTAATGGAGAGTACGTTTACTTAGCTCTCTAATGAAATAGTAGGGTTTGGTTGCACAACCAATGTATTGATCGCTCTTATTTTGTGCCATGTGAGATAGAGCTTTCTGTACAAATGTCACATTGTTTCTGATTGACTTCAGAATCACAGTTTCCAAATAGGAAGCCCCATCTCTAGAGATAGCTTACACTTTAGCCTTACCACTTAAATGAATTATGTTAGACCTGCAGTCCATTTTCCCCTGGAAAACGGAGCTCCTGAAAGTGTTCCACTTTCCTGCTGGCTTCCATCTGTAATGTGTGCGTGCCTAAATATGAGACTCACCTACCCTGTTCTGTGGTTCCCAGCCCCTTCTCTGGTCTGTAGCAATATAGTGATCAAATACAGCTTTTGAAATAGTTGTGTAAGCAAGGTAGTTGCTCATGGTTTTGATTGATTTTCTTTTTGCAGTTCCTCTATCCACATGTTGACAGTCATCCCTTTCCAGAGAACCATCTGTTACTGATTTCAGAAGAGAAATGTAAGTGCATCCTTAGGTGGTGTATGGGACTTCATGAGTGGACTCTCCTATTGAAGTATAGGCCACGACTGAATCTTCTAGAGGTCCCCTCACCAGTGTTGAGGCTCTGCGGACCCTTAATGTCCATTTGAGACCTGGGACTCCTGTAGAGGGGCTGTTGCCCAACTGTCTGTCTCATACTTTTGTAACTAGAACTGGCAGAAGGTAAGTCTGATGAATGAATCTAAATTGCTTACTGAGAGAAAGGGATCATCTCCACCTTGACCCGAAATGCTTAGTGTTTTGTTCATGTGAAGTTGCTCCCTATAAAAAAGCCTCCCCGGATATCTTCTATGAGTTTTCTATTTGATATTTTCATACAAACAGGTGTTTGGTATTTGGAAACTGCAAGTAAACCCTAACAAATGAGCCCTTATTAGTTGCACATAAGACCGATGGTATAGGGGAGGCAAATGCTTGTTGAGGGAACTCAGGGGAGCAGAAAGGTTTATGTGTGCATTGTTGATATTGAGGAGCAGGGTAAACATTGGACTTGAAACAGACTGTAAAGGGAGGTTGTGTTTTGAACCTTTATTGTGAGATTACTGTCTGTGATAATATTTTTCAGTCAGTTGTTTAATTTCCCTTTTTTATAAAAAAATTATTCACAATGGTTAGGTGAAAAAGTAGTACTCATGTTTTTCATGAAGATTAAATGATCTTTCTATTGCTTTTTTCTTTAAAGATATTGAACAATTTCATATTCAAGTCATCCAAGAAGATGGAAATAGAGTGGTAAGTATTTGAAATCCCTTTTGCTTCAGAACCTGCCCCCGCTACCTCCCAAGAACGACATTTCTAGACTGTTAAAGATAGGTTAATGTGCCCTGGCCAGTGTGGCTCAGTTGGCTGAGTGTCGACCTGTGCACCGAAAGGTTGCTGCTCAGGGCACATACCCAGGTTGCGGGTTCCATCCCCCATATAATCGATGTTTCACTCTTTCTCCCTCTCCCTTCTTCTCCCTAAAATCAATAAAAAACATTGAAAAATAGGCTAACATTATGGAAACAGCATTTTCTTTATTTGCTGTCTTCCAACTTACAATGTTGCTATTGTAAAGTGCGAACTAATACAAGATATATAAAGGGGCCCTAACTGGTTTGGCTCAGTGGAGAGAGCGTCAGCCTGCCGACCAAAGGGTCCCAGGTTCAGTTCTGGCCAAGGGCATGTATCTTGGTTGTGGGCTATTTTCCAGCCCCGCCACTGGTCAGGGCTCCTGCAGGAGGCAACCAGTCGATGCGTTTCTTTCACATGAATGTTTCTATCTTTCCCTCTCACTTCCACTCTCCCTAAAAAGAAAAAAAAAAAAAGAAAGAAAAAAAAAAAAAAAAAGAAAAAAAAAAAAAAAAAAAAGGAAAAATATCCTCCGGTGAGGATTAACAACAACAACAACAAAACCTAGAATATATATATATATGGATTAAATGTTTTCTTTACCTCTATCTCAGCCTCCAATCTTGGTTTCCTGAGATAACTTACAATGACAGCCTTGTGTGACTCTTTCCACACCTTTTGCCTTGCTCAGGTGCATGTATACAAGGATTCAATTGTTTTAAGCAAAATAGAATTGTAACATATATATTAATTTGCTGCTTTTGTTTTTGCTTTTTACGTAATATATCATGGGTATCTCTACAGCTACTAAATAAATATATAATTTTTTTCTAATTTTTATATATAGATACATATACATACATATATAATAAATGGGATCATAACATATATGCTGGGGTTTTATATAATTTAATTTACTTTTATTTTTTTTGCTTGTTTTCCACTTTCCCCTCACCTTTTCACCTTTATTTTTGTTCACAACCTGGTATGTGTCCTATCATACTTTTCTCTATACATCTGTTGTCTCTCATCCTCACCCCTCACACACCTAGGGGTTTGTTTATTGTTCACTCCTTCCTCACTCACCTTTGTGGAATGACCTGTGGGTCACCTAGAATACTAGTTCCAACTTATTGTCTTTAGAAGTACTTAATGTACACAGTTTTCAACCATTTCTCACAGATGTACATTTACTTGGTTACCAACTTATTTTATTTGTTTGCATTAGAAATTGTCTCAAACATTTTTGTGTCTATAGCTTTCCATATTTGGTACTTGATTTCGGGGTTAAATCCTCAGGTATGGATAATTGGGTTGATGTCTTAATAAATTTCAATAGATTTTGCCAGATTGATTTTCAAAAAAATTGTAACAATTTACAACTTTACAAGCAAAGTATAACAAAACCCTTTTCTCTATCCATACCATTAATAGGTGTACTAGTATTTGTCTTTTTAAAAATAATTCCAATTCGGTGGGTGTAAGTTGATATTATTTTAGTCTGCATTTCCCTTGGTATTAGTGAGTTTGAACATCTACTATGCTTATTGGCTATTTGAATTTTTAAAACATTGCTTAGTTGTTTTTTCTTTGTCTATTTTTGTACTGGGTTGTCTTTTTCTTGACAATTTTATGCGATATTAATATATTGTTATTTAAAATGTCCTTCAATATTTAAATAAGCATCAAAATAGTGTTTGTTTGAAGATTTTAATTTTAAAGTTATGTGAAGAAAATTGAAATGGAAAATCACATTTATTAACATGTATCTACTATTTATTGCCTTATATCAAGAGGCCAGGCTAGCCGAAACCGGTTTGGCTCAGTGGATAGAGCGTCGGCCTGCGGACTGAAAGGTCCCGGGTTCGATTCCAGTCAAGGGCATGTACCTTGGTTGCAGGCACATCCCCAGTAGTGGGTGTGCAGGAGGCGGCTGATCGATGTTTCTCTCTCATTGATGTTTCTGACTCTCTATCCCTCTCTCTCTTCCTCTCTGTAAAAAATCAATAAAATATATTTAAAAAAAAAAAAAAAAGAGGCCAGGCTAGAACATGACCATCTGTGGTTAGAAAAACATGTGTGGCTAGAGCTCTGGGCCACCAGTGACTAAGTGGATGGGAGGGCAAGATCAGGGCCAGTGGTCAGAGAGGAAAGAACCAGGCAAGATCCCAAAGCCTGTGATGAGAACTTAGGGGAGAGATGTAACTAAACAAGCAGGGGTCAGAAGCTGGGGATGGGCACAGACAAAGGACTGGCTGGTTGGAAGGGGGCTTGGGAGCCAAGAAGACACTGTAGAGACAGCGAGGGCGGCGGGCACCTGTCAGCAGCCCAGAAAGACTGCCTCTCCCTGCCGAGAGGGTGCAGCCTCAGCATCCCTCGGTCCACGTGTGCCCTACTGTGAGAGGCACTTTTGCCCTCATTCTGAAAGGCTTAGAGCACAGCTTCTTGAGGCGGTTGCGGCTCCACGAATTTCTCACAACATTCCTGCGTGAGGGAGGTGGTATTATACTCATCCCGTTTTTACTGCAAATAACAAAACCAAGACTCAGAGATGACATAGCTCTAGAGATGTGAACCTGGGTTGCCACACTCTGTCAGTATATACCTTTTATTTTTATTTATTTATTTTATTTTATTTTTTAAAAAATATATATTTTATTGATTTTTTACAGAGAGGAAGGGAGAGGGATAGAGAGTTAGAAACATCGATGAGAGAGAAACATCGATCAGCTGCCTCCTGCACACTCCCTACTGGTGATGTGCCCGCAACCAAGGTACATGCCCTTGACTGGAATCGAACCTGGGACCCGTGAGTCCACAGGCCGATGCTCTATCCACTGAGCCAAACCGGTTAGGGCTACCTTTTATTTTTTAAACCGTATTTTTATTGATTTCAGAGAGGAAGGGAGAGGAGAGAGAGATAATCATTGATCAGCTGCCTCCTACACACCCCCTACTGGGGATGGAGCCCTGCAACCTGCACATGTGCCCTTGACTGGGACCCTTCAGTCCCCCCACACTCTATCCACTGAGCCAAACCAGCCAGAGCTTGTCAGTATACACCCTTATCTGAAAGAGTTCCCACATCTACCTGAACCTAACACCTTTCAGGAAAATGGAAACAAGATGGCTTTCCAAGGTTTAGAGACAAACAGGCCCTCTTGGATCTTTTCTCCAGGGACACTTTCCTCTAGCCTCTGGACATCGGCAAGCCAGAATCGGAGGAGCATGATTCTGCATGCCCTGTGCCTTCCCCTAGTTCCAAGTTAGCCTCAATCGCAAAGTCCCTGTTAGGGTTAGAGAGGGTTTAGGCATGAAAATGGATATAGAAGCATCGAACAGACTGTCCATCCTCAGAGGGAAGGCAGAGGAGGGTGGGGAGAGGTAAGAGATCAACCAAAGGATTTGTATGCATGCATATAAGCATAACCAATGGACATAGACAGTAGCGGGTGAGGGAATGTGCTAGGGGGTGGGAGCAGCCAGGGAGAGGTCAATGGGGGAAAAAGGAGACATAAGTAATACTTTAAACAATAAAGAACTTAAATTAAAAAAATAAATAAATAGAACAAATTATTACATAAAAAAAAGAAAAGAAAAGAAAAAGAAAATGGATCATTCTGATGTTCCCTTTTTTTTTTTTCTCGCTTCTACCTCTATCTGTCTACATTCTTTCCTCATCTGTCCGATATAGATTACTTTTGCTACATAAAGCATTTTGAGGGACGTGAATACTTAATTCCTTGCATTAAACTTCTAATATCCTTGGCAATTTACACACCTTATCTCATTTTTCTTCTTTTGAATAAGCATTGCTTGAGAACTGTTATGTGCTAGAAACAAGGCATTGAGAATTGGAAGGTGGCATAGAAGAGTGCATTCTCACGGGGGAGACGAGGGGAATTCATTAAACCGTAACTGTGACAGGAGCATGCCCAAGTGCCATAGAAATACAGAGGTGGGAAGCTTTGCCTTGGTCTTGGGCCTGAGTTTTCCCTTGGCAGCCCAGCCTCTGTGAAGGCCTCGTCATCGAGACCTGAGTGGGTTATGTCCAGAACAGAAAGCTCTGGCTCTCCTCTATTAACCTGGCTATTGACTTGTGGTAGGTGTGGCCTTGCCTTCAGCACCACCCACCTGTCTGTTAAACTAGGAATAGAGTAAAATAGTATATTATAAAGTGTTTGGGAAGAGCAAGTAATGAAATGATGTCTTACATCTTTTCTAAAAGAACTTGCCATATGTACTAGTATGTGTTTTTTTTTTGGGGGGTGGGCTGCTAAAAATAAACTGTGGAAATATTTACATGTATTAGTCAGATAAAATATGCAAATTAAGAATGAATTCCAGATCTTTTTTCTTTTAAAATACTTATTTATAAAATCTTTTTGCCTCTTTAGGTGATTAAAAATTCTGGCCATGTCCCAAGAGAGAGAATAGCAGAGGATTTTGTTTGGGCTCAGTGGGATATGGCAGAGCAGAGATTATACTACATTGACCTGAAGGTAAAAGCTAGTCCGGTGGCCCTCCTTTTTTTAGGTACAATTGAATTTTTACTTTATCGCTATTGTAATTTACTAGTGACTGCGTTTTCATTGATGGTTTATTAAAAAGAAGGAAAAGCTTTTCATTACTGTTTGCTTCTTGGCTGCTTCTTTCTCTCTGATGCTCTTTTGTTTTTTAACTTGTATTTTTGTTGGTTTTAGTGGGATAAATTGTCATTTATTTGGTTTTCTCTTTTAGAGATCAAGGAGTACCTTAAAATGTATCCAGTTTTGTGCTGATGAGAACTTTAACCTAATGGTAAGTCCAGATAATGACTGGGCTAGAGGAAATTTTTTAACATGTTGCTGCCCCTTTTTAAAGAGAATTGTTATCATTAACAGCATTTTAGCACTCTTGATGTGCTATTTGTCAGTTGTGTGAACAAGTAAAATACTTTTTGCCATCTCAAGGCTTCAACACTATAACAATTGCAATTAATATACACAGGAAATTTCTGATAACTGAATGCTTCCCATGAAAGAAACAGGTGTAGTAAGAGTGAGGATTAGTAGAAGGTAATAGGTGTGGTCTATAGTAAATAGCTTTAAGTAGTTACAAGTCATTGATGCCAAAGGATTTATGAAGTCGGAGGATTTGAGAATAAGGTCAGTGAGAGGGCATAGTTTAATTAGTAAAAATCTAGCATGACTCCTGAAAAAGCTATTTGGAATGCTAGCCTTGGGGTGAGGAGTCATAAATATTTTTATCTGTAATGGGCAGTACAGTATTATTCTTCCTGATGAGGACTAATATTGGTCTAGATTGGTATCATACCATTATAAGAATTCATATATTCCTCCTGCATCCCTCCCCCCTCCCCCTTTTTGACTCATCCACGCTCCTGCTAAAGACATGCATTCCTTCTTTCCTTATGTGGCCATCCATGTCTTGTAAAAGTTTACTCCCTTTAATTGGCTTATTATATAATCCGTTTATGATACTCACATCTGAAACAAAGTTTGCCAAATATTAGCCCTTTGAGAAATAAACACAGGTGAATCTTGTGATTGTAGTAAGCTCCAAAATATTCCCGATGGGCTTCCTGTGCTGTGTAACTTCAGAATAACCTCTGAAGACAATGATGGTTAAATGGGCTCTTCATCATTAGGCGAGCACAGCCGTGTCCGGCTTCAGCACTGTTGTCACTGAATGCCATTTTTTGTTTGTTTTCTCCTGACTTTTTGACAGTTTGAAGCACCTTTGGACATATCATTAAGTGACTCAGGATTTAAGTAAGTTGTCAAAGATTTCTCTTAATTTTCATAGACACTTGTGGGCAGAATGGCTATATTCATGCCTAATCTATGGTATGCAGACAAAAGGATAATCAGATATTCCATGTCTTCTTTTATCCTTCTGTTTTCTATCGGGAATAGAAACAGCGTTATCAAGCATGAACACAGGGTGTTTCCATGTAAAGCCAATTGTGCTGATTTTTGTAGCCATTTATTTCTACAGGCTGTCTCTGCCTATTTTGGTCTACGGAAGTACGCTTCTCCCTGTGATTCAATAAAAGGAGTCAGTGAGTCAGAGACAGCCACCTTTAAATCAAACGTAAAATCCCTTTTCTGTAGCCATCAAAGAGGAAATCACAGGTCAATCCACTTGTAACTCAACTGAATCTATTGCGTTATTTCTTTTCCTTTTTAGACAAACGATGATTCCCCCACCGCCCCAGACTATTTTAGTAAAAACATGAAACACTTTTGAAAAACTAGACACAACACCATCAGTGCACAGAAAAAGTAAAGTCTTCTTGAATTAGACCAACGATAATCCCAAACTATTCAGTGTTTTACTAGCTTTATTTCATCATATATAAATGTACAGTTGTGCCTATTTTGAAACATATACAGTCCTGTAAATCAGAAAAAAATGGAAGTTGAAAATAATTTTTTTTCTGTTTCCCAGACCACATCATTTATGTACCACATATATATATATATTTAAAAACCAAAACTGTTTTATGGAATTTTTAAACAATGGAATGTATATACTTAAAATTTTCACGGACATGTCTCTACTTCTATAGGTATATTTTAGTGGTTACTATCCTTTGCAAGGGAAGTTATTTTTAAATGCATTCAAAATTTTTTGTCTTTTATGTTCTCAGACTTGTCAACTTTGGATGTGGTTATCTTCAAGATCAAGAGAAGTTATCCAAATACCTGACTCTGTGCGTTTTTACCAACCGTACAGGTAGAACCAACGTTGCATTTACCCATTGGTTCAACTATACTTGAGTTCTATACAAAACGTAGTCATGGTTTAGTTGTATGGATCTTGAAAATGAAATATAACGGCCACATTTTTCTACAAGTGATCATTTGGATTTTTGTATAACAGATTATTTTCTCCACTGTAATTTTATAAATCTGCTAGCTATATAAAATAAGCTATACTCAACAGGGTTATTGTTCTAATCGTTATTTTTGTATATTGTTCTAACAGAGGAGATGGATTCACATTTAATCAGCCTAGATTTCCTCTCCTGCTTCATCTTTTAACAAATGGCACAGTGATGGAGATGCTTCTTGCATCGGACTTACTGATGTGTTTGGGTTCTAAACCTATGAACTTAGCTTCTTTAAGTGCCATGCTATCACCTGCTGAGCTAATAATAAAGCTTGGCATACAGTTGTTAGTGTACATCTTCGGTCTCTTAACACCTGTGTATTGCAGATGGAGAAAATAAAAAGGGGGGAAAGTATACCTGAAAATGAGAGGAGGGGAGTATGATTACATGAACAAATCTGGTGGAAAAAATGCTCATCAATCCCAACAATCATCTAAATGATCAACTCTAATAACTAAATCTAATAGCCATTTTTAATATTCCAACTTGAGTGGAAATTTACCATGTGATTTAAGTAGTGCTTATATTACAGATAGAAGTGGGCCTCATCTCCCCCGATTGCTGTTAGGGGTGGATTTCTTGTGATAACCAGAGAAAAGGAATTTTCTGAAACTAGCACGGGAGAACGAATGATTTCTATTTGCGTGGACGTACATCCCTGGGTTTCCAAAGTTCCATTTCCCTTTGCCCAGTCATAGAAGAAGTGTAGCTGGGGTTTCAGCAGAGCTAAAATCAGAGCCCGTGTTCAGAGTTTCCTTTCCATGTTGGAGCCAGGTCCTATACAGCATCAGGCTAGCTGAGCTTGTGTTCCCCACTGCAGTCCATCAGTCCATGGCATGTGGGGGTCCGCATGGCTGTGGACCCCACAGGCAAATGCAGGAGAACCAAGAGTCACAAGCCAAGCATGCCAAGAGCAATACGAGCCAAGAGACTGAACTCTTTTGTTTAGGAGATTATGTATTCCCACATTTTTGCATTGCTTGTAGTGGCCACACCCATTCTGGCCAACAATTTTGTTCCCTGGTGTGACTTAAAGGCAAGTATCTCCACTGTATGTCATCCCAGCTTTACTGGGCATGAGTCTATCTTTCCTTTGTCCAGTCCCCTTCCCCCAGTGATCTGCAGGGAGTAGGCTGGTGTTTCCCTGGGGAGTGCAAAGTTGCAGCTTTCTGTGAAGCTGCCCAAATGACACGCCTACAATGTCTGGCCTTCCCTTTGCTCCTTTCCTACTGTTAATAACTAGCTAACTACAATGGTATCACTTGGACTAAAATAGTTTTCCTTTAAAGCCAAATTATGTGGTATTCTTTAAGCCAACAAGCACTTTCTCTATGCTAGGTATTGGGGATACAATGATTAGTAAAACTGACCTAGTCTTTATTAATATGGAGAATACTATTTGGTGTAGATTTTTGACATTGAATAAGTGCACACATAATTTTAAAAATAGAATCATGGTAAATATTATGAAGGAGAATTATAAGAAGCTGTGAGAGCATATAATGGAGGTTTAATGGAATATATTAGTATCTTCAGATATGTTCCAGTTGGACCAGTCCATCTTTGTTTCTTCCTCTCTCCTAGACATTCATTCATCCTGTTCTGTCTTAGTCCTGAAAATTGCTCCCTTTCCCATCTCACTCCTTCATAATTCATCACATTTTTTTCTGTCCATCCCATCTCCCTCAGTTGCATGAGTCCCTCCATAAACCAGTCTTGGGGAGTTTAGGGAAGGAAGTGACATTTCACTTAGGACTTGAAGAATATATATGAACCAAGAACAATGTGACCGAATTAGAGAGAGAAAGAGGAGAGTAAGCTGAAGAGGTAGGCAGGGACCAGATGGTGGAAGGCCTTACAGACCATGCAAAGATTTTAGATTCCATCCTAAGAGTCAGGAGAAGTCATTAAAGGGTTTTTTTTCTTATTATATTTTATTTTGAGAATGCTGAGGCATACAGAAAAATTCAAGATTATAAATGAATATCCATGTGCCTTTTACTTAAACAGTTGAATCATTTACAGTATTTATCATTCTCTCCACAAATAGGTACCATTTCCTTCCTCTTGACTAAACCTTTTAAAAGTAAGTTGTAGACATCATGGCAATTTGTCACTAAATAATTCAGCATGTATCTCCTTAGGTTAAGGATACTCTTTGATATAACTTCAGTTCCATTATCACTTGAAGAAATTAATTAGTAAACTATTTCATTTTCAGATTTCCATAAATATTTCAAAATATGTGTATATGTATATGCATATAAATATGTAAATATAATGTATATATGTGTATGACTTTTAAAGTGAGGATCCCATCAAGATTCATGCATTATCTTCAGTTTTGTCTTTTTGTCTCATTTGATGTAGACCAATTCCTACCTCCTATCCTCTGCCCTGTTTTTCTTTTCACAACATTAACATTTTGAAGAGTCCAGGCCATTTGCCTTGTGGAATGTCCCACATTCTGTATTTGTCTAACTGTTTTCTTGTGGAATTATTGAACTTTCCCCTCTATCCTCTACATTTCCTGTAAATTAGAATTTAATCCTAAAGGCATTGTTAGATTTAGGTTAAACATTTAGAATACTTCATAGGTGACATTGTGAACTTTATTTGTACCAGGTCAGGGTGGATATAATGTCAGGATGTCCTAATGCTAATGATGCTATGTTTGGTCATTTGGTTAAGTGGTAACCACTGTCTGTCTTCCTTGTAAAGCTACACTTAATCTTTGCGTTAGTAATCTGTGAGGTGATACTTTGGCATCATGTGACTATCCTACTCCTTAACAACTTCTCACCTGTTGGTTTTAGGATTCATTGATGTTCGTTCACTGAAGTGTTTTAAGTGGGCAGAGATATGATTGGATATGTAGTTTTAAAAGATCACCGTGGCTGCTGTGTGAAGAATGAGTTAGAGGAGGCAAGAGAAAGAATGGGGAGATGAGCAGTTAGGATGAGGTTGTAGTTGTACATTTGAGTTGAAACTGCTTAAATTAGGATGGGCACTAGAGGTAGAGAACTGAATGGGTTTGAAATGCACTTTGGAGATGGAATTGAGAAGACTTGCTATAAATTAGATAGAGAGGAATTGTTTTTAGATTTCTGGCATAAGCAAATAGGTGAACAGTGGTGCCATTTACTGACATAAACAATCATTTTAGGCTTTTATTCTATGAAGATTTTATTCCTTTTGGTTTTATTCCCACAGGAGTGTCTCATGAATAGTAGCAGCTATAATTTTTAATGGGCTATCTATGACATATGTTATTTAATAAAATGTTAGGTTCATCTGGCATGAGATGTGAATCTGTTTTTCCTTTCTCAACGGTGTCTGGGAGAGTAGAAAATGAGCCTTGCTCTTCAGAGTCAGCTTTGAAATAGAAAAAAATAAGCCTGTTTCCAATGCAATGCTTCCAGATTTAATCTGAAACATGACAGAGAAGCAACTTTTTGGTTTTTGACTAACAGGTTGTCAGTTCATGGATTTCTCAAATTACTTTTCAAAAATGACTTTGCTTTTTACCTTTGTGCTTAAACAAGAAACAAATGAAAACCCATTTCAGTGAAGTAGGATTGGAGAAGGGAGCAACTAGTCTAATTTCTACATGGCTTCCTCTATAATAGCTTCATTTTCCAGAAAACATGGTTCATGAAAGGAATGCCAATAGCCTCAGGGTCTTATTTTTAACTATTTACATCAATGATGATACTATAATATTTGATGTTCAATTGTCACATATTTGTCATTGGGAGCTCCTTTGCCCTTTCAGCATTACTTCTTACATTTTGGAAAACCTTTATGCTGAATCTACTGCCCTGAGGAATGAAATTCGAGAACTTCCAAGGAATTAGAGATTAAAACCTGGATAACGGGGGATGCTTCAGAGAGTTGATGGTGGGCAAAAGTGCTGCTGCTGTGGTCAGGCCACGTATGTTCTAAGATTCTGAGTTCATATAGATTTTTCTAATAAATCTTCTATAGTGGGAGGGCAAATCAGAGGAAAGAAAATATTCTCATTCCTTTCCTAGCTGATAGTCAACTTTGAAGCTCGACTGAGTGCACTCTTGTGTGTTCTAAGTCAGTGGCTGTGGTTCTTTTTTGTGTACCACCTACTGGGAGATAGTGAGGGGCGAAAAGTGTAAATTCTCCTTCCTGTAAGAGTTGCCCTTCACAAGTTCCCAGAACTAGGCCTGTGTTTTAGCATTTTGTACAGCCTTTTACAGTGAGATAATTTCCCTTGGAAAACTTTGTCCATAATAGCTTTCATTGTCCAAATGGCTTCCCGAAGGCTAGCCAACTTGGAGATGTTATCTTCATCATTGATGAATATTTATTAAACATCTCTGCAGACACCATTAAGAGCATGCTTTGTTTTTTCAAACTGTGACTTTCTCCAACTTGTAAATAGAAGCAAAATTATTCTGGAATAATAATAATAATAATAATAATAATAATGATAGCAGCTAATCTTTATCTCACTTAATTCTCACATATGAAGTAGGTTCTATATTTTATTTACAGATGAGGAAATTGAGGCTCAGAGAATTTAGTTAATTTGCCTCAGGCAAATTTTAAAAAATACTGATGTCTGGGTCTCACTCCTAGAGATTCTGATTTAGTGGATCTAAGGTGAAGCCTGGGCAGAGTGCTACATGGGACTTTTGTAACTCTCATAATTATTATTTTTGCTTATGCTTTAGTATAGCATTACTTTTATTCTTACTGAATCTGTTGTAATTTTGAAGAAAAGTTATATCTTTGTTTACTCAGTAACCATAACAGTAATTTTATATCTAACAGAATTGTTATTATTTTAATCTGGTAAAGTTATTCTTTTTTTATTTAAGTTATTGCAATAAAATGTAACAATAGTCTTAAATGTCTTTGAATATAGTCACAAATGATAAGTATTATAACAGAATCCTTAAATAACCTTATGGGAAATGGACTTTTTTTTTCTACTGTGATTCTTTCATAGAGGAATTAGTGGAGTTCATGGAGGAAACGGTGGGTGGTTCATTGTGGTAGAGTAATGATTGAATTCACACATCTAGTTAAACATTAGCTTGGGGACTAGAACTTTCCAGACTCTTTGTCAAGTTGCTTTCCACCTGGAAAATCTCCTGTTTCAGTTAACCACATAAACATTAGCATCAGAATGAACTATCAGTTTAAGCATAATTCCCTCATTTGTAGGTCATCGATGGACTTTATCTAGTTGTCCACATAGCAACGGTTGTTAGAGACGATGTACAGTTTCACACACATTGAAACAGGTGGGAAGACCAAGGGTGTTCTGGAGTGGTGGACAATGTAGGTGTACAGGGCTCGCCGCCCTTGGGCCAAGGCCCTCAGTGACACAAATATGGGTGGGGCGGGGGGTGTCTCATACTACATTTGCTCTTATTGCTCCATAAGATTGCCAAGTTCACCTCTTATTCTAGGTAACTAAGAAGACTGGAAACTTGCTGTGAAGAGGAGATACAGTTTTGATATAGTAGGGTATTTAGCTATTAGCAATGTCTGGAAGGCAAGCTGGATTAGAGGGCAGGGCTGTACATGTATATTAGGAGAATCTCATGAAACTTTGCAAACTTCTCTAGTCTCCCATAATTTTATACACAGGAGTGTGTCTCTATTCATACACTGCTTATAGTGTGTGCTGAGTAATGGTTGAATTGAAATTTCTTAGCAACTTGTTATAGATCATTTCTAGAGTTTGGGAATCATCTAGGAGGTAAATTGAGACAAGACATCAAAAGGAATATAAGTAAGGTTAAGTGGTTTAGGAATCTTTTTGTTTATGATTCTACTAAATACCTTCTAATTTCTAGGAAGTTTATGCGTGTGCTACAGCCCGAAGTTTGACTCTTGGGAACAAATTACATATTCAGTGTTTTACTTTCATAAAGGTACTTTTCATTTACTTTGTGTTTTACTTTCACATAATCACTTTTTCCAAATAGTAGCAAATTGGATAGATTTTAGTATTATTGAATACATTCTATACCAATATACCTATATAATACGTTTCCTGAAGAAATTCACTGATGAATATTAAGTTAGCTAAATATTTTTATATATTATATACTTTTCGTCCTGCCCTATATCTTTTTCTAGGTCTGTAGGTCAATCCTAATGGACATATTTTCCCAAAGTGTGTTTGTTTGCTTTTCTGTTATTACTAGTTGGAAAATGTTGGTAGATTTAACTTTACAAACATACCTAAGGTTTTAGTTAAAAGCTTCCATGATCTCAGACCTTAATAGGTCTAAAACCTAAGATATTTCATTTCACATATCTGTTATCCCAAAAATTGATATGTCAACAGCCAGCCTAGGGAGCAGGAGTTAAAATGTGCAACCTTTTCCAGTTCTGTCATTGCTCACAGTGTGTCCTTTAATAGTTTTAGTCTGAACCATGCTAAGGAGTATTTATTTTGCTTATTTAGTTCCTTAAACATTGGTTTTTATGTAGTACATACTGTAGGTGAAGTTAAGAAATTTTAAAGATGGATTTTTTCCCCAAAATTGAAAAAATATTATGCCAGGCCACACCAGTTTATTATTTTGCAAGTGGGCCTAATATTTCTTTCAGAAGTTAGAGATCAAGGCAAAAAAGTTTAATAACTTACTTGATGATGAAGGAAATAAAAGTACCTTCAGAACTAGACATATATACATGCTTTACTAGTTTAAGGTTGGTATGTTGTCGGAAGTTTTCACACATTTTTCAAACGATTAATGATTAAGACCAGTAAATATGCCCCAGCCAGTTTGGCTCAATGGATAGATGTCGGCCTGCGGACTGAAAGGTCCCAGGTTTGATTCTGGTCAAGGGAACATGCCTGGGTTGCGGGCTTGAGCCCTCGTACAGGGCATACAGGAGGCAGCTGATCAATGATCAAACAAATATCATTGATGTTTCTATCTCTCCTTCTCTCCCTGCCTCTCTGAAATCAATAAAAATATATTAAGACAAAAAAAACCCCCAGTAAATAAAACTTTTCTGAGATTAAGAAGAGTTAGAAAAGTGGAGAGTGAAGCCTAAGTTTAGTAGATAGCCTAACGGTTAGGCCCTAACCCAATCTACCTCGAAGTGGTATTCCGAAATGACTCAGAGAAGTCTCAGAGGGTCTTAATGACTTCAGGAGTGTGGAGTGAGCCTGGAGGCACCAGGGCCAGCAAGCCACTGGTCTCCTCCATCCCTTGGATCCTTAAGTAGATTCCTTTGGATCATTCCCTCCCAGCACAACCTACCTGTTTAAGGTCTGAGGTTGTAATAAGCCCAGAACAACTACTGGAATGTGACTGCACCCAGGTCATCTACCCTTAATGTTGCCTTTGGGAGAAGGATGGGAACCATGAAGTCTAGAAGTCAAAGCTGCTTGCTTTATCAGTGTCACAGGCACTAATGTTGAGAGTATTACCAAGAGTCACTGCCTTAGGTGGAATTCCAGCTCTTTGTTTCTTAACATGTTCTCTCTCCACAGGGTACAGCAAGACCTTCACTGCTGCTCTTGGGAGTGCTCACTCACAGGTGACAAAGGGCATTACTTTCCTTAATCTTGGTGAGTGAGAGAGAGGGGGGCACCTCTCTGCTCTGATCCATCCTTCCACTACATGTTATGCCCCAACCTCTACATCTCATTTTCTTCTCTGTCCATCCCTTCTTCTCATGCCTCTTTGGGGCTTAGATTGCAATGACAATCACTGTCCTTTTTGAAATCTGATAGGAGAAGGTTTTCTAGGGAAGCACCCACCCCCAACTCCATCAGCCTTTATGGGGGTCTGAGGTGAGGATGCATTTCTCTTTTTAGGGAACCCACACTGTGAGCTTGCTCATGTTTGCAGTAGCAATCATGAGAGCCATTTTGTTAGTGTAAAAATGATGACAGTGAGTGAGCTGTTCCCTAAAAGCCTATGAGCAATAATACATCATGTTGGCCCTTGATTCTAGAGAGGACAAAGGCATTTGGGAAATTGTCCATTCCCCGTTGCTAATTGCTAAAAGCTTCCAAGTCCCACAAATGATTAATGGATCAGCTTAAGTGAGTTGTTTTTCATTGAGTAAATATGGTAAATGGAACTTGAGTTCTATTAAGGGAATCTATGAAGAAGAAAATAAAGAAGGGAGTTATTGTTTCTACTGGGAAAGTGGCTTTTCCATGCTAATTGGGATATGGGGCACAAAAAGATTAGCACAGAACTGTTCCTTGCCTAAAAATGGGACATGGCATGATATTTAAAAAGGAAGAGTTGCCCTTTCAGTTCAGTGGGTAGAGTCAGCCCGTGGACTGAAGGGTCCCAGGTTTGATTCAGGTCAAAGGCACCTCGTACCTCGGCTGCATGCTTGATCTAACCGGGTGTGTGCAGAAGGCAACCGATTGATGTGTCTCACATAGCTGTTTCTCTCTCTCTGTTTCTCCCCCTCCCTTCCACTCTCTTTCAAAATCAACGGAAAAATATCCTTGGGTGAGAATTAACAAAACAAAAAAAACAAACAAACAGGAAAAGCTACTGCCATGACAAAGGTTTAAGAAGGTGTGATGTGAGGGAACTGGGCAAAGTGAGAACCAAAATGATAAGAATGTTCATAAAATGATTTTTATTTTGAATGATACTATTGGTGAGGTAAGATATCTTATGCTATGTTGGCCAGTATGTGGCAGATTTTATGAGCTCCGAACCTGTGGGAAATGATCTTAGGCCTGCTGCTACTACTTCCTGTGGTAAGAGAGATAAATGTAAGATTTCTTGGGGCTAGGACTTGATTCTTATCAGCATCTCATCTAAAGAGTGATTTGGAAAACTTTCCACTAAAAAAAAAAAATCAAAACAAACCCCAACTTAGCATTTTGTGAGGTCAAAGGTATCCTTTCCCTCTGCCCCCCCTTTTTTTACCCTGGGAATGACTCTTGAAAAGGGCAGGCATGATTTAATCTATGGTCTTCAGAATGTGGAGAAGGCAGAAATACTAGAGCTTAGTGAAAATAGGCTGTCTTACATAGATTATCTTTCCTTTTTAAACACATCTTATATGCTTAAAATTGTACCTGATTAAAACTGTTCTAGAGATAATTTTGATGACAGCAATATTGCTTTTTTGCTATCAATTGCATGCAATTTCCCTACATTGCCACCCTGTTAAAATGGCTTATATTGATGGAAATTTTAAAAAATAGAGTTTGGGGAAATTTTCAATGAACTCCTAAGCACCACTATATAAGAAATATGTTTATAAATAAAAAACTTACATTTAAAAATTAATATTATATGCTGTTTTACTTAAGTTATCTTGACTATTATAATAATTTTGCTTGGTGATGATAATCAAATTGAGGCTCAGAAAGGCTGAGATTTATACCCAGTCTGCTTCTTCTTTTTTAAATGTTTTTAATGATTTCAGAGAGAGGGAGAGAGAGATAGGAACATTGATCAGTTGCCTCCTGCAGGCTTTGTACCAGGGACTGAGCCTGTCACTCGGGCATGCGCCCTGACCTGGAATGGAACCAGTGACCTCCTGGTGCATGGGACGGTGCTCAACCAACTGAGCTATACCGGCTGGACTGCCCAGGCTTCTTTTTGTATCTCTTATCAGGGGCATTATTATAGTTTTTTATTTCTTTTAAAAACAGTCACCATAAATTTAGGGCTTAAACAAAACAAAACATTCTGTTATGGTTCTGAAGGTCAGGATTCTGAAATGAGTCTTAAGGAGCTAAAATCAACATGTGGACAAAAATGGCTCTTTCTGGAGATGCCAGGGAAGAAAGGGTTCTTTGCCCCCTATAGCAGCTAGAGGCTAGCATTTCTTGGCTAGTGACCACATCATTTCAATCTCTTTCATCACCATGATCTCCTGTAGTCAAATCTTTCTCTTATAGAAACATTTGTGATTACATTGGGTCCACTGGGTAATCCAGGATACTGTCCCCATCTCAAGATCCTTAATCACATCTACAGGGTCCCTTTTATCTCTTAAAGTAACATATTTGTAGGCTCTGGTGGTTAGCACGTGAACATTTGGAGGCCAGCTTACCACAGATACTATTGTTATTTTTGGTGAGACAGTAATTCTTTGTGTGTGAGAGTGTCCTGCACATTGAGGGACTTACCATCCTTGGAGCCCACTCACCAAATGGCAGTAGGAATCCCCCTGCACCCCACTGATTGTGACAATCCTAAACACCTTCATATACAGTATTTCCAAATGCCCCCTCTCCCAGGGACATAGTGCCATCCCAATGGACCGGTTAGCCTAGGTCCGTGGTCGGCAAACTGTGGCTCGCGAGCCACATGCGGCTCTTTGGCCCCTTGAGTGTGGCTCTTCCACAAAATACCACGGCCTGGGCGAGTCTATTTTGAAGAAGTGGTGTTAGAAGAAGTTCAAGTTTAAAAAATTTGGCTCTCAAAAGAAATTTCAATTGTTGTACTGTTGATATTTGGCTCTGTTGACTAATGAGTTTGCCGACCACTGGCCTAGGTCATTTGATGCCTAAACCCTTACCACTGTACCCTACTATATTATTATTTATGTTTTTCTACTTAAGGTTTGCCATAATTATATTATTGCAACCATTTGTGCTAAGCATTTTAGCATCGCTTGATCCATGGTGACTGGTTAGCGTTTTACATCCTCTTTCCTTTCCTTTGCATAGAATGCCTTCTATGCAAATGATTAGCACATATTTATTTGCTTCTTTGGGAAATAAGATTCCAGCTGGCTCACTTATAATTTAAATGTTTCATCTGTATAAAATTCACTACAATCATGTGAATTTCTGTTTTCCTAAGATCCTAGAGAAAATATTGGTATTTCTACCCTCCCATTCTCCAGAAATGTACTTTTACACTTTGACTCAATCTGCATACAAATGTTCTTGGTACAAAAATATCTAGTGCAGGGACCATGAAGGTGTGAATTCTATAGAGGCAGCGAGCTATGCAATGAAATAAATTAGTACTTCATAATGTGTCAGAATGCCTGCAGAGATTGTTTTGATGAATATCAACTTAAAGATTCTCTAAACAAAATGATGCTGATGATGATGGCAGTGGTAAGCATGACTATGATGATGACGATGAGTGGGTAAACATGGGAAACGAAATCTTAGAGCTTCCCCAAACTGGCAGAAACTTTAAAGGAAATTCCCATTATAAGCTATTCCCTATTTCTCAGATTAAGGAATAATTCATCTTGCTTAATATTTTTTTCTTTTATTTTAAAAAGTATTTTCTATTCTAATTTGCTCCCAAAGATCATTTAGAATTATACTGTATACAGCCATAATTCACTTAGAAACAAAACTATCGATTAAATTAAGGTAACCATAGCTAAAGGTCTGAGGAAAATTAGCCTCAGGTAGAAATAAATGAGAGCTGGCTGTAAGATGGGATGTGCTGATAGCAGACAGCTTATTACCACATTGACCAAAGCTTTTGTTTTAAGAGATTAAAAAAAAAAAAAAAAAAAAAAAGGAATACTGTGACGTCCTGGGCTTTATCTGTACCTGTACAGCTCCACATGTAGATGACTTCAGTCTTTCTCTTCTACAGACTATTACGTGGCTGTTTACTTACCTGGTCATTTCTTTCATCTGCTTAACATTCAGCATCCAGACCTGATCTGCCACAGTCTGTTTTTGACAGGTACGGCTGATGATTTCCCCTCAAGAACATGGTCCGTTTGAATTTGTTGACTTTAATGTTTATGTTTGGGTAAGAAGGGTTCCTTTTATTTGCTGATCTTTTTGTTTTTGGCCAGGAAACAATGAAGTGATGGGTGTGCTACCCCATGGACCTCTGCAGTCGCTGTCGGGGTCCCTGGTGCTGAATTGGTGTTCTGGGAAGCTCTACAGAGCGTCCCTCAACCAGTCCTATTTATTACGGCTCCTGTGGGACACGCGGCTGGACTGTGAGAAGATGGCCCTGTTGCACTGTGTGCTCTCCTGTGGCCAAGACCCAGAGTTCCTGGAAGCCCAGGTGGGGACATAGCTTAAGTTTAAAAATTGGCCAATAGACAACATCAGATGTATTCATTCAGTGGTTGAATATGAACAGAAGCTATTTTTTATTTGTTAGCAATTGATCAAGGTTTATGTCTCCATCCTGACTTGAATATATTTTTCTCTTGTGCTTCTTTTTAATGGATCCCAACCAGACTTCAGACTGTGAGGGTGCGTCTGTTCTTTTGACTCCTCTTTTTTTTTTTTTTTTTTTTTTTTGATATTGTGAATAAATGTTTAGCTCCATCAGTAACATTCTAAGGAAGTGCTCAGTAAATAATGAATTTCTCAAATATGTACTTTTTCACCTGTTCTATATTTGGGGTATATTGCCAAATGGACTAAACTGTGGTGGCACATTTTTATTGAAAATTACATTTACATTTCACATAATAGTTTACAAAGCACCTTTACACATTCTGTCATTTAATTTTACTGTTCCTGTGAAGTCAGAGACTTAATTGGGACCAATGGGTAGTTGGTTAATTGAAAAGCAGATATCTTAAACATTTTATTTTAACCTAAAACAAATAAATGTACATTTATTCACCTATCTTCTGATGCAAATGAAAGCCCTTTATTTGACTGTCAGCTAATTGAAGTTCAAAATCATTTTTCTTACATTACACACACTAGTAATGTGTTGTCTCTTATTCCCGTTAGTTCTTTTTTTTTTTTTTTCTTTTCCTAAGGAGAGCAATAATTTCAAAGCAATGTGTTTATATAGGGCATTTTCCCCCCTCAGTCTTTTATAGTCGTCTCATCTATACTTAGTTTTTTAGAAGTGTTTTAGAGTCTTTCCAAAGCATCCAACTTTTGTTAACCCAACAACACTCTTTACATCCATGGTTTGATTGTCTGTGGTAATTGTTTAATTACATAGTTGTGAAAATAAATACAATTAACAGGAATAGGTTTGGGAAAAAACAAATTATTGGTAGGAATAGAACCATGAGAGTAAATTCTAAGGTAGAGAATGAGGGGCTTTATTCCTCTAGTCTAGCAGATAAGGATGGTTTTGGAGACTATGGAGAGCTGTTGACCTCAGGATATCCCTCATCCCTCCCCTCAGAGGACAGCACAGTGCTGTTAAATCGTGTGGCAATGTTTGTACTGATTACTGAGCTGGAAGTCAGACCCAGCTCTGCTGCTTCTAGCTCAGTTGGGTTTGTTTACTCCTTTGTCCGACAGCTCTTCCCACTGGTTCCTTGCTAGAATATGACCTCCTCTAGCAAAAACAAACATTGGGTGCAGGAAGGTTTATTTGGATTCCAGCCAAGGGCACTTATTAAAAAGACATGTAAAAAGGATCTCATTTATAATATTGTTTTACCCACACAGGCTTCCATTATCTGTCTAGTCTAGTCTAGTATAGAAATAAGTATATTCTTAGGCAATTCCAAAATAGATATAAGATTCATATATATTTTATACTTCTTTGGTGGTGGGGGCAGGGTGCAGATTTAAATATTAACAGAATTGTCTTCTTGCTTTTTAAAGATTATTCAATGGATTTCTGAGAACATTTCTGCCTACTATTCATTTGACCCCATTCAGGAATTTATAATTGGTAGGTGTTGCTCACATTTTAAGTTGAATCCTTGACCCTTTTGCCTGAGGGAAAATACTACACTGATAATGCCTCAACCTGTCAAAATGCTGGTTAGTAGCTTCCCCATCCCCTCTATTGTAGTCAGCAGCTAATTAAATTTCATTCTTTTGTGGTTTTGTGAGAAGCTGGGCTGTTCAGAGACTGATGAGATATAAGATATGATTTTGATTCTATAACCACATCAGTGATTTTTTTCCAATAAAATGTAGCGTTCATTTTGTGTTGGCTGGTTTGATATTAAGTGGTATAATGACATTTGGATAGATATAAGTGCCTAATTTTTTAAAGCAATTCCTACTTTTATTTATTTTTAAAAATTGATTTAGAGAAGAAGAAGAAGAAGAAGGAGGAGGAGAAGGAGGAGGAGGAGGAGGAGGAGGAGGAGGAGGAGGAGGAGGAGGAGGAGAGGGAGAGAGAGAGAGAGAGAGAGAGAGAGAGAGAGAGAGAGAGAGAGAGACACTCTTCGGTACACAGGCCTATGCTCCACCCACCAAAGCCACACCAGCCAGGATGTCAAATAATTGTTAAAAAATTTATTGTCATTGTCAAAAGCAGAATCTGAACATTCTAATCAGTAGATAAAATTATAATGGTTAATGTGTAGAGGATGAAAACTGTTGTTGGTTTGCTTATTTTGGAAAATTGCAGTGTCTACTGCCTGATTATTAAGCCATGTCTATTTTTTTTCCTTTCAAAAACCTGCTCAGCTTCTTCATATTGGAGCATATACCCAGAGACAAGTAACATGGATAAACTTTTGCCATATTCCTCAGTGCTCACTTGGAATACAGTAAGTTACAGTTTTTGTGTTCCTTGTGTAATTGAAATGAACTCACAGTTGTGGGTCAGTTGCAGGGCATTCCTGTCACAGTGACTAAGGCTGTGATTTCATTTTGATTTTGACTGATAAGGAACTGAATTGGCATTTTCTGGCAGAAAAATAATACTTGCTGTTGGCCAAAGGTGTTTATAAAACAGGAGGATTGAGGAGAAGGCATAGGATATTTGTTGTTCTTTCCACTACCAAACAGACCTAAACCTTTATCATCTTCAAAAGGTATTTTAATTTTATTAGCCCCTAGAGTGGATGAAAACATTTCTTGGGGTTTCATAAACAAGGAACATTGGACCGCTGCTGTTAATCTGAGTGGTTCTCTTTACTTAGTAGATTAGCACCATCCTCACCTTGCAAGGAAAATGTGTGATCACTCTAGAGCTTGACAATCAGTAAGTTGGTAACCTTAAGCAAATCCACTGCTTGAACCTTTTCTTCCTGTTGGTGCAGTCGGCCTCCTTTTTAATTAGGAAGCGCTGAGCTAAGGCACCGTTCACTTTCTCTTGAACAAGGTGCAATGAACTGCACTTTGCTGGGTGGGAAAGAGCAGAGCATGCACAGGCTTCCCCTGGAAAAGGTTCTGGTTCTGCTCTCTCTCCTTTCCTATTCAGATGCCAGCCTGCATGCTTACTCTTGAGGAAGAGAGTTCAGATTTAGAAAAAGAAATTCAATTCTGAAACTAGACCTAGGAAAAGATGCCCCAGGATAACCTGCGACCCTTCCCATTTTGTACTGAGACTATTTAAATATAGTCCTGAAGAAAGACACATTAGGTGTGTTTGATTAAGATCTCAATTTTTGGTATGCACAACGGTAGTGTTTTCCTCAAGGCCCTCTGTTCGTGTCTTTCACTGTTAGAGTTATTAGATGTCCATTCCTCACTGTAGAATTATGAGGGGGAAGACCTGAGCTTATAACAGGTCCTCCCTGTTTTCGTCAAGAGCCCTTGTGAATATACGTGCAGACGCTGTGGTAATGTGGCAGGAAGTTTGCAGGGTATACCACCCGGTCAGGAAATGCACATCTCAGCTTCTTCCGCTCAGCACCCATCGCTCTCTCTTGCTGTCCTGCCCTGTCAGGTTCAGTGTTGGAGGCAGGGACAGGACCTGTAGTTCTCAGGGTTGTGTTTTAAGATGGAGCACATCATCCTGACAGGCGAGTCTTCACCTTTGCATTTCTCATGGCTTTGTGCGGCAGAGGAGCTGCTGTGGCCATATAAAGTGACATCCTACAAGAAGTACAATGTAAAAAAAAAAACACCAACATTATAACCCCCTGTCTACTAAGCTTATTTTAGGGTTTACCACGTTGCTTTAAGGTTCTTGTGGTTAGAGTAGGTTACCTTGAAGGTCTCTTCTATTCTGAAATTTTAAAAATCTATGTTTCTCCTTAGCAATGATGCAAATAATTTTTTTCTTTCTCTAACCTGCAAATGCTCTCATTGCTGCACCCTTAATAAACACTTGGCACAATAGAAAACATTAATTTTACACTTCTGTATGGAGGCAGATTATTTTTGTGAAGTAACTGAATTGGATTTTTTTTTAAAGATACGAAATAATAGGGTGCTCTTACCCATCGATAACCCTAAATTATGCTATGCAAACAATTAGCCTTGTTATACCTATTTTAAGGTGTTATTTATTAACCTAAAGCTGTAGCGACACTTCAGTGCTTTTTCTGAAGTGTCCTATGTTGTGAAGCACACAGAAGATTCTTTTCACAGGCTTTTTATTCTCGCAGTGGAGAACTCAGCTGCCTGACTGTTCTAGAAATTTATTTCTCTGTCACTGCAATCCCTTTCTAAACCCAGTAAAACCCAGGACATTTAAGTCCTATCCAACTATCAGGCTTTATTTCTACTTAGCACCTTCTCAATGATATTCTCATGTATTATGTACTTTTTTTGGGGGGAAAGGAAAGATGAGTTGACTAATCGAGAGGCTGATAAACATAATTCACACAGAAACACATTTTGAAAAAAACAACAACAGTGAATAGAGGGCAATTTTGGAAGTTTATCCTCTGATGTCAGTGTCTGTTTTCATGCTCACTTGTCAGCAGGAGGCTATAATTGGGACTTCCCGAGATGAAGGGCACATCCTTCACACCTGCCATGGTGAGAGGGTTGCGCCAACTTTATGGGGGCCTCTTAGCTCTGAAATTACGGTGGAGGGTGGGGCGCAGAAAACTTTCCTATGACAGTCCTACAAGGACCCAATTAATCTTGGTTCCCTCTAGCGAGTTGGAACCAACTGCAGTGCATTTAAATGAAAGAGGAGGAGAGGGAGGAAGGATTATAAAACCTGGAACATGCCCCCCTTATTATCACCCTGGTAGTGCAAATGGAACCGTGCAAACAATACACTGTTTGCTCTGTTCCTTATTCGTCTTCTTTCCTTTAGAGACACTGTCAACTATTATAATCACAACTTTAAGGAGTCTTTTTCTTCCTGAGGCAAGAGATAGACTGTGTTCACTGTTATTTATAAACTCCGAGGTTTATTTAAAGTAGAGATTAGCAAACTGGAAGCTGCCCTAGGCTTCTGTCCGTGCAGGAGACTTTTCCTGAGGGCTTGAGCTCCTGGCTGTTGACATGTGTGTCTGTTTTGCCCTCACTGCAGGAAATTCCTGGAATAAGCCTTGTGACGGAAGAGATCACGTTGCCTCTGATGAAGGTGAGTCCACACCGTCAGAGCCTTTCGGGCGCAGACGTGCCTGGCTTCCTTGCTGCCTCAACGGCCCGAGTACAATGGCAGTTCCAAAGGGGTTGTGAACTGTCAGGAGGAGGAGGGGATAAAGGCTAGAGCCTTTATCCTTCCTAAGTGGTTGAGTAGCCACGAAGAGTGATACTATGGCATTCTTAGGAATGCCTTTCGAACAGGGACGTTTTCTGGATAGAGAATTACAGGGCTCAATGTAAACCATATAAAACTAGTGCTTTATACTGCGCCTTAAGCCCATCAGCTTTTGCAAATTATCTTATAGGGCCTGGTAGCTGTTTTTTACTTCATTTGTGCTGTCACCCCCTCCTATCACACACACATGCGCACAAACACACACACACAGGCAGGACCTTAAAACCATTAAGTAACCTGGCTGGGATGATTTCATTTCCTTCTGCTTCTAAGAACAGCTTTTCTGCTTCTGCAGTGGCTGTCTGTGGCCTCGCTCAAGCTGCTGCACCCCTCCTTCCCGCCCCCTGAGCGGTAGCTGTTAGTGTCTGTGCCGTCTGGTGGTTTCGGAAGAGTGTCTGACTACAATAGAGAGAATGGGGTGGGTGGGGGAGCAGCAGCGAATGCATATGTAGTTAAGAACTGGGGAGTATTTTAGCGCAGTTTCCTTGAAGCTCCTTTGTTGGTTTTGGCACGGCCTCCTGTTAATTATAGACTGGTGTGCACTGGGAACTCTCAACTCTTGGCAGCAGGCAGCTCAGTGTGCAACTGCCTTTTCTTTACGTTTGATTCTTTTGGATCCATGAAGGGCCTGCCAGGCCTGGGCAGCTGGGGGAAAGCCGTGGGCGGTTGAGGTCACAGTGATGCCCTGGGGATGAGAGAGGGCTGGGGGTGGGGGCGGGGGTGGTGGGGAGTGAGGGGTGGGGGCGGGGGGTTGGGGTGGGGGTGCTTAGTGGTCTACTGCTGGGACTGGCCTTGGGCTCAGGAGAAGATGGTCCTGGGTTTGGCGTGGCCCGTTCCCTCACCCCCACCCCAGTCACTCAGCCCGGGAGACTAATCAGTACCTTCCGGTTCACGGGACACCTGGCCCCATTACCTCTCATTTGTTTCTCCGTCTCTGCTTAGTGGTTCTGCCTTGGTCCTAAGAGGGTGCTTTAAAGAGAGACTTACAAGGGATGTTTTACAAAGATAGGAAGATGAAAGGAAAAGAAAGGTCCAATTAATAGTTTAAAAGGCTCTTATGAGCAGGCTCCATCCTTTCATTTTATTGTTTCTGCTTCCACAACTCATCCCACCAACCCCATACGTTGTTTAATGGACAAACCACAAACTAGTGAAGAGAATTTTAAAAAGAAACAAATGCTACCCATCATTCCACAGCTCCTGTCCATATCCTTTTACCTTGGTCTTTGTCATAGGTATGCATTTTTACTTAGAAGTAATGGCAATCTAGAGATATTCAATGGAGATTACTAATTATAATATATCTTCATTTTTCATGTCACCACATAAACTTCATAATTATGATTACTAATGACATCATGGATTCTGCTGGGTTGCTGTGTCTTAATTACTTAATCATTCTGTTTTGGGACAGGTAGTTTGTCTACAGCCACACTTAAAAAAATGACTACTACAATGACCCTTGCACTGAGTATTTTTATACAGACAGCTTTTCTTTGGAATTACTTCCTTAAGGTTAAATACCCAGGAGTATTATTGGGCAAATAGCTATGACAATTTTTATAGCCTTTGATTCTTATTGCCAAATTGATATTCAAAAAATTGTGATAATTTACACTGTTACATGGGATTTATGAGTTTATAACTTTATTATAATCTTATCAACATTGTATATTTTCATTTAAAAATTAAGTATAAAGATTGATGGAAGCCCTAGCCAGTTTGGCTCAGAGGATAGAGTGTCAGCCTGTGGACTGAAGGGTCCTGGGTTCGATTCTGGTCAAGGGCATATGCCCAGGTTTCGGGCTCAATCCCCAGTGTGGGAGTGCAGGAGGCAGCTAATCAATGATTCTCTCTCATCACTGATGTTTCTCTCTCTCTCTCCCTCTCCCTTCCTCTCTGAAGTCAATAAAAAAATATATATTTACAAAATTAAAAAATAAAATAAAAATTAGAAAAAAAAGATTGATGAAAGGTTCTCTTAAAATTTTTATTTTAAGAATATGATTTGGCTTTGCTTAGGAAAAAAAGTAGCTTATTTTTATACTCTGTTTTTTATTTTTATTTTTTGGTGTGTGTGTTTACAATGATGTGTTTTTATGTTGTTCATGCTTATTTTTCTCCTTGGCTATTCATTCTGCCTCGTCACTTTTTCTACTCTCCCTTAACTATCTTTAGCATTTGGCCCTGCAAACAGTTGTTTCCCGTTAACCATTCCCAAACATGCTTGCGAGCTCTTTGGCGACCCCGCATGTGCCCATAGGCTAGTAGAAAGTGTTATCTGGGACAAGCTTGACCTGTACATCTCTTCACGATCTACACGACCAGTTGGGGAAGGCAGATGTCTACTGCTGGGACTGGCCTTGGGCTCAGGGGAAGATGGTCCTGGGTTTGGCGTGGCCAGTTCCCTCACCCCCACCCCAATCACTAATCAGTACCTTCCGGTTCACAGGACACCTGGCCCCGATACCTCTCATTTGTTTCTCCATCTCTGCTTGAATGATACTCGTCACTGAATGCTGCTGTCTTTGACCTACTTTTTCTACCCCAAGTCCCAGCTTAATTATATTGTGACGGACCTTGTTGCGGCGACACATCCCACCCTCTGTGCCTCCCTCCCAGCCCCAGTTATGACTGTTCTTGCCACGCTCACCTGACAGCAGTTGGCTCTGAGCACCTATGACTGAATCATAAGCCACCTTTGAAAGCGTGCTGGCTGCCAGGCTTTCCGTGAGGCCCAAGGAACCCCTGTTTACTCTGACCCACACTTGCTTCTGTTCTCCTTGTAGGACTGCCCTGATAAGGAGTCGGGAGAGGGAAGGAAAAATGAAACTAGATACGCGCTTTCCTCCTACTTTCTCTGCAGATAATTATAGTTTGAAGTGGAGCACTTTACAGACGTTCAATATACAGGGGTGGGTAAAAGTAGGTTTACAGTTATAATACAAATAAATAATACAATAATTAATAAATAATAATACAAGAATAAACTGTTTCACGTATTCAAACTGTAAACATACTTTTGCCCCTATGAACATGTTAGAACATATAAACCAGTTGAATTAGAGGATTGTCACCCGAAAGACAAAAGGCTTCCTTACTTTATAAAATAACTTTCAAAAGAACTTTAAAGATGAAAAAAAAGGAGTATATTGAAACAAGTCTCATCCTAAAAGGAATGTCATCAAGAGCAATTTCCTAGGATGATTTTATCCCTTCTTAAAGCATGGTTTTCTCTAGGGAAGTGGCAACATTTGAAAAAGGTTAAAAATTAGCCTTGATTTTATAATGACAAGTGAAACTAGTAAAACTGTCCTACCACAGGAAGTATGTACAGATTTAAAAAAGAAAGAGTAACTTGAAAATAAAGATGAAAGTTGAAGGAGCATCCCCAAGATGGAGAAATGTGGTATTTTTACCCAAGTATTTTTTAAGCCAGACATCTTTAGTTTCATTTTATAAAAAATGGAAGCCTTTTATTTAGTCATTTGTTTAGAGCAGGGATCCTCAAACTTTTTAAACAGAGGACCAGTTCACTGTCCCTCAGACCATTGGAGGGCCGGACTATAGTTTAAAAAAAACTATGAACAAATTCCTATGCACACTGCACATATCTTATTTTGAAGTAAAAAAACAAAACGGCAAAAACACCCGCATGTGGCCCACGGGCCGTAGTTTGAGGACGCCTAGTTTAGAGGTTACTAACTACCTGACCAGAGACTGGGAAGCCCAGAAAGACCGAAGGCCCCTTCCCACCTACGGCCGCTCAGCAGCGAGGGTGTGGCTGTAAGTGTCTATCAGGTGTCTAAAGGCCGCTGAGCAATTGGGAGAAGAGTAGTCGACTGTTCTCCATTTAGGCATTTTTATTTAATTATGCCTCTTTCTCAAAAAGTTTAAAAAATACTGTTTTAACTGGGCAGAGCATGAGTATAATGAATTGCTTAGTGAAACATGACACCTTTTCCTTGACCTTCCCAATACCGACAACCACCATCGCTTAAATGAAAGGTTTGTTAGAGATCCAAACTACTGATGCAGTCACAGTGTAACAGCTGACAATCTTTTTTAAACCAGAGCCACAATGAAGTGTCACTTTATTTTATTTTAAAAAAATGTAATACTAGGGCTGTGCCATACTTTATTTAATTAATATTACTATTGATAGTACTTAAGTTGTTTCTGCCCTTTTACAAACACACAATATTTCCATGAGCCTTGGTGATAAAGGTTCTTAGCACACATGTGTGAGATTACCAACAGGGCCAAGTCTTAAAGAAGGATTGCCATGATTTGTGATTCTGACACATGTGTCCAGAGTCCCCATGGAGCTTGTCACACGTCACAGTGATTATCAGTGGAAAGACAACTTTAAAGCTGGGTTCCATCCCTGATCAGGGTGCTTGCGGGAGGTGGCAGATCCACGTGTCTCTCTCACATCGACGTTTCTCTCTCTCTCTCTCTTTCTCTCTCTCTCTCTCTCTCTCTCTCTCTCTCTCTCTCTCTCTCTCCTTCTCCCTTTCCTCAACATTTAATAGACTTTGCCTGGCGCTCATGCACCAGCAGCCACAGCCACCGTCCAGCCCTGTGGCCCTGCGGCCCTGGGACATCTCGCTCCATCATGGACCACCATGCCCCACAGCTGACAGTTTTTAAAAATGAGAATTGTTGCTTTGATAAGAATGTAGCTTTATCAGAAATGTCCATTGGTTATGTTGAAAATGTTAATTGATTTTTCCAAGTTCAGTTTATACATATGTGACATTGTGTTATAACTACAAATATATATTTGGTCTTCCAGACATATCCATAGTTCCTGGCACAGAGCTCCTAAAATCCTTATCATTCCTAAGTGATAAGCGTTACAGGGACATCTTCTGTTATAATAGTTAATGTTTGTTCCCAGTTTCTGAAATGGCACCACAGCAGGAAGGTGAGCCGAATGTCTTTTGTTATTTATAACCAGCCCCTTTCAACCACACCTGAGATTACCTTATTGAGGTGCTTTTGAAAAGCACCTAAGGATGGGACTGTGGCCCTGAGAAGCAACCAGGTGATTAGAGGGTTGGAACTTTCAGCCCCAACCCCCACTCCCCACCTCCTGAGGTGAGGGTGGCTAGAGATTGAGTTCAATCACCAATGGTGAACGATTCAATCAGCCATGCCTTTGTAGGGGAGCCTCCTCGAAGAGTCCTAACGAACGGATTTGGAGAGCTTCTGGGCTGGATGAACATGTGGAGGTGCAGGGAGGGTGGTGTGCCTGGAGGGAGCATGGAAGCTCATAGCCCCTTTCCACATGCCTTGCCCTCTGCATCTCTTCCATCTGGCCGTTCCTGAGTTGTGTCTTTTATCATAAGTAACCTGTTTTCCTGAATTCTGTGAAGAACTGTTGCAAATTATCAAACCCAAGGAGGAGGTTCTGGAAACCTTCGACTTATAGACCAGCAGTTAGAAGCACAGGTGACAACCTGGACTTGCGATTGGCACCTGAAGAAGGGGACATTTTTATAGGACGGAGCCCTTAACCTGTGGGATCTAACACTGTCTCTAGGTAGATAGTGTCAAAATTAAGTTCAATGGTCGGACACCCAACTGATGTTAGAGAACTGATGGATGTGGAGAAAAACCCTCACATATTGGTGACCAGAAGTGAAGTATTCTGTTAGTAGACTGTGGTAGAGGGAAAAAAAAAAAAGAATTTTTCCTATACAACATTTCTGGACAGTGAGTTATGGCAAGTAAAATTAATATCGTGAAACAATTTTATGAAACACTACTTATTAGAAACAGAGCACCAGGCTGGTAAGTCCACTACAGTCATAGCTGTAGAGATGGGGGTAGCTCCAGGTTACTTCCCCGATGATGCAATGGAGGAACACACCCAGGACCAAGGATTCTTGTTTTTGTTTCTCTCCTACTAGTCACTAGGCTATGCTGCTGCTCTTATTCAGAATTTAGGTTGGAGACATAATGTTTCATTCTTAAGGCTGACAGGAGGGAAATACCTTAGTATTGGCTTTCTCAGGGTACATGCTGATTTTTGAGATGGAATCATTTAGAGCCATATTTAGTGATTACATTAAAATAAAACCTATGAAAAATGGCTAAGAGAACTTCACCCAGCTAAGAAGAGATCTCTTTGTTACTAGATGTTAGGAAAAGGAGGAAGTCCATTTATAAATAGGAGAACTTGCACTTGCAACATGCAATCCCCTTAACAGGAAGCCTCAGTGAAACTGAATCTAAGCTCGTACCACTCTCTGCACAGCAGCCAATTAGTTGAGTGACAAGGTGTTGAGGCAAGAAAAGGGTGACTTTATTCAGAAAGCCAGCAAGCCGAGAATATGGCGGACTAGCATTCTAAAGAACCATCCTGAGAAAGTACAGAATCCAGGCTTCTTTTATATCAAGGGAGGGGGAAAGGGAGGGGCAAGAGGTGATTGAGGATGGCAGACATCTGGGCACCAGCAGGGGTCTGAGGAAGGTGGCGAAACTTCTTTGTTCTTAGCCTGTTCACTCTAGTTGATGTGAGTTCAGTCATGAGGTTCCTGCAAATCCTCTATAAGCAATTATTATTTTTGTACGTAGTTCCCTTATCTCCTCAGGAAAGGCATTTTTTGGGAAGGGACTGTTTTGTAAAACGCAAGGTGCAAGTGGCATACCGCTAATGATTAGCATGTCTATAGGCAACACCACGCAGAAGCTGTTAGCCGGAAGGCCATGGGAACAACACAGACTTGAACAAGATGCAGCCAGAGAGGCTGAGCCTTTCACCCTGTCACATCAGGAGTCCAGTCACCAGAGCATCTTGGCTTAGTGTGGTGCCTCGCTAGCTTCAAGGACACACAGACGTCTCTATTTTATCCTGTCTGTGCTGGAGGTGGTGGGTCATTGTGTTTCTGTGGGCTGCAAGTAAAAGCTGATACTGAGGTGGGATCCGCTGAAGGGCCAGAGTGCATGGACCTTTAGCCCTGCTGGTTGAGCCCCGGCCTGGAGAGTGAAGGTTCTCTCTGAGTTGGCATCCTCTCCAGTGAGAAGACGCTGGTTAATCGGAAGACTTGGGACCAGAGCCAGAGGGCTGTTTGGAAATGAAGGGCAGATGCTTTCTCCTGACAGCAATTTGCAGATGAGCCTGTACCACAGGGCTTCAAAAAAAAAAAAAATCAACTGGCAACCCAAATCATAAATGGGAAACAGTCCCTTAATGTAACTCTTTCGTTCTTTTGTTCACTTAATAGTTGTCATGGTCTACATTTGTTCATTATTCCATGTCATCCCAGGAGACAAAAATAGATTATTTCTCAAGAAGAAACTTCTTTCAAAATCAAAGTTTAAAACTCCCCCTTGAGTAGGAAAATGCTTCTGGATTGTTCCTGGAGTGTCTAATGGCTTCTAACACCACGTCTCCCAGAAGCAGCTAAATTCATGGGTATCTTTCTTATAAAGCTTTTGTGTGTGTATTTTAAAGTTTTCTGAGTTCTTTTGAAGTAGCTGGCATGCGCTTCTAGGGCTTCCACTTTGCTCAGTTGTTTCTGATGAATGCAGTGCTTAGTAAACAAGCGGTTCTGTAAGTGCTGGGTGAGTGAGAGGAGTGGCTGCCTGTGCTCCCGGTTGGCCGTTAGGATGTGGTTGTGCAGCTCCCCCAGATCTTCGTATATTCTCTGGATTAATGAGCATGCTGGTACTAACTGGCAGTTGAGATCCTTCACAGATTGGCCCTAACCTCCTCTTTAATGCTGTCTCCTGTCACTTAACCACACAATCTCAGCCGTCCTCCACCTTTAACCAGGGGTGCAGATTGAGGAAAATGTTTGAGGGTGGGAGTCGGGACTGGGATTACCTGGACATGCTCAAGTGGTGTTCTCAGTGCTGGCTGAACAGTAGGATTGCCTGGGGAACCTGTAAAACTCAGGAGGCTCAGCTCACGCCCCAAACAGTTACATCTCCAGGGGGTGGGATGCAGGTGGCTGCTGACGTTTGGAATCAACTCCAGAGGCAGGTATCTTCACCACCGAGAATGCAGTGTTGTTGGTTGTTTTCTCTGCTTTCTCTAAGGCTCTGCCTCTGATCTAAACCCAGAATCCACATTGGGGTGTCTCAGTCTTCACTCACTTCCTCAGAGCCCCCCTTGGGACATCCTCTTCTATCCTTCACTTACTCAAATCTCTTTTCATCCTTTGGGTCTCATCTATTAACCAGACTTCCAAATGTTTCTCCCAATTTACAATGATCTCCATGAATTTCTATAGCTCAAAAAGTTGCATCATTTATCTAGTAGATACCACATAGTGACATATGCTGCACATTGTTTTTCTCTGTACTCCCTCAATAGCTATAGTATAACATGCAGCCCAGTGGCCTCCTTGAAAGACCTGTAAGTTTATATAAAAACTAGAGGCTTGGTGCATGAAATCCATGCATGGGGGCAGGGGGGGGGGTGTCCCTCAGCCCAGCCTGCACCCTCTCTAATCTGGGACATCCCTCTCACAATCTGGGACTGCTGGCTCCTAACTGCTCACCTGTCTGCCTGACTGTTCGCCTCAACTGCTCTCCCCTGCTGGCCTGATCGCTCCTAACTGCTCTCCTCTGCTGGCCTGATCGCTCCTAATCGCTCTCCGCTGCTGGCCTGATTGCTCCTAACTGCCTCTGCCTTGGCCCCTGCCACCATGGCTTTGTCTGGAAGGACATCCAGAAGGATGTCCGGAAGACGTCTGGTCTAATTAGCATATTACCCTTTTATTAGTATAGATATTTTGGAGATTTTTGGCTAACAGTGTTTCTTATTTAAATGTAAGCTGCTGTCATTGTTTTAAACGTAGATTCTTTTCCTTCAAACTCAGTGGTTTTGAACTATTTTAGGCCATGGATTCCTTTGAAAATCTGGTGCAAACTATAGACCTTCCCAGAAAAGTGCTCATACAAACACATACTCCATTTTATATACCATCAGTGGGTTCATGAGCCCCTGTGAAGCCTGTCCATGGACTTGCTTTACCTGTTTTTTTCTCAGCTGAGAAAAGGGATTTTTTAAGTGGGGGAGTGAGGAGGAGGAAGACAGTTTGGGAGAGATATTTTCTTAGGACCCACAGTGTGGGTGTGGGAGGTGGGGTCTTCTGATGGGAGGGTGGCATTTGGTCTGAGGAGAAGAGGCCCCATGACGGGTAGAAGGACACCCGCATTCCTCCCCTGACATACCTGCGGGCCGCATGGTGGAACTCCTGTCCAGTGCAGGCAAAGCTGATAGCTTAATTGACCACTAGATGTCACCACAACACCAATAAGTTTCTGGCTTTTGGTGCAGTGTGCCTGGGCCCAGAGGTGAAATAGCAAGAAAGTTGCAGTGACTTAACCATCAGGGATCTAATAGTAGCAGGATTTACTTTCATTATTATTATTTTTCAGTACAAGGAAGTCCAAAGGATGAATAAAGATACATTCAGTATAAATAAACGGAAAACAAAAGAAAAGGTGAACGAGATAGGTCAAGTGGGGAGTATGACCTGACTCCAGAGTTACGATTTCCCCTAGAAATGACACTGTCTTGGAAATATTTTTTGTCTTTGTGAGAATGATTGTTGGCTGGACTGGGCTTTCAGGCTCCTAAAACGGCAGTTATTATTATGTAACTCACTTCACAGATACTCTAAAACTCATTTTGAACCAATTATGACCGTCCGTTCAGTAAGAATTTGGACAATGTGCTCTTGTTTAACATAAGGGCATGTTCCTTTTCTTTTCTTTTTTCCTTTCTCTTCTCTTCTCTTCTCTTCTCTTCTCTTCTCTTCTCTTCTCTTCTCTTCTCTTCTCTTCTCTTCTCTTCTCTTCTCTCCTCTTCTCTCTTCTTCTCTTCTTTTCTTTCCTTTACTTAAATATATTTTTATTGATTTCAGAGAGGAAGGGAGAGGGAGAGAGAGATAGAAACATCAATAATGAGAGAGAATCATTGATCAGCTGCCTGCTGCACACCCTCTACCAGGCATTGAGCCCACAGCCCCAGCATGTGCCCTTGACTGGAATTAAACCCAGGACTCTCAGTCCCCAGGCCAGTGCTCTATCCACTGAGCCAAACTGGATAGGGTGGCATGTTTCTTGACTGAGGCATATTTTATTTCTTATTTTTTTCTCTTGCAATACAGCCAAGTCTGTTACCACAGTAAGCATCATCTCACTTCGGTTTATGGCCTCACATTGCAACCTTGGCCCCATTAAAATCTTTTATAATTGCATATTTTATATGATACACACATTGGCAAGAACATGTGTATCATAAATTTATCTTCATTGATTAAAAAAAATTTTTTTTGCCCTAACTGGTTTGGCTCAGTGGACAGAGCGTCAGCCTGCGGACTAAAAGGTCCCAGGTTCGATTCTGGTCAAGGGCATGTACCTTGGTTGCGGGCACATCCCCAGTAGGAGGTGTGCAGGAGGCAGCTGATCAATGTTTCTCTCTCATCGATGTTTCTAACTATCTATCCCTCTCCCTTCCTCTCTGTGAAAAATCAATAAAAAATATATTAAAAAACAAACAAACAATTTGTGTCACTATAGCCTTCAACATTGAAGAGGCTTAATATTTCATTTAATTTAAAAATGAACCTAATGGGTACATTCTTGCTTCAGGGTAGTACAATTGTATCCACAAGTCAAAGACCTAGATAGGATGACAACTATTCTGTTCTGGAGTATTTGACAACTGGATGTGAAACTAGTTCACTTTGCCTTTCTGATTCCTACGTTTTGAAAAGTAAATTCTTTGGAAGCGAATACGCTTGGTGGGAAAGTGAGCCTATTCCATGTGCTCCAAATCTCATGAACATTCTTTGGCTGAACATGGCATTGTTGGTACCACACTGTGTGTTTAACATAGGCTGACCCACTTAGCCTTAACCCAGGGGAGTCATATCCGTTTGGGGAAGTGAGCAGCGGCTCTCTGTGTAAAAGGGGGTAAGGGAAGGAAGTGGGGAAGTAAAGACTCTTTGAACCTTTCTACTTTAGAATCCCTATTGGGATGAGAATGCCATCCTTCGTGGGAAGTATTCACTCGGAAATGCTGCCCCATACGAGCTGAGGAAGTTAGGGATCCCAGGTTTGCAGCAGGCACGTGTGGCCCTTCTGGGTAGTTTGGCCAACAGGGCCCGCTGCTCAAGCTCACGGATGTCTTTGTCCCCTACAGGTGCATAGCGTTAAGAACTACTGGGAAAAACTGAACGCCAACCTGGAATATGTGAAGTGCTCCAAGCCACACTTACACTATCACAACAGCGTGGTCAGGAGAGAGTGGCACAGCCTGATCTCGGAAGAGGTACGTGTGGGTTCATGAGAACAAAGCAAGAAGCAAAAGCATGCATGTTGGATCCGGGGGATGCCCGCAAATCATAAGGCTGCCTTACATTTGCCAGGCACTTTTACGTTGTTGCTACCAGTCTCCCAATAGGCAGTCAGAGGTGCTCCTCTGATGCTTCTTTGGGTGATAGAGCCCTTCTGTCTCTCGGCTGTGGTGGTACATGAATCTACGCGTGTGATAAAATGGCAGCACTGTACACGCACTATACCAGTATCAGTGTCTGATTTGGATAGTGTGCCACGTATAGTCATTTATATAAGATGTAAACATTGGGGAGATTGCGGGTGAAGAGTACCTGAGGAATGTTGTATATAGCTGTAGTGTTATTGTATATAATGTATAGTTGACTTGCAATGTCCTATCTGTATATATAAAAGCCTGAGCAACCGTCTGACTGTCCGAACAGTAGCTATGATGCGCACTGACCACCAGGGGGCAGATGCTCAACCTAGGAACTGCCGAGCTGCAGTGACTTGGCAGCTGCGGTGACTTGGCAGCTGCAGTTCTCGGGTGATGCACCTGGAACCAGAGAGGAGAGAGCCCGATTCTGGGGTGCGTCACCTGAGAACCACCCTCTTGCAATCTGGGACCCCTCGGGGGATGTCGGAGAGCTGGTTTCAGCCCGATACCCGCAGGCCAGGCTGAGGGATCCCACTGGTGCACAAATCTGTGCACCGGGCCTCTGGTAAATTTATAATAGTTTTAAAGAAACAAAGTTTTAATAATCTAGGTATTTTACCTGTTTACCTGTAAGGTATATTTCTTTTTCCTGAAACTCTTAATTGTATTACATTATGTCCTTGATGTGAAAAATGTTGCCCATAACACCTTCAGCTTTTATACCTCTGACATATTCTCACTCCTAGAAAACGGAAAAAAGAAGGTCCAAGGCATATGTGAGGAATATTCTTGATAATGCAGTAAAGTAAGTGAAACTGGGGATTCTTGTATTGGTAAGATGGTTATCATTTGCATTTTTTTTTTTTTTTTTTGGCTACTTTTCTTGGAAGTAGCTTACTTTCTTTGTGTATCATGATGCTGTCAGCTTACCAAATGCAGCCAGCGGGGCCCTATTCTGGAATTTGATGCCAGAGTTTCTGGTGGAAAAGTGTATCTGTTAAGCCTTACAGGTTTGTACCCTATGGATGGATGGTTTAAGGAAAGTGGTAAAGAAAGCTCTTATTAATTGACACTTTAGGGGGCTACAGACAGTAGGCTGGTTTAAAAAGTGATGTTGGCCTGTGAGCTTGCTCTTATTTTGAAAGCAGATTTTCTGGAGAGTGAGTCATCTCAGAATGCTACAAGTACAGGCCCCATTCCAACCTCTGTTCTATTTTCTGTTCCCATTATTTCCAATAACCGAGAGCTGCAATTGTTCTAAATTATTGTGATTGTTTGCACTAAAGGGCTTTGAGTTTTGTAATTGCCTAATGTGGCTTTTGCCAAGTTGATTAAAGTTTTTGAGGTTTTCACCCGCCTGGGAACAGTTTCTGCAGGGGTTGTTAAAGGAGGGTATCATTATACGGTATTGTGGCTTTCATTTAAAAAAAGAATGTTTCCTGTGTGAATAACATTGGCTAATTTCTTTGTAGGGTGATTTCTAACCTAGAAGCAAGAAGTTCGGGTAAGAAAAGACCTGTAATCAAGCCTTGGATCCCAGTCAGTGTTTTGTTTGTAACACCCTTCGTCCTTCCCCTGGGGGTTGGCAAGAAACCCACTTCCAACAGTGCAGTGGAGGCAGCTCCTTTAACATCTTCCTGTCCGAGCTCCATCCGTGTCTGTCTTGGCACCAGGACCTTCAGGGACAGCTGCTGAGTGTGATTTTGCTGGACGGTCCCTGAGTGCTGGCCTCTGGTTTTTATTATTTTCCCGCATGGAGTTGATCTAGTTAACATGCCCGCCGGCTGTACCCACAGGATGCACTTTGGAAATTCCCTTGGCTCAGGGCGCCACTCCCTCCAGCTTGGTTGACACTTGGGCACTCACTGGGTGAGGTCATAGGGGCGCAAAGATGTGGAGCCCCTAAGTAATCCCAGTGATGTGGGGGAAGATCCTGGGCTTGGAGCCGGACAGGGCTGGGCTTAAACTCCAGCTGGGCCTCATGCTAACCTCGTGTCCTTTTAGGCAAACCATTTAACCATTTTGTGTGGTCCTCCTCAGGGCAAGGGTGAGGCGAAAAGGAGAGTAAATGCTATAGCTCTTGGCCCATGTGGGATACCTGGGGTGGCTGGTATATCATTGGTATATGAGGAAGAAATGCTAACACATAATTTCTAAACCGGGTTACAGGTGTTATGTAACCTCAGGGTGCAGGTGTGAGGGACAAGGGGCGAGGGGTGAGGCCAGGCGTAGGGATGGTTGGGGAAGAGTCTTGACACCCAAGGGGACTTAGCTGGGAAAACTGGGGGAGGAGAATGCTAAGCATATCCAGGTAGGAGCCCTTTTGTGGTCTTGTCAGTAGAACTCTCAGGGTTCATACAAGTCGGTCTTTATTTAAAAAGTTGTTTTTTATATCTCACTTATGTTTATGGGCTTGTTGTTAGGTATATGTTGGGTGACCCTAGCGGAAATTGTTTTATACAGTGTATTGCTGCACAGCCGCAGCTGTGGACTCCACCCTCATGCACCGTGACGGTGAACTTGTCAGCCAGCCCAGGCAGACGGAGCCTGGGCCCACTGCATGGCCCCAGAGCCCAGCCTCTGCCTGTCACCAGGCCACCCATGTGAAGCCAGGGGTTGCATCACCAGCACCTGGCAGCAGCCGTCGGCAGGGTCCTGCCAGTGTGCGGGGTGTGAACTTGTGGGATTCAGGGGGTTGCAATATGGGAAATGTTGCTGTGGTCTGTTTCTGTTGTACCCCCTGCCTCCCCCCCCACTCCCCCCAGAGGAGCCCCTTCTGCTCCTGTCCTTCAGGCCTGCTGGCGTCCTGTGACGAGTCATCATCTCTTGACACCTTTTTGGGAACTTGCCCCTTCCTCTCACTGCTTTGCGTGTGTCAGTTTCCTAGGAAGGATGACATCACTGCCAGAAAGGGAACACTCGTGTGAAATCCAGGGCAGCTGGGCTCAAGTCCTGCATTGTTTCATCTTAATCATGAAGGTCATGTGGGATCCATGTAGGATTTCTCCTGAGATGTCAAGAAGCATTCATGCCTCCCGCAGGGAGTCTTCAGCCCAGGGATCAGCAGCATTCAGTCCTCCTGACGGGCGCTGTGCCTCAGGCTCTGGGTCAGGAAGAGCAGGGCAGAGGTGCCCAGGTGCCCTCAGAGGAGTATTAGGGCAGATCTTCCAATGAGACTGCTCGCCTGCTCCCCCTCTCAGTCTTGCTGGTGAAGTGCTAGTCACGGTGGAGAAAGTGCCATTGGATTTGACCTTCCCATATCACTTTTCCATCTTGATCTAGTTGCTTTCAGTCTGATAACTTATACCCATTAGTATTACTGCCACAGTAATTGGTCCCCTCAGCTTAGTAATTCCCGAAGACACTGAACTATGGGAGGCCAGAAAGAAGGGAGTCATGTGATCCTTCCAACAAGTCCCTGTCCCTGTGTTTGTGTCCCCCTTAGGGTTTAGAGAGGTTACTCGGTCTCCCATAAAGCAGTTCTTAGACAGTGGTGAGGTTTTGTGTTGAAGAGAAATCAAAGCCAGCACCTGTTGCTGTTGGGAGATCCTTCCTTCCTCCCCTCCTTTGTTCTCTCCTGGGTCTCGACCTGAATCTGCTGCTCAGAGCTCTCTTGCAGTCACCTGAGTGAGAAGTTCAGCTTGCAGGTGTAGGTCACACTAACCTAGTGAACATTTTTTATTTTATCAGGGACCTGTCATGTTTTCCCAATGACTAAGAGAGGGGAAACCCAGGCGGATTCCATTTTTCCCAGCCCATTTCCTGCTTGACAATTGCTCTGTTTCATTTCAGAGCCAAGAGTGACCCCCCTCTTGCAGGAGGAAGACAGCCACCAGAGGCTGCTTGTGGGGCTGGTGAGTGGTCTGTGGGACCCTGAGGGGGCAGCAAACCATGGGCTCCAAGAAGGGAGGAAAGCGCTAGATTGTACGTCTCATCCTGAAGTTGTTTTTCATTCTTTCAACACAGAATTGTGTCCAGCCACTGTACGCCCTGTGTGTTCAGTGGTAAGGAACACATATATGATTTCTGTCCTCTTGGAATTATAGTCTAGTGGGGGAGACACACAATTAGTCAATTATCCCAATAAATATATAATTACAAAACATCATAAGGAAATGTACATGAAGGGTTTTTTAAAATGAGGAAAAAGCAGTATCTCTGTGGCATTTGTATTTCTGGTTTAAAATAAAACAGACTAAAGTATTCTTTCTCAAGAAATCCTACTACTAGGAAGACCAAACAAATATAACGCAAAATAAATTAACTAAAGATCAGAATTGGTAAATAACTCCAAAATCTTTAAAAGACTGATTAGAGACATCAGGAAAGTCTAATAAAATGTTTTTAATACTGTGCAAGCTTAGGAATGGGATAATCTACTTCTAGAAATGGCAAGTTAAAACATATGAGAACAGTATGTATAAATACATGTTCACACACTTCAAAATTCTAGTTAAACAAAGTATCCTTGACAAATAGCCCAGAAGAAATAGAAGACCTGAAAGCACAATAACTGTAAAATAATTAGAAAAACATGCCAAAGATTATCTCCTAAAAGGCTGCACAGTTATTTAATCAGCTTGTTCTTTCAAACTTTTGAGGATCAGGTAATTCTCATGGTATGTAAATTATTTTCGAAAAAAGATGGGAAGCGTCTTAATCACTTTAAAAAGCCAGCATAACCTTAAAACCAAAACTGACAATGAATAATCTAATACTAATAGTCAACATCCTTCTTAATGGAATGTTGGGGCATTTCTATTAAAATCAGAAATAAGTTAAGGATCATTGCAATTTTCACTAAAATTTTACATGGTTCTGGAAATTCGAGCCAATGCAATAAGAAACAAAAGTAAAAGAAGATGCTAAGACTGTCTAATACTACAAACAAATAAAATAAACAACTGGGAAAATGAAAAATAAGGAACAAGTTAGTAGGCTGGTGATTCTATACTTATTTTTAAAAAATCAGGATTAACTAGTTAGAAATAATAATGAAAAACAATATCCCATTTACAAGTTATTAGCATCTAGGTTAATACTTATTAGCATCTAGATTAATAACATAAAAGCAAAAAGCCAATAAGATTTCCCTGCCAGTGACTAAATGACTCAGTCGATACAGTAAAGAGGTGTACGACTGTCATTACTAGATATCTGACTGTGTTGTTGGTCTACATGGACAGCAACAATATGGTGCTTGTACAAAATATTAGAATACACTCTAATTAGAATCTTTAGTATAATATGTGATTAGAATCTTTAGTGTATGATATGTATAAAAGTCAATGTGGAAAGAAATAATTTTTTTTAAATATATTTTATTGATTTTTTACAGAGAGGAAGAGAGAGGGATAGAGAGTTAGAAACATCGATGATAGAGAAACATCGATTAGCTGCCTCCTGCACAACCCCTACTGGGGATGTGCCCGCAACCAAGGTACATGCCCTTGACCGGAATCGAACCCGGGACCCTTCAGTCCGCAGGCCGACGCTCTATCCACTGAGCCAAACCGGTTTCGGCGAAAGAAATAATTTTTAAAAAATTAGTAAATGGTTATCTATTTGTAAAAGAAAATTAAGTCAGATTCATCCTATCCCAAATACCACCACTTTATACCATAAAACAGCAATTTTCAACCTTTTTCATCTCAGGGCACACATAAACTAATTACTAAAATTCTGCAAAAAGATAGTATAATTTTGATTCATTCACACTGGAGTCTATTGTGTTGGCTGTTGTCATTTTTTATTTGATAATCGAAGGGAAAATTCAGGTATTACATGTTTTAAAATTGGTTGTGGCACACCAGTTGAAAATCACTGCCATAAACCAATAGAAATATCAGATAGATAAAGGAGTAGAATATACATTATTTAACTATATGAAAGAATTTGAATAAAATAAGTGGATAGTTGAATAGTTTTGAAATAAAGAAGGCCCTTTAGTGTGTTATTGAATATAGACATATAGGAAAAGATAGATCGAAAATTTAAACAGAAAAACAAAAGGCAAATGATAAATTTGGAAAAAATGTTTGTGATATTTGTGATAAATGATTAACATTTGGTGTATAAGTAAAGTTTATAGGTCAATACAAGAACAATACATCAGCCCAGCCAGTGTAGCTCAGTGGTTGAGCGACGACCTATGAATCAGGAGGTCACGGTCAGGGCACATGCCTGGGTTGCAGGCTTGATCCCCAGTGTGGGCATGCAGGAGGCAGTCAATCAATGATTCTCTCTCCCTTACTCTCTGAAATCAATAAAAATATATTTAAAAAAAAAAGAGCAACACATGAGAAGGGAAATGAATAAAGGCTGTGATGAATGATTTTTCAAAAGTAAATTTAGGCCAAAAATCTCAAGTCACGTGAAGGGAAAAAAAAGAATTGTTTACCATTGCTATATTCAAATGACAAATAGAATAAGTGTGTTTGCTTGCTTGTTTTTTATTGCCTATCAAATTAACAACAATTTAAAAACCATACCAGCAAAGCTCAGGGTACAGGGAGTTGGACAGCCTCATCCAATGCAGTTGAGAATTAGTGTAACCACAATGGAAGGCATTTTGGTGATTTCTCCACAAACCTTAAGTGTGTGACCCAATAAATTCCATTTCTAGGAATTTAGTCTGACAAAATAACATGATAAACAACTTTTGTTTGAGAATTCATTGGAGAATTCTCACCAGGGCCTGGAGCTTGACTCTCAGCCTCTCCCTGGGCTTTGGGTGAATCAGAAATAGTTCCTCTTGAAAACATTGGTGCCCTGGATTTGTGCTCATCAGGGGAAGATTGAGGATTATGCATTTCTGCTGGTGGGATCTTCAGACCCAATATTTTCATATTGATAAGGAATATTAATAAATGGATCCAACTCAAACCAGTTGCCGGTGTGAGTGGGTGGGTTGTGATTTATCTAATTTATATCCTGTTTTCAGATGGTGTCTGAACTAAAAGACCATCTTTTGAGACACCTACAGGGTGTGGAAAAGAAGAAAATTGAACAGATGGTTCTGGACTACAGTTCAAAACTGGTTGGTTTTGCTTTCTGTTTTCCATCCCTCAAAGCCCAGGTATATAATTCCTAGTATGATTTGAAAATTAGGTTTTTGGAGGTCTCCCATTCGCAAACCAGTATATTTGGTGCTATAGATTGAGGAAGGGGAAAAAAAACCGTCAAAACAAAGAGAACTTGGTTTATTGCACGCCCTTCAAATAGTGATTGTATGCTCAGAAAGCCTAAACCGGTGATGAGTTTAGCATGGTTGCCTAATGTCCATATCTCATCTTGGCATTTTATTAAACAGTAGGTAATGATTTCTGTTTATGCAAACATGAGAGAACTTGAAGTTCAATTCTTAATTAGCTCCAACAGCCCAATTAGGCCAGATTCCAGTTAGTTGTAGAAACACTACCACATTCGAATCTGCTGAGGAGATTGGCAGCTCATCTACCAGATAGCCGCTTACTGAAACTGTGTAATCCAAACGAATGCCAGTTCATGTGTAAATAGAAGTGATGTTGTAAGACTGAATTCTAAAGCTGTAGTGGGTCCTTTTATAAAGCATATGGAGTTGAAGCCTGACCCTGTTTAGAACCTAGAAATAACATGCCAGAAAAAATTTTAAAGTACATGGAAAGAGAAAGAACACTCTATTTTTCCAAGTTTGGGTAAGACCATGATGCAAATGAGCCAGTGTGCAAATATGTACTTTTGCATTGAACTCTGGAAGATGAAATTTATTAGCTAGGACCCTCGTTTAATTTCATGTTTTATTTTTAAAGTTTCTGCCTTTATTGTAATCATGAGTGTCTGTTTTAAAAAGAATATCTTTGAATTTAATAGTTTTTAGTATATTAGGGAAGGTTGGTATTCTCGTATACTGATATTTATAATCAGAGCATTGAAACGTTCTTAAATAGCTCACCCTTGAAGTGGAACTATACTGAGGGGCTGGCTTTTATCGATGTGTTAGTGATCTTCCCCATGTTGATATTAACTTGCTTTCTTAGTCTTTTAACTAATGCCATTCGACTATTTAAACATCTGCCTATCACCTTTACTTCTGTTGACTTTAGATTTCACCTTCCAAAGTATTAAGAGTTTTTGTTTAAATGTCATTCTTCCCCATCGTTAACCTCATCAAAGTTCTAACACTAGTTTGTGTGAACCACTCCTAGAACACAATCGGACCCGAAATGGTACAGATGTAGCCTCAGAAAAGTCAGTGCCCCTGACTTCCCGCCTCAGCAGTTACCGATTGAAGCCAAATCTGCCTGCCCCGGCCTATTGGCCAACAGCCACATCTCCCAGGCCCCTCTCAGGAGGGTGGCTCAATAGCCTTTCTCAAACAAATTCCAGAAGTTTCTGCCGAACCTGGATATATTACATGCATTATCTTACCTGATTTCAGCCCAAGAGAAACTTGAGAATCTATATCATTGAGCATAAATGGTGTCTGTGCCTGTAGGGAGACCCTATCCTTTGCCCACACCTGCAATGCTTGGATTCATGGCTGATAACTGCTTAGTGGAAGCTATACTAGTGTTGACACACTAGTAAAATGTTGGAACCTGGGGACTTGAAACCAGTCTTACTCCACAGCCCATGCTATTCAGTATCGCCTTTCTCCTCACTGCCAGTGGTTGGCTGAGGCCTAGAGCAGACCCAGTTGCACTTGACCTTCACTGATGGACAGGGCCTGTAATTGAGGGCCTGTTGGCCAGGCTGGGGGAGCTCAGCTGGGGCACGGCCCGCACAGACAGAGGGTGCTCTGTTGGACTCTGGGGTGCATTTTCAGTCTTTCCATTTGGGATTCCAGTGCCTCAGAGCTGACCTCAGAAAGGCTGGTTCTGTGTCTGGGAACAGCCGGAGTGCCAGCTGCCCCGAACGTGCCTGTCAGAGCTGGGAAGCATAGCTGTGGGGCCCCTGGGCATGGGTGGGATGAGCTGAGGTTGACAGATGGTCTTTCCCCTCCAGCTGGACCTCATTTGCCAAATACTGGAAACCAGTTGGAGGAAACATAATCTTCATCGCTGGGTTCTCCACTTGTACGCAAGTATTTCTCATTCTTTTGTCATGGTGTGCAAAGAGCCAAGACAACTCTGATCGCTGCCTGTTTCAGCAAAGCCTTTTTGGAACTTACCAGTTGAAAGCAATCCTCACCAGTCCTGACACCATCTATCTATCTTAGTTCTGTGCTCAGCGTTTAAAGTTATGCCCCTGTTATTTCACTCATCCCCTTTCTTGGCATATGGTTGATGCGGTGGTGGTGGCGGGGGGGGGGGGGGGCGCGGAGGGCGTGCACACATGAGTTAAGTACTACCAAGAAGGGGAATTGAAGTTAACATAATTAATTATGTGCCAACTCCTTGGTTAGATTCTAGGCATTAGGCTGGTGGTCACCACCATCTTTTTGAAGCTTTCTACAGGGGAGCCTTTCCCGATTTGTATGGATCCCATCTGTCTAGGTACTCAGAGCTGCTGCTTAGACAAATGGAGTTTCAGAGATGAGCTTCTTGGCTGACATGCTGCTTTGGTCTTTCCCCCAGCAATAGGCGGGCTAGTGCTGCTGAATCTGCAGTCTTCCACATCATGACCAGGATTTTGGAAGCTACTAACAGTTTGTTTTTACCTCTGCCTCCTGGTAAGTCTTGGCTCTTTTATCCTTTTTATAATAGATTTGTTCTTTCTTCTTCACATGGTCCCTAGATGAGGGCACATTATGAGTGTAAGGATGAGACCTGCTGTGTCTGAGAAATTGTGTGTCTGGTGTCACTGTGAGAGATGGGCCTGAGGTTGGTCTCTGCTCACCAGATCTCCCCCAATTATTAAACTATGCTGTAGTTTGTCACTAACTTTAGGGAGCATCACTGGGTCCCCATGTAACTTTCTAGGATACTTTGAACCAGTGGAGCTGATTCAGGGAGATCTTTCTCTGATGTCCGTAGCCTAGTTTATCTGATCAAGAAAGTTAACACAGAAGGAAGTGGGTCTGGCTGGGTGTCAAAATTGAACTGATTCTTATGTGCTTGGAGGCTGTACTTTACATTTCCATGGCTATTTTTTTAATAACTGGCAATTTTTACTTCTTAATCCCTTAACCTTTTCCACCTATCCCATTGACCCCCGTCCCATCTGGCAGCCATCAGTTTGCTCTCTGTATCTATGAGCTTATTTCTGTTTTGTTTGTTTGCTTATTTTGTTTTTCAGATTCCACATATAAGTGAAATCATTTGTCTTTCTCTGCCTGACTAATTTCACTTAGCATAATACATTCTAGTTCTATCCACGTTGCTGCAAATGGCAAAAATTCATTCCTTTTTATGGCTGAGTAATATCCCATTGTTTTTATCTTCTTTATCCATTCCTATTATCTTTTTTATCCATTCCTCTATTGATGGACACTTAGGCTGCTTCTATATCATGGCTATTGTAAATAATGCTGCAATGAACATGGGGCCACATATGTCTTTTCAAATTAGTGTTTTGGGTTTCTTCAAATAAATACCCAGAAGTGGAATTTCTGGGTCATATGTTAGATCTATTTTTAAATTTTTTGAGGAACCTCCATACTGGTTTCCACAGTGGCTGCACAAATTTATAATCCCACCAACAGTGCACAAGGGTTTCCTTTTCTCCACATTCTCGCCAACACTTGTTGTTTGTTGGTTTATTGATAATATGTCAGCCAGTTTAATTTATTCATATACAGCTATCCATTCACCCATCATTAATTAATTCCTTTATTCATTCATCTTCAGCCAACATGTATATAGTGCCTATAGTACTTTGTTCCAAGTACTTTACATAAATTAGCACATTTAATTTTCATAACAATCCTGAGTAGTAGGAGCTTAAATTGAACCACATTAAATATTTGACCAACACAAATGGCACTTTCATATGGTTTCACTTAATATTATTCCCATTTAAAGATGGTGACGTTGAGGCACAGAAAATTTAAGAGCAACTTGCCTGAAGTCACACAGCTATTAGGCAACAGAGCAAGTATTGAAATCCAGGCAATCTGGCTCCAAATTCTGGGCTTTTAATGACTGTTCTGTTGCTACCTTTTGAATTTTATATTCCAGTTGAATTAGTTGATGCTCAAACTTTGGCTATTTATGGGCCCAGAAAATCCCTATAGCAGGTCTGAACTTACCTGGATCTGTGATATATCTGATATGGTGTGGAATCCTTTATGCTTTCTCTATCCATACACCTTATCTTATTAGGTCTGCATGGAGTGGAGGTACTAAGCGGGTTTCTTTTGAGTTTGTAGGAATCTGAAAATGGCCTTGTATGAGGAGAAGGGATGGTTTTAAATTATTCCAATGGAATATGAATTGTGAGGAGCCCTCTAGAAAGAGTGAAGGGATTTCATGGCTTCCTGGCTTAAATTCTTAATTATTATGATTAACACAAAAGACTTGGTAGAGGGATGAATGGACACTTTCACATTTGTTCACCCTGGTGTTCAAGCTCCTTTTGTAAATAAATGAACTTGACTTCCTGGGGGCAATATTATTCCTGGGAGATCGTAAAAATCCACTTTCTGCAGAACATTGCATTCTTTCACAGGGATGGATAAGGAGGGAAAACAGGAAAATGTTATTCGTAGTGACTGAGAATTATTTTGAGTAGACTTAACAGCGTGTGCCCATGGGTCAAGTAAGGAAGAGCAGTTTCTATCCTTTTTCTATCTTTTATTTTTTTTTTAATATATTTTATTGATTTTTTACAGAGAGGAAGAGGGAGGGGATAGAGAGTTAGAAACATCAATGAGAGAGAAACATCGATCAGCTGCCTCTTACACACCCCCTACTGGGGATGTGCCCGCAACCAAGGTACATGCCCTTGACCGGAATCGAACCTGGGACCTTTCAGTCCGCAGGCCGACGCTCTATCCACTGAGCCAAACCAGTTTCGGCCCTTTTTCTATCTTTTAAAAATATATTTTTTATTGATTTCTGACAGGAAGGGAGAGGGAGAGATAGAAACATCAATGATGGGAGAGAATCATTGATGGGCTGCCTCCTGCATGCCCCCTACTGGGGATCGAGCCCACAACCTGGGCATGTGCCCAGATTGGGAATTGAACTATGACCTCCTGGTTAATAGGTCAATGCTCAGCCACTGAGCCACATCGGCCAGGCATATCCTTTCTCTCTTAAATGTTTTTTTTCCCTCATGTGACATAGAAATGGAAGTGAAGTGACACTGAATCATGTGTGTGTACAGACATGTGTGTAAATACAGGGTATGTGTCAGTGTGCATGCTTTCCAGGCCTCCTAGAGTAGAGGAAACTGAGTTTTATGTGTCAGAAACATGTAACCTGAATTGGTTAAAGAAGAAAAAGAATGAGGTCCACAAAAAGGAAGTCATGGTTTAGAGCTGGAGCATTTGCTGTTTAAAGGGGACCTGTGTTCGTTCCCCTTGCTGGCCAGAGGAGGCCAGGACCCCTGGAGGATGAGGACAAGAGCTGGCTGGAAAAGCTCTTTTTTGGAACCAATGCCTGCTTTTAGCCAGTTTTTCCTGTCGCCAGAGCTGACATGCAGAGAGGAGGCCAAGAATGGACTGTTGAACTTGGGCCTGTGCCATAGGGATAGAGGATGAAGGGTCATCAGGGATATTTAGGACATGGACACAGGGCTGGAGAGGAATTTTAAGTCCAGAAAACCTATAGAACTTATAAACTTTTATTCAGAAATAATTTCATAACTTTTTTTTCAATCTTGGGAAGAATGTCCAAACTGATTAGAAGAATCTCATGTTGTTAATTAGCTAGTAAAATTATGATTTTCTCTTTTGGATTCAGGGGAGCTAGTGGACTCATCCATTGCTAGCCCAGTAACATCTGTTTGTGGGCAGAGCCTGCATTTTATCTGACCCTTGATGTTGCCAGGACTCGGGACTTGAGTTCCTTACTGCTCATGATTCATGTGCTGAGAGAGAGAGAGAGAGAGAGAGAGAGAGAGAGAGAGAGAGAGAGAGAGAGAGAGAGAGAGAATTCCATGATTTATCTGAATCCAAGTCCCTGCGCTTTGGGTATCATTTCTTTGTCATGTCAGCTCCCAGGACTAGGTGAGGATTCTTTGTCATTTGCTGCTCACTTCCAATCAGTTTCCAAGCCTCTCCCATCCTTGCCCTCATTACCTCCTGCCCAGGTTCATGCAATTGCCTCCAGACAGGTCTTCATACCCCTTGTAGCAAACTCTTACTCTACCTCCTTTTTGCCATTTTAATATTCCAAAAGTAAAGCTCAATCCTCTTGCCATGCTGCTTAAAAACTTTCAGTGTCTCCCCCAAGTCTACTAAATATTAAATTCCTTCCTGCCATGCAGCATTCAACCCGTCACATTTACTCAGAGCACCCTGCACTTTTCTTTCATAGACCTGGTCACGTTAAACAATAGATATTGATTTTTTTGGTAATTATTTGATTTTCTCTCTCCCCCTCAGACTGGAAGGTGGAGGGGAGCAGTTTTGCTCATTGGTGTACACTCAGCCCCTTGCCTGGTATACGGAAGGGATTTGTTAAGTCAACCTTTCCAACCTCACCTCCTGTCATTCCTGTCCTCCACCTGATTCCAACTCAGCCGGATCACTTAATGTTTTCTGAACATGCCCCATACTTTCTTACCTTTGGGCTCCTGTTCTTATTGTTCTATTAACACAGCTACCAATGATGGGGGCTGGATTATGTTACAGTAAAAGCCTAGGTCAATGTCCCACAGCCTGTGTGCAAATTTCAACTCCGCCACTTACTATTTACATGATCCGGGGCAAGTTTCCCAGCTCCCGTGAATCTCGGCTTCTCCACGTAAAGCTGTTCCCACTCCATGGGGCTGCGTGAGGACCAAGTAAGCCAGTGGGTAGGTGGAAGGCCTCACTACACGTTTGGTATTAGCCACTGTTGTTATCCCATTGGTGCTCCTTAGACCAGCTCTGGCTCTCAGGGCAGCCCTGCGAGAAAGGTCGTGGTGGTTCCATGGGAAGGACGCAGAAACGGAGACTCATAGGGGCTAGTAAGCAGCTTGGCAGCCTCAGTCTGCTCACACAAACATGGCTTTTTCTGCTGTCTCCACCCTGTGTCCTCCTGCCTCATTTCCACCCCCAGGAATCACATTGACCCTTCACAGCTCCCCTCATCCGCCACTTTTCCAAGAGGGCTTGTCTGATTCTTTCCTGGTCTGATGTCTTCTTCTCCCAGGGGTGCTATTTTTATCATTTATTGTGAATAGTGCACTTAGCGCTCTAGGTTTCTGCAAGTTTGGGGAGCCTTCCCCATGAGACTCAGGTTTTGGAGAGCCTTCCTCTCTATTGGCTTCCTATAGATTTACTATCTGACCATATTGTTTTAATTCTTCTTTTATCATAAATAATTTAGTCCAAGTAGATCCCAAAGGCATACCTGGAGATCAAGCATATAAGCTGGCTCCTTCTGGGTCAGGTTCTTTTCCTCTTTAGCAAAATGCTCCCTATCCGTCAGCCTTTAGCTGGGCATGTGGAGTCTGAAGGTCTCCTGTTAACTGTTCTCTTGTGCTATCTTACCGTAGCATTGCCAACTGCTAAACTGTAAAACCATTTCTCATCGAGCAGTCTTGCACACTTTTCCTCTTTTTTTGCTTAGGAATGGACACAGGTGAAGGTAATACAGACTTGTTGGGAACATATATGCCCAGCACAAAGCTTAGTCTTGGTAGTGCGTAGCCTTGTCTTCAAGCAGCATTTAGTGGACTCGAGGCGCCAAGCACTGAGCTAAGTGCTTTCTGAACACCGTTGTTTTCATTCTGTCTGAGATGCTGGCTGACCGTTTTGCCCTCCCGCATCTCTCACCCTAGGTTTTCACACTCTGCACACGATCCTCGGCGTCCACTGTCTCCCTTTGCATAACCTGCTGCATTACATTGATAGCGGGGTGCTGCTTCTCACAGAAACGGCTGTCACAAGGCTCATGCAAGGTAAGAGGCCCCGAGGCTCTGCGTTTCCCGGAGCGCTGGTTCCTGTCCGAGCACCTCCAGGCCTGGCGCCCAGGTTGTGCCACCTGTGTGGCCAGGGCCCAGCAGCAATCGGAAGGGCCCCCCGTTTACATTAATGCTTTGCATTCAATCTTGAAATTCTTGATATTGAACAAGGGGCTCCTCACTTTTTATTTTTTTGCATTGGGCACCATAAATTATGCAGCTGGCCCTTCTGAGTGCAGTTCATTTCCTGGAACCATCCTTTGGGCTAATTTAAAGTGTCTTCGCCCTTCAGGAGACCCCACATGACTTCTCAGTCCACACACAGCTATTCGACTCCTTTACTGGACACGAGGGCACTTGAGGACAGGAGCCTGTGAGGGCGTGTTTCTTAAGAAGTCACGAAATGGCTTCCTTTCAGCCGATTAACACTGTCATTGCAAAGCTGGGCTTGACATGCAAGAAAAATCAATGAGAAATGCAGTGCTTGTATGATTTTGAACTTGAAATATGGTCTATAGTATAATCGCTCTCACTCAACTGATTCAGTCGTGGTATTTTATAGATGGGCTTTGTTAATACGTGTTGAAGTATTTCCCATTCCTCAAGGTACCTTCTGTTTTCAGTTAGTCAATAAAATGGTTTTCTGACTAGCAGCCTGCTGCAGAACCATGTCCCGTGATATATAGAAACAGTCTCCTTTAAACAACCCTTTTGTTCAGACAGACACAACCTAACATTTTCAAAGCACGGTTAGACTTAGCTTAACTCAAGGTTGGGAGATGCGTTATCAGGCTGAACCGTTGAAGTACTAGTAGCCCGTTCAGATATTTAAGTGGGGAGTTCTGGTTTGTTTGCCACTCTGACTTTCTCGTAGATCTGGACAACACAGAGAAAAATGAGAAACTGAAGTTCAGCATCATCGTGCGGCTTCCTCCGGTAACCCTGAGTTCTGTTTTATGTTCTCCCTGAGCCTTGGCTTGAACCTCTTTTAAGTCCTTCATGCCAAAGGAGCATTTACTTGATCTGGGCTGAAGTCAATTGCATTGTCTCGCTTTTCAGCTCTTTCCAAGAAATCCCATCCATCCCCACCCTCGGCCGCTGTCCTCGGGGCCTGGAGGCCCTCGCGCCTCTGGCTCTGCTCTGCCTTGGCACGGCCCACCGAACACACGTAGCCACTCTCTTCTCTTAGGAAACCGCTCTAATATTTACATCTGGGAGTCAGGGGAGGGAGAGGGGAAACATGTGCTTTTGGCTTTTTAACTGATAAGAAATTTAAATACAGGTGAGGTCAGGAGGTCCTGGAACTGAATTTCCTCTTACTGCGTTTTCCACCAGGGCTGGAAAACATTCCTGGGTGGAAGGAAGAACGAGAAACATGAGGGAAAGCGTTATATAGACACTCCTTGTTTTTGTGGGGGAATAGTAGCTCTTGGATTTAAAAATACTCTGAAAATATGAAATTCCACAGCAAGGTCTTCAGAGCCTCGACTCTGAGAACTCCTGACCCTGAGCGCCAGGGCCAGCCCTGCGTGCTGTTTACATACCTTGAGCACTTGCATCTCTGGCACGATCCTCCCACGAAGGGGTGTCGTTGCCTTTCTGGACCTAATCGGCTTGCTTTGTAACACCCTCTCCCTTGCAGGCTTACTGAAGCGAAGGCGAGAATAGAAAACAAAGCATGTTTTCCATGGCTGGATGTCTCAGGGGATTTCTCCGAACATTTATTTTGGTCTCTAAATTAGATTTTTTTTTTTTCGGGGCGGGGCCTCATACTCTCAGGGAATTAAATTTTCTGGGCAAGACATTGGCAGAGAATATGCCTATAACCTTTCGTTTCCTATCAAAACATCGCTTGGAGTTTGCGTGCAGGACCCCAGCTTTGAACTCCATTTCAGAAAAAAGAGTTTGGCATCATCAGTGTATAAACTGCTTTCTCAGGGTTGCATTTAAGGGAGTATTTACTAAAAATTCAGAAGCATATCTCCAAGGAAATGGCCTTTTTCCAAAGGTCGTTAAGCATAAAGGGGCTTTTAGACTAACTGGTTATTTTGGAATAATATTTTTAAAATTATGAATAGATATAAGGTACATTTACTTAAGATAGTGTGAGCTATAGTCTCCTCTATATGTTTTTCCATCCTTTTATTTTTATAATTGACTTTATTTTCTTTAGAGTAGTTTAGGGTTCACAGCAAAATTGGGTGGAAGGTATAGAGATTTTCCATACTCTCCCCACCCCCACACATGCATGGCCTGCCCCCACTCATCAACATCCCCACAGAATGCCCATTTGTTACAATTACTGAACGTACATCACAACCATCCGAAGTCCACAGTCAGCATTAGGGTTCACTCTTGGTGGCGTTCGTTCTATGAATTTGGCCATCGTTATAGTGTCATACTTTCACTGCCCTAAAAATCCTCCTTGACCTGTTTTTCAATTTGCATCATAGCTTATTGGTCAGAAGATCTGCCGACTTTGGGACCATCCTATGAGTTCTAACATTATTTCCCGGAACCATGTCAAGCGGTTGCTTCAGAACCATAAGAAGCAGGTGAGCCAGTGTGAGAACACGCCCCACTCAATGTTTTTTGGGTCCTGTTTGCCCATTTCCGCCTACCTACACGGACTGCAATTGTAGTTATTACCACTTTTTTTTTTTTTTTTTAAAGTCTGTGCTGGTTTTGGATAATCAACTAACACCAGAAGTGGTTTCCTTTTCAGCCTCAGCGTTCTATGATTGACAAGTCGTCATTCAGTGTGGAATTTCTGCCTCTGAACTATCTCATTGAAACACTGACAGAGATAGAGTCCTCCAATCAAGGTAATTCACTCCTCTGGTCTGAGCGTTTTCCCTTGACACATCACTCAGTCCCTGTTTACTCCCCTGTACCTTTTTCTTTCCAAAATACCCCTTACTTATAAGTAAGTCCTTATTGCTGTTGGTTTTAACGAGCAATACACAACTCACCTGGAGTAAATTACCAAAGGAATGATTACCTCTGAAGTTTTAAAAGGGTTTAAGATGTTAAAAACCCATTGGGTTGATGCACATGGCCTTTCCTGGTTCTGAGGTTTAATAAGTTTTAACAACCCATTCTCACAACAATGCGTTTTACCAAAATATAAAATAATTGTGATTTCAAAGAGCCGTGGGCACAGCATTATAAATGCCATATGGTTTCATAGTAACTCTTCCCTCTTTCTCTCTCTTTCCAGATCTGGATGCTTTTATAGGACATGACAACGTGGATGCAAAATTTGTGGAGGAAGCAGCTCTGAAACACACCACAATGCTTTTAGGCTTATAAGAAAGAAAATGTAATGGTGTCAGCTTCCAAGTTTTACTCTTGCTCATTAGCTCGACTTCTATGGAGAATTCTGTAGCAATATTTGAAATTGGTTACCCAAATCAGAATGCATTGTTGAGCCATCTGAATTTCAGTTTGGTACTTGTTCAGAATGAAGTCAACTGCTGTCCCTCACCCCAGTTTTGGACAGCGGATGCAGCCACGTGTGGGGAAATGACAGCCAGCCCCGGAGGCAGGCAGTGGCCTGGAGGGTGCTCTTCCTAGTGGCTACCTAGGCCAGAAGCTGGTTTCTGCCGCGCTCTGAAATGGAAGATGCTTTAAAAATGTAGGGACTGAAGTGTCGTTGAAAATAACGTATGGCAAGTGGAAAAATTAAATGTTGCATAAAAACTGTATTTGTAAAGAGGATAGATTTTTAAAAAACACCTGAATTTGGACTAAGTCAAATCTGCTATTTCCAGTATAGAAAAATTTGTAACATACAGCAATTTGTACATATAATCTATTCAGAGTAAGATTTATCTTTTTGTGATGGTTCAGATGGAACTGTGTTTAATATGTTTAAGCTTTTTTATATTTATAAAAGTTTGATTTAGAAATAACTTACCATTAAAAAATGAAACCAAAAAACACTGAAAGTTTTGGCCTGACTCTTGTCATTTCTACAAAGACTTTATAGTCCAGCCAGGAATCATGAGTCTATGAACATGTTCCCCGAAAGTCCCCCATGACATCTAACTAGTTCTCCCACTTTCCCCTGACCCCACCACCCTTCCCCCCTCCCTGACCCCGTCTACAGTGACTTAATTCTGACCCATATATACAGTTGCTGCCTGGGGTCAGCCCATGACCCTTTGCTTATTTCTTTTCACATTATTTCCCTCAGGGAACTTGTGAAATTTTAACCTTTTGCACTTGGATGTCAACTGTGACTCGACACGGTTAGCATCGGTAGCAGGAATGGAGAAAAAGCAAGCGAGTGCAAAGGGTTAATCATCATAAATATCACTAGCTGGTATAATAATTCAAGATCTTTTCTAAAATGATCATTGTATTTTAAAAATTGTCCTGTCTACAGAATTCCCCTTTTTGGACACTGAGGCTCAAAATCTTGGAGCCGTATGAGCCAGGCAGTGCTGATCTTTTTCTCTTTGTAAGGTCATTATTTTTCATTCCTTACCCTTTTCTTTTCACACTGGGCTTGTGTCGGTCGCTTTCTAAGGTCTAATTCAACTGACTTATATTTGAGATAAACATTAGCTCGATCCTATCATACTCCTTCAGTAACTTGCCATTCATTATAGGATACAATTCACATTTAAAATCACAGGGTAAAATGGAACTGTGTTTAATATGTTTAACTCTCCCTAATCCACTTATGCAGTTCCCCAATATGCACATTCTGTTCCAGCCAGCCCCGTTCCCTGGGCCTGGAGCACAACTTTTGTCTTTTTACTTCAAAGCCTTGCTCAGGCTATTTCCCCCACCTGGGATCCCCTCTTCACCTACTAAAATCTTCTCTGTAAGAAGTTCCCTCTGACTGTGGCCTCTGGTCATTCCAGCACACAGTGCCACCGTTCCCCTCTCAACCGGTAACACACATTGTAATATTTAAGTATCCATTCCTTTGCGATTTAAATTTTTTCCCCATTCCTATGTTGTTAAGCTTCCAATGCGTATTTTTTTGAATCCCCAATGCAATTGCTAATTCCTACAATACAGGACCTGTGTTTATGCATTTCTTTGTGTTAAACACACAATTTATATGGTTACTTATGGGTACTCCCAAGGAATTGCCTTTCAATAACTTACAAAGCAATTGGGTTAGATTCAGAGAGACTGAGAATGACATTAAATTTCCCTCCAATCTGGCAGGATCAGGGCTTGGAACAGATTTTGTTTGATTTAGCACAATAAAGGAATGTGGTATTTCTCACGCCCAGAGTTGTGAACTAAAATTCATAACTGATATCAGTATGAAATAAAGATAGACTGAGCATATAAATGAATATAAAATCACAGGTTTGAAATCTTGTGTATATTCATACATACGAACATATAAAAACAATTAGGAATATACTTGGCTGAAATGCAATGAAATTAGATTAATAAAATCAGGGGAACTGGTCTCATTTTCAACTCTTTCACATGCCAAGTTATAAATATTTCCATTGAAATTTTGAAAAATCTGGTATCAAAACATAAAATAATCATGAGTTTATTTGCATCCAACATTTTGATAAATCTCAATGTATAAGAAAGATAAATTAGGGCACAATTATTTTTGTAGTGAAAGGAGTATTCACTTGTAAAAAGAATCATCATAACATTATTTTGAAAATAATAAGCTTCCCTCCTGCTTTTTACTCAATTTAGATTTAACAACATTAACTTTAAATGCAACCATTTACTTAACAAAGTCAGTTAAGTCTCTGTGCTACTTTATCATTCTATCTTTTTCTTTAAAGTCAGTATATCAAACGGTATTTCCTTTTTGTCTTTAATAAATAAGGACCACTCAGCTAATTTCTGTGCTTCATTGAAAATTATTTTTATTGAATTTTTATAGCACCTGGCCTACTATATATATCTGAAAGGCTTCAATATATAGAGTGAAAAAGAAAGAAATGAACAATGCAAATATATGCTTTGACATAATTGTAGAACAATTCTATGTCCTACTCAACATCATGTAAAATATAATAGTTGGTGAGTATAAAAGGAAACTGTTGGTTAATTGTGGCTGTTGTATTTGCCTGTAATTTCACGCTATTGTGCTGACATTTTCCAGCTGTGGATATGACGAAGCTTGGCTGAAGTGTCTCCTTGAGGAGCCTGAATTGGTTTACATATTCAGATTTTAATTGGCTTTATAACAGGCTTCTTGATGTGCCTCATATTGGCCCCTGGTTCACTGGGCTTAAACGGAGCCAAAGCACCATATGGTTTCGGCAAGGGAAGAGTGGCTTCTGCCTCTGGGATGTAGGCAGTCGGACGCAGCTCTGCAGTCGTGAGAACACCATTGGGCAGCTGGCGTTGTGTGTCCAAGAACTGCTGCAAAGAATGAAGTTTCCTTTTCAGTTTTCTGCAAACTCTGGGGAAGCCACTTCACCCCAGGGCTTGTCAGACACAGTTGGGTCTGAGTTGTAGGCTGTGCTAGTTGGCATTCCCCCAAAGGATAGGAGGGTATGAGGGTGAAGTCACCACACACACACACACACACACACACACACACACACACACACACTCACACTCACACACTCACAAACTCATGCACATGTTGCACCTCGCGGGAATGACCCATGTTTCTCAAGCATCACGCTGTTCATGGGGCTTATGGTTTATCATAAACTGGTTGGTGGGTTCTAACTTCCAGTGTGTTCCAAACTCAGTATCTTTCATCATGGTTTTATTGTTGACAGAGGTAGGACAATCTATTTTCTTTGGTAAGTCATTGGTGAACAAGTGTTAGAAAGGAAGAGATAAGAAGATAGGTGGAACCAGAGGGAAGATGTGGTCAGTAGTTTTCCTTGACCTTCAAGGGCCTCAAGTTTCTGCCTGTGCTTCTGGAAAACAGACAACTCTCTTACAGCATGAAAAATAACTCTAAATAATGGAGACAGGTAAATGATGCTGTGACATCCTCGGTAAAACCTGAAGGTGCTAGTAAATACAGTTCCGGGCAGTGTAGGAATTACAAACCAGGCCCTGTTTTCAGATATTCCTAACTTATGTTTGGAATGTGCCTTTTCCTTGGGCTAGTTAGTGAACAATTATCTTTTTGAAGAATCTACTTGGCAGTCTGAGAGTGAGTTGTAGGTCCCCAAGACACAGTCTCCTTAGAAAGAGATGCCCAATTCCATTCTACAAATATTGAAAGGTCATGGGTTTAGGCAGAAGAACTGGGTACCCAATGTGCAGGTGGAACCAGTGATGGACCTAGACGTAGGCCAGTGGCAGGAGAAAAAAGGGATGGCATTGAGGCCAAGGGTGCACACCAACTGCAGAGTCTGCAAAGGCTGTGACAACCTTGGTGTGCTGGAGGCCTCACAATAGGCTGTTATGGCTGTAGCAGGTGGACATGGAAGAGTAAGGTGTGGTTTGAGCAGGGGTGCAAGGACAGAGACTGGAGACCTATGGATACTAGTAAAACCAAAGCCAGCCTCGCCTGGTCATTGCCGTGTCAGTGGGAGTCTGTGGTGTTCAGCCACACTAGCCACGAAGTAAGATTGTGGAGTGGAACTTGGTGTTTGCCAGATGTTCTCCAGAGAATACTATGGTGCTTTGAACTATTGTACTTTGATTTGTCTACACAATATCTTTTTTTGTTGTTAATCCTCCCTAGAGGATATTTTTCCATTGAGTTTTCAAAGTGGCATTGGGGGGGAGGGTAAAAACAGAGAGAGAGAAACATCAAGTGAGAGAGACACATCGATTGGTTGCTTCCTCCATGCGCCCCAACCAGGGCAAGGGATCAAGCCTGCAACTGAGGTACATGCCCTTGACCAGACTCAAACTTGCGACCTTTCAGTCTGCGGGCTGAAATTCTAACCACTGCGAAAAACCTAGGGCTTTACATAATAATAATATTAATTAAAAAAACACCCTGCCAGCTGATTTCTCAACAGAAACTATGCAGGGCAGACGGGAGTGGCAAGAAATATTCAAAGTGATGAATAGCAGAACCTACAACCAAGATTACTCTACCCAGCAAAGCTATCATTCAGAATTGAAGAGCAGATAAAGAGCTTCACAGATAAGAAAAAGCTAAAGGAGTTCATCACCACCAAACCAGTATTATAGGAAATGCTAAAAGGTACTCTTTAAGAAGAGGAAGAAGAAGAAAAAGGTAAAGATAAAAATTATGAACAACAAATTCATATCTATCAACAAGTGAATCTAAAAATCAAGTGAATTAAAAATCTGATGAACAGAATAAACTGGTGAATATAATAGAATCAGGGGCATAGAAAGGGAGTGGACTGACAATTCTCAGGGGGAAAGGGGTGTGGGGGGTGTGGGAAGAGACTGGACAAAAACCATATACTTATGGATGAGAACAGTGGGTGGAGGGGGGAAGGGCAGAGGATGGGGTGGGAACTGGGTGGAGGGGAACTATGGGGGGGGGGAAGAGGAACAATTGTAATAATCTGAACAATAAAGATTTATTAAATTAAAAAAAAAACCCCAAATTTCTTCTGATTGTTTGGACTATGTATGGTAGAGTGGGGAATTTTTCATATATTTTGGGAAGATTTAAACCCTTGAAAACATCCCTTCCCAGCCATTTTACAAATGCAATGTAAGAGCCTAAAGGTACCTGAGACTTTTCGGCGATGGCCATGGCATACATTTCTTCATCTCGAAGTACTTTCAACCATTCTCTCTCAATCTCTTTATTGAGGGGCAGACCCTTTTCTATCCTGGAATTGCAAGAGAAGATGAAGTCTTCTTTCTCCTTGACTTCCTTCTGGAGTTCAATGGTCAGAGCTTGCTTCATGGACAGCTCAGCAACAAGAGCCATCAGTTTTTCAGTAGCATTTTTAATCTTTTTCTGGTAGCCATTCATCTAGAATGAAAGAACCCAAGGCTTAACTTATGTACATGTTCCGTGAAGAATTTAAGAAAATGGCAGGCTGCGGGCTGTCTATAATGTGGGGGACAAATAAGAATTGGATGAGACCTCAGACACCCTAGCTGCGTAAATAATGATGAGGAGGGGAAAAGAAAGACGTTCATCAAGTTACTAGCTGTCCAGGCGGGTAGTAGTGAGGGGAATAGTGAAGTCTCTCTATTTTAAAGAGGTGATAAAGAGAGGGAAATAGAGTCTTCTCTTTATTTTAAAGAAGTGATAAGGAGAGGGAAATAGAGTATTCTTGATGTCTAAATTCTGGCTTACTTAGGCCACGTTATTAATTTGTCACGTATCCAGTGGGGGGGGGGGGAAATCTGGTAGAACAAAAACTATATTTAAAAGTTATTCTTTACTTATATAAGGTAATCAGCAGAGGCTCTGCATCTGAAATAATTTTTAATGGAAACAGTCACACCTCAACATGTTTGTATTATTGATCATAATTTCTGGGGTGCATAATTATTAAGTCATAAACAATCATGTGCCGAACTGGGGAAAATCTGGCCACTAATTTGAAGTGAAACGTTCTGATTGTATGTGTGTCTTGACCATTTCACATCAGCTATTTATCATCAAAGAATTAAAGGACAGGGCTCAGTGGAATAATTGATTTTAAAAGACGGGAAAGAAGTGAAGTTGGAATTGGTGGTTCCTCTAAGCTTTCTGGCCCATAGCACAACCTTTCAGGGTGGCCGTGGCCATGGCGGGGCACTGAGTGGTGACTCCCCCACCTGCCAACACTGCCATATCACCTTGCTGTATTTCTAATTTATAACCTGTCTCACCACCGACATTGTGTTATATATGTATGCATTAGCTATTGGGTTACAGTCGGTCGTCCCACAAGAAGGTACTACTCTTCATGAGGACAAGGCCTGCTTGTTTTATTCATCACATTCCCACTATCCAGGATGTGCTTGGAACATAGGAGGCACCAAGCAAAATTATAGTAGAATGTTTGTTAAATGAAGGCATGAGTAAATTCTTAGTCTATTTCAATCCTTCAGGCTCTTGAACCAGGGTACTTGGAGACATGAATGTGAACTTCCAAACAACTGCACCTGACCTTGAAAGACTTTTCTTCTTCTAATAGAGCACACACCGGTCTATCTGTGCATTTGCTTAGAAGATTGTTGCTGCCAGTGATGTACCTGCCTCTGAAAATGTAATGACTGGTTATTATGTGCACACTTTGTCTTCTTAAGGGAATATAAATTTGTAAACTCTTCTACACTGTCGTAATTTTGAGGGAGCACACACTGAATCAAAGACCGCCATTTAAAGGATCAGGGGTGATTCATTATCTTTATCCAATTTCATTAATTAATCAGTCACTGCACGCTGGAGTGTTGTGTGTATGTGTAACCAGCCAACCTCCTTCTTCTCTATATAAAAAAAAGGATGATGTTAGATCCTGGGTTGGTCTGAGTTTTTGCTGAGATTTTCCATTCATTTGGGAAACTTGGAAGATGAGCCATAAGCTACCTGGGGAAGATGAGAGGCTTGAGGTGACACGCATTCTTGTTGGGCACCCACAAAAAGCTAGGCTACTTCTGCTGACTATGTAATGCCTGCAACGACTTCAGCTGATATCACACCCATTTCACGGATCAGGAAACTCAGTTTTAAGGTCATTTATGTATCTTTCTTCAGGTCATTTGCTAGTCTGAGATCTGAACGTATTTCTATCTTCAAGTTATGGTTACTATGAGGACATTATAATTTTAAATGGAGAAGAAAAACCAGACAGAGAACGTGGAAGGTGGGGAAGGAGAGGGTAGATAAACCACTGGGCCAGAACTCAGTTACAGTAGGACCTTCCCTACACTTCCAGCATTTCTCCAGGATTACTGTTGATTTTGGGAGACACTGCCATCAGCTTTGACAAGCAGCCCTCAGTAAACACTGACTTTCTCCAAAGAAAGGGAAATTCATTTTGCAAAAGGAAGGAAGGCAACATTTAAAGAAACATCAGACTTGCTAATTCAGGCAAAGTTTAGGAGCCTTAACCTTTTTTTTTTTTTTTTTTAATTGCAGAGAGGAAGGAATAAGGAGAGAGAGAGAAACATCAATGATGAGAGAATCATTGATCGCCTGCCTCCTGCATGCCCCTTACTGGGGATTGAGCCCGCAACCTGGGCATGTGCCCTTGGCCAGAATTGAACCTGGGACCCTTCAGTCCCCAGGCTGAGGCTCTATCCACTGAGCCAAACAGGCTAGGGCTTAACATTCTTATTTTATGAGGTGAAGTTGTGAATTGCACGAGCTGCGATGACCATCCACCTGTGTAAGTCATCAGAACAAAGTGTGAAAGCCAGATAAATGGCACAGGAGGCTTGAGATTTACAATAATTTCTGCTTGAGTTGGTGGGCCAGAAATGTGTTTAGAACAGGACTGACTGTTTACTTTTTAAATAAACGTTGTCCTAGAGTTTAGTGCACCCGAGGCATTTGGGGAAACTAAGAAGAAGGAGGAACAGTCATTGCCCTGTGGAGCCCACAGTTAGGCATGAATGTTACCATGATCTGTTTTCCCGTCTGCCTCCCCAAACTCGACACTGTGAACGGTGTGCCCCTTCCTCTCTGCTCCTGCCCCCAGACCTCGCATGACGGGAGCTCGTAGTAGCTCAGTATTGCTGGCTAGCTAAACTCCCTGTGCAGCCACAGTGGGATGCTCCAAGGGGCCCTGGAGGCCAGGCTGTGGTGCAAGGCCCCTCTGAGACACAATCACCAACCCCTCCTGCTGTCTGCTCCTTTCCAGGTACCTTCTAGCAGTCCCAGTCGGACCCTATGGTGTTGAATCGCGGTCCTGTTACAGTATTTTAAGTTTATGAAATCAGGAAGCTCTGTGTCACTGGCCTCTCCTCACTAGTGGGGCCCAGTGGCGACTCCACCCCATGGTGTAACAGGCCCATGTTTGAGTGACTGTTGTCTTCAATGGTTCCCTTCCATTTCTGGGTTCTGGCTGAGTTCCCATGCAGTCCAACTGTTGTTTAAGTGAAGCCTTCCATTCACAAGGAGCTCAAAAGGATTTAACTTGGCACATGGAATCCTATCTAATAAAAGAGTAATATGCAAATTGACCATCACTCCAACACACAAGATGGCTGCCCCCATGTGGACACAAGATGGCCACCACAAGATGGCCAGCAGGGGAGGGCAGTTGGGAGGGACCAGGCCTGCAAGGGAGGGCAGTTGGGGGCGATCAAGCCTGCAGGGGAGGGCAGTTAGGGGTGACCAGGCCGGCAGAGGAGGGAAGTTGGGGGTGACCAGGTCTGCAGGGGAAGGCAGTTAGGGGCAAACAGGCTGGCAGGGGAGCAGTTAGGGGGTGATCAGGCTAGCAGGCAGAAGTGGTTAGGGGCAATCAGGAAGGCAGGAAGGCGAGCAGTTGGGAGCCAGCAGTCCTGGATTGTGAGAGGGATGTCTGACTGCCCATTTAGGCCCGATCCTACCAGGATCAAGCCTAAACGGGCAGTCGGACATCCGATTGGGCCTAAACGGGCAGTTGGACATCCCTCGAGGAGTCCCAGATTGGAGAGGGTGCAGGCTGGGCTGAGGGACACTCCCCCATGCACAAATTTTGTGCACCAGGCCTCTAGTATAAAGTTAACGATTGTCATATTTGAGTAAGTGCCCAGTTAAGTGAAACTTGTATACTGCCATTTAAAAGCTTAGGTTTTCCTACTTTAAAGTGACTTCATTCAAGGAACAAGATGCGAACTTACTTTGAACTATTATCTAAGCATCCTATTTACATTTTAAATTCTACATCCATTCTGCTTCTCTGTCATATAGCCTAATCTCTCCAGCGCTCTGCTCAGTAAGCAAAGCATTCGGTGGGAAATGAACCGCAATAAAGCAGTAAGGGCAGAAGAGAAAAGGCAGGGTCTTGGACAGACCTTCTTGGCCAAGAGCAGTGTGTCCTCTTTGCTGGCCTCAGTTTTGCTACAGATCCTGTCCGTGAGCCGGGAGACCTGTTCATAGATGAAATCCTTTTCCAGTAACTGCTCCTCCTTCTTGGCCAGTTGTAGTTCCAGCTACAGTAAAAAACAATTGCAATTGAAAGGGGGAGAAAGGTCATACAAGTAAAAACTTCTCCCCCCGCCCGCTCCCCCTCCCTTAGTGAAGACACATTGTTTTTGTAGTTGCTAAGATTCCTTTAGAAAGTCTTTAGAGCTGGGCTAAGGCATGGCTTCCCCTGCCACCCCCCACTCCTGCAGATAGCTCTGAAAATTCTTCCTCGACATGGCAGAGAATGGCCCTCTCACCTCAATCTACCTTCCATTGCCCTTCCTCTGACATACTCCCATTAGGAAGGCATGTTAATCCCTTCAAGATGCCAAAAAAATTTTTGGGGGGGACTATGATACAAAGGTGGGCATCTTGAAACCACTCAATTTTTACTTCTTTTGGCAATGTTTAAAGTCAAGTTTAGGTTTTGTTACTAGATTACAATCAAGGTCTACTATATTAGTGGCTAGAATAATGAAGGATAAATCTATCCCCATAACCTGAAAACTAGTACAGATATCTGTGACACTGAACAACAAGGGGCAAATAGATGCTATTTTAAGAAATAATATTTGGGTATCCAAGATGGCGGTGGAGTAGGTGGAAGGTACATTCACTTTCTCCCAGGACCAAATTGATATTATAAACTAAATTATAGAATGATCAACTTGAATAACCAACTGAAGACATAAGAGAAGTCTCATAACCAAGGATTTACAGAAGAAGCCACATTGAGGCTGGTAGGAAGGGCGGAGACAGGAAAAGGGCTGGCCCCACTCCCATGGGCAGCAGCTGAGATACTGGAGGGTTATCTCATCTGTTGGGGTTCCCCTGAGAAGTGTGGGGTCTCAACCCCACACCAGGCTCCCCAGCCCAGAGCACAGAGGTGGGAAGAGGCACTCACATAAAATCTGGCTGTGAAAATGAAAATCATCAGGGATTCTGACCACTAGGGAAAGACAGGAGTCTCCTAGAAATCCACAAACTCCCTTAAAGGGCCAACACACAAAATCTCATTCATAGCCACTCACCCTGGGCTCCAGTGGAGGGAAGGTGGAGTGGACTAGAGTCATGTGAAGAGAAACTGGAGTTTGTAGCTCTGGGGAGAGAGCTTAAGGGACAACCCCCAGGGCTCCTGAGCTGAGTCGCCCACACTGTAGAGGCCATCTTTCTTGGGTGGAGCACTCCCCTCCTCATGGCATCAGCCTGGTGGAATGCAATAGCCCCACTCTCTGGTCTCCCTCCTGCATTAGCCTAATCCCAAAACTAGATAAAGACACTACAAAGAAAGAAAATTACAGGCCAATATCCCTGATGAACGTAGATGCTAAAATTCTCAACAAAATAGTTGTGCAATAGATTCAGCAAGACATTAAAAAGATCATACACCATGATCAAGTGGGATTTATTCCGGGGTTGGTACATTACCGCAAATCTATAAACGTGACACACCACATCAACAAAATGAGGGATAAAAAACACATAGTTATATAATAAATGGAGAAAAAGCATTTGGTAAAATCCTGACCCATTTATGATAAAAACTCTCAGCAAAGTGGTAATAGAGGAAACATACCTCAACTGACAAAGGCCATATAGGACAAACCTACAGCCAACATTATACTTAATGGGCAAAAACTACAAGCATTTCCCTTCAGATCAGAAGCAGCTGGGAGATACAAGGTAATGGAAGGGGACTTGACTTGGGATGGCGAACACGCAATACAACATATAGATGATGCATTATAGAATTGTATTCCTGAAACCTAATTAATTTTTTTCTTTCTTTTAAATATGTTTTTAAAATTGATTTTTAGAGAGAGAAGAAGGGAGAGGGATAGAGAGATAGAAGCATTGATGAGAAACATCATCCATCAGCTGCCTCCTGTATGTCCCCTATTGGGGAATGAGCCTGCAACCCTGGGAATGTGCCCTGACTGGGAATTGAACCGGTGACCTTTTTGTTCATGGGTCAATGCTCAACCACTGAGCAACACTGGCCAGGCCATATATTATTTTATTAGCCAATGTCAACACAATAAATTTAATAAATAAATAAAAAATAAAAAATAAGAAAGAAAGAATATTTACCGAATCCAATTTTTTGATCATTTCTTCTGTAGTCATATCTTTCCCTGGAAGGAAGCGGATTCTGTTCTTACCCTCAGGATTTACAAACTCTTTCTCCAGGTCTTTTATTCTGTCTGTACACTGTGAAAACTATTTAAAAAGAAACATTAACTTTAAAACTAAGTCTCCTGCTCGTAAATCTTAAAATCACATAGCCAAGGGTTTTTAGCATCTTTGAGAAGGACTGACACAGACAAAGGTGGAAGACAATTCTTAACACCCAATCAGCTGGAACTTGAGGTTAAGCAATGCTTCTGCTCACTTTGGTGCCATGAGGAGGATGTCTGTAATTGACCCTGCAGAGAAGGCAGTGACTTCTGAGTCATCAAAGAAAAGGCTGATTTTACAGCCAGTCCTTTGTTACTTTCCATTTCATGGGATGTTGTGTGGTTGCAGAGCTCAGACTTGCCATCTTTACTGACGGTTGTTACAGAGGCCAAGGCAGACAACATACAAGGTATGGGACATAATAGACTCCAGTTTAAAACCCTTTGCTGGCAATAGGCTTAGTGGCGTCCCACAGGAGAATGAAGTTCTTCATTACTAGGTCAGTACAATGTACAGTCTATGAGAAATAGACTGAACTATTTATATATTTTTTTGCTAAATACCCAAAATAATATCTTATATATCAACTATATTTGTTGAATTAATGAGACTTTGGAGGTAGATGTAGAAATATGGCCACTCCAAGTAGAAGTGGCAGCCACCCTGAGTTTTTGTTTTATAGGGAGATGTGGAACATGATGAAAACCAAGAGTTAGCATTTTTAGCTTTTCTACTGAAAACCTGCATAATTTCAAGGAAACCATTTATCTTCTCTAAGCCAGTTTCTTCAAATGTCAAATTGGAAGATAAGGCTTAATCTAATAGTGTTGATCTAGTAAATGAGATAATATATTTAAGAAACTTCATGTGTCCAAGATGATAGAATTTAAAATTTTTAATTTATGCTCCTGACAAAAATAATTTTAACTGGGGACATAAATAATTTGATTTTTTTCTTTTTTCCCCCCTCTCTTTCCACACTTCTTAATTGCCATCAATATGGAATTTTAAAGTATACACCCATATGTCATTAAGCATTTGCTCAGCACAACATTTCCTTCTCTTAATTAGGAAATTAAATAGGAAGCAAAATATGGTGCTTGCTTATCCAGCGGTGCCTCGATGGATCTTATTTCCCCATGGGCCATTGAGGAAAAATGGTTTACTTTTTCTATATAAAATGGTGTTCCTGTATCCTACAGTAGTTCATGTGATTTCCAAGATCCCTAAAAAGGACCTCTAATTGCAACATCCAGGAATATATGACTCATGATTATCCTTGGATTAAACTGTTGAATGATTAAAAACTATTCCAAACAGCTGAAAAAACGCAAACCTTAAGAGAATTCCAAAAATGGGAAGACTTTGAAAAACAAAAACGCAGAAGCTTTATCAAATAACAGGCTATGGCAGGGATCCGGCACTGTCAGGCAGGGTACAAAATGGCTTGCCTGAAGCTCAAAATTTCACACACAGTCCTTCAAAGGGCCCACATAGTTAGTGCTGGGTAGACAATTAAATGATTAAGTGAAGTGTGGAGACTAATGGGAAACTTTCTATTTAACTGTTCTTATGCTTGTTAGAACTAACTCTGGTAGAACAGGTAGCGGATATAACACAAATCCATATGTCTCAATTCACCCGCAGCCAGAATGGTAAAGGATCCCATTAGGCAGGGCATACTATCACTCAATGCATAATATTCCCTCTCGGGTAATCTGAATTCATAGTTCATACTGGATAAGTGATTTCATATAATGAAATGCCAAGTATATATGTTTTAAGAAAAACTCATTTTATCCACTGAATAGAATTATTGATTTACAATGAACAGAGTTAAAATGCTTACATAATGGAGAGTGAATTTTTCTCTTGTGGGCCTTATTGAATTTATTTATTTATTTATTTATTTATTTATTATTTATTTATTTATTTTACTGCTTTCTTTTGTGTTTATTTTTTAAATTTTATTTTATTGTTTAAAGTATTACATATAGTAGCACATATATCTCCTTTTTTCCCCCGCATTGACCTTCCCCCAGCCTCCCCTACCCCCTGCCGCATGTCCTCATCCCACGCCCCCAGTGTCTTGTGTCCATTGGTTGTGCTTATATGCATGCATACAAGTTCTTTGGTTGATCTCTTTCCCCCCCTCCCCAACACTCCCCAGCCTTCCTGCTGTAATTTGACAGTCTGTTCGGTGCTTTACTGCCTCTGTATCTATCTTTTTGTTCATCAGGTTATAATGTTCTTTATTTTCCATAAATGAGTGCTTTCAGGTGGTATTTTTCTTTCATTGCTTTGAATTTAGTTCCTTTGTTCTGCTGGGCATCTTGACAGTTTAATATGGGCAAAGATGGCCCTGAAACTATATTTTGGGAAAGAGCTAGAGAGAGCCAAATGAGTCTGTAAAATGGAGTGAGACAAGTATGAAGTGCCTGGGGGACAACCTGGGATGGTGAGGCTGTGGAGGGCAGATGGGGGATGAAAGATGGAAAGACAAGCCAGTGGAATGGAGCTAGAGGAGGGTGCTACCTGGGGTAATGCAGGCGGGGACTGTTCCCAGTGATAGAGTGGCCCTACGGAGCTTGGAAGGGCATGGCTGCCTGATACTTAACTTGAAATTCTTTGCATTTCTGTACCGTGACCTCTCACACTGTTGCCCCAAATCTTCAAGAAAGTCAGTTCACAGACAAAGGCCTTGCATGAATGGTCCTGTGTAGATGCAGGCTGAAGATGCTGGATGGTGAAGGGGTGGACCAGGCACTATGTGATGAGGGGATCTGTGAATCCCCTTGATGTGGTTAAATTAAAAAGCAGGACCCCAAACTGTGTTTACAACACAAGCTAATAAAAACCTTTTACTTGTACACCTAGAAAAAGACTAGAAGGATCTCTTCCAGATTTTTGATAATTTTAATAGTGGTTATATCTTGGGGATAAAATTTTATTTTCTTCTTTAAAAACTTTGTATTTTTTTTCAAAACTTGATTAATGTGTCTTAATTTTATAATCAGAAAAAAAATCTGAAAGCCACCTGACATTTTAGAAACTTGTTATAGGTTAAAATTTGTTCCTACACTAAGTCGATGGAAAAAAGTTCAAGCCACAGTTTTTTTTTTTTAGTTTAATTTTTTCTTATATTTTCATAAAAAATTGCAATTATTACATGCGAAGAAAGCAGCTTTCTTTCATTTCTTTCTAGTGCTACTTCATGTTTAATTTTGTGGGCTTTATTACACTTTTTAAAAGGCCATGTCAGAGGCCAGGTTACTAAATTACAGGGGAACTGCAGGGCTTCACAAGGAGTCAAGTTATATGTGCTTGCCAATTAATAACGAACAGCAATCTCAGCTCCAGAGGGCAAGGGTACTAAAAACAAGAGAGCTAGATCTTTCCGGCAAGTGTCAAAAACATAATTATGCTGGTGGAAGTGAAATTACGTACGTTTTGAGCTGTGAGAAAGCTGAGCTAGAGTTGAGATTTGGGAGGGTGTGTGTTCCCAGAAAGGCAGAAGATGCTTCATGGGGAAAAGACCGCTGGAGCTCGGCCCTGCAGCCATGTTCCACGGCATTTTCAACCAAGCCACATGACTCCTGGGTTCCAGGAGTAGCATGGTTTGGTGTACATGTAAGAACATACAACCTACAGACCAATAATGGAGAGGGGGAGAGCAGATGGTCCCAGGCAGCGTCTCACGAGCTCGTTCCCACCTGAATCTGGAGCACTGCGACGTCGGCATCCAGGGACCTCTTGACCGGCAGCAATTTCTGGGTCACATAAATCTGCCTTTGCTTCTCGGCAATCTTCAGTTTCAGGAATCGGATTTTTTCATCCAAGACATGTATTTCAATTTCTGCATTTAGTTTCATCTTCTCTTGGATATTTATTTTTTCATAAAAGATGCACACTTCTTCTTCCCGCTCTATCAGCTGAACGCCACTAGGGTCAAATGGAGAGGCAGAGGGTAAGAGGATGTTGAGGCCACAGTTTTACCAGCTATTGTGGTTTCCTCTGGATTTGGGTGCAGAACGCACATCAACATTGTGTAATTCTAGGAAGACAAAAGATATTTTCCAGTGGCTTTCTAGTTAAACTCTACACTTTGAATTTTGGGAGATTGGAAAGGGATGGTTGTTTAGCCTCCTGACTCTGAGCTGACCACGTGGTTGGCTGGCACAGTATCGCTGCAAGTCCCCAAGGTTTCCTGGGGTGGGAAAGAATGCCATTCCCCACGCATGAACAAAGTGACCCCACAGTCTGATTTTCTGCAGATCCTTTCCTGGACCAGGCTTGCCAACCAAGTTCTGGCCAGATGCACCCAGGCAGAGGGCCAGGGAATGTATTTCTGCAGGGATTCTGTTCTATGTAATGTGCCAAGCCCATTAGGTCCTTTTAAAGCTGACTATTTCTGATGCAGATTTCCTAATGAACAGGCAAATTCCGTCATTTATAATAATGCCAGGGAAAGACCCCTCCTTGTGAGGAGAATATGGGGAAGAAACAGAGTAAGACATTTCTAATTCCAGCCCCACGGATCTGACCAGGGCCTGCGAGTACACTGCCTAAATGCCTTGGTTTGTGCCAGGAGTTAAATAAGAAGGTTCCCCCATCCCCCAGAGAACACACCTGCCAATCCTTGGAAAAATGGTATTCCTCACTACCCTGAAGTTCTTCCCACACACTGTATATCCATTGCCCCAGAGTTTATCTTTAATTGCTTCTCTCTCTTCTCCTCAAAACACGTGTTTATGTAGTTGTATTTGACTAATCTTAGCTCTATATTTTGTCTCATTTGACAATTATTGGTTCTTTGCATGATCTCAGTCCTCTTTAAAATAGAAAGCAGGAGCAATGTTTGACCATCTTTTTGCATTGTCAGGGTCCTGCACTTACACAGAACACAACCAAGGGTTGATGATAAACACTCTGATACCAGCTGCAATTACTATAAGGCTCTACAATCTCACATGCCAGATTTCTCAAAGCACAAGAAACTTGGGAAAACTGCTAAAGTAGTACTTGAGTAATGATATAATTGTGGCCTGGAAGAAACGATGCTACTCCTAGTTCTTACTTACTTGCTGAGAAAACGAACTGGGAGGAAGGCTGAATAAATATCATAATATGAACAGGCCTGTCACAAAAGTGGATACATGATCCAAAGACTTATGTCCATTGTCTGTAATAATTTGATGGTATCAGAGGCATCCTGAAAGGTAATCTGGGAAAGGACTTTTATCTTCAAGTAAGCAGCTCCCCAAACTCAACTGTCACTTGTTTCTCTTACAAGGACTGATTCTTTCTTTCCTTCCTTCCTTCCTTCCTTCCTTCCTTCCTTCCTTCTTTCCTTTTTATTTAAATTTTTATTTGAGAGAGAGAGAGAGAGACAGAGAGACAGAGACACAACAATTTTGTTGTTCCACTTATTTATGCATTCATTGGTTGATTCTTTTTAAAAATATATATTTTATTGATTTTTTACAGAGAGGAAGGGAGAGGGATAGAGAGCTAGAAACATCAATGAGAGAGAAACATCGACCAGCTACCTCCTGCACATTGGTTGATTCTTGTATGTGCCCTGACCAGGATCGAACCTGCAACCTCAGTGTCAGAAGATGTTCTAACCAACTTAGCTACCCAGCCAGGGTCAGAGTTTCTTATTTTCAGGCAAAACATGCAGCTACCCCTCCCCTCCAAAACTAATAAAACCTGAATATCAAATGTCCCTCACTACCCACTGTCACGTGTAGACAGAAAAAGGGGAAACATTTCTAAATAGAATCTCTGGGTGCTTTGTTCTCACAGAAGGTTCCTGATTTTTACCTTTCATTTCGAGACTGAATAGCTCTTTCATATTTTTTGCGAAGCTTCACCATCTCCTCTTCAATCATTGTGATCATATGGGCAAGTCTGTCAATGTTATTTAAATGGACTTCCTTCTTCTCTTTCATTTCTTGAAGTTTTACTATAATTTTGCATACATCGTTTTGCATGCTTTCTCTGATGGTAACGTTGTTGGCATGTTTCAGCATGGAATTTTGTAGCTTTCTTTAAAAATAATGGGAAATAGATAAGATTATAATTTTCTTTAGTTTCTTTAAAAATAATGAAAACCTCAAAACACCAACTGTATCAAAATAACTCTTGACTTAATACATCCCTTGCAATGACAATAGTAATAATGATATTCATCAAACGATACTCTTCAGGAATTTCTGTATTCTTTTCAGATCTCAGATCCCCCCTCCATCTGGATTAGGACATCTTTCTTTTGTGCCCCAAGACTCTCCTATACCCTCCCCCCACTTTATCAAAGCAAGAGACTACAGTAATTTATTTACTGCTCTGCTGTCCCCAGAAGACTGTGCTCTCTAAGGGCAGAGAGGGTTATATCTGATAATGTCCATTGGACCTAAGGTGGTCTCTGACTCAATAAAGCATCACAATAAATGCTGGATGAATGCATGGCTCCTATAAATGAGATATTATCTTTATGTAGGATTAGAACCTGATTAGAAAATTAGATGAAATTTTCCTTTTCATACAAATCCCTTACTTCCTCCACCCCTACCCCACCCACTATCCACACACAAGGGCCCATTTTGTAATATCTTCATAAAAGCAAACTGGACAATAATGGTCATCAGAAAAATTTCAGGTAATATAGACTCAGTAGATCAGGGACTAAACATAAGTGAAAGAGTCAAACAGATCTTGCACATGGTAAGTAATACATTTTATAAAACACCATTTGGCAGGCATTTTTTAGTATTTTTACATGGTTTAACTCCTCTATACTAATAAAAGCCTAGGTGGTCCTCGCCCCCTCACGTGCAATGTCCTCACAAGATGGCTGCCACAAGATGGCTGCCGTGCACACAGTGGAGGCGGGGCCCAGCAGCCGCTCAGAGCGTTGAGGCCTGAGGGTCCCTCGGCTCTGAGCGTCATGGAGGAGGCTGGTCCCAGCAGAGGAGGCGGATCACAGCAGAGGAGGGCTGTTGTGGGCAATCAGGCTGGCAGGGGAGGGCAGTTGGGGGCGATCAGGCTGGCAGGAGAGCAGTTAGGTGTCAATCAGGCTAGCAGGGGAGCAGTTAGGGGGTGATCAGGCTGGCAGACAGAATCGGTTAGGGGCAATCAGGCAGGCAGGGAGGTGAGTGGTTAGGAGCCAGTGATCCTGGATTGTGAGAAGAATGTCCTACTGCCAGTTTAGGCCCGATCTCGAGAGGGTTCCCGAACAACCCCCGAGGTTTCCCAGATTGGAGAGGGTGCAGGCTGGGCTGAGGGACACCTCCCCAGTGCACGAATTTCATGCACTGGGCATCTAGTTTAATAATAAAAAGTCCTATGAAATAAGGATATATATTTTTTAATGGGTAAAAAAAGGGAGCCCAGAGAGGTAAGGTATTTTGCCCAAGGTCACACAGCTAGTAAGTATCATGGCTGGGATTTGAATCTAGAAAGCCACCTCTTTTAACCACTATACTACCTCTTACAAGCACATTAGAGCTTCAAATCTATAACCGGGAATGCTGGTTAATAAACATTTGATTGTCTTTTAATTTTAAATGCAAATGATCAAATTGGTGCTTTTTTTCCTAATTGGATAAATGAAAATAAACATAGTAAGCATAGTTATATACTATAGTTTTTCATTCACTTAAAAAATAGATGGCTCTCAAGCAGTAGAAGCATAAGGAATCACATTCAGATGTTTTGATTATCATCTGTAAAGCAAGGTGTTTGAGTAAGGGCTTTTCTAGCTTCGTAAAATACTATTATTTTCTATTTTATTATCTCCAGAGTATTTTAGAGGTTAGTAAATCAGAAAAGTTTGAAAGGATAAGAGTTATTATAACACTTACCTTTCTTGAGAAACTGCACTATTTCTTAAAATTTCCAGTTCATTTAATGACATTTTATGCCTTTCTTTTATTTCAGTTACTTGCTGGTGAGCTTTGTGAAGTAAGTTAATAAATTTGTTTCTTTCATTTCGAATAGTGTCATATAATTGAGCAAACTCTTTGAGCCTGTGAAGATACCAGTGTTTTTGAAACTTGTGAAATTAGGATGTTCCCCCTCCCCCCCACCCAACTAGATAAATCATTATGTAATTCTTTTACCTCCGTTGAATTTCACGTGTTTTCTTCTTGTGTATCCTGATTTCAATATCCTTTGCTTTGATCTCCTTCATAATGTTGATATATTTTTGCTGAAATATAAAAAGTTATGTGTGAAATAGTAATAATCATAAAGCCCTCCACCAACAACATATGAATACTCCCAGCCTCACCCCATCTCATCCCTATGCATTATGAAAAATCCTTTGTGCTGATTCGGTGAGATCTGAAAATTGCCTAATCAGCTGAACTAAACCACACTAGCTAGGACAGAGGGTTAATCAAGGAAGCGAAAGAATAGAGAGGCGGAGAAGGAAGAGCCTGTACAGGATGAGTTTGAGGAAAAATGTGGGGAACGTTTGAGGGAGCCAACGAGTGGGCTAGGTGAGTGAGGAGTTTGTGGAACATAGATGAGGGGAGGGGATTTGTAGTAAGCTTTGATAAATGTTACTTACTGAATCCTCTGTTGGTCATCATTTGAGGACTGTGAAAGCAAAACCCATTTGGCATGAGTGGTTAAAGAAAAATTAGACATCCGAGCCAAGATTGACATGTAGCAATTTTATGTTGTTCTCAGTGAGAATAGGATTCAGGAAGAGACTAATATTATTTAAGTAACACTATGTGTGAAGAATTATACAAATATAAAAATTTAGTATCATCAACTCCATCTTGGGGATAATAGCAACATTGTTTTTCTCCTTCACCCTTTATCTTTTTTGGGGATGTAGATGACACAAAATAAAATGATGAAACTGACTGTTGTCTTATGAAAACTATAGTTTATTAAGGCTAATGTTTAACAAACCAATTCCCAATTCTAAAGAAAACAATATCTTTCCTTTCTTGATTTCCCTATTTTAAGAGAAAGAACTGTGTGCTTTTATAAGAATGAGCTCATTTAATAATGAAGTTTGGTTTGATACATAGATAGCATATGTATCAATTTTTTAAAAATATCTTTTTATTGCTTTCAGAGAGGAAGCTAGAGAGAGAGAGAGAGAGAGAGAGAGAGAGAGATTAATGTTGAGAGAGAATCATTGATCTGCTGCCTCCCACACGCCCACCACTGGGGATAGAGCCCGAAACCCAGGCACGTACCCTGACCAGGAATTGAACCGTGACCTCCTGTTTCACGGGTTGATGCTCAACCACTGAGTCACACCGGTTGGGCTCAATTTTTGAGATTAATTTAAAAAATTAGATTAATTTAATTTATCTAATTCGTAAAACAGGTCACTGTCCCTTGCAACAAGTATCCCCCTGCTCTCTCCTTCCCTCGTTTTGCTCCTGCTCGTCCTCCCTTAGCCACCCTGTTCTCTCCAGCCGCCTTCTTTCCCCCATTCCTCCCCTGCTGCTGCCTTTCCTTTCTTTATTCCGTGAAATCCAGCTAGCCTATGAACTCTACTGCGCCAACCATGCTACACTTCCTGCAGTTTCTCCAATGTTCTAAGGTGGAAAACATAAACAGTTAAAGGGGAATCTGAAGAGTTCGCTGTGGATTGTGGGGTGATCTTTTCCTCAGTCTTCTTTGCAAAATCTTTATTTAACCTCATTGCTCACTATGCTTTGATGTGAGTTCTTTCTTGGTAATAAGAAGAAAGGCTACTCTGTGCAAATACTCACTCAGAATTAGAACAAAGGTTGCACTTAGAAATGGCCAACATCTGGGCCACATGGTAAATTCAGGTTTTCCAGTTTAGTGATATGTCATATCATCTTCATTTTTTAACAGGGAACCTCTGGACATAATCCTCAAGTGGAATAAGTGGTTCTAATATTAGAGTTTAGCCGGCATGACAGGAGGGTTGTTTTTGCCATTGGTTTTATTGTTGTTTTGGTTTGGGGATGTTGCACTGGGTCAGCTCTGGTAATTTGCTGGGAGCCCGGGAATGTCACCAAGTGGCACTGGGTGAATCAGTGACTAAGGGTTTAAATGATGATGGCCTGATGAACTTGGGAGGGAGGACGGTCTCATGCTATCATTCCCAGGCAAAGCACAGTTGGCTGTGAGATGTCTGTGGCCTGTGCAGCTGTCAGCCATGTCCACCATGTTATTCTTACTGATTTTTCATCTGTTCAAATCCTCTGCTCCTTTGGTTGATCTGGCTCTTTCTATAGATTGTTGACTACAGCTAATTGGATCCTGGGACTATTACTTTGGGAAGCTGTATCATCACTGGAATTTGGAGACTTAACAATTACAGCTTTCTAATGAACACTGTGTTCAAACAAAGCTAACCTGAACTCTTGTAGTGATTTACGGATGGTTACAAAAATGCAGTTACCTGAACTTTCCGGAAATCCTTGGATTTTTGCTCTTTCTCATCAATTTTGATTTGAGTCATACGGATAAGGCTGAATACCAGCTCTTGAATGTTTTCTTGATCCTTTAAAAGCTTGTTTTCTTCTGCAAGTTGCTGTTCTACTAACTTAGACTCAGCTTCTGATAGGATTTTCTTTTGAAGAACACAAGATACCATGATTTATTTCTTTGAAAGAACACACTAAGGCCATTATCTTAGACTATTTTTAAACTCCTATGTAGAATTTCTTTTATTAAAACATAAAACAAAGTAATTCTACTGCCTTAGCTCCAAATATTTTTTATCTTATAAAAGAATGAGAAAATATAATAACATATTTAAAGGACAGAACTTTTTCTTATTCAAACTGTATTTTAAAGTAAATTTAAGAAAAAGAAGAGACATAAAAGCATGTTTAAAAATACTTTGGCAGTGGCTTGACTAAATAAAATTTGAAAAATTTAAATTAAACATTGGTGAAATAAAGCATTTATTGTTTGCTTTAATATAATAAATAGCTTCTATTTTAAAATATGAATTTGTATAATTTTTGCTGCTTCAAGTATATCTTCTCCCCTTCCCCCCCCCCTCCCCCGCAATGTAGGGTTGGAGTGGACCCAGGTTAAGTAGGATCATACTCTCTTTACTGACTCTCTTATTAATGAGGTTTCATGGAACAGTCTTAAAAACCTAACTTCATCTTAACCATTTTTAGATAGAAGCTTAAATGAGAGATGATATGAACCTGTTGGGCCAAATTCCTTTTAGCTACTTCAACTTCTTTGTGGAGTTCTCTCCTCCTCTCAGCAGTAGAATCATCTTTAGGGATAGCTTCAATCTGGAAGTCAAAATTTAAAACAGGCATTTATACAAGAAAGAAATATTTAAGGTCATGTAGTGAGCCAATCACGTACCTTTTGAAAATGGTGGGGAAATGATGATTCTGAGTCATATAGGAACACTGATTTTGCTGAATATTCTTCATGAAGTCATTGAAAACTGAAATATAAAGACCTGCAAAAAAAACCCTATAATTCCCTAGTTGCAAATATACTATTTCTCACTCATTTGGAAATAAAATATCTTAATAATAATAGCTGCTAACATTTATAAAGCATTAACTATGTGTCAGGGAAAGTTCTAAATGTTTATATGTGTGGTCTTATTTAATCCACACAATAACTCCATGAGGTAGGTAATATTATTATCTCCAATCATACAGATTAGGAGAATGAGTAATGAAGACATTTAGGTAACTTGCCTCAATGGTATAGGTTCAAACCCAGGGAGTTAGACTAAGAACCCATGATTGTAATATTGTATGTTACCGCCTCTCTAACTCATCACTCAGCACTTCAGAAACATGTATATTCTAATGATATTTATTATACTTATAAAGTGTGAATTTAAATCCTATAGATTAAAGAAAAATGGAGCTATCTACACTAATAAAAGAGAAATATGCAAATTGACCATACCTCCGCAATACCCGCCAGCCAATCAAGAGTGACTATGCAAATTAACCCAACAAAGATGGTGGGTTAATTTGCATACGTAGGCACAGAGCGGCTGGGCAGGGCGGATGCCTACTATGAGGGGGAGGTTGCGGGGGCAGAGGGAGCTACAGGAGTTGCACTCTGGCTGGAGCGGAGAAGACTGAAGGCTCTGGCGGGAGCAAACACTGATGGCTCTGGCTGGAGCAAAGACTCAGGCTGGAGCGAAGATGGAAGGCGATGGCCAGAGTGAAGACCTGGGTCCCAGGTGCCAGCGGAAAACTGGTGCTGGCAGCCAGGGGAAGGAAGGCCTATTGCACAGTGAGAGTAGTTGGCTACTTTTATGTGATGGTTTGATGAGCAGCTGGAAAGTTCTTACACAAAAGAAAAGCCTCTTAACCTTTCTTCTTTATTCCAGAATTTCTCCTATTACCTTTTTATTGTATTAGCTTGTGCTTGTGTCCCTTGTGACAGTACTTTGAGGAGAAGGCAACATCTCATTCCATCAGTCTTTGCTGCCTTATTGGGAATGAACTTGCCAGATTCTTTATGATGGAGGACAGAGAAGAGAGGAATAAGACACATGGCAGCTGCTGGGACATGCCTACCAAGGATACAGGAAGGGCCAGCATGTGGGGGGCTGACAGCATTCTTGACTTAGGGCAGGTTTAGGGTTGGACCTTTATACTAAAAGCACATGACTCCAATCTGATGTGGTTTATCTTCTACTGGGAAAGCACATAATTCCAGGCACCAAGGTAGGATATTGGCTAAAACTTGTCCCAAGAAGGGAAGATCATACTGTTTAGTGATTTAAAGGTCATCTAACAGGATCTTTCTGAGGTTCATGCTACTCCTTAAACTAGCTAAATGGTATCTTTAGAGGCCCCAACATCCATGAACCTGTGCATCATCAGTAGCACCTTCTCTACCCTCAGATACCCAAGGACGTCCTGCCTTCCAGGGCCTCTCCTATCATGGACAGCTAGCTGTTGAGAAGCACACACTAGACTTAGGGAGATAAGACATAGTCTTGAGAAGTCCATATAACAATAGACAGAATTTGTAGTTTTGTCAGCTAATAGCTAGAGCAGGTCAAAAGGGACAGCCCAGCATGGACTTGAATAATCAGGGAGGATCCCATGCAGAGGTGAAGAAATCAGCAGGGAAGAGTTTGATTTCTCCTGCTGGAAAGTGGAGTGAATTCTTCTGGGACAGAGGAAGCCCAGCAGACATCCTGGTGCCCGCCTGATTCTCCGCCACAGGTGCCCAAGAGTGGGCTGCTCCAAATGCTTTGCTCCCACGTGTGGGCAAATCTGTACTTTCACGATAACTGGAACCAGGGATGCTTAGAAGGCTTCTATTGACAATATGATGAGAGCACACTCACCAGCTACTCCTTGCCAACTAAAGGCTGTCGACTAATTTTCCTAATTTTGGGTTTCAGACATTTAGCTATTTCCAATGTTTTGAATGACAAATAATACTTCAATAAAATATATTCATTTTTGAACCTGGGCTAGCTGCTTCCCGGACCCCTTTCTCAATTCTCCATAAACACAACCCCCCGGTTTCAGGCAGGAATTAAGTGTCTGTGCTTTGTGGAAGAGGTAACAAGGTAAGCCATTGACAGCAGAGCCTGCTGGTTGCCCAGACAACAATATCCACCCTCCACTTTGACCTTGCTAATGGAACCTCTGTTTTGTTCAGTGCTGCAATGTATCCAGGCATCCTCGGACTCCTATGCAGCCGAGGGTGACCAATGAGCCAGCACAGGCCAATGAAGTGCAAGTGAAAGCCTGCTGGACGGGGCTCCTGGGAAACTCAGCCACCATACGCCTTTTGCTCTCTGCCCTACCCCACTTCAGGATGATCTTATGCCTGAAGGTGAAATGGCCATCTTGTGATCTTGGAGAAAACATGTACATGTTAAGGGTGACACACGAAGAAGCTAAGAGGATCCTGGAATATGAAATTACCTGCTGTGCCTACCTCTGATTATCTAATATGTTTATTGTGTGAATAAAACCACCCTCCATGTAGGTAAGCCACTGTAATTGAGTTTCTATTACTCCTTGCAGCCAAATTGCAAACCTAATAGATTCTAGTTATGTTCCAGCTATGTTATCATACTGGAGTGATGAGATATGTAGCATTACATCTGAGCTCCAAATTGCATGTATCAGCAGGTTTGGTAAGCTTATTTATTTCAGTTCTTTGTTTTTATGGAGTAACATTTCATACTTAGAAAAAAAGTGTTTATTATAACCATTAAAAAATATGTAGAGTAAGAAATTAAACATCTCTGCTTCCCACCCCTACTTCAAATTCTACTCCCCAGGAGTCACTATTCATAGTTTGGAGTCTATTCTTCCAGACATTTTCAATGCATGAACAAATATCAGTAACTTTCATAAAAGTGAAGAAATTAGACATTATTCTGCTGCTGTAAACATCCCAGTTACTTGATATCAGTGAACTTCAGTTTCTTTAAGGCTTTGATATTTTTCTAAAATATTTCAAATGTTCATGAGGTTTGTGGCTTGAATTTCTGGGACAGTCTCTACGATCAAAGGCCATGGGAGAATCAAACAGCTGTCTCTAGGGGAAAACAAATTCTGAAAAATAGCCAGAGCCCTTCACACTTACCTTTTATCTCTTTCCTTTTTGGATTGTTTGCAAGTCTGAAATGTTCATTCAGGATGGGAGTAACTGGCCTGACCCACTCCTATTTTCAAGTACTTCCAACCCACTGGAGGACTGTGGCTGGGACAATTATAAGTCACAAGGCAGAGGCAGTTGGTCTCTCACTGAAACTTTTCTAGGACAAAAACACTGATCTCTCTCTCTCTCTTCTCTCTCTCTCTCTCTCTCTCTCTCTCTCTCTCTCTCTCTCTCTCTCCAAACACAATTATTTAAGACCTTTATTAACAGGTGCTTACAGTTTGTTGACTTTAAAAAAATCAACTTGTAATCTTTTATTACAAATTAAAAATGAGGTTCTTAAAAATCTCAAGTTGACCAGATAGGAAACAATTTTAAAAACTTTAAAGGTGTATTGAGAAAAACCAGGCTTTAAAAAAAAATAAACATTTGTCATTTCCAAAAAGAGACGTCTTTAGATAAAAATAATAAAAACCTCATGCTGCATAGATAATGCAGATAGTTCTAGTTATCTGGTCAACAGTCTTCAGCTTCAATCTTTTGTTCATTTCTTATTGCTGGAATTTTGTATTCATTTCTTCTTATTTTAAAAACATTTAAAAATATTTTTATTGATTTCAGAGAGGAAGGGAGAGGGAAAGAGAATAGAAACATCAATGATTAGAGACAATGATTAATCGGCTGCCTCCTGCACGGCACACCCTCCCTGAGCCCCACCCCTCCCACTGGGGATTGAGCTGCAACCTGGGCACGTGCCCTGACAGGGAATGAAACCGAGACCTTCAGGTTCATAGGTCGACACTCAACCACTGAGCAACACTGGCCCAGCTAATTTCTTCTTGTTGGATGACTAAACCAGGTGATGGTAGAGATAGTAAAATTACATTTTTCTTAAAATCAATGAGGAAAGAGGATTTTAATACATTTTATTTCTGTTAGTTTTATTTTTTAAAATATATTTTATTGATTTTTTACAGAGAGGAAGGAAGAGGGATAGAGAGCTAGAAACATCGATGAGAGAGAAACATCGACCAGCTGCCTCCTGCACAACCCCTACTGGGGATGTGCCCGCAACCAATGTACCTTTCAGTCCGCAGACCGACGCTCTATCCACTAAGCCAAAGCGGTTTTGGCAATTTCTGTTAGTTTTATAGCCTATGAGTGCTATTTTGTGAACTTAATAGTTAGAAGTGTTCTAATACAATTGTTATCCTATTACTGTTTTATCAATACAAGCAACACGTGCTGGTTTTAGGAGCCTCCTGCTGATCATAGTTAGGTTTCCATCAATACTTGAAACAAGTATTATACCTGCTATTTACTGTAAATTTCACTCTGACTAAGATGGAGTGCCACAGGGTAGGGTTTGGGCTAAAACAGAGAAGCTTATAGAAAACCAATGCTTCCAACAAGAATAACTTGAAAAATTGGATTAAAATATATCTTTGAAGGCATAAGAATTGCAAAGGTAGGAGAGTTAAAGTCTTCAAAGTTTCTAGCATTGTTTGGGACATAGGAAAATTCTTAGTTTATACTGAACTCTAATAAGTCAAGGATGAGTGTAGTAATCTTGGTCCTACCCTGTAATGACTGGATGGCCCAACTGCTTCCCCTGATCAGGCTGACGCCAGATCCAAACAAGACTTTTCTCTGAACTTGGGATAGCAAATAGAGACTGAAAAACATTATAGGACTAGAGGCTCTATCATCAGTTTGATGCATTTTAACATGATCTTTTCTCTGTTCTTTTCCATTTCCTATTGATACCAAACACAACTTCTTACAACATTTTTTACTTAAAAAAAGACAGCACTGAGCTTGAAAGTCAAACAGCGGTGTACAGCACCCACCTCTATTAGCAGCCTCTGATGCAGGGCTTGGGTTTGAGTGAGGGCATCCCAGGACACTTTCAAGAGTAGCTCCATTTTTTTCAGATTGCGAACATCTCGTTCTTTCTCTCGTTGCTTCCGAGAAAATTCATCGTGGTAGTTCTGTTTGTCGATGATACAGTTTCGCAAATTGAGATCCAAGATCCCTCTGTTCCAGGTAAAGAGACAAATGAAAGTGATTAGTCATCAGCTGCCCTTGGTGGTTTTGAAGACAGCACGATCAGTGTGTACATACAGAACTGTTCTCATGTTAGAATCAAGTTGTAAATAATGCCCAAAGCAACTTTGTTTGCAAGCTGGTATCATTTAACACCACAGTCTTATAAAAACCCCGTATGGAATACTAGGTTGGCAGAGTATTTCCCGGCAATTTTACTTAAAATAAGAAGTAATACTCTCTGGAAATCACATCACTAAATTGCTCCCATTAGGAAAAAGTCTTAATTTCCTCAGAAATACCACTCATGTGATTAAAAAAAAAAAATCCCTCAACTATAGCACTCTCCAGTGATAGGGTTTTCCAGAGGCACATTTCAGAAACTTATGAAATACAATAGATTGTGTCCTTAAGATTTGGTCACAGGAAATTGAAGACAATGAGTAAATTATGGAAAAAATACTTCTAAAGTGCTTTATTTAATAATATATGTTTTATCAATGGTAAAATTTGATTTAATATTCTATAAAATGTTTATTGAAAAGTTCTGTAAGAAACACATTTGTTTGAGAATGTTTTGAACCCTCATACATAAATTGAAGAAAAATTTAGATGACATATAACTAACCTCTCAGATAGTGAAGTTGCTTCATTCTCTCTGGTTAATTCCAATAGCTTGACCAATTGGTTATATTCTCGTTCTTTGATTTCAAGTAAGGCTCGCTTGCCTTCAACTTCCTTTATTACATCCTCCTTCTCTTCAATTACAGCATTAATTTTGGTTTCAACTTTCTTTAGGGAGTCATTTAGTTCTTTGAGTTCCTGTTCCAAGATAATCTTTTTCTTTTCCATTTCTCTGTGAGGGATACATACATACATGTATACCTACATATACATGTATACCTACAGACACATACATATGATATACACGTGGACACACATACATACACATTTGCTTTATTTTGATCCCAGGCTGCCTTTACCTATTTTTAATTCCTCACTAGGAAACAGAAGAGCTGCTCATAAATTCAGTGATCTCAGAAGTGGGGTGAAGACCATACATGAGTGGGACTCAGAGGGTATCTCCACTGAGTGCCACTGAGGGCAGGGATTTGTCCAGCCTACCCACTTTCTCCCCAGATCCTGGGGTTCTACCCTCATCCTTCCCAGCCTCCCAGAACTATCGTGAATTTCTCAACTTTGGTGCTGGAGGGCTTGGCTTTGAGAACCGTTACTAGAGCCTACTTTTTTCTCTTGTTTTAAGATCAGTCACCAGAGTAATCATATTATTTCTCCAGAATTTTTGTGTCTTCACTTATCTTTATCTTTTTGGTTCCTCTAAACTAGTGGTCGGCAAACTCATTAGTCAACAGAGCCAAATATCAACAGTACAACGATTGAAATTTATTTTGAGAGCCAAATTTTTTAAACCTAAACTTCTTCTAATGCCACTTCTTCAAAATAGCCTCGCCCAATCCGTGGTATTTTGTGGAAGAGCCACACTCAAGGGGCCAAAGAGCCGCACGTGGTTTGCGAGCCACAGTTTGCCTACCACAGCTCTAAACCTTGAACATTTCCTCAGTGACTTCTGCCTCTGAACCAATCCTGAATGTTGTATGTGTGTGGGTGGGGTGGTGGTGGGTGTTACATAGGTGAATTGGTGGCAAATAGTTCCTATTGTTTGGGCTTTAGGTTTCTGGCTGGCTGACATACTTCTGAACCATGAAATTCTACACAGTTTAAATAATTTATCCCTTGAACATCTCTTTAAAGTTAATTGGAGTTATCCATAAAGATATGATTTATAAGTTGGAAAGAGACTATTGTCCCCAAATTAAGACATAAAAGAATGTTATGAATGATAGTATTATGCTGTACTACTTTCTTTTAATAAGCTTAATATACTAGTACACAACCTAGACAGGAACAAATGCAAATATTCTAAGATTATAACAGTAATTGATGTTTTCAATGGTTAATATTTCTGTTTTAATGTGCACATATAATTTGGGGGAAAGTAGGTTGGGAGAGATCTATCTACACTAATAAAAGAGAAACATGCAAATTGACCATACCTCCGCTATGCCCTCAAGCCACACCCACCAGCCAATCAGGAGTGGGTATGCAAATTAACCCAACCAAGATGGTGGATAATTTGCATATTCAGGCACAGAGCAAAGACTGAAGACAGCATAGAAGGAAGCCAAGCACTGCAGAAGGGAGCGAAGCTGTGGAGAAGCAAGTGGGGCAGTGGAGAAGGGAGGGAAGCAGGCAGGGCGGCGGAGACAGCCACAGGAAGCCCTATTCTTGCAGGAATCTTCCTGCAATGGGCCTCTAGTATATATATAAAAGCCTAAGTGACGAACTGACCAGCCGACCGGCCGGTAGCTATGATGCACAATGACCACCAGGGAGCAGACGGTCTGACCAATAGCTATGACACTCACTGACCACGAGGGGGCAGGCGCTCAACACAGGAGCTGCTGAGCTGCGGTGACTTGGCAGCTGTGGTTCTTGGGTGATGCACCTGGAACTGGAGAGGAGGGAGCCCAGTTCTGGGGTGTGTCACCTGAGAACTGCCCTCTCACAATCCAGGATCCCTTGAGGGATATCGTGGAGCCAGTTTAGGCCTGATCCCTGCAGGCCAGGCAGAGGGCTTCTAGTTAAAAATAAAAATATTAAATCATACACTTTTTTGCGTGTTGTTTTTTCTATTTCTTTTCCAATTTGTACAGGAACGGCTTGGTGGTGGACCACTTCATCCTAGTAAAGAAATGGAACCATATTAAATTATGTCAGGTAAGCAAATTAAATAGGAGAGAAAAGAACTACAACATGTAGAACTTTCACTATCTGTTCTGTACTATGCAGGGTGCTTTCATTATTCTATGTAATACTCACAGTAAGCTTACACTGTAGTTATGGCTGTTATCCTTTTAAAGAGAAGATAACTGAGTCTAAGAAATATGGTGGGTGCACAGCCCAGATTCCCTTTAGGAGGACACCCATCCATCAGAGGTTGCGGGAGTTAGTTGCTAACAGTTCATGTTTGTTCTCTTCTCCAAAACTGAGCTGAGCTGATTTGTTGGGGAACAGGGGACGCAGAGAAGGGGGGAGCAGTCTGTGAAATGACTAACTGATGTGGTGATATAACAGCCCCTGCCCTCTGCCTTTGGCTGGAACAACCTCTGCGGTGCAATTCATGGTCAAGAGTTCCCCATGGGATCAGGTTGATACTAAGGTTCTCCTGAAACCACCTTGTGGCCCAGTTTCTTCCCCAGCTCTATCCTGCTTCCCTCACGCCCTTATCAGATTTTCCTTAGAGCCCTCCCTCCACGAATGCTTGTCTTAAGCTCTCTTTCTAGGAACCTTCCTGAGACTAATGCTCAGAGAAGGTAAAAAATTTCCCAAAGTCGCACAGCTAGTAAACGTCAAGGCCAAGGTCAGAAGCTAAGTTTGGCTAACACCACTTTCCACAATGCTCCGAGAGTTCATGGAACGTTCAGTTTCAGCCTCAAGAATCTTATGTACATGGCATGGGTGATGGAAGAGCCCCTCTTGCCTGAGGATCACAGCGGGCTTTGGGGCCTGGGGTAACACGTGCATAGAGGATGAACACATCACTGCAGTGTGTGCATTTCTCCCTGGGATCTTGCTCAGTCCTGGGGCAGATCCAAGTTTTGTGAGGCTGAAACTTGTACAATTTTTTTGGGGGGGGGGGGGAGTGTGCTCTTTTAGAAAAAGAGTAGAAAATTACAAACGCTGAATTAGGTACAGGGCTTTGGAAGAGACTCATGCAAGTGAGGGGCCTGAAGCTTTAGCTTCATTGAGTTCCTCATAAATCCATCTCTGCTGAGTTCCTAAGTTCCAGATAGCAGCTGGGTACGTCTTGGCTCATAAGACTCATAAGCAAAAAGAGGTCAAAGTGTATCACACTAAGCAAAGAGTGTCAGATGTTATTTTAAAAATAATTCTAGGTTACTTAAATTGTTTTGAGAGTTATTACACGTTTTTCAAAATAAAATGAATGCCAATGATCTCTTAAAAATAAATACAGGCCCCTCATCAGTTGCATGATAAGAGGGAAGTAGAGTAGAACCAGACAAGAATTAGGTGATAAAAATATACATAAGAGGTTAGAAAATTTGGTTCCTGTTCAAGGGAGAGATTGTGTTTGTGACAATTCTAGTATCGAAAAATGCTTGGCCGTCTAGAGAAGCCCATTCCTGGGTTGGGACTCCAAATTACAATGATCCTACCGGACACTACAGACTTTTGTGAATTCCTAGAGTCCAGCTTTAGTTTGATTGGCTTACTCACAATGCTGAATGTTTTTGTGCGATGATACACCTCTTTGTCAAACCTATGCAGTCAAACTTGACATCCATGCATTTTTATGTCCACACAGGCACAATGTCTGAATATTTATGAACAGTAAGTAGCACACCTTTAGGGTGACCTGACATTCCAACAATTCTTCTAGTTCCTTCTGCTCCTTTAGCATTTGCTTCTGCTTAAATGTTAAATCTTCCCGTAAATTTTTAATTTCTAATTTCTTCTGCATTACTTCTTTACGTAATTCTTCAGTGCTTTCTTTCAGTATTCTCATCTTCTTCTCCATTTCCTTTAAAAGTCATGAAAATTATTAGGTTATTTAGAGTCTGAGCAAACATTTGTCTACTTAAATTAAAAATAATTTTACTCGCCATTTTGATTATATTTGTTTTGAGCTTCATGAATGACTTCTTACCAAGTTAAATACAATTTATGATTTCTGACATTTTCAATAAAGACATGACAATTGTACTGAATGTACTAAACATTTTACATTAGATTCATACTTTTTTTTACTACTGCTCTTTCTATCCTCTTATATTTCATTTATTTATTTTTTGTTAATCCTCACCTGAGCATATTCTTTCTTTTTTTCCTTTTTTTTTTTTTTTAAGAGAGAGTGGAAGGGAGGAAGGGAGATAAAGAAGGGAGGGATACACACACACACACACACACACACACACACACACACACACACACACACACATATATTTAGAGAGGGAGAAACATTGATGTGAGAGAGGCACATTGAATGGTTGCCTCCCACATCCCCAGATTCTCCTTATGACCTGATGGGGGCGGGTATTGAACCTGTAACCCACGTAGGTGCCCTTGACCAGGAATTGAACCCTCTACCCTTTGATGCACGGGCCAACACTCTATCCACTGAGACACACTGTCCAGGGCCTCCTGTATTTCAAAGGTTTCCTTTTTTCTGCGTTAATTTTTATCTTATACCAAAAAGTATTAGTGAAAACTTCCAGGCTATTTTTTAGTAGCTTTGTGTTTTGACAAAATTAGATGCAAATAATCTTTGAATATCTGGCTTCTGGTTAACCTGTGTCCCACATGAGATTCGGGAGTATGTACTAGTATTTGGAATTTCGAACACTCTTGCACTCCTAATCTCCCACTTTCTTATTGATATTACTTCTCCCATTTCATGCACATTCTCCTCAAATACCCTCCACTCCAGACTCATAATAAATCTTTGTTTCCCAATTGAATATATACATATAGGGTGTTCCAAAAAATGTATACACACACTTTGAATAATTATAAAGGCAGTGTTTATATTTCATTTTCAAAATTAAGCTATCAGCTGTTGAAGTGTGTATACATTTTGGGGACACCCTGTATATAATATATATTCATATATATAAAATTGTATTTTGCTGTATGCTAAACAGGTTTTTGTGCCTTGGAATTAAAACACCAACAACATGCTTTTGAAATATAACCACTCAAAGGGTGAAAGCATTACAAAGTGTGATGATCTGTCTATTTACTCTGTATGATAGATTTCAAAAATTAGAGACATATTCCTCCTATTCTGCAAATCTTTGTCATTAGGAGGTAGGGCCTATGTCTCTACCTCTTGATTTTAGACTTGGCCATGTGACTTGGCCATGTGACTTATTCATTGTTTTAAGCCATTAAGTTCTGGGTTGTTTTGTTATGCAGGAATAGATAAGTGATACATCTTCTTGATAAAGATTTCTTGTAATAAGCTGTTTGGGAAACTATAAGGGTAATAGCTATAGCAAAAATAATGTTTTAAAATGCCAGCCACAGAATCCTTTCCTCTTCTTCTAGAAACAAAGCAAATATTGTCTAACAAAACACAGCCTAAATTAGGCGCTATACAGCTAAAGCCTGTCATAGGCACCACCTATGTTTACTCCAGAAGCTATACAGATATTCCTTTCGGTATCGCCCATGGTTAAGACTTTTGGATCTTTCCAATGTTTGGGTATGGTTGTGGCAATACATTAATACTTATAAAAAATGATGTTTGAATCCAGCTATTTTAACAAACTCTAGACCATCTATATAAAACTTACTCCTGGCTTAGGGATCTTCTCAAATTCCTTGATTATGAGGGCTTTTTCTTCCAGTAAGCTGCAAAAAAATTAAAAAGGAGGTTTGACAAAGTACAAAGGAGTTAGCTATTGCTGCGGTAATAACGTTTTCTTCCCTTCTCCCAGTGTACTCCCAATGCTTGTTTGCCAGGCCCAGTGCTCATTCTTTATGATGGCTCCAGTGAGTCCCACAGGCCATGTAGGTGCTTCCCTCCAGGCCTCCCACAACACTGTGCAAACACCTCTTGGGGCAGTTACCTCATCACATGTAGGTACTTGGGAACATGACCCCCTCCCTAGACCCTGGCTCCTTCCAGGCATGCTCTGGGCCATTTCTTCTGATATTATTTGCAATAAACTAATGTCTTTCTGGATTACTGCACCAGCTTATACTGGTTTCATCACAGTAGGTCTGGGAACATGAAGCTAAAGATGCATGCACACCAAGTTTTATTTTTATGAAATTTTATTTACAATAATGTAAACTAAGGTTGGTGTAATAAATATGTGCCACATGGAATTTAATATAGGTTAGCTGTCTTGGCCACAAGCTAAAGCTGAAATTTTCAGACCTTTGAATACTTATACCTTTGCTTTTAGAGCTTGCATATAAATTGATATTTTACTTCCAAGCTATTGATCCTACACCTCACCCATTCTGCCACGTGGGGGCAGTAGTGTGCTGCTAGCTTTTGGTTGTAAAGGCAACCTTAGTGTGCTTGAGTTTCAAAATGGTGACAAAGAAGCTCCCTCACAAGTCAATTTATAATCTTTTCTTTAAACAAACATAACATGGCTAATTCTTTAGGGAAGTTTTAACTAATTCTATTTCTATTATTAATTTTTCTTTTTTTTATTAAGAAACAATGATTGACTTTTGTCCTTTGAAAAAATGTATGTTTTTGTATTTATAGAGAAATACAGTTAACTGTTGAACAACACAAGTTTGAATTGGGCAGGTCCACTTATATGCAGATTTTTTTCCAATAAATATTGTAAATACATTTTCTCTTCCATATGATTTTCTTAATAACATTTTCTTTTCTTTAGCTTACTTTATTGTAAGAATATAGCATATAATGTACAAAATATGTGTTCATTGACGGTATGTTATTTATTGGTAAAGCTTCTGGTCAACAGTAGGCTATTAGTAGTTAGTTTTTGGGGGAGTCAAAAGTTATATAAAGATTTTGACTGGCGGGGGTGGGGGAGTGCAGATCAATGCCCCAGCTACCTGTCACATCGATCAGGGGTCAACTGTATATCATTCATAATCCCACCCCATCGCACCAGTTGATCATTTTTATTTTCCTTTTATCATCTTTAATATTACATTAATATCTTTCAAATAAATCTAATAAAGATCTAATATTTAGATCTTTCATATCTAAATATTAAAGATTTTAATATATTTAGTTAACATATTCATATTATGTTCCTTTTAGTTCCTTTTTTAAAATTTTATTTTATTGTTTAAAGTATTACACATATTAGTACATATATCTCCTTTTTTTTCCCATCGACCTTCCCCCAGCGTCCCCTACTCCCTGTCGCATACCCTCATCCCACCCCCCCCAGTGTCTTCCTTTTAGTACCTTTTCTAAAATTGTATTAAATCTGATATATGATTGAATCCATTTTGACCCAACATGTAATTAAAATAGTTTCCCAATTGCAAAGCAGACTTCATAATTAATAATTTAAAAGCTATAGTTTCAAGGTTTTCTAGTGGGTGAATATACCATAATAAAATAATCCTAAATGTTATCTATCTTTTACGGAACCCATTATATGCAGGTACATGCATCATTTCTAAACTTCAGAACCTTGCTAATAAGTATTATTATCTTCATTGTAAAATGAAGAAACTGAGGAGGTAGGCACCTTGGCAAAGTCACACAGTCCAGGCTGAACTGACATTCAAACCTATTCCTATCTGACTTCAGTGGGCTTTTCAGTCCAAGCTGCCTCTGGAATACATTATTATTTTAGCATTCCATTATTTTTTAGAATTCAGATTGCTTTCAACTTTTCACTTTTATAAATAACTAGAGGCCCAATGTACAAAAATCTGTGCAAGAGTAGGCCTTCCTTCCCCTGGCTGCCAGCACTAACTTCCCTCCGGCACCTGGGACCCGGGCTTCGCTCCGGCCCTGGCTTTGTCCGGAAGGACGTTTGGAATGACGTCCAGAAGGACGTCTGGTTTAATTAGCATATTACTCTTTTATTATTATAGTGTAATAAACATATTTATGCAGAATGTCTTTTTTTTTCCCTCCTTTTGGACCCTCATTTTTGCATGGCATTGTGGGGATTAACAAATTTTTGTGTGCCTCTTGATATATGTTAACTCTTAACCTTTTAAACTGATATGAAAATGGAAACCTGTCTGACATTTTCAGTCCTCCCGACTAAGGGGTGCTTCAATGTCAAAGCTCCTCAGGATTTCTTTTCTGCAGCAAGAAAGTCCTAACTAAAACCATGTCATCAAAGGTTTTTCGTTTGAAGGACTTGTGGGTGAATGGACAATGCGGGAACCCTGTATGCTGCCAAGTGCAAGAGGCATTATTCACCACCAGGAGCATAACCAGCCCAATGGGTGGAGGTTGCAAGAAGGTAGATTTCTAAACCAGTACAAGCCATCACCACCTGAGAGGCAGGCTGTGCAGAGCCGGGCTGGCTGCTGTGGAGGTGTGGCCCTGGCACCGAGGTGCTGAAGCAGAGACAGAGTGGCCACTGATAGAAGACTCGGTGATTCTCACGTGTAGTCAGGGCTGAGAACCACTTTTGGGACCAACAGTTCTCAAGCTCTGACGTGAAATGGCACCACATAGAAAGCTTGTAAAAAATTCAAATGTCACCTTCGGTGGGAAGGCTTAGCAAGGAACCAGGATCATTAGGGTTGGATCTCAGGTGTCTCTCCTTTGGTTGTGAGGACTAAACTGCAAAACCTGTGCTAAGCTGGTTCTGTTCTTGGTTGCCGCAGAGCAGGCAGGCAGGAAAGATTAAAGAAATATATATATATATTTTTAATTGATTTCAGAGAGGAAGGGAGAGAGAGAGAGATAGAAACATCAATGATGAGAGAGAATCATTGATTGCCTCCAGTGCACTCTGCACTGGGGATCGAGCCAGGAAAGATTTTTTAAGTTCAGAAGGTGAAATCAGCTGTGAGTTTTCCTTGCGGCTAAATCCTGATGACCTGTATGCCTCTCTGTGCTATCCTAAGTTGCTGGGATCCCCATGCAGTGCTAAAATAATTCCTGTTCCCTCCTTACGGGATCTGTTTCTTTCGGTTCCCACGTTGCTGTCACTACTGGAGTAAGAATGGAAAATAGTTACTGCACTCTGGGGGAGCACCCACAGGGACCACGGGGACCAGCTATGGGGCAGTAAATAGTCACGAAAGCCAGGACCACGTGGGGAGGGTCTGGCACATGCGCAGTGCAGTGTCCCCGCTCTCCACGTCCTCTCCCGAGGCAGACAGCGCGGGCCATGCCTTGTTTCCCCAGCTGATGGGCACTTTCCAGAATGCATCAGATTTAGCACGAGAGACTCAATTTATTTGCTTTCCAAATCTTAGGAATTATTAGAAAGCAGAGAAGTAAAAAAAAAAAAAAAAAAGTAAAGTGAAGGCAAGGAAAATGTTGAAAAGAATATTGGAAAACCTTTTCAGAGAAAGTTTCTAGAAATAGAATGAGTTCTATTTTGTTTCAAAATAAATTATGAACAGTGTTTATTTAATTACTTCATTATTTATTTATAACGTATTCATTTAACTTATTTAAGTAGGTTACACATTATGTCCTGAACTGTATATTTATCAAGAGGTCATCAATAAGTACTAATCTCCAAACCAAAACTATGCATTAAAACAGATTTAATTATTAACTGACCACATAACTTACCATTAGCATTTATTAATTTACATTACGTGAAACATGAGAAAATAAACCAAAATATAGTGTTAAATCCTTTCTCGATAGCGTATTTGAACAGTATATTATTCTTAGTTGTAGCCAGCGATTCAGAAATTCCTACAGATGTTGGGGTTGAGAAGTGCTAGTTATTTGGGTTTCTATTATTTAGACCCTGAATAAAATGAGGGTTTGTTGTACCGATGTGAAAAATACCATCAGTGTATTTGGGTGAATAGTCTCTAACTGGCTTATTTTTCTGTGGGGATGGAAATATCTACCTTTTTTCCCAGGGAAAGAGTGTTGACTGAATTTGTTTCGGTACCATGTAATACTAAATATGTGAAGCCAATGAAGTACGCAGCCTGTTATTCTTTCCTGATAGTTCTTTCGGTATCACTGTTATTTTTATGAAAATGCATTTGTTATTTCTTGGAGCTGTTAACATTTGAGAATGCAAAGGAGTCTGCTGAAGCTAATGTATCATGCATTACAAACCCAAAAAGAATACACACTAAGCAGTTTTGCAAATGTGCGTTTTGAATGTTCTTGTTCACTGTTGGTCAGTGTGCAAGGTCCCTCCCTGTCCCAAGGAGCTCAATGAACAATTTGCCTGTCTATACCTAAAAGGCAAGAGTTCTGGTTGTTTTGTGTTGATTTTTTCCCCCTTGGCAGGAATACTCGGAAATTTTAAACAACTTAAATATCAAGTGACTTATGTTCTTCTTACCCTTTCATGGAAATGTCAAGCATTCATATTTTCAATACTAATGAACAACCACCAATTGTTTTAATTTCATTATTTTTTCAACTGAAAGAGTGCTTACAGAGCACAGAAATAGCTAGGCTTTCTTTTTATAGATTGCACTGAGTCTGAAACTGGTTAGACTGAAAGAGAAAAAAAGAACTCAGATGTTTTCCTCTTGAATATAATTCTCCTGATTAAGCTAGCCTTCTTCACCCCCCAGCTGGAAAAAATAGGCCCCAAAGAGGGGATTCAAAACCCAGGACTTGCAAGGTCCCCAGGAGGTCACTCAAGTCATTTGCTTATCCATCAGCAGGACCGAATTACATTCCCTTGGGCAGAAATTTACCTCTTAAAAATAGCCAGAGAACGTTGTGCCACCTTACATGGTAACCAATTCTAGGAGAGATAGTCTGGCTTTCTCTCCAGTACCCAGGCACAGAAACCTGGATTACACTCCTTTTGAAATTCAATTTAAATAGTGGGATTTGCTGAACAAACTCTCCCGCTGACTTGCTACTCACAAACAGAATGTTAGCAAAGATTTTGGAAATAACATCGGCCCTTCTCGCAATACATTTTGGCTTTAGTTCACTGAATGACGTCGATTTGGATAAGTAAATGTGTCTTCGAAAAGGAAGCAACTTTCTTCCTTGATCCTAAGGAATAGTTTGGTAATGGGGGAATGAGGTTGAATGTGTGTTCTGAGTTCTGATATTAGAAGACTGGCCAGATAAGACTCTCAGCTCACGTAGGCTTGTCTGGAAGGTGTGTGGGGGGCACTCGCCATGCAGACACATGATCTGGTGCTGCAAACAGACTCAGGGGCCCCGGCCAGGGCCGCGGAGGGCCAGCGAGCACCAGTCCTGGCTCTCAGGAGTGTGTTCTTTGGCTGCAGCTGCCAAAGCTGGTGGCTTCCCTGACACACGGGAAACACAGCAGGGAACTCCTTTTCCTGAGAGCGTCTCCCTGTCACCTCAGCTTTTTCTAGAAGTTGTGTAACCGTATTATTCAGGGACTGACTGTTCTAGGGAATCAAGGAAAGAGATAGGCTTGTGATCATGTAAGCATTGCTATCTCATACGCATTGTACCTAAAATTCCTAACTTGGTCAAATTTTGGTTGTGTGGAAACTGCTTGGCTGGCATCTGTCTTCAGCGTGCTTGGGAGAACCGAGCACTTACCTGTTCAACCTGTACTGGTTATGGTACTCTCTTTCCTTCACGGCGTTGTATTCGTTTTGGTACTTGAGGAGCTGCTCTCTCATCTTGGAGACCTCCGTGGAGAAGGCCTCCGGGAACTTGTCAGCTTGCTGCAGGTGGAACCGCTGCTGCTGGATCCGCTCCGAGAACCGCTTGGCGTTCTGGAGCAGGTGGACCTCTGAGTCCTGTGTGCTGCGTCCCACAAGAACAGAGTCACATCATGAGGACACACAGGGCCTGCTTTCTCCCAGAAAGGGGGTGGACTAGGCGGTTAGGGTCCCAGCCAGAATGCAAATGGCCATTTAGCCACATGGACTTGAGAGTGTCAGCAGAAGAGGCTTTAATAGCTCTTATAACGTAGCTTCTAGGGAAAACCCATCAGTTTCAGTTCAGCATTTCCAGCCTCTGTCTGCCCTGCTGCAGCCCCAGCAGCAAAGTGGACAGTCTACTCCATCACGCCTTCCCCGCCCACCAGGCAGTGGGAGTGGGAGAGAGCGCTGGGTGTTCATAATGACAAAAAGGAAAACAGAACTGACGGGTCAAGAGGAGTTAACATGTGGGTGGCAGAAGGAGAGTGATTGCAATACAATGGGGAAGTAGGAAGAAATAACACCATAGCCTTGGTCCCGACTTGCTATCTGTCACTGGGGCCCAGGGAACTGAGCTGTGGGCCAGGCGATGAGGAAGCCACGCCAGCACCAGCAAAGCTCTGCAGGGCTCTGCATTAGAGCTATTAAGAGGTGAGGGTGTGGCAATAGTCCTTGCATCTGCAAAGAGAGGTTCAGAGAGATGCCACGGAACTGCACGGAGTTTTCTCCCAGTTAAGCAATGTTCAGGGTGTTGGGGAAGATGACCCCAGACTTCCCATCGACATCCTCTAAGTTCCTGAGTCTTGAGAACTACACGTGCACACTGGCAGGCAGGACTAATTGTGGGAAATGGAGTCTCCATTTAGGGATGAGGGCGAGGATTTAGCTTGGGGATGGGGAAGAGGAGGAGGGGGAAACAAAGCTGAGGGCTCTGGAGCGTGCTTAGGGGCCTCCTGGAGCTGAGAAGCATGGGGCAGGGTGAAAATGAGGGTGCATAGGGATGCAGCTCTGCTCTCCTAGTCGTTCACTCTTGCTCTCATCCTGAGGGTGGAAAAATGACTGACCAAGAAAAGAAGAAGGGGCAACGGTTGGAGACTCGGGGAGAGGATGGCTGGGGAATGGCAGAATGGAGTTTCTGTCCGTTGCTGCCTCTCCTTGGCTTTTGGTGGAGACATCATGCAAGGCTATGCAGCAGGAGGTGGGGGAAAGGAAGAATGTCAGTGTCCCACCCAAATCCCCTGGCGCACTCTCACATATATCAGCAGCACCTCTGTGCTTCTGTCTGCGAAACTTCTCTGGCCAGAGAAGGGCAAGCTAGATGCGCCAGGAGCTCATCGTCACAGCAGCAATCCCTAACCAAAGCAGGGTGGACAAATGCCCTTGCCCATCGGTGGAGAGTACTGACGGGTGTTCCACACAGTCACACACAGCGTCCTCAGCGAGACAGAGCCCCAGATGTGTTAACCCGAAGATTAACACATCGCCAGCTGGATGCCTCCCATCCCCATTTCACTTCCCCACTCTCTCACGATCATTTCTGGTATCACTTCTCAAAGTACTTGAGCTCAATTTCTTGCCTCAGGATCCGCTTTTGAGGGGAATGCAAAATAAGATAGGTCCCATCACAAATAAAAATATAAATATGATTGACGCTGTCCCCACATCTTTTACTAAGTAAGTAGCATACCTTATAAGAGTGTCATGCAGGAAGGTGTACTTGGCTTTTAATTCTGCCACTCTGGTTCCAGCAAGTTTTCCCATGGCATGCAGCTAGCAAAGAGAACACAGGATCATGATTAGCCATCACCCTCTTTGTGCTGTAAGCAGGAATAACAAGAATATATGGGCATCTTATAAAATCTTTCAGTTAAACACTGGAGAGAAACTGGATGTTTGGAGAAAATATTTCTAGTTCGATACTGCCTCCAGTAAGCCCTGCATCCCTGGGCAAGTCCTTTTCCTCTCTAGATGAAGACTGCAATTTCTTCATCTGTAAATTGAGGAAATGAATTGAGTCAAATTCCTCCAGTTCTAAAAAAGCATATTTCTAGGTCTAGCAAACAACCTGAATAGTATAGATTACTAGGATGGCTATTTTTTATGTTGAGAGAACTAGTAGTTATTGAGCATCTATTATGAGAAAGTGTTGTACTTTTTTTTTTTTTATTCACAAAAATGGTTTATGAGGTAGGTATTATCTCCATTTTAAACTAACGTTTGAATAGTTAAGTAAGTGGTTCAAAGTTATAGAGTTAGTTAAAGGCAGAATCAGGATTGAAACCGAAGTGGTTCAGCTCCAAAAATCCACGTTCACTCTCGTGTACACAAGGCCTCTGCCACCACAATCACAGAAACACGGAAGGCTATCTGGTACCTGAGGCAACATGATTTATTCCTTTCGCATTTCTGATAAACGAACTTTTGATTTACTCTCTGGGTTAGGTGGTAAGTAGTTAACAGACATCATAACACAGCACCAAGCCCTCAAGTTTTACCACAATGCAATGAGTATTTTGTATTAGGTTTGACTTTTAGCTGAACTAACATGGTATCGACAAATAGAACTAAAGAAACGATTTGTGTTTTTCAATGCCCGTTGTCCTTACCTCCAACTTATTTTCTCGATTCTGTCACTTTCCTCTCCCTTCCCTGATCCCGCTGGTCTAAGTCACACCCCCGGCCAGTGGAGGACTATGAAGCCTCCGCTGTGCTCCCCCTCCCATCACTGCTTCCACGTAGGGCCCCTGCTCATCTGCTTTCCATGGAGATCTTTTTAACATTCAAACCACGTCTTATTTTGCTGGGTGACCAAAACTCTTCAAGTGGAATAGAACTCAAGATCCTTGAAATGATCCTTACAGTCGTGTGTGACCCTGCCACCCTCCCGGCCTCCTTCACACACCGTCCTCATTCTCACAGCACTCCAGCCATTCCAACTGCCCTGCATTTCCGCAAACGCACGCGTCTCTTTCCTTCCCCAGGGCTGCTGTACTGGCCATCTCTCACCTGACCCTGACTTCATTCCAAATCTTTCTTCATACCTCAGCTTCAATATCCAATCTTCTCTGACTTCTAAATCTTAGAGATCCACATACACCACCCATCCCCAAAGAACTCTGTTTTTCATTTTAAGTAGGCAGCAATAAACGTATGTGGTGTCTACTAGTAAACAGACACCAGGAGGAAAGGGCCCGGGTGACCTTGCTCTTCACTCTCACACCAGCCAGTGGAACCACAGGCGCAGCGTAGGTGTTTTGGCAAATGTTTGCCAAGGGAGCAAATGAATGACTGTCAATGACAAAATGTCTACACAGAGGGGTTTCGTGGTGTCTCCATCCAAGTCAGAATAGAAAACATTGCTAAGTGCGCTATAAAACCATTACCTTTTGTGTGGAAGTGTTGGGGGTCTTTCACGAGGTCCCTACCAGCTGGTGCCAGGCTTGAGCTCCAATCCCCACAACCCTTATTTTTAAAACGTGGATGAAATATTGTGAACAGATTTTTAAGACCTTTGAGGAGTTTCCACTACTCGCTGTATGAAATCTCTTTAAATGTATTCCTATGTCACCTTAAATATAATTTATATGTAACCTTTTAGAGGTTGATTTGCTGCTGGTATAGGTTGACCTAATGTGATATTTTATAGATATTTAATTAAACACACTTATTTTGGTTCTGCAGTTTTCTTTTTGTATTTTTGAGCCAACATATAATTTATTTCAGGTCTCAAATATTTTCATTGGTTCCTGAAACAGGGGGTAGGACATAGGCACCATGCCTTTAAAGTTTAATAGGTTAAAAAGAAAAAAAAAGCTTTGCATATGGGCACTTTTCAGAAGAATTGTTACTGGGAAAAGGCTATGCAAAGGTCAGTGAAAGAGTATGTGTTCACATATGCATGTGTGTACTGTGAAGGCCATGTGAGAGCCAGCTGCCAGCCTTGGAATTAGCCAACGAGTTAGCTCTAGAAGGTAAGCGATTGGGTAAGGTAATTATGGACTCATCTGTTTAAAAACACACATAGTATTTAGTTTTGTTTTTAAGATGACAATCCATTATCTCCTATCTACTGCCCTGCACAATGGAAACAGAAGTGAATGTGACACAGGCCCTGCCCCCAGGTAGCTCACAGGTTGAGGAGATACACACAAATAGAAATTACAGAACACTTAAACTACACTCAGTAGTTTCATTGTCAGTCAACAGCTCTAGCTGGCATTTTACAATTTTCTTCATATTGTAAGTTAAAGCAAATAAGTAACATTATAAATGACAGTCCACTGCCAGGGGTGGAACTTCCAGAATGGTGGTGTGAAGAGCTTGATGAATCTTCTCCCTCAGGAAAACACTCATTAAACTGGTCAAAATTGTCTAAGACAACCATTTGCACGCCCTGGAAAGGGACCTAAGGGCGTGCAAAAAACTGAGCAGCATTTATTCAACAAAATACACTGAGATTGCATGAGAACAGTAGAGACGGTGGCATTTGAACCAAGCGTGTCTATCACCCCAGCTCCCTGCTGTGGAGGGCAGGTTTGGCAGCCAGTGAAGAACCTACCTTCTCACTGCAGAAGATCTGGTCAGGTGGGCGGGGCAGGCCCGGAAAGCTGCTGCATTCATCCTCCCCCACGCCCAGCTCTGTTGTGAAAGAGCTTTACCGGATGGATAGCTGCAACCGTTCAATAGCATCCACCCCCACACCCAGGCTCCTGCTCTATAGGGAGACTGCGGGGAGGGCAGCCCAAGGAGGTCAGAGTCCCCTGTCCCCCAGCTCCTGCTGATCAAGGTGGGGCTGAGTAAGCTGTGAAGACTTGCTGCTCTACCTGAGGATGCTCACTTTTTGGAAGAGAGTGTAGAATCCATGCCCCAGGGCACTGTCAGAAACAATAGCTATCACAAAGGTTAACAGCAAGTGGTGGCTCATAGCTTAGTGATACCCGTAGAGGCAGGCAAGCATTTAACAGAGAAATTGATGTCTGAGACAGCCAAAGAGGGTCCTGCCGAAGTCACTGTTGGTACAGGAACTACCTCCGAGGGAACTTCCAAACTATCAGCCCCTGAGCTAAAGGCCGGGCAGATAGGTAAATTCTCTGAGCTCTAAAAGTGGTCCCCAAGCCACAGGCAGACTCAGCTCAGGAGGCTTAAACACTATCTCTGATGCATCGGTGGCTGACCACTGAGCTATGTTGACACAGGGGCAATCACCAGGAAGCCAAACTTAAAAGTAAAAACAAGGAAGGAATATCTAAGCAGAGACGTCAGAGGCTGAACACTATGGGGGAAATATACTTCATAGACTTAGTGCAGCCAAGTCACTAAACAAATAGACTTATGAACAACCATAACAAAACAAACAGCAAAACAAACAGCCTGGGGAGGATCCAGAATTGCTGCAATATATCATCTAAAAGGTCCTATTTTCAAAAGCATGAGACATGTGAAGAAATAGAGGGGGGAAAGGCAGAAACTGCCTTGGGGGTGCAGATGTTGGATCTAATAAAGACTTCACGCAACTATTATAAATATGTTCCAAGTGTGAAAGGAAACCATATTTAAAGAATTAAAAGAGTATGAGGACAATTCATCAAATAGAGACTATTAATGAGGTACTGATCTGGGAGGATAAGAATAAGGCATCAAAAGGATGTTCTTTGGAGAGTAAAAATGTATGGCTTTCATATTTTTTATTTTTGCTTATCTGTATTTTCTAACTTCCCCTGACACATAGTTAATGCTTTTTAACAATAAAAGGTGATTGAAATAAGCTTGAAAACCACTGGGCTTGAACACAGTAAGGATTCACAGCAGAATTTCAAACTGGAGAGTACTATGATCAGATCCTAGTGGCAAGGGCAGCCAGATCCTAGCTCAGACTTAGTGAAAACTCAGCTATATTTCCCCTTGTTGAGTTCTCTCTCACATAGCAGTAGATGGAAGGCTGTTGGGAGGTAGGCCAAGGATGCATTTTGGCAAGTTTTATGACCACAGGAAAAGCAGGAGGATGGAGAGGTTTCCTTTCCTAGTTGCTGTTTCCATCACTCCACTGCCTTTGGTGCCTAAGAAACTGAAGAAAGCCTGACAGGGTGAACATCTGATATGTCTTTGTAGTTTCTACACAAAATTGGAAAGGATTAAGTCATAGATGTTCAGAAAGAGGACCGATAAGCTATTTTTCATATGGTGTACTCCACTAAAAAACAAAAAAGGAAGACCAAGCTGTGAAGAATGGATTTTACCCTCCTTAAAAATAAAAATCATAATCTGGAAGTTAATATTCATAAAAACTTGACATTTCCATAAAATGGTAAGTTGTCCTTTTCAGCAGATCCAGCTCAGGTTAGAAACTTCAGACTCAGTTCTAGTAGATGAAACGCTTCACGCATAAACATAACCTGGGAAAAATAGTTGCATTTTCACACTGCATAAGGCAAATGGATACCAAGTTTGTCATGTTTTAAAAATGCAGAATCTAAGAAATGAAAGAGTACAAAGACCAATCTTAAGTTGTCAACTAGTATTTTCAACGAAAGGTTAGATATAATGTCACAAGTTCATAAATATGATTTCACAATAGATACTTGTGTTTTACTGAATTGGCTTGTTGGTAATTGAGAGTGGAAGGAAACATTTACTCTAGAGCTAAAAGTTTAACAAGAGTTCATGATTCATAGATGACATGTAACAACATGGAAAAAATGTCAAAAATTGAAATTCTAGGACATTCCAAGGAAAGTAATAGCTCAGTAAGAGCCTATACCAAGTGAACTTATCTGGAAGGGGGTCAGCATAAGGAAACAATTAGGTGTTTGTGTGAGTGTCTGCAGGGAAACCAAGGTGGCCACGGTTATTAACCTACTCTATTCTTGTGGCTCCTTTGACATTACCTACTAGTTTGGTCTGATTTTGAGAAACAGTTGCCATGCTTTGCGAGGTAGCATAAACTTGAAATCCTTACCATGCACATCTCCCTCTCCTTCTTCCTCTCCCTCTCCCTCTCCCTCTCCCTCTCCCTCTCCCTTTCACTGCTGGAAATATACAACATAGCCATTTGAAGTAGGTGCCAAATACAACCAAACTCTCAACAATAATTCATCACTCCTTTTGTTTGACTTTTCCCCTTAACAGTTATATGAAGCTTTAGCTTTCCTATATACCTAACTCGTTCATCAGATAAATTTAGGCCACCTAAAACGCATTCCCCACGTCAACAGATCCATTTACCCACATCCACCCTTTACTTCTTTCACCACATCTCAAAAACAAAGTCTTCCTGTCCTTGTGATGAAGACCAAGTCATCCACCCATGCTCTCAAATATATTCTCCTCTACCTCTTCCTAGACATGAACTCATCAGCTATCCCTTCTCTCCTCTACTTCTGTCCTTTTGCTGGCTCAGCATATAGTAGTCAGGTATATCACAGGTGGATTTGGTTTGAATTCTAGCTCTGCTACTTTTTAACTATGTAACTGGGAGTAATATTGAGTCAATCTGTGCCTTAGCTTCTTCCACTGTAAAAGACAAAAATGGCCCCATTTCATTAGACTGTGGTGAAGACTAAATGACTCAGTATATGAAAGTTATTTAGTATAGTATCTGGTACACAAGTAAGGACTTAAGCAATGTCATTTATTTTACTATCATTAACATTATTCTCAACCTACAAATTTGCTCAAGTTTTCCTCATTAAAAAAAAAAGACAAAATCCATCTTAAATGCTAGTCATCCCTTTCTTTCACTTTCATTTAAGTTTTTCTCAGAAAGAGTAGTCTCTGCTCTTTCTCTCCATAGTGACCAAACTACCAGTACATCACCAAATCGGTAAACTGACCAATGAATTTCTCATATCTCTGGCTAATTTTGACATATTTTTCTTCATCACATTTGTTTATGTTATGTCTCGATGTGGTTTTATTCGGCTTTAGATTTGCTCAAAGTTTTGTATTTGTGGGGTTTATAGTTTTCATCAAACTTGGGAAATTTTCTTGTGTTATTTCTTTAAATATTTTTTCTGTCTCCCTCTCCTCTCCTTCTATGATTCTGATTGCTCATATGTTTGGCCACATGATGTTCACAGAACACTGATGTTCTGTTCATTTTTATCTTCTACTCTTTTTTTCTTTGTTTTATTTTGGATAGTTTCTACAGTTATATCATAAAGCCCACTAATCTCTTTTTCTTTAGTGTCTGATCTGCTGTTCATCCCATCCAGTAAATTTTTTTGTTTCAGCTACTGTACTTTTCATCTTTAGAAATTTGATCTGGGTCTTTTTATAACTTCTACTTCTCTCATTATGCTCATGCTTTCCCCCACCCTTTTCCAACATTCAAAATATGTGTAATAGCATGTCTACTAATTCTATTTGTGTATACTCTATTAATTGCTTCTTCTCCTCATTATATGTCATATGTTTCTGCTTCTTTGCATGCCTAGTAATTTTTGATTGACTGCCAGACATTGTGAATTTTACACTGTTGGGAGACAAAAAAATTTTTGGCATTCCCTTAAGTATTTTTGTGTTCAATGTGTCTCAGTTAAAATACTGTTAACTTAACAGACTGTTGGAAACGGTTTGGTTCTTTCATCACTTGCTTTTAACTCATCCACCAGTGCTCTCAAATATAAACTCTTCTTTCAAATATATTATCTGTTGTCTAAGGCTAATTTGGTCCCACTACTGGGTCAATACCCTTCTATTCAGAGTCCATGTATTAAGAGGTCTTTCTATTCTGGTTGATGGGAACATGAACTATTCTTGGCCCTGTGGATTGTTCCACACCTCCTTTCTGGGAGTTCTTTTGCCAGCCTCGGCAGTATCCAGAAAGTGGGCACAGATCAGGAGTCTTCTGCAGATCTCTGAATTTATTGGGGTGACTTGGTCAATAAAATTATATAGATTTCAGGTGTACAATTCTACAATATATCATCTATATATTGTATTGTGTGTTCACTACCCCAAGTCAAGACTTCTTCCATTATCATTTATCCCCCCTTTACCCTCTTCTACCTCCCTATCCTATTGTCTGTGTCTATGAGGGTTTTTGTTTTTTGTTTGTTTTTTTTTTTTTGCTTAATCCCTTCACCTTTTTCAGCTAGCCTCTCAACCCTCTCTCCTCTGACAGCTGTTATTTTGTCCTCTGTATCTATATGTCTGTTTCTATTTTGTTTGTTAGTTTGTTTATTATATTTCACATATAAGTGAAATCATATGGTACTTGTCTTTCTATGAATGGTTTATTTCACTTAGCATAATACTCTCCAGGTCCATCCAGGCTATTGCAAAGGCAAGATTTTCTTTCTTTCTTTTTTTTTTAACAGCTGAGTAATATTCCATTGTGTAAATGTACCATTGCTTTTTTTTATCCACTCATCTACTGATAAGCACTTGGGCTGCTTCCAAATCTTGGCTATTGTAAATAACAGTGCAATGAACATAGGAGTGCATATATTCTTTCAACTTGGTGTTTCAGGATTCTTAGGATATATTCCCAGAAGTGGAATTGCTGGGTCATAAGGAAGTTCCATTTTTAATTTTTTGAGGAAACTCCATACTGTTTTCCACAGTGGCTGCACCAACCTGCATTCCCACCAACAGTGCCTTGAGGGTTCCCTTTTCTCCACATCCTCACCAGCATTTGTTGTTTGTTGATTTATTGATGAGAGCCATTCTGACAGGTGTGAGGTGATATCTCATTGCAGTTTAATTTGCATTTCTCTGATGAACTGTGATGCTGAGCATCTTTTCAAATGTCTCTTGGCCATCTTAAACTGTTTTTTTTTTAATTTATTATTTAAACTTAAATAAAAACCAGTGATCTAGTTGGGAGAAGTCTTATTTACTCATTCACTTCCATTCTACTTTACCTGTCCGAGAAGGCAATGGAAAAGGAGGAAGAGTGAAAAGTAACTTGGCCTGTACATCGACTTGAAAGAACAGAGAATCTGCCACACAAAACTGGCTGCCTCACCCACAGCTTCTCTTCTCCCTTCCGTGTGGTTGGCAAGGCTCACAGCCGCGGGGAGAGATCCGGGCTGTTGTCGCACAGCTGTCTGTTCCTCCTTTGGTGGCCAACCACAGGAATGTGACCAGGAGGCCGCAAGTGACAGCAGGGCCTCCCAAGAGGGAAGGCATCAGATGTAATGGATGTGGTGGAAGAGGAACGCAGGTGCTTAGCTATATGTAAGACTTCGAAGTTAAGTCACAATAATTTTAAGATAACATGTACAGCCAACTAGGTAAAAAGCATGTCTAAGCACATACATGCTAGTGAGTGGTATTGCTTTGAAAATTCCTATTTGTCCCAGTAAAACTGCAATTGCTTGAAACTTTAACAATTATTGAACCCTGTTTAACATTATTTCCCCCTACTTCCAGAGATCCTGGGGAGCGTTGGTAGTGGCTTGGAGCGGCTGTAAGCCTGGAAGGCAGGAAACAAGCCAGATGGAAACCCAGTTGCCTCTTCAAGAACTTGAAAGGGTGAACCTCACCGGACCAAAGCCACGAGGGCTGTTGAAACAAGCGTCAGGAGATTATCAGAGTCAGGAAACAGAGCCAGGTTAAAGCCAGTGATTCACTAAAGTCACAAGACAGGAACCAGAAGAATAGGCGTGGGGGCAGGATTTGCAGAATAATTGTGCTGCCCGTTGACTCTGACCGTTTAGCTTGCAGTCCTTCACACGCAGAAGGCACGCCCCTAGGGCATCTTTAAAGTGCTGGAGAGGGCTTAGGCAGTGAGAAACTAAATGGAGCTGGGACCCTTAGAGACCACAGCCTCTCCGGCACAAGGATTATTAACGTCTGAAGATGCTGGTAAATTGTTCATCTCACTGTCCTGCCCTGACCCTGTCCTACGGGTCTGTCTCTGGCTGACCCCGGAGAGCAGGGGGCTGGATCCCTGGGACTGGCTGCTTCCTATGGGCTGAGTAGGTGTGGGTGCCCGCCTTTCAGACCTCCTCCTGGGTGCTGAGGGAACTGCCCCTCTTATCCGGCTGCAGGCCAGTGTCTCCCAGCTCTAGGCTCTGAGGTTTCAGGAAAGGGACATAGCCACTACCCACACCAGAGAAACCTGGGGCCTCTGGTGCCCACCTTCCTGTTTTGAGGATGCTTCTGCCCACAGTACTATTTCCAGTATTCGTGAATAACTATTTACTTAGCATAGAAGCGTCCGGGAAGCTATGCTTCCGAGCAGTGTGGTGCGGCAGCACTACCCTCCACTTCCCCTTGTAGCAGGCAGATTGTGTGGACAACGAAGCCTTTCACGGCTAGTCACAGAAGCGTTCTTTAAAAAAGAACAAAAACTCAAGGCTTCAGCTTGGACTTCCCCACTGATACCATAAAATGGAAACTTGGGACCAGCATATGGGGATGTTCGAGTTCCATTCTTGCTAATTCGCTGGTAAGGGGGTTTTAAATCCTGGCAGCATATTTAGACAAGCCGTTAAATTTTTATTAAGTTTATTTCTAAGTAGTTTATTCTTTTTTATTCTATTATAAATTAAATTGGTGGGGTTTTTTTGAAATTTCATTTTTGGATTGTTTATTGCTAGCGCGTAGAAGCCATTCCATTTTGTTAACTAAAATTATTAACCCTGAAAATAAAGGCTAATCCTCATAATCCCTGTCTTCAGATGTTTCAGTTAGGGCAGAATATCTTTGAATCTCTTGTTCACTTGATGTATCCTAAGTATCTAGAAGACTGCATGACATTAAGGTACTAAAAATATTTAATGAATGAGGAATATGTCACCCATTCCTCAATTGTGTTGAAATCATGCTCACATATCTGTCCACCATATAAGAAGCTCTCTGAAGGCAGGGGTCATTCTAGTGTCCAAGAAGCTTTCACAGTACATGGCATATAGTAGGTGCTTAGCACATGTCTGAAGAATCTATCAGTATCTAGCAAAGTGGGGTGTGACATGAAGGGTTGAGCATATCACAGAAGGCAATCTCAAAGTACGGCTTCCCATTTCCTCAGGCACATGTGACCTGGGCCAAAATGATCATTGAGGACATCGCTGAAAGAATATAAAGAAATCAGTCTAGAAGGAACACCTGCAGCCTGAAGGGTGTGTGTGTGTGTGTGTGTGTGTGTGTGTGTGTGTGTGTGTGTGTGTGCAGGTGCACACACATGTGAAACCTAGGAGGACATAAACCTGATGCTGGGTGTGGGAGATTTGGGGATTGGTTTATTGTATGTGGAATACACATTCCCTATACATGTTGGAATGGACTATGAAGAGCATCTGAATGGAAAACTTGTCAGACATTTTCTCTTGACAGCTTGCCACCCAGGGAAGGTACTTAACATGATCTGCTTCCAAGGACACTTAACTCGGCCCATAGTTCCACAACATAAATAACTGCCACAGGTGGTTGGGCCAAATTTCAGATTCAGAGAGATGCAGATCCATCAATAAACCAGAAAATCTAGTATCTAAATATTTGAATCCCAACAAAAACTCTTCCAAGGGCAAGATAATTTTTAAATAACTAAATGTGTATTATAAAAGTTACATTTAAACCTAAAATTAGATCCTCAGAATCTTTTAATTTATGAACTAATATGAACCAATTACTCACGTTATAAATTTCTTGAATTACCATAATGAATGGTAACAGATGGATGGCTATTACCCATGGCAATTATATAACAGATTATTCTGGAATTTCCTCAGAAAAGGGTGGAATATTCAGAAATTAACAATTTTCCAAGAAATCTGGTTTTTATGATATTTGGAGACATAGTTCTTTAGCTTGTCTTAGTTTTTGAGAAAGCGGAGAAAACTATATAATATCAACGTATAATTTTAACTTTTTTTTACTTGATACCAACTTTAATACTCAAGCAAAGTAAAATAAAAATTTTAAAAGGCTTAAAAATAGATTCTAACAAACATTTCACCAAACACAGCTGTTTCTAGTTCACTAAGTTAACTATTACAAAATATTTTAATGTGCTTTCTGGCAAACATAAATAGCCTAATTTCATGGAAATACCTCATTTCCAGTTATTCATAATAGGTTGTGACAGTTTAGGGATATGTAACTATTTCTACAGATTTCTATATCAGAAAAAGGAGGAAAGATACTACCTAAATCTCTTAAAATATGTAAGATAGACTTTAATCCATGCTATAAGGGTGTATTTCATGCCAGAGACTATAAACTAGCAGCCATTCTGCAGATATTTTTATTTATTTATTTATTTATTTTTATTTTTTATTATTTATTTATTTATTTTTTAAAATTTCTTTATTGATTAAGGTGTCACATATTTGTCCTCATCCCCCCATTCCCATCCCACACCCCTCCCCACGGATGCCCCAACCCCCTGTTGAACTTAACCATTGGTTAGGCTCATATGCATGCACACAAGTCCTTTGGTTGATCTCTCCCCCCTCCCCCCACCCTCCCCTATCCTCCCTCCGAGGCCCGATAGTCCGATCGATGCCTCCTTGTTTCTGGTTCTGTTCTTGTTCATCAGTCTATGTTGTTCATCATTTCCCCTAGATGAGCGAGACCATGTGTCACTAGAGACATACTTATAAGAACTGAATGTGAGACGAGCAATAATAGTTATGCTGACAGGCAAATGAATCAGTCTGTAGTGAGTTTCTTTCTGGACCAACAGTTCTCTTGAGACCCAATATCAATGTCCACCAGTTCCTTATGTGTACATGTCGGCACTGACCCCTCAGCTCTGGATGGTGGACAAATGGTGGTAATGCAGGTCTGACTCCCTCGGGTTTGGTCTCGGCCGGACCCAGGGGCACGGCTTCACCCGGACTCAGGTGCGCGCGGCCTCACCCGGACCCTGGACCCAGCCTCACCCGGATCCAGGGGTACACGGCCTCACCCGGACCCGGGATCCAGCTTCACCTGGATCCAGGGGCACACGGCCTCACCCGGACCCGGGATCTGCAGATATTTTTAGTATGAACAACAAAAATTGGTGTATTTGCCATTAAAAATCTGACTTGTCAGCCTCTCTTGAAAAATTATTAGATTTTATATAACACTGGATTCACATTCTAACTTTACAGCAATTAATTGGCATTTAGCTGAGACTGACTCTAGAGGTACTTTACAAGGCCTGCCCCTTTTAAAAGGAGCATAGTCTACCCCACCCATTCAGCGTAAATGCCATATACTAACATAACACCCAGGCTGTTTCCCTCATTTATGTTACTTTTATGGACCTTGTAGGCATTTGAGATTGGGACCCTGATATATATCATGTATATGTAAAGGTAGAAAATATTCAGTTGATTGAGAGAATGGCTCCACGTATAAAATTCTTGCACAGACTTTTTGGAATGCCATATTCTTCAGTGTTGTATGTCTCTTGCCTATCTCTGTACCTTCCTTAGCATAAGGGTATACGACTGCACCCGCAATGTTTTAAAGTTTCTGAGATTTTCTTACTGTTTTTCCACTTTAGCTTTAGATAATTTTATGAAAAGATCAAATAAACAAGAGTCTAATACTTTTTTGACTAACTGAAATATTTAAAAGTTATTTAAATTTAAATATTTTGTTACTTGGGTATTCAAATGTATTTTCAATTAAAAAAAAAAACCCACCATGAGACAAAATATAACCTGAAAAGACTATGAAGACACTGAAAAAATGTGTCAGTCAGCTAAATTTTGTTGGGGCTTGAAAACAGGAAATACTCAGTTAACATAAAGAACTTTTTCTTCCCTAGGAACTAATGTTCCCTTTGGCTCTGTACTTTATGAGCTCTGACAAAAAAAGCAAAATTGTAATTTGTAAGGGAAGTGCAAATAAATTCTGGACAACTTGCCCCAGCAGTTATCATTTTAGTAGAGGTTTGAGCTAAACAGGAAGTGAACATCCAGTAATATAGTCCAATAAGTAAATCATTTCCAGGCAAATTAATCACTAGCGCACTAGAGATTCTAAGAGGGGCGTTGTCAATATAAAAATAACTTATTCAGAAATAGCATAATTTATGACTTCTGGTAAAATGGAAGACTGGAAGTTTTATTAAAGTGGGGACCACGTCCATCTTTCCCGTTATTACATTGCCAAAGTCTAGCCCATGTGCCACTCCTAAGAACTTGTTGAATAAGTGAAAGGAAGAATAAGTCATTCAATAAATATTTACCAAATAATTCATGAAATAAAGTTATTCAATACACACTTATCAAATGAATACACAAAAGTACAAATTAATTCTTCTCTTATATATTATTGAAAGTAATGATTGACATTTATTTATTCATTGAATGATTGATATTTATTGTGTTAAGTACTTTTGTATGTTGTTATTTAGTTCTCACAATAACCCTGTGAAATAAGCATTACACTACAAAATTTAAAATAAAACAAAAAACTGTTGAGTAACTTGAGCAATGTCATAAAGCTGGGGAGAGGCTTTGTAGGAATTTGACTATGATCCTATCCTGTTTCTCATATTCCCCCAATATTTATTCCCAATATTTCTTTTTAAAAAAATTCTTTATTGTTTAAAGTATTACACATAGTATTACATAAGTCCCCTTTGCCCACATTGACCTCTCCCTGGACACACACCCCCTTCCCTGGCACATGCCCTCACCCTCCTAGTGTCTGTGTCCATTGGTTATGCTTAGATGCATGCATACAAGTCCTTTGGTTGATCTGTTAAACCTCCCTTACATCATCCCCTGCCTTTCCTCTGAAGTTTGACAGTCTGCTCGATGCTTCTCTATCTCTGGATCTATTTATGTTCATCAGTTTATGTTGTTCATTATATTCCACAAATGAGTGAGATCATGTGATATTTATCTTTCTCCGACTGGCTTATTTCTCTTAGCATAATGTTCTTCGTGTCCATCCATGCTGTTGCGAATGGTAAGAGTTCTTTCTTTTCTACAGCAGCATGGTATTCCATTGTGTAGATGTATCACAGTTTTCTAATCCACTTATCTGCTGATGGGCACTTAGGTTGTTTCCAAATCTTAGCTATTGTAAATTGTGCTGCTATGAACATAGGGGTGCAGATGTCCTTTCTGATTGGTGTTTCTGATTTCTTGGGATATATTCCCAGACGTGGGATTGCTGGGTCAAATGGGAGTTCCATTTTTAATTTGTTTTAGGAAACTCCATACTGTTTTCCACAGTGGCTACACCAGTCTGCATTCCCACCAGTGGTGCATAAGGGTTCCTTTTTTTCCACATCCTCGCCAGCACTTGTCATTTGTTGATTTGTTGATGATAGCCATTCTGACAGGTGTGAGATAGTATCTCGTTGTTTTGATTTGCATCTCTCAGATGATTACTGACTTTGAGCATGTTTTCATGTCTCTTGGCCTTCTGTATGTCCACTTTCGAAAAGTGTCTATTTAAGTCCTTTGCCCATTTTTTGATTGGGTTGTTTATCTTCCTTTTGTTAAGATGTATGAGTCCATAATTAAAAATAAATAAACCTCTCACCTTTGGAGGATAGTATCAATTAAGCATTTTGAAAACTGGTATATCAAGGGAGTAAATCAAGTATTTGTCATGACTCTCCTTCATGAACTGTACCTCAGGGTAGCCAAATAATTGGTGAAAGGAAGTTTCTCTTTTTAGAAGAATTCTAATTAATAAACAAAGAGGCAATGACAGTATTACAAAATTATCATTTTGCAATCCCTAATGAATGGATCCAGACAAGGATCATCAATGGCTTGTGACCTCAACAAAAGAGAGAAAACCAGTACTATGTGCCTCTGAATGAAACTAGATGGCACCATTTAGAAAGTAGTCTTGCCTAACTTCTCCCACCCCACCATATACACACATATTTCAATGTGACTAAGATTAAGCCTCTATGAAAGTAAAGGACAAATATTGTCTGATTTCACTCATATGAGGTACCTAGAATAATCAAATCCATAGAGACAAAAAGTAGGGCAGTGGTTATCAGGAGATGGGACATAGGAAGCTCATGTTTAATGGCTGCAGACTTTAAGTACAGGCTGATAAAAGAGTTCTGGAGATAAATAGCACTGATGGTTGCATAGCAATGTGAATGTACTTAATGCCACCGAACTGTTTACTTTAAAATGGAGACTTTATTGATATTTAACAACAGTAAAAAAGTAGTAGGATTACAGTTATCATATGCATTTCTAATCTTTTTTTTTTACAATGAGCAAGAATTTTATTTGTATTAGAAAATAATTTTTTTCAGAAAAAATATGTTTTTAAAATGTGTCACAGGCTTTCTAGAATGCAACTCTGGGCAGGGTGGGGCACAGGATTTTTTTTTTAAATTATTATTCCAAGAATTTTTACCCTAAGCCAGACAGCTCATATAAGCATAAATATCAAAGGGCAAATCGAAAAAATTTATAGAGACATAGTAGCATATATTGGAGAAATTGTCTGAATCATCTTCATGTACTGCAAGGTATGTGAATAATATGAGGGAACTCCCAATTATTTTGAAAGACCTGAAGAAACTGTATTAATTTCTAAAATCCCAGGCACATTGTGCTAGAAAAGCTTTAACATGGGTAAACTGTACTTTTGTGGCTTGTTTTCTATAGTCAGCGACAAATTACGGGTACCATAGAGGTCAATCTAGAGTGGATGGGCTGGAACTTGGAATCTGAGCAAACTTGGTCGGGCTTGGACAGGTCTTCTAGGCTTTCCTCAGATCTGTTTACTCAGCTGTAAAATGAAGGGGCTGGTCTCGATAACATGGAGCGTCATTTCCTGAGCTTTTATGGCACCATGAAGGATAAGCTTGAAATCGCTGTTTAACATTAAAATTGTCTTATTTGACCCAGTAATCCCACTCCTAGGAATATATCCTAAGAAACTAGAAACACCAATCAGAAAGGATATATGCACCCCTATGTTCATAGCAGCACAATTTACAGTAGCTAAGATTTGGAAACAGCCTAGGTGTCGGTCAGCAGATGACTGGATCAGAAAACTATGGTACATCTACACAATGGAATACTATGCTGCCATAAAAAGAAGGAATTCTTACATTTGCAGCAACCTGGATGGAATTGGAGAACATTATGCTAAGTGAAATAAGCCAGTCAATGAAAGAAAAATACCACATGATCTCACTCATTTGTGGATAATAAAGAACATTATAAACCGATGAGCAAAACGATAGATACAGAGACAGTAAAGCATCAAACAGACTGTCAAATTACAGCGGGAAGGTTAGGGAGAGGTGGGGAAGATAAGAGATCAACCGAAGGACTTGTATGCATGCATATAAGCATAACCAATGGACGCAAAATGCTGGAGGGTGAGGGCATGTATTGGAGTCGGGTGGGGGGGGGGCAATGGTAAGATATGTACACATATAATACCTTAATAAAAAAATAAAAATAAAAAGTTCATTTTCATAGACCTGATAAAAAAATAAAAATAAATAAAATTGTTTTAGTAAACTCTAAATTCTCTTTGTTCCAAATATGTTATATTAATTACTGAAATATATATCTAGTATAGTCAACTTCCAACTGACAATGCTATTTTGCTATTTGTTGTAGTACTGGTGTTTTAAAATATAAGAAACTAAAAAAATTACAATAAATTTAGAAAGCAGATAGTTGCACAACAAAACTCCTTCAAACATTTGGAAATTGGGTATGTTGGCTAAAAACTCACACTGTTTATAAAGTTAAGCTGTTAGGAACTTGTATGTCCTAAAAAGTATTTCACTTTATTGATGGGCAATATAAGAATGTAATCTGAAGCATGACTGGCCATTGTCAAAACGATGGAGGAGGCGTTTATCTTTGATGGCCTAATGCTCTGATACTTATAATGCACTCTAACTTTGTTCTTTCCATATCCACTCTGGAACACAAACGTCCTATAAAATTAGCTTTACGTACGGCCTTAATGTCTCTGTTAAATAATGGCTGGGGGTGCAGCTCCTGTCATCATTCAATTTCTCTCCCTCCTTTTCCCCCGAGTCTCTTTTCTCTGTTTCTTTGTCATCTTTATCCCACCACTTTCATGTCTCTGAGCTCCCTTTCATTCCTCAGTCTACACTATATTCCTGCCTTCTGTGTTTGGGTGGGAATTAGAAAGATTAGAGAAGATGGGCCACATAATAAGCAGCAGATGTTGGCTATTTGTGGCGTGGTGAGGAAGAACAGCTTAAACTTGGCCTCGATTCTCCAAGTCAGGCCAGACTCCTCCTCTCCTGTCTTAGAAAAGAGAAGGTAAAATCCCCAGGTCCATATGCTTTTAAGTTGCTAAAAAGCAACTTCTTCCTCCTCCTTCCCCTCACTGCTTCACACTGCAGAAGCAAAGATATAAAAAGGAGGGGAGAACAGAAATATCAGCAACGGTTAAAAAAAAAGCTTTAATATACAAGGTGGGGCAAAGTAGGTTTATAGTTGTGATATGCGAAACAGAGTTTATTATTGTATTATTTATTAATTACTGTATTGTTTTCCATACAAACAACTGTAAACTTACTTTTGCCCACCCTGTATTTACCTCATGGATTCTAATATTTTCAATTGTTACAGCTTTTGTCTTTATTCTGCAGAATCTGCAGTTTATTGAATTGATAAACCCTACACTCATTAAATACATTTTAGATTGAGGGAAGTTACGCGTGTCATTTTTATGAGATTAGATTTATTTTTAAGAGTTCCTTTCATTCTAAACACTTCCTTTTTTTGCTTTGTAAGTGGGAGATTTTGGAGTGATGGTAGTTAGAAAGGTGGGTTAAGGGGAGAAATAAAACTAATCAAGAAATAAAACTAATCAAGGAGAGAAATAAACTAATAAAGGAGAGAAACTAATCAAGGAGAGAAATAAAACTAATCAAGGAGAGAAACAGGAAGCTTTCATCTCTGCCTAGGCAGCATATATCCAATATAGCAGTGGTTGTTTATGGACGACTTTGTGGTCTAAGTTGGAAAAAAGCACACAAAACTATAAAAGTTGCCATTTCAGAGTTAGCAAAAGGAGAGGCTTTGGCAAACTGGGAGGGAAGGAGGGGTTCAGAAAAGGCCTTGGTGTGCATACTGAACCCCCTATAAGGCCAAAGACTTTGCCTCTGCCCAAGGTTGGATCTGGCTTGAAACACTTTGCTCTGCAACTTAACGCTCCGCTAAGTGAGGGATATGTCTGTTTTTTCACCCTTGCCCTTCCCAGGGGTAGGTACAGAGCATGGTTCAATAAATGCAAAATAAGTACACACTGAATGAATGAATACCTAAAATGGGGTAGATCTTTAGAATCTTCCACTGGAATTAATTATTTAATTAAAGGACAGTCTATACTTATGTTTACATTTTAATGATTTGCTTTGCTATTACAGTATATGGCTTTAATTAATAATATTTAGAGTCATAAACACCTGCAAAGGATCTTAAAGACCTCTAATCTGACCTTCTCATATTATAGATGAGAAAACTAAGGCCTAGTTAAATGGCAAGATAGTGCAAGATTCCTCACTGAAAACATGGGTTCCATGACTACCATCCTACGGCTCTTTTTGAGACGGTCACAGTAATGAATGGAGATTTATTTTAAATTTATGTTTCTATGTAACTATGCAGCTTGTGTGTCTATTTTGTCATCTTTTTCTGCAACAGCAGTTGTTGAAGCTAAACTTTGTATCACTTGTAAAAACACCTGCCATGTCATTTGTACATATAAACCTGATCAAAAATAATTTTGTGTTAAATACATAAGCCCAGGAAAGCTGTGATAAATAATCATAGATACTTTAAAATAAGGACCAAACAACTTAACATCTGTTGATAATGATCATGAAGTGGTTTCTTCTGCTCTGAAGTTTTCACTGAAAAGAACAGGAAATTACTCAAATCATAGATATTATCAAACTAAAAGCAGAAAAAGAAATAAACAAAATAATATTATACTTTAGAATGCTATACTTAAATCATGTAGAAAGATTTCCTTAAAAGAACTTGGATGATGACCTATCAGTGTATTGCAATGTTTGCTATTAACACTGTAAAGTTTACCCATTTCATAAATTTTCTTTAGTTACCAACACAATGGAAATCACCTTTAAATTAACATTTATTGAGAGTTCACATACTGACATATATGTTTCATAAGATAAACTCAAGTCTTTTAAAAACATGTTTCAAAGAGAGCAAGGACAGGCATTTAAAAGACATGCATTCATCATGAAATTATTCAACTAGCATGGAGTTAGTTGAATATTTTCACTTTTCCATAATAATTTAAGATGCACACTATTCTTATGAAGGGAAATATTAAAATAAATTCTTAAGGTAAATATTGTTTAAAAATTTATACTTATATAATTACAGCACATATATATTATATAACATATAATGTCTATAAATGTAATATGTTATATAGTATATAAATTCATACTGATATATTAAAGAATTCCAAGCTATGGAATTTGTAATAATATAGAGTTGATCCTCATTATTTATGAATTCTGTATTTATCAATTCATCTACTCATTAAAATTTGTTTGTAATCCCAAGATAATACTTGTGGGCTTTTGAGATAATTTGTAGACATGTGTAGGGTGGCTGAAAATTTGGTAGCCCAACGCACATTTCCAGCTAAGCTCAAAAAAGGCAACACTCTGCTGTCTTGTTTTAGCTCTCATACTATAAAGAAGTGTCATAAGTATAACTTTTTTTTATTTTTGTGCTGTTTGTTGGTGATTTCACTGTTTAAAATGGCTCCTGAGCTTAGCAATAAAGTGCTGTCTAGTGTTGATAAATACAAGAAGGTTGCAATGTGCCTTATGGAGAAAACACATAATAGATAAGCTTCCTTTTCCTTCAGGCATGAGTTATAGCTCTGTTGGTTATGAGTTCCATGTTAATAAATCAAAAATAGCCCTGGCAGATGTTGTTCAGTGTTTAGAGCATCGGCCTGTGTAACGAAGTGTCATGGGTTTGATTCCTGGTTAAGGGCATGTACCTGGGTTGCAGGTTCATTCCCCAGCCTCAGTCTGGGTGCCTGCAGGAGGCAACCAATCAATGTATCTCTCTTACATTGATGTTTCTCTCTCTCTCACTCTCTCCTCTCCCCCATCCTCCCTCCCTACTTTCCATTCTCTCTCAATGGAAAAAATACCCTCGGGTGAGGATTAACAAAAAACAAACCAAAACAAAAAATCAACAATATTTTTTTTACACTTTTTTTTTTTTTTAAATTACAGTTGACATATACTATATAATAAAAGGGTAATATGAAAATTGACCCTAACAGCTGAATGGCTGGTCCCTATGATGCCCACTGACCACCAGGGGGCAGATACTCAATGCAGGAGCTGCCCCCTGGTTGTCAGTGTGCTTCCACAGGGGAAGCACTGCTCAGCCAGAAGCCTGCTCATGGCTGGCCAGCGCAGCGGCTATGGCAGGGAGTGGGCTTAAGCCGTCAGCCTGACATCCCCTGAGGGCTTCCGGACTGCCAGAGGGCGCAGGCCTGGGTGAGAGACCCCCTCCCCCCACCCCGAGTGCACAAATTTTCGTGCACTGGACCTCTAGTAATATTATATTAGTTTCAGGTGTACAACCATGTGATTAGACATTTATATAACTTACAAAGTGATCACTCCAATAAATCTGGTACCCATCTGATACCATATGTAGTTATTACAGTACAATTGACTATATTCCCTATGCTCTGCTTTACATCCCCCTGACTATTCTGTAACTACTAATTTGTATTTCTGAATCCCATCACCTTTTTCGCCTATCCCCCTAACTCCTCTCTCATCTGGCAATTGTCAAAATGTTCTCTGTATCTATGAGTCTGTTTCTGTTCTGCTTTTTAAAAAAAATTTGTTTTTAGATTCCACATATAAGTGAAATCATCTGGCATTTGTCTTTCTCTGTCTGACTTATTTCACTTAGCATAATGCCTTCTAGGTCCATTCATGTTGTTGCAGATGGCAAGATTTCATTCTTTTTATGGCCGAATCATACTCCGTTGTATATATGCATCACTTCTTTACCCATTTATCTATTGATGGACACTTAGGTTGCTTCCATATCTTGGCTATTATAAATAATGCTGCAATGAACATAGGGTTGCCTATTTCTTTTCAATTTAGTGTTTTGGGTTTCTTTGAATAAACACTCAGAAATGGAATTTTTGGGTCCTTCTTTGTCTCTTGTTATAGCCTTTGTTTTGAAGTCTATTTTGTCACTTATAAGCATTGCTATCCCAGCTTTGTTTCCATTTTCATGAAATATCGTTTTCCTTCCCTTTACTGTCTGTGTCTTTCCATCGGAAGTGAGTTTCTTGTAAACAGCATATATAAGGATCTTTTTAAAAAAATCCATTGTCACTCTGTTTTTTGATGGGAGCATTTAATACATTTGTATTTAAAGTAATTGTTGATAGATATGTACTTATTGCCACTTTTTTATCTTTTTTTTCTTATTATTAAAGAAGATTCTTTAATGTTTCTTATAATACTGATTTGGTGGTGATGAACTCCTTTAGTTTTTTCTTGTCTGAGAAGTTCTTTATATGTCCTTCAATTCTAAATAATAGCTTTGCTGGGTAAAGTTATCTTGATTGTAGGTCCTTGCTTTTCATCACTTTGAATATTTCATGCCAATCCCTTCTAGACTGCAAAGTTTCTTTTGAGAAATCCATTGACAGTCTTATGGAAGCTCTCTTGTAGGTAACTAACTGCTTTTTCCTTGATTCTCTTAAGTTTCTCTCTTTGTCTTTAACCCTTGGCATTTTAATTATGATGTGTCTTTGGGTTCATCTTGTTTGGGACTCTCTGAACTTCCTGAACTTGTATGTCTATTTCCTTTACCAAGTTAGGGACATTTTCTGTCATTATTTCTTCAAGTAGGTTTTCAATTTCTTCCTCTTCCTTCTCCTTTTTGGCACCCCCATGATACAAATGTTGGTACTCTTGAAGTTGTCCCAGAAGCTCCTTACAGTATCCTCATTTTTTTAAAATTCTTTTTTTCTTTTTCCTGTTCTAATTGGGTGTTGTCTGCCTCCTTATCTTCTAAATTGCTGATTTGATTCTCTGCTTCATCTTCCCAACTATTGACTTCCTGTAATGTATTATGCATTTTAATTAGTGTATTCTTTATTTCTGACTGTTTTTTTTTACGGTTTCCATAACCTTTTTTTTATGCTGTTGAAGTTCTGACTAAATTTCTTGAGCTTCCTTATAACCGTTGTTTTGAACTTTGTATCTGGGAGTTTGCTTGCCTCCATTTCATTTAGTTTTTGTTTGTTTGTTTTTTTCTGAGATTTCTTGTGTTCTTTCATTTGGGACCTGCTTCTTTGTCACATCATTTTGGCTGCTTCCCTGTGTTTGTTTCCCTTATGAGTAGGTGTCCTGTTAGGCCTAGTGGCACAGACTCCTCAGTCACCCAAGCGGAGTGCCCTAGGTGTGGTCCCTGTGTGGGCTGTGCGAACTGTCCTTTTGAGCCTTGACTTTGTTGTCATGTCACTGGGAGGGATTGGCCCCCAGATACCAATTGGCTGCAAGGACCAACTGAGACTACAGCAGAGGAGCTGCTGTGCAGGGACTGACCCTGTGGAACAGGACTTGCTTCAGTGGGGCTTTGGTTCCCACTGAGTCCGCTCCTTGAGAATGTCACTGGTGAAGGTGGTTGGTTGTAATTGGCCGTGGTCTGGTGGTCTGAAGCTGTCCAGGGAGGTGCAAGGTCAGACACTGCCTGTGTCCTGCCTGGGCCACCTGGCATGAACTGATCTGCAAAAGGCTGCTACTTGTGTTGGGCTTGGAGGTTCCCACAGTGAGGCCAAGCTGTGAACCAATGCTGGCTGCTGCTAGTGCCACTTAACAAGTGGTACAAGGTACACAGAGGTCAGATGCTGCTTGTTTGAGAGCTTTTAGGAAAGTCTGAAGCATGAGCCAAGAGAGGTCATTTGTATGGAAAAGCCACTGGAAATGGCTTGGGTGGGCTTGGTGAGGTACTGGTAAGACATGTAAAAGAAACTGACAACCATTCTAGTTTCAACCAAAATTAAGCAATTCTTAAATCTCTCTCTGTGTTGTATTTTTGTTTAAAGTTCAGCATTTTGTTTAAGATTATTTTCATGAAATTTGTAATGAACAGCAACTAAGATGTCTAAGGAATATTAAAGTAAACAATTAAAATTTACTTTTGGAATCTCTTCCAAAAACAGTAAATACAGATCCTCCTTTGAATATACTTTGTATAAGAAAAAAAATTAAAGAAGTCTGAATATGTTGTGAATGTGAATATAGATGGCTGAAAGTAATTTTATCATCAGACTTATAGAAACAAATTCTTGTTACTTTGAAATCCCACCATATATTTCTTGAAAACAAATCTGTAAATGGGCATAGTTAGGTCTGAAAAACAAATCTGTAAATGGGCATAATGTGTCAGTTCTGTGTTGGGGCAGATCAGTGGATGATATTAGGAGTCAGGGGAGATTGCACATAAGAAAATGCAGAAAGTTTTCCTGCAAGAGGAAGGAGGCAAAGGTCAAGGCCAGAGGGTAAGAAATCTATACTCACCAACCTACTACTCCCTCTCTATGCTCATTGCCATGACATTACTTCAACCAGAGTCATATTTCACAGTTCTCCCTCAACTCTCGCTCCTTTTCTTCCATTTCTCATCACTTATCAGATCCTATGGCTTCTATCACTCTTTACAATAATGTCTGCAACCCCTTTACCACTCCTCCTGCCACTACATTGGTTCACCTGCCACCACACTAATACCTCTCATTATTTCCTGCTGGTTGCTAGCAGAAGATTCATTCCTAAAAAATTGTCCTAGAAAATAAAAGGTTTCTATTGTTAATTAATGTTTGAAAATTGCAGCATACATCACTTTCCTCTTGACCATCCATATACACATTAGCATAAGACTGATATTTTTCAGAGGTGCTTGTCCTGGAACTCTGTATTCATATAACCTTCATCAGCATGTAGTCACTCATGTTAAAGAAACACATGTTAGGAAACAATGGCTTGGAGTATTTAAGTGGCCTCTATACTGCTCTCTTTGCCTAATCTTTCCCTTTGCCAATGCATCTAGTATTTCACTGATGAATTAATTTCTCTGAAGTGCCTAACTGATTATATTATTCCTTTGCTCAGAAACCTTCTGTGGTTTCCCACGGATCTAAGTGGTGATTAAGCACCAGGCTCTCCATAACATGCTACCAATATGCCTGGCTATGTGGCATAGGAGAAAAGACATGAACTTTGGAATCAGACCCAGGTTCAAGCTCCAACTCTGTATCTTAAATACTGTAAAACCAGGGGCAAGTCATTGATTGCTTTGACTTTTTTTGTTGTTTTGTTTTTCTCATCTGCGAGTACTTGTAGAGATGGGAGGATATAGTGAGATTGTTTTTCTGAAAGCTTCTTGCACTAATTATAGCACAACATTCTCTGGCCCCACGGGTTATAAATCACTAGGCAGACTGAGCCTCTTTCATTTGGTAGTCACTTAGTGTCTGCCTGGAGTAAGTGATTTTCTAAATGGAGAGCCCAGAGGATCATCTATCAGTGTCACAACAAAAACTGATTAATAAAGCAGTTCTCTGCCTTTACTTGGGGAATTTTTTATGGGTCCTGAGGGAACAGGAGCCAGTTCCACATCATATTCAACCTTTTCAGGTGAGACTATGCCATTTGCCCCTTGGTTAAGTGGGGGTGTTCAGGGCCCAAGAATTAGCAGTAGTGCTAGGAAAGCAAATCCTGGATTCAAGCACATGAAACAAAAGCCCATTACAAGAGCCAGAAAGCTGCTCTTTCATTATTTAGAAATGTTTAAAAAGTGTTTCTAATTTATTTGATTGTCCCACAAGAAACTACTAGGTCCTCAATACACCTTCCTAAGAAGGGAAAGGGATTTTTTGTATGATTTGTTCTCTAGTGTAGCCTCAGTGTCTGTGTAGTCTTGCATGTAGATGGTGCTCAGTTAATATGATGTCTGGATGGATGGGTAAACGAATGAATGAACAAATGGAAGAGGCCATGGCTTACACCTTCTATATGTTCTAGCATAGGTCTGAGTACACAGAAAATCCTTAATAAATACTTGACTGGCTAAATATATGGATTTGTATATACCCTAGTCAGTCAAGGGCATTTAGTAATGTACCTTAAACTAAACATTATTCCAATATATTTCTACTTTATACAATATTATTACATAATATCTTATTCTCTATATATTTTTTTCTTTTAAAATATTACTTTGTTTTATGCTTCTACTTTATAAAATACTAGAGGCCCAGTGCATGAATTTGTGCACAGGTGGGGTCTGGCTGGCCTGCCCCAATCGGGGTCAATCAGGCCAGGCTGGCAGGGTTGGGCGGGGGAAGGAGCTGCCCCCTGGTCTAACTCCTGGTTGAACTCCCAGTCGAGGGGACAATTTGCATATTAGCCTTTTATTATATAGGATTTTTATATCATCTATATTATCATCATTCTCTTTCTTTTAAAATTTCTCTAATCATTTATTTATTTCTCTGCTCACAACAGGGGAGTGTCACAGCTTGAAAGTGGGTAAGGGGAGAGAAATAAAATTAGGAGACTAAATAGATATTTTTAATCATAAAAATTGTATAAAACTGATGTAAACATATTGAATACAATGAAGAGAAAACAACTTAATTTTTTAAAAGACTGGACGAAGATGGAGGAAAAATGAGGCATAGGGTGTGCAGAACATGTTTGACAAACTTATTTGGAAAGAATGTTACTTTTATACACACTTTTTTTTTCTTCCCCCTGAAGCACTCCACTCAAAGGTTTTTATAACTCTCATTCCTGTATGAGGGAAGAATAGCCAAATTCCTCCTTCACAGTTACAAGACCCCAGGCTGAGTAAAGTTAATAATCTATATATCTGATAAGAGGTAGATCCAGGGGAGGGATCCAGGCCTCCTAAGTATTCAGGAGTAAATACAGCTGTGGAATGTAAAGTGAGCCTGACACAGTTAGAGAACACGAGTAGGGTAGTTTGGCTGGAATGAAGAGGGTACGTAGGAAAGTCAATTCAAGAAATAAATATGAGATAGATTACAGAGTACCTTAAGTAACATAATAAAGAATTTGGATTTTTATCCACATCAGTCATTTTGAAATTATTTTTAAAGCAATAAAAGTCTTTAAAAAAAAAAGAAATCTTATGTGAGATGCCAATATGCAAAACAAATGAAAAGAAAGTGGTTTCTCCAGTTGAAGCCATTCCTCCTTCTTGCCCTTGGCCTCTGAGGAGAAGAGTTTAAAAAATATGAAACTGAGAAGTCTGAAAAGTCATGAGTGCTGACGGGTTACACCAAGAGGCGTAGAGAGCAGGTGAATGGGGCCCGCGATAGAGGCAGGATTCACAGAGCGGGGCTGCTGGTGGCAAGGGGATGCAAGGATTCCCGGAGACAGAAGAATCCGAGCAGAGGCGGGCACAGTTCAAAGACGCACACTTGGGCAGCTCTGGGAGATGACAACACAACCTCACAGAGGGGAAGGGGCAAAGGAGGAGGCCGCTGGTTTCGTTGAAAGACAATGATGTACTTTTAACTGTGTTGTAGTCATTTTTACTACACTATGTTAGGGTCAAAGTAATACAAAGCAGCTTCCCCAACCCCCCTCCTCTCTACCAGTTTTCTTCCCTTTTTCAAATAGTCCAGGGCACAAGTCAGAAGGATGCACTTCGTTATATTAAAAAAAAAAAAAATTTAAGATTTCACCTGCATGTCCAACATGAGGAAAATGCAGGGTCCTCAATACCATGCACTAAAAAGGAAAAAAAAAAGACTATTTCTGTTTTCTGTAAATATTTCTGTTCTTCAGATAGTGTGAATCACTAGGACTTAATTTGTATCTTAAAAATAATTTACTTTTCCTAGTGGAGTTAAGTACAATTACATGATTCACTTCGAGCATAATTACTCCGAAATACGAGATTTTCCCTGCGCTTTATCAAATAAACGAGGAGAGCAAAATTTGTTCAGTATGTGCATCCAACCAGCTCCCTTCGATTGGGAATAAGGAACAGTTTCTGGCACACGGAGGTGGCCGAGGGCAACTCTCCCCGTTTCTGGGTTTCTGAAACTTGTGATGCAAGCGCTCCCGCCCTTTTCTGACAACAGAAAGCCTGAGTCAGGCGGGCCGCGGCCGCCGTTAAAACAGCTCCGGCCCAGCACGCTGCCTCACTTCCCTGCTGGGTGAGCGCCCCGCCGCCGCCGCCGCCGAGATGAAGCTGGCCACCTGGTGCTGCCTGAGCTCGGCCGCTGTCCTCGCTGCTTGCAGTTGTTTGGTTGCGGCAAACAATGACACAGAAGAAATTAAAGACGAACCGGCCAAGGACGCCTGCCCCGTGAGGCTCGAGCGCAGAGGGAAGTGCGAGGATGGAGGCGAGTGCCCCTACCAGGTGAACCTGCCCCCGCTGACGATTCAGCTGCCGAAGCAGTTGGGCAGGATGGAGGAGGTGTTCAAAGAAGTCCAGAGCCTCAAGGAGATCGTCAGCAGCCTGAAGAAATGCTGCCAAGACAGCAAACTGCAGGCGGATGACAACCGAGAGCCCGGCAGGAGCGGGCTGTTGCCGCCGGGCACGGGCGGCCCGGGGGAGGCGGATGACAACAGAGTTACAGAGCTGGAGGGCGAGGTGACCAAGCTGTCCTCGGACCTCCGGAACGCCAAGAAGGAGATCGACGTGCTTCAGGGTCGCCTGGAGAGGCTGAACCTCGTCAACATGAACAATGTAGAAAACTACGTTGACAGCAAAGTGGCAAATCTGACCTTTGTTGTCAACAGTTTGGATGGGAAATGTTCCAAGTGTCCCAGTCAAGAACAGATACAGTCACGTCCGGGTATGTATAGTGACCGTTTTCTTATCATGCATTCATGAAGGTTATGCAGCTAGACAACATTTATAAACATGAACCCGAGCAAATACGTTAAAGAAAGTGACCGATTAAATAAATTAAGCCTCTTATTCATCCAGGTAGTGCGGAAAAAAAAAAAAAAAGAATATCTTTGCAAATGTGTGACCATAGAAATGGTAGTTACAAAAATCATGATTAGTTCTGTAGCCATTAGAAAGCACTTTGAATTTCAAAGCACTTTGCTGATGTCAAAGTTACATATAAACTTTGTAGAGAAATAGGATTTTTTTTTTTAACATTTTAGTGCTTTTAACTTATCTCTTTACTGAAGTGCTTGAAAACACAGAGACAAGGCAGTATTTGCGGTTGTACTCTGTTCATTGAAAATCAGGTCTGCTGACTGCTTCTTCTCATGCAGCAATAGGAGATCTTTGAAAGATCTTAGCAAGTAATCTGCAAGTAGATAACCCCAATACCTAGTGACAATGGGAGACTTTATAGATGGAGTGAAAGCAGTCATATGGTTTCATGTGTGGGTAAAACTTTTTTTGCTTTGAGACCTGGTGACACAAAAACATGGTAAGGGGGAGATTTGGAATGCCACTTAGGAAGGAATCCATTCTCGTTTCTTTCCCTCTTTTACCTTAAACTAGAATTCAAGCGTGTAACAACAGAACCCATCCTCACCATCCCCGTTACCTGAATTAACTGTAATAAATACATGTCGAAGATAACAAACCTAACTGCCCACTCTGCCCATGAGCCAGCTGTGGCACTGGCTCCTCCAGACCCTGGCTCGGCATCTGAGTTCCTGGGGCCACAGCTGCTGGTGGTCTTGTTACACTTTGGAAAGCCATCTGTGCCTTCGGTCTGGGACTTACCATGAGCGTGAGGTTGAAGGGATCTGGTGCCTTAGGGCAGGATCACGCTCATTTGGAACCAGTACCTCGTGCGTGCTCCATCCCCGGGGAATCTGCCAGTGAAGACAGGCGGGGTTTTCAGGACCTCGGCTGCTAATGCGCTAGGCAGCTCCCATCTGAAGCTACCTTACACGTTGCAAGGCGGAGAGGTAGATGACATCCTTGGGCACACATTAGATTCTCTTGTCTATTTTTTATTTTTACTAAAAGTTTTGGGAAAATATCAGAATATTTTGAATTCTAAATATACATGAATAGATTTATTATGCCACAGGATGGTTTATACAGGGTGCCCCCTACCCCCCAAATGTATATACACGTTAACAGCTGATAGCTCAGTTGATGTTTCTGTCTTTTCAGATTTAACCCATTGGAATTATTATAATTATTCAAAGTGTATATAATTTTTTGGGGGGCGGGACAGCCTATATTAAACTTATCTGGCATGGACTTTTATAAAAATTATCTGGGAGTAAATATCTGTATTGGATTCCTACAGAACCATGCTATCTAATTATTATTTTTATTCTAAACATAATCGCCTGTCATTTCTTTCTAGAAACCAAATATATGAAACCTGGCTAAATACTTTCCTTGGGTAATAAATTCAAAATAAGTATATTGGAATATTATTGAAAAAATTTTCTTTTAACTTGAACTTCCCTTTTTTTTTTTTTTTTTGAGCTTCTTTATTTAGCGGTCAAGCAAGTAAAATAAATGTGAATGTATGACCAGTGCTGCACGTTAAAATTTTAACACGTCATTGGGAACATATCCCATAACACTTTTTAACAGCAGAGGCTACCAGCCCCTTTGGGTGAAGGAAAGAGAAGCCTATGGTTCCTCTGTAAGCGCGGAATCGGGCAGCTGGAATCATCTGACTTTCAGGACCAATTAGTGCAGTGGTTACAAGAACAAGCTATGCAGCCCGCTAGAACTCAGTCCTGACGCTGCCACTTAATGCTTCTGTGAACTTGGGCAAGCCACTGATCCTCTCTGAATATAAATATTGTCACCAGCAGATTTGCAATAATATCTACATCATAAGGATCATGTGCAGATTAAGTGTAAAAATGTTATCAAGCCTTTGGCAGAATGCCTATTGAGGGTAGCCCTCGCCAAAAATGACTAAATTCTTAAAACTACTATTTTTATTTCTTCTTATTGTTGTTGATTGTTGTCGATGTCAATATTATTACCAGCCAAGAGTATGTTGTCTGCTTTGTAGCACCAGATTCTTTTTCTGGGGCCTTAACAAGCATTTGCTAAACAGTTTCAAGTAAGTTTAGCAAAGCAAGGTTCCATTATCACCATGGATGGAGCTGTCAAACTGCTTTTATACATACAAAGAATTCTTCAGATGCATAATTTTTTAACAAAATCCAATGTCTTTCTCTTCTTCCCCCTTCAGTTCAACATCTAATATATAAAGATTGCTCCGAATACTACACTATAGGCAAAAGAAGCAGTGAGACCTACAGAGTTACACCGGATCCCAAAAATAGTAGCTTCGAAGTTTTCTGTGACATGGAGACCATGGGAGGAGGCTGGACAGTGCTGCAGGCACGTCTCGATGGAAGCACCAGCTTCAACAAAACATGGCAAGACTACAAAGTAGGCTTCGGAAACCTCAGAAAAGAGTTTTGGTTGGGGAATGATAAAATTCACCTTCTGACCAAGAGTAAGGAGATGATTCTAAGAATAGATCTTGAAGACTTTAATGGTGTCAAACTCTATGCCTTGTATGATCAGTTTTATGTGGCCAATGAGTTTCTCAAATACCGTTTACACGTTGGTAACTATAATGGCACAGCTGGAGATGCCTTACGTTTCAGCAAACACTACAATCATGACATGAAGTTTTTTACCACCCCAGATAGAGACAATGATCGATATCCTTCTGGGAACTGTGGGCTCTACTACAGTTCAGGCTGGTGGTTTGATGCATGTCTTTCTGCAAACTTAAATGGCAAATATTATCACCAAAAATACAGAGGTGTCCGTAATGGGATTTTCTGGGGCACCTGGCCTGGTATGAGTGAGGCACAGCCTGGTGGCTATAAGTCCTCCTTCAAAAAGGCCAAAATGATGATCAGACCCAAGCACTTCAAGCCATAAGTCACTAATGCTCATTCCTCTGAGTATTCATTACCTAATAGGGCAATTAATTCCTTTTTGTATTCCTTTTCCATGGTTACACACTTATCTCTGAACATTGGGTTCTTGTGCTACACAGCATCTGAAATAAAGCTAAAAAATATATACAATTTAAAGGAGTCCTTTGTTGCTGTTATGCTAAAGAACACTTGCAAGCACCAGGGAATATTGAGAATTACACATTAGATTTATAATTATCTTAATTTCTATTAATTAAAAAGTTTTCTATTAATTGTATTACTTGCTATAATTTAAAAATAATTGTTTACTCAGCAGGCTAGATTGTACACACAAGTAATTTGTATTTTGGCTATGACAAACACTTCTGAGGGCATATCATTCTTTTTCAGCTATAAAGAGTTATTTGGGTATTTATTTATATGTAAATACCCTAACCCTCATTCTGAGATAAACTTCTTTAATTTATGGCATTTACTTTTGGTCAGAAAGACCTTATAGCATTTTAGTTCCCGGGCAAATTAATGCCGTTCATGTACTTCACGAAATGTAAAATATTTGTCATTTAAAATATTAAAAAATGTGGCATTCAGAAAATTAATTTTAACATTAGGACCATGGTTTAAAGGTAATTCATTCACAGTTTTTTACTTTTTAGATGTTTTATGGTGAAAATTGTTCTAACATAAATATTATCTTCCTTTACTCTCTATGCCTAATAGTTTTTAAAATTGCTCACTACTGTGAAAGACTACTGGTAAGCTTTCTTTAGAAGAGGTTGGTGTTGGTGAAGAATGAAGCATTTATGTATAGTCTATAATGGTCTGAAGGCCAGTTTTATATCCAAAGCAGTAATAGTTTTAAAGCTAAGTTTTATAGGATAAATAGATAAGCCTATTTATAAAAAGCATATGAATTTTGATATATATAGAACAGTAGTTCAAATAGTATATATTTTAATCCTAACTGATGTATTGGTTATTTTACTATCAGAAGGATTCAAATAAAGATGTTTATTTTTTTAACCAATCAAAAGTATTTGGATCTTTTATAATTCATTAATTAATTCTGGAATGCAAATATCATGCTCAAAAGATTATAAAAAATAATGTGTTAAGTTTCATCATTGTAAAAAGGGATCATGTCAGAGAGAACAGTAGTATTCTGCTGCATATTTAAAAATACTCTAGAATAAAATTTGAAATACTCATTATATGTGAGTCAGAAATACATGCAAGCTTTCATTGCTAGTGTCTGTCTCTACTATAGTAACCAAGATTTTAAAATATATTCACAAAGATGCATCTTTACTCATTATTTGAAAATGATTAGGTAACAAGTTAACTTTTCAAGTATTACCCTTTACAGAAACTTTTAATCAAAAAGAAGCAAACATCCTTTTAATAATATGTAACATATGGAGTTTTTAGGTAAACATGATGAAAATTAAGTTATTATGAATACAATTAAAATGTTAAAGAGAAATACAAATAGAATTAAGTTGTGACCAAAATGTATCACTGTATAGTAGACCAAAATCGGTAATTGTCTATTTCAAAGGCTGCGTATCTACCCAATAGGATACCAAATGCAAATGTTGTAACTGATTTACTCTTTATCTTTCGCTTTCGTTTTTTTTTTAATAAACATTTTAATATCATAAAAGTTATTTATTACAGATAAGGGCATTTTGATTCACCATATACAATTATTAATATATGTATACGTTTAAATAATTTTGAATTTCTATGATCAAAAATGGACTCCTCACAGATAGAGTTCTAAAGAAAAATAGCACACATAGTGAGTGTGCACTGATTTAATGGGAACTAGGTATCATTTCATGAAAATCTGGCATATAATTCATTAGTGCATGTAAATATCAAAAGCTATCCTTCTATCTTTCCACTCTTATTTCAAAGGATCAAAATATTATTTTCCATTATACTTGATGGTACTTTTCTAATAAAAATTCTGTAACATAGAAATTCCTTTTTAAAATCATTTCATGCCATGTATTATTAAATATATTTTAGATTTTTATAATCTTTAACATGTTGATATCTACAAGAGTCTTTTGACTTAACTATTTACTTAAAAAGAAAGATAACTATTTACTAATATTCACTAATGTTCATAAATGTAGATTTACTATTAACAATATATTATGTTAAAGTCTTGTCTTAGTTCCATTTTAATGGCCAATATTTGTTATCTTAATTAAGACTATTTCTGAGCTTTATCACTCTTTGAAAATAGAGACTAAAACTAGACATTCCAAGTGGAATGGATTCACTCATCGCTGGGGGGAAAAATCAAATTATTCTGATAAGCAGTAATGCTCCAAGGAAGTAATGACACATCCATTTAATAGATAGCTTAAATATGCAAAGCATAGAAGATATTCTAGCAAGAATATTTGCTGGTCCTTATGGGTAATGTCATCACAATGAGCTCTTGTTTATAATTCTTATTTTTCTTTATGTATAAATAAATTTGTTTCATGTCTTTCAAAAATTCTGTAAAATATACGAGTTAATCTTCATATCTATTTATTTCTTCAATGTGAAAATATTAAACATTATTGTCTGTGAAATAATATTTATATATTTACTCTTGTCTGAAAAGTTGCATAATGTTTACCTAACTGAACAATATCTTTGACTCAAGGCTTTAACGAGTGCTATTTTACTAACAGGAAGACAGAGGCAATTACAGGAACACCATTATCTTATTTTCCTCAATTAGAATACTGTTGACACAGTTGAAATACAAAAGTTTCAGTTTCATTTTGAGGCATTCAACTCCATCTCCACTTTTTCCATCATTGATGTTGTTGCTCTGGTTCAGCCCTCATCATATCCTCAGGATAATGCAAATGCTTCTGAATAGTAACCTGTGCCTCCAGTTTCAATCTATTCCAATCTATCCTCCATATCCCTGCCAGAGGGATTGTGCAAAAATGCAGTTCTGATCATGTTATTGTCCTGCTTAAAACCTTTCAACAACTCATTTCCTACACAATAAAACCCAGCAAATAAGCCCCTTCCTGAACTGGTTTCTCCCTACCTTTTCAGTGACCTTTTCCACCTCACACTCCTGCCACACTCAATGCTGTGTTCTGGAACAAACCATGTTCTCTCATATTTTCATGACTGTGCAAACTATTGCCTTGGTTTAGGTAGAATGCCGTCCTCAACCTCGGCTGAGTTTTATCTTCTCACCTATGATTTAAGAGCAGGGACCCAGGAGCCAGACTTGCTATGTTTGAATTTTAGCACTACCTTTTGCAAGCTGTGTAATCATACAGGTGAGAAGTGATTGAAGTAGGGGAAAATATGGCAAAGTCAATCTCACTGTTCTTTGGTCTCTTTAATGATTAAATAGGGATCACAAGAGAATTTTCCTGTTAGAATTATTGAGAGGATTAAATGAGATAACATATGTAAAGCACTCAGAATGTACATATGTATTATCATCATCATCATCAACCTAAATAGTTATCTCTTCTGGGTATTCTCCTCTGAAGACATTAGAAGGACTTTGGTACTCTCCTCTTTTGCTCTCTACCATTGTAATACAGTCAAATCTCACTTCTCGAATGTCTCCCATCTCGAACAATTCGGTTCTCAACCAAGTTTGTTCACACAAAAAATGTCTCAGTTGTCTAGCCAAACTTCAAGATGGGACCTGACAATCCTTTCATGCTGATACCTTAGCACAGTGGTCGGCAAACCGCAGCTCGTGAGCCACATGATACCACCAATACCCCCACTTCTTCTAACGGCCACTTCTTCAAAATAGACTCGCCCAGGCCGAAAACCAACCTCTGCGCATGGGCCATGAAGTTTCAATTGCACTGTAGGTGCGCGCCCGCACATGGTATTTTGTGAAAGAGCCACACTCAAGGGGCCAAAGAGCCGCATGTGGCTCACGAGCCGCGGTTTGCCGACCACTGCCTTAGCATGACAAAAAGCCTCTCTCAGGCAACAGAACAAAGGAGAGAATGCTATAGTTGCTGGCCAAAATCAATGATTAGCAAAATTTTAAAATATGGAGGCCATCAAGAGTGCTAATGTTGCTAAGGGCATGAAAGAAACAATGATCACATGCAATTAATGAGGTAGAAAAACTGTTATTGATTCGGATAAACATAAAGCAGTTAGCTGGTGACAGCATTTCGAAAGCAGTGATATATGAACAAGTGAAGATGCTACATGCTGACCTGAAAGACACCCCTGGAACGAGTGCTGAAAGTGATTCCTTTAAGGCCAGTGGTTTGATAAATTTAAGAAAAGAAGTGTTTATTTATAGATTAAACAGTACATTAAACATGTACTGTATATAAGAGAGGTTAAAACAGAATCATTTGGGGGTCTGGAATGGAATAATTCAATTTACATTATTTCTAATGGGAAAAAATGATTTGGTTTTTGAACAAATTCCTTCTCAAACAGCCTTCCAGAACAAATTAAGTTCGAGAACTGAGGTTCAACTGTATTCTTTCTTATATATCACATTATTTAACAGTTATGTAGGTTTTACCCTGAAATCAATCTGTTTGTCTAGGATGTAAAGGAAATTTGAGACAGGAATGTTGTTACTCAAAGTGGTTCATGAATGCTTTAGCATAGAGGAAGGGATATAGTCTAAAGAAGCCAGAGTTATAGTTGGGGAAGGAGTGGGGACTTTCAAATCAGAGGATTTGGGAGATGGTACATACAGGTGAGAAGTGATTGAAGCCAGGGGAAAATATGACAAAAGAGATCGAATATAAACTACAGGATTGGGTACGGAACAATGGCAAACTATTTAGAAGGGGTTCTGGAACTGAGGAAGGCTAGTAAGAATCTAATAAAATTCCCTGGCAAGTGGAATGAGGAAACTGACACAAATGGCTGAACAAATGGTTGGAGTAGCTGAGCAACTAACAGCCAGCTAACCCTCCCTAACCAAAGATACTAAGAGCAGATGGAGAAAATTGAGACAAATGGTTGAACAAATGGCCAGAATAGCTGAGCAATTAATAGCCAGCTAATAAATAAATCACAAGACCCTATTCTTCCTAACCAAAGATACCTAAAAGCCAATGGTTTAAATCACCTTAAGGAGAAAGATAACAAAAAACCAATCAGAGCCAGACTAATCCAAGATAGAGGTGAAACTAACCAGAGAATGACCCCTGAACCAACTATATGCTCATTTTGCTACATCAGCATTCTAGATGACACACCTGGAGAGCTAAAGAATATTCTGTGAGATCCTCCCCTGGGACCTCCCTTAAAATTCCCTCCTATAGAAAATACATAAAACCCTCAGGACAAAGGACGCCAGCATATGCTCTTCTTTGAGCACTGAGCATGCTCGGCCTCTACCTTCCCTCTCTTTCCTCAGGTGAGTACTTTGCTTCTATCCTAAACTCTAAGGGTCCCGATGAGACCTGCACCCAGGGGAGCAATGGGCAGCGGCAGCTCATGCCAGGATTACTTATGCCTTGATCCTGTCTCCAGGGCCCTTCCTTTGCTTCACTCGCCAAGATTTAATAAACTTACTTTCAATTTCATCTGGACTCCTGTCTTAAAAATTTCCTGTGCTAGTCAAGAACCTGGAGGTTGCCTGACACTCTACCGGTCCCAGATCCTGCTGGAGCAGAGCCGGCTCCCAGTCTGGTAACAGGTTACAGCCTCTGGGTACATGTCATGGGTACATGGCTGTACTGGACTGGACAGTGATTGTCCTACCTGAGTTTCTAAAGAAAAAAGTATTTTCACACTTCTTATACTATATTGTAATCTTGAAATTAATTTTAATCTCACAAGATTCATGAATACTTTAATTTTTAAAAATTACAGCTTAGACTAAAGACCCCTTTGGAAACCATCTTCAATTCCAAATCTCCCCTCAGATAACAAGCAGAGGTGGCTGAATCCAAACTGTAACTTCATTCCGTGTGTTACCAAGTTGCAACGTCTGCTGAGTCATAGCTTTGCCAGGTTTCTTTTATCAATTGGGAAGAGCTGGGAGTGAGAACAGAAATGAGAGAAGTTGGCTAAACTTGAAGAGCTCAGAGTCTGCTAATTCCCAAGAGTGACTGAGCCTCCCTTGCTCCTTGAAGTGGTCCCTAAGGCTCTTCTTGCTGAAAGACACTGTTACTTTTTCTCACGAGGAAGCAACCTTAGTTCTCTTTTGGCATCTCCAGACCTGTGAGCAGGGCGTGCCCTAATGTCAATTATAGTCAAATTGGAGAAGAAGCCTTTATACTACTTTATATCAGCAGAAAACTGGGGAAACACATGTGGAGACAGATTTTAAGGTTGTTTGACTAAAGAAGAAAAAACAGAATTTCAGATGTGATTGAATTAGTTGACATACCGTATTTTCCGGCGTATAAGACGACTGGGCGTATAGAAGATTTTCCTGGGTTAAAAAGTCATCTTATACGCCGGAAAATATGGTAGATAGATTTACCAGGAATCCTTAATTCAATGGGCTGGTGTGAGCAGATGTGGTTGGTTCTAATGGCTTGCTTGATTAACACAAACCTAGATTCAACAGCAGCTATACTAATTAAAGCCAAGAAGCCAGAAATGTCTTGAGACTAAGACTTACAGAAATAGAAATGTTGGAGTGAATTTATCTGTAATTCACTAAAAAAGTATTTATTGAATGTATACCATATGGTAGACAGCCCCTTAAAATAACTAATATTACATTTATATTTATTATTTTAATCTAATAAATATTTATCACCTGCCTGTCATGTGTATAACATGGTGTTATATGTTTATCAAAGTATTTTGAATATGATATTTTTTCCAAATAAAAAATTTCTAAACTCTCAAAATCTGGGTTTAATCTCTAGCATTCAAGATTTCCTCTGAGTTGTTAAGGATGATGCTGTTTAAGATAGACTGCCTCTCTATTACAAAGGCCTCATACAAAGGTGCAGCATCTGAATCTGAAAGTTTGTTGAGCTTCTATCTCTGTAAGTTGGCTTTTCTCATCTCCCACAAGAAGCAAATAATTTGTGCTTAGTTGTGAGGGTTTATAAACAAAGGGTCCACAAAACTAGTTGCTTCCATTTATTTCCCATTCAGCAATGATAGCATCATAATTCTTTTCAGTAAATCTCAGTGACCTGTTTTAATTTTTGTTTAGAGATTCATGCTGCTACATACTAATAATGACAAGCAGCTGTCACTTACTGAGTGCCAACTTTCCTAGGAGCATCTGCAATGTTATCTCTGTTTGCTGTGATTAATGCCGCAATAAGGAGGTAATGTTTTACACCACTGAAGTTTTCCCTGAAAAAAATCAACAAACTTCTATTATCTACAAACTGTTTATCATGTGTGGACCATTATCCATTCTCAGCTGTCCTGCCTTTCTTGGTGCATTTCACATGACGTGGGCTAATTTTCCGTGATAAATAACCCGTGGGGATTCCATGGTGAAGCATCCACATAGAGCAAATCTCAGTATCACCCCTGCTCTGACTTTTTATGTAAATCTATAAAGTGGGAAATGATTCCAATTAAATCTCAGCTTAGGATGAAACACCTCTTTTTGTATCTTTTCAAAAACAATTACATAATATTCTGTTGACAGGAGATATTTCAAAATTTAATATGTTTTCCAAGTATGTTAATGTCCCTACTTAACCTAGTGGTTAAACATTATTTTCTTCCTGCAGTTAAGTCAGAATTTATAACAACTCTGACAGAAAAGGCAAACAAGTTTCTATGCTCTCCAAACACTATTTCACTTCCATGGTTACGTGGCAGAATTCACTGATGAGAGTATCCTGCTTAAGTTCAAAGCACTTTATAAGTTCCTTGGAAGCTGAAAGATTTCTCCGGCAAACACCAAAGTTCTTAATTTGTTACATAAAATAAGTATTTAAAAATGTGAATATAATTTACAAATGAAGGGTGTTAGTGAAGACTTTTTTATTTCTATTCTATAACAAAAGTTTTGCTTTATCTGATCAAACCAATGATTAGAAATCTAGAGAGGCTCTGATATCACGGATAGGTCTGGAAGTTGGGCTGGAAGACTGATACTCTTCTGTTGAATACAGTAATGGTATTTAACATGCCAAATTGTGTCCCCAGAGACCCTTCAGCTCTGCAGACATATTTCACGAATATGAAAAAAAGCCAGGACAATATATGATGCATGAAAGACCGTTCACCTAGAGTAGTTCTGCTTCTGTTTTACATCTTGGGGCTCCACCTCAATTTCACTTACAGAAAAGGTTTTGTTTTGTTTTAAAAAATATTTTAAAATCATTGTTTCCCCATTGCATATTCCTTTAGGAGCTCAGCCAGCAAAAATAAAAACTGGAATAGACACATGAAGACTCTAATGTGGTATGTTATTTCTAACACTAAACATGTAAATATCTGAAAGTTTAGGTGGACTTGATGTAGAAAATACATTCCGAAATTCAGAAGAAATTTCTCCTTTTGAAGTTTGCCTTGCAAAATAGTCATCCAGCAGTGTGATTATTGTGGTGAAGGGCCTTACTAATTACTGTGCACATCATTCCTTTGAAAATAGCATGGTTACGTGTGCAACAGGTAGCTAAGAATTCACAAGGAGCATCAAGAAGAATACCAGAGGCTTCCTGCTTTCAATGTTCCTAAAGCTACTATCAGTTATCTTAAAAAACAGGAAAGAAAATAATAAATGGAGTGGGGTATATACAAGCACCATGCAAAGTTACAGAAACAGAAGTGATCACACTGTCAAGAAGTGGAATGCTTGAAGAGGGTGGAATTCTGAAGCACAGAAACGTGGGGGAGGGTACTCCTGCCCAGGGCACAGCATGAGCAAAGGCTTCAGCAGGTTGGAAAATAGGAGCCAGTTAGAAAAACAGCTGGAGCATGGGGTATGTGGCAGGGGACAGAGACCAAAAGAAGAAAGGAATGGTGGATCAGAATAGACTAGAGGGATTTGACTGTAAAGTCAGGGAGGCGACATTTAATCCTTATGACAGGGCAAGGAAAATTCAAATCTAAGTATCTGCAGTCTCCCGTGCCACCTACTGATTGCTCAGTTCTGGGCCTGGGCCTGTGAGGTGATGATACGATGCTGGGTGGTGGGGAAAAAACACTGGAAGGAACTCTGAAGACTGTTTTACAAAACAATGAAATCGTCAAAGGTATCAAGCAGAAGATGGATGGCAATACAGAGGTGGGAAACCAGCATGAGGACAACAAAACAACTTCCTGGGGAAGTTTTTAAAAGGGGGACTTAAGGGATGTGGGAAAGGCGTCTTTTGTGATGAGGAGTTTTCGGAAGTGTTGCTATATGATGTGCTGTGGAACCCCCTCTCTGATTCCTGAAAGAAACCTCAATATAGTCTAATTGCTTGTCAAGGCTTTCTGGAGGCAGATGTGTTTTGGCTGTGCTGAGATGGGTTCGAAGGTGGGAGAGAGGGCTCAGTTTTACTCAGTCACAAAACTGTCTGTAGAGAGCGTGGGTTTCCACCAGTGGGCTCAGGGCCTTGGGGCAGTGGTGCTGGTGGGGACAGGAGATGTGAAGGGAGAGAACGGAGGACTATCATCTCTACATCCTTTACCTCTACATCCAGCACATCCAAATCTGTTTTACGTTTTGTGCTTCTGTGTGAGATTTCCACTGGAAAATGTGATAAATGTAGTGTAAAAAGAGGGCGAAACCCACTATGGTAGGCAGGGGGGTACCCCTGAAGGATCATAAGCTGAGAAATGTACTATTAGAGTGAAGTTAGGTTCCGAGAACTTAAATGACTTGCTGAAGGCTGCATGGCTAGTACATGCAGAGCTAGAACTAAGACTCAATTTTACTGACCCACTCCCCCCCGCCCTGCCAGCCAATCAGAGATTTTTCTTTTCAAACTATTGAGGTTTAAGACAGTTTGAGCCTGTCTATTCTCAGACATGATCTTTACAGACAGCAATATTCCTGCCTTCTTCATTTGAGGTTTGAACACCCTCACTTCATACCTCTGATGCCGCCCAGGTACACCTGTTGACCTCCAGCCAGATATGTATGGGCTGGGAATATGGAAAGAAATTTTGCCTCAGAAGATAACAGATTGGCATTATGGTCTAAGCTTGTTGCTGGCACCTCCTTCCTATTTCCGCTTACACCAACAGACATGCCGATAGAACAAAGGTTAAAATATGATGACTCAAACTATCGACATACTAGGAGAAAACAGGAAACAAATTTATCATCTCAGAGTAGTAACAAAGGTCTTCTTAAGTGTGACACAAAATCCTGAAGCTGTAAAAAAAAAAAAAAATCACATAAAAATACATTTTCACTTCATTGAGGAAAAACCCCTCAAATGAAGTCCAACAAACTGAAAGATTTTTGCCATGCATATTATACATGACCCATTTTCTAAATGTACAAAGGCCCATTTTCTAAATGTGTAAAGAGTTTCTATGAATCTATAAGTAAAAAACTACACAATAAAAAAATGGAAAAAAAAGATGTGACTAGAATTCACAAAAAAGGAAGTACAAGTAGATCTTTGTATTAACCGAGCTTTCAGCTTCTGTAAAGCTGGTGCTTTAACGTCTGTCCTACATGCTTATGCTGGATACACTTTGTTCTAGACAGTCTGATAATATGCCTGAGTCACCTTGTCTTGCTTCCTGCCTTCCTCATTGGTCCCCACCCCCACCCCACCATTGACTTGAGTTCTCCTCCGGGGCTATGCTTTTCAAATACAAACCAACCAATCCAGAGTCCACACTCCTCAACCACCTCCTTCATAGGGTTCTCACACTCAGGCCACTATACACCTGACCTGATCACCCAGTGCCAGGTACCCAATAACTAGGGACATCTCCTATGCCCCAGAGCCGGCTGAAATTACTCAAACTAGCCAATCCTGAGCCTGCCTACCCTGCTTCACCCATTCCTTCCCCAGGAAAACACAATAAAGGCGCTGGCCCACAATTCTCCCCTCTCCCTGTCTCCTGACTGACCCAGTGCTTCCCCATGCTGAAATACCTTAATCAATAAAAAAAATTTTAAAAAAAAGTCAATTTACTTTCTCTCCAAGTGCTTTCTCAAGAGAACAAAAATAACATTATTTTTCCTAATCCTTATTTTAAAAGCAACATCTGTTCAGTGACAGCATCAAAGTTTAGATTATTATTTTTAAACTATATTTAACCAACTTGCTACAACATTAGCTAAAGAAGCAATAAAAACTAGAGGCAATTAAACTTTGTTAAATATATAATTAAAAATAAACACCCCAGAGTGCACTCAGACACACACAAACTAGGTCCACATTATGTTAGTAAAGTCAGTAAAGGACTTGAAAAGAGAAAGGGAAATCAAAGAAAAATAACCACAGACAGGGACAGTCGAGCTGAGGGCTGCGTGCGGCTGCATTTTCCTCTGGTAACTGGCCCCGAGTCTGGCATGTGGTCGATGCTCAGTATAGATTTTCAGAATGAGTAAGGGAAGGTAATCCCCAGACAGGAGGCAGAGGAACTGTCCATGCTTCTCTGTTCCTGATTGTTAACACTCTTCTGACTCCTACTTGCTACTCATAGCCTGTTCAGACAGCATAGCTTTTCTGACAAGACCCCAGAGTTCTGGCCAGAATCAATCTTCATGTTTGTTTGTTTTTGTCCATTTTGAATATGACACTGTAAGGATGCCCTAACATGGGACCTTCTTTTCTCTTACCCTGAATACGTTTCCATTGTACAATTTTACTGATTGAATTTAGGGGTGTTAATCTACTTTGCTAAGTGCAATATGATTTATATTCCTGTAATTCTAAAACACATCTTTAATCTTTGTAAGTAGATATGAACCATGTCAATACTCCAAAGGTTTAAGTGCATTCCAGGCATGTGCCAGGGTTTTCTTCCATACTGGATAGATTTTTATATTTCCACCTAACTGTCAGAGTTAAAAAAACAAAGCAAAGCAGAAAACCTTTATGAGAAAATGGAACCTATCTGTATTGTTTAATAAATGATCAGTCTGTTTAAAGCTTTTCGACAGTCAAACAAAATTCTTGCAAGTCTGCCTGGATGTGTGAAGGAAAAGCAAGAGCATGCAACAATAGCAAGATTTGTAGAAAGACTTTAAAAAGAAGAAGTTTAGTAGTTTTTTAATGCATATCCTCTAAGTGCAGCTATTAGTGAGGTGTGATAACTAAGAGGACACCTTAGGAGACTAAGGAGAAATATTTAAATAGAGCATTAAATATTTATAATTATTTTTTTTCTTTTTAATATACAGTTTACTTAAAAAGTCAATTTGTAAAATCCTAAAATAGCAGTGTTTGGATGTGTGAATGTCAAAGTGAAGACTGTCAGGTGAAATGTGAGCTAAAACAAAAGGCAGGAGCCTGGGTTCCATGCCTGGCTCTGCATCCACCCGTCTGTACAACCTGTGGTAAGCCTCAATCTTTCAGAACCTTTAAGATGAAAACAATGAAATCTCAAACCCCTATTCCTTAAGGAATCATTGTGAAATTTAAGTTATATACTTGATACTACACTGACTGTAAGCTCCTTAAGGATAGGGATCTTATATTTTCAACTTTCTTACCAGTTAATTAATTCATGTATGAAAGAAATAGAAAACTTTTTAATTATTTGAAAAGCATTTTAAATTTCACTATGGATTATCTCAAGAAACTCATCAATAACTCTATAGAAGGTCCAACCTAGAAAATACAGGAAGCTTTAATAGCCTCAGAAAATCAGTATTTTTAGTAATTAACCTAAAATAGTTATTAAAAATCCCCAAATGTATTTAATCCATTTTCAGCCTTAAAAGAACAAAATGTATAAAAAGTAAGAAAATATCTTTTGAACATGTGAACATCCCAGTAAAAGAGATAACTTTAAAAGTAGGGAATTAGTAAAGGATGGCAGCATCTTAAATACATAGCAGTAGACTGTGATATTAAATATACATAAGAAACAATATGCAATCTTTTCAGAGAGCAATATGAATACTATCAAGAACCTGTAATGACTAAATCTCCAGCCCAGGGACTTCCCAGGAAACTTGAGATCCACATATTCAACATTTCCCTCAGACCTGTTGCTTCTTCTGAATTCTCTGTCACTTATAGTACCACTAGAGGCCCAGTGCATGACATTCATGCACTCGGGGGGCGGGGGGGATCCCTCAGCCTGGCCTGTGCTCTCTCGCAATCCGGGACCCCTCGGGGGATGTCTGCCTGCCAGCTTAGGTCCTTAACGCTGCCACAGAAGCGGGAGAGGTTCCCACCACCACCACTGCGCTTGCCAGCCATGAGCCTGGCTTCTGGCTGAGCGGCCTTCCCCCTGTGGGAGCAGGCTGATCACCACGGGGCTGCTCCTGTGTTGAGCATCTGCCCCCTGGTGGTAAGTGCGCATCATAGCGACCAGTCATTCTGCTGTTTGGTAGATTTGCATATTAGGGTTTTATTATATAGGATATTCAGCCACTTTCTGAAATCAGAAATCCAAGCATCAATTTAGACTCTTTCATCTCCCTCACCTCCACCCTGCCCCATCCATCCAGCATTTTATACTTCTGTAATATCTCTCCTATGTGTATTCTAGCTTTTTTCCCACTGCCAACCCTTGATTTGGTCTCTCTCATATCTTATCTCAATCACAGAAATGGTATTCTAATTGGTGGTATGGCAGGAATGAAATGAGATAAATTTAATAAATATCTAAGAGAGAACCAACTGACTGAATACATGAGGAGAACTGGGCTTGGGAGGAAAATAATGAGTTTAGTTCTGAGTATGTTTAGTAACTTGGGAGTCATCCAGGTGAAGATATTCTAAGTATGTGCATATATGGGTGTGGGCAAAGCTAAAGGATAAAAACTAGGTTCACAGTGGATGCCATGGAGAGGGATGAACTATCCCCTCTCATGTCCTATTGCCTCCAAAAAGCTTTTTCCACATCAGCTCATTTTACAGTGAACAGATACATTCAAGAGATATTTAAAAGAGATAATTAAAAGAGATACTTAACTCTCACAAAGAGAACCCAAGAGGAAAATAAGGATTGAGAGAAGAATGATGAATTCTGTTCTGAACTTATTGGATACAGTCGTATGTAAAAAGTCACCAACCTGTACACTGAATATTTGTGAGCTTTGCGGGATACATTATATCATAAAATTAAATTAAAAAAAAGCAAAATAGAGCAGGATCCAATTTCCAGTGGGACCAGAAAAGCCCGTGGAGGGCCAGGCCTATCGTTAGGCAGCGGTGGCAGAGTTGGGGAGCGGGTGTCCAGCATTGACCCACAGAGTCCACTGATGGGAATTGTGTGGCTTAATTCCAAAGCATTACTTTGAACATTCATCCCAAAGCGTGAATTAAACACAGTGTAGTTCTGCCCTGTTAGGACTTCATTGATTTTTATTTTTTGAGAGAAGGAAAGACAAACATCAATGTGAAAGAGAAACACAGATCAGTTGCTGCATGCATGTGCCCCAACTGGGGATTGAACCCACAACCTAGGTATGTCCTCTGACCAGGAATGGAACCTGCAACCTTTTGGTGTATGGGTCGACTCCCAACCGACTGAGCCACCCGGCCAGGGCTGCCCTGTTAGGTCTTGCTGCTTAATGTGATCATAATGTCAGAGGAGAATTCTAAATTTTCTATATTTTATGATGAGATAATATTGAATAAATATTTGTTAATGACTTTAGTATCAGGTAAAGTCTACAAATGCTGTAATAGTTGAGGGGTTGGAGAAACCACAGTGAGCTGACCGCTCAGGCAAAGTTTCTCAGAGGACTTGGAAATTGAGCCAGACTCTAAAAGATTAGACCAGATCCAGGGTTTGTAAAGTGTGGCCTATGCATGTATTTTATTTGATTTTTTTAGTTTGAATGGCACAGTTTTTCAAGAGGTGATAAGACTGGAGGATTTGTGGATATCCATGACCTTGCATTTATTTTGCTTTGTGAAAATGTGCCAGTTTCCTAGGCATCTGAATGTGAGAGACTTGCTAAGAGAGCAACATAAGCAGAGGATCATGAGGGTCTAAGTGACTTATTAGTTGCAAAAATAGTCTGGGAACAAATTGCAGAGTGCCATGAATGCCATACTGAACACATTCTGTAGGCACTATTAGATGAGAGCATGACATCCATGTTTTGCAATTCAGTAGCACTGGGCCAGTTGTGCAACTGACATTAATAACAATAAATGCTGTAAGCGGCTTCTGGTTCTTGCAATGTGATGTCAAGCATCTGGACCTTTGGAAGTGGAATCTGACTGTTTCCTTTCAATTGCCATCTGAACTCTTGCTATTCTGCAGACTCAGCTTCTGTTTATATAACTGAAGGGGGATAGCTTGTACAAAGTAGGTTAAAATTTTTTGTAAGATTCATAAATCTTAGAGGAATGTGAAAAGAATTAGAAAATAAAGGTATAGATGCCAATGGGAACAATCTCAATGGTATTTATTATGAAAATAAAGTTGTTTAAAGCCAATAATTCATTCTGTAAGATTTTGCTGACTTGAGGAACAGTTCACATGCAGTAAAATTACTGATGTAATTATTGATGTGATTTTACGCAGTAGTTTTACAATTCTCAAAAGGGTAGGTAAGATAGTTCTTTGATGCTATAATCTAAGGTATCTACTTCCTCAAGGGCTGGTCATACCTAAGAATTAATAACTATAATTTATGATACATGTGTATTGAGAGATTGACTCTTGATATATTTAATAAGTTGTTACATCGAAGATCAATATGAAGGAGATATCGTAAGTTCTCTTTTGACTTTGCAAAACAAACCTTTCATGCTCCTTTATCTGTAGCTTAAAAAACTGGACTATAATTTTTATTGTTAGCATAACCTTTGGTAGAAATAAACTTTAGTTTAGCCTTATTTTTTGTTTGATAGAATTATAAGGGTATGGTATAAAATTAGAAATCCTATTGCAAAGTTGGGCATGTGATGAATGTTAGCAGAAATAGAGAACCCTGCTCACTTAAAAATATTAAGATTTGAGATATGAATAGTTTTAAATATATAAAGATTTAACATAGAAATAGGTATAAATTTGTGTGAATAAATATAATCATGCATCTCTTTCGTAGCTCTGTCTACTGAGAGGACTTTGAAGCAATGACAAACTAGTGGCAATGAACATACCCAACATTAGGTCTTAGTTTTCAAATATCATTCTCCACTAAAAGGAACAAGGGGTCCTTTGAGAAATGGCTGATCCCAGGGTTGGAGCAAAGAAAATGCAAGATGAGCCTGGAACATATTCTTATGACATAAAAAAGTGCACAAAGAATCAAATCTGGAACAACTGAAGCATCAAAATGATTAATGACAGTGAATAGAATAAGCATTCATAGTCCACATATATAGATTAGATAGATAGATAGATAGATAGATAGATAGATAGATAAATGATAGATAAGAGAAAGAACTTTCTTTCAATTAGGAAGCCAACTAATAAATGTAGAAGCAATGATGGAATTAGAAAATCTCCCATTGGCAACCATAATAGTGATAATTGACTTGGGCAAGAATCATCAAGAGATATAAAACTAATAGGTAAAAATTTTAGGATATATAAATAGTCTCAGAGTATCTCCCCAAGGTGATTATTAATTTCAAACAGAAAAATAATAACTTTACAGAGGAGAAATCTAGAAGTCATCACCTTAACTATGTGATCTAAGTTAACAACACCAGTAATGGGATACATCAATACGGTATCATGTACTCTTGATATTTATTATATATATAACATAAATATTATGTATGTGATAATACATACACACATACACAAACACACATATGCTCAACAGTCATTGTGATGATTGTTTAAAGTATTTTCATCAATAAAATATTTGGGGGGCAAATTTAGTTTTGCTTCTTGGTTTTGAATAAACTTTTTTTGCTTTAAGGCTTTTTAGCTTATTTTTATTATGACTGTTTATTAAATTTCTTAGATGTTTTATTCAGTTATATTCACATAGTCCAGTATTAAATCATATTCTAAAGTATAGTTCTCAAGCATAACATGGTAACAGTGGCATATATGGTCAATATCTTTTTTAAAATCCTCCTGTATGGATATTTCCTAAATGTTCATCCCTTTTTTTAAAAGTCAGACAATGAGAATATATATCGTATTCTGCTTTTTGCTTCTCTGCTCAAGGAAACATTAGGTTTCAGTACTCTGTTACCGTAACTACACTTAGTTAGGTAAACATGTATTCTTTGTACTATTATAGGTCTTTTATCTTCATTTTATGGAAGTAAATGAAGTATATCAATAATGAAATAAATCTCATTTACTTCATTTACCAACCTTTGGAATGTACTTAACTGGCTGCATATATGCAAATATTTATTATGTTATAAAAGTATCAGAACCTACACTACTGCATTATACAAGATTACATGACAAGCTCTTGGAAGAGAAGGTAGAAACTATTTTATTATTCTAAAGTGCTTCAAACTGTACATATTTCCTACAGGTTGTTTGTAATATATTATTTTGATAATGATATTAGCTTCCTCTGACTTTTGAGGAAGATGATTCAGGTCTTACTATAGTAATATATAAAGAGAAATAAATATACCTCATGCAGACAAATGAAAGCTGGAGTTGTAGATAAATCAACAATCCTCTCATCTCGGATGTTAATTGTGGGCACAATGGCATGAATAGGAACATTTTCATCCTTTTTATCTTTTTCCTCTTCCTTTTCTTGTTCTGTGTCTGTGGTACTGTCTCCCATTTTCACAATTCTAAAACAAAATCATTTCATATTCAGCTATTTAGGGATGCCTTCACTTATAAAGTAAAATTAATGGAAAATAATAAAAGCAAGCAAAACTCAACTGGTTTAAGCTATTCTCCAATGGAACTATGTAGATCAGGAAAGTTAGCTATTATAATCATGTTATTATAAAAGTCTGTTTGTTATGAAGATACTCTTCATTGTTACACTCAAATTAATAATTCTAATTTTGAAAAGTAGATTATTGTTGCATTAATTGGAAAAATACATATAACTACAATGTAAGCTTCATGAGGGCAGAAACCTAATTTTTTTTACTGAGCATTGTCATAGGCATTCAGTTACTATTCATTGATTGGGTAAATAAATAAGCCTTCATCCTTAAAATACAACACAAAGTTTATTCAAAGTTTATGGAAAAGTAAAACCAACACCCTGGGATGCCCTATACTGCCTAAGGCATGCACCTGAACACCTGGCCAGCACCCATAGCTCGAGTCTATGCTTGTGTGCACTGCCTCCTGGCCTACCTCTGCTGCTTATGTGTATGTTCAATTGTCCTATCAGACTTCACTTACAAAGCATAAGCTCAAAAATAAAATCATTAAAATATAAAGATGATGGCACCAGAGCATTAAAGTAAATGCAAGACCCTTCTAAGAGCAGGCCATACATGACTGCACAGGTCACACACCTGTGAAGCCAGCTCTGTGTACTGGCCATTGATTTGCTCATGTATTCAGGTGGACTCAGAGCAGTTTCTAAAAGGGCCCCTGTCTTGGTCTGCAAGGTCTTTATTGGCCCACTTTGGTGGCATTGGGATGGCTGCCCTTCCAAGAGAGAGCTGGGAAGAGGCCTCCATTGCACAAGAGAATGTCAAGTTAATCATCTGCTCTTTTCATCTCTGAAATATATGATTTTACATGCAAAAGAAGAGGATACCTGCAATCTTCTCTTGCTAAAGAAGATAATTCCAACTGTCAGAATTTTTTCTTTTAAAAAAATTAAATTTGGGGGCTGACATTGGTTAATAACATTATGTAAGTTTCAAGTGTACAATACTATATCATCTGTCTATTGCATTGAATGCTCACCGTCCAAAGTCTAGTAGTCTCCATCTGTCACCATATATTTAACCAACTGTCATATCTTTAAGGTCTGGATCTTCTGTTGAACACATGTCATCTCTCATGGCCATCTTATCAGATTAGCTGCTCCTTGGTCATAGGGATCTCCATTCTTTTAATATGGAAAGCATATTCTCTAATATGAATTGAGAATGCCAGGTAGGCTCTGGTTCCTTAATTTATTTATCAGGTGGCCACAGGCATGTCATTTATTCATTATGTCTCTTTCTTTCTTTCTAAAATGGGAGTAACAGTAACTAATTTTTCTGCTTCATAAAGAATATATGCCAGCGATTTTCAACCTCTTTCATCTCATGGCACACATAAACAAATTACTAAAATTCTGCAGCACATCAGAAAGTATATTATATTTTTTGCCGATCTAACAAACAACAAAAAAGGTATACTTTTGATTCATTCACACCGGATGGCTATTGTTATGTTGACTGTTGCCATTTTTAAAAATTTGACAGTCGAAGGGAAAAGAGATCAGTGCCCCTGACTAAATAGTCAGATACTGCATGTTTTAAAAATTCTTGTGACACACCAGTTGAAAATCACTGACATGTGCAGATTAAATGTGATAATGCCTCTGGACTGCTAGCTTCCATTCTCTATTTCTAATTTTCTTCCATAGCTATAACTTACACATGCCCTTGTTTACCTCTTCCCACTATAAAAATACGTCATAGGTGGTAGCAAATACTTCTATCAGAAGGCACTAAATGTCAGGTTGTCTTAATGTGATATTAATAGATATTGATATCACTTGGATGTTCCCTCCTTTAACACACACATATTTTTTTCAATGACATAAAGCAGTTTTTTAAAAGAACCTATTATTATTAAGGCATCACAACAATTTACATTTCATAAGTAATCACAGTTTATTGTTTAAATCTTCAGGGAGAGGAAAACTGTTTGGTTATATATCTAGATTTGTTTGTGTTTAATATGCTAAAATTTGTACGTTCAATTACATAACTATCCCAGAAATATATTTCCTTCAGAATGTTAGACCATACCAGTTATGTTTAGCTTTTTCTTTAAGAAATATTTCAAATATAAACAAAAGCTGCAGAATAGTATAATGAATCTTCACGTACTCATCAACCAGCTTCAACAAATAACAATTCATAAGCAATTTTGTTTTATCTAAACCCTTCTACTTCTCCTCCCTACTCTCATTATTTTGAAGCAAAACCTAGGTACATAGATATAATATATCCTGAAGAACTCCATAATAATATTCAGAGATAGTTCTCATTCTGTGTCACCATTGCATAGCACTCCTTCACAGAGAGGCACCACAAGTTATTTAAACAACTCCCAATTTATAACCACATGGGATGTTTCCAGTTTTCTGCTATTATAGTTTTGCAAAGTATAGTTCATCTATTTATTTTTAAATATTTTTAAAAGGCTCTTAAAATCTTTGTAATCAAATGGCATTAACTTTGAAAACTGAAGTTAAGGCAACCTTCTTAAAGCACTGCATCTTTAAATACGATACAACTTACCCAGGCAACAAAAGACAGATATTATATTGAATTTGTGCAAATCCTCATTCTGCTGAAATTTTAATTTTCTATTATCTCAAAAACATTCTAAATATTTTAAAATAGGTAAAACTTTTATTTTACATAGGGAAGCAACTAAAAGACACTATGACAGAGTTCTGATAGACATTATCAAACTAACCCTTAGAAAAGAAATACAAGAAGCAAATATAAAGTATAATTGGCTTAAAACCTAAAACACTAATTAATCTAATTAAATATAGGATGGAAAGGGCTGAAGTAGATACCAACGTTTAATAGATAAAACACATATTCAAGGTTTCACTAATATAGGATTGCAAAGCCCATTGTATTACTATTACCATGCTGTAGGCAATATGATTGACAAGCTGTAAATGAAACAATAGGATAAAATATATTCTTAGTCTACAGTGATATAAACAAGAGACTATTTATAAAACATCTTAAATTTGTGTAGGAAGAACTACATAGCTATCAAGTATGGTAATTCTAGAGATAGCTCCATAACAAGTCAATTAAACAACTAATAATTGAATTTTATGAGGACCAAGAGTTTACAAAGATGCAAGCGATTTACAATCTAAAGAGGAAACAAGGTAGGGAAATAACTAGCTCTGTATCAGACAAGGTAATCCTATATAATAAAAGGCTAATATGCACATTGTCCCCTCAACTGGGAGTTTGACCGGGAGTTCCACCAGGGGGTGGGGGCAGCCCGCCAACCGCTTGTGGCCCCTCCCCCTGGCTAGCCCCACCCCCAATGAGCCCCCCCCCCCCCGCAACCTCCCTAGGCCCCTCCTCCCCGGTTGGCCCCACCTGTGCATGAATTTGTACACTAAGACTCTAGTGTAAAATAAGCCTGAATAAAAAGCAACATTCTCAGAAAGGTAGACAAGGCTTAAAAACCTATACCTAGGTTATGCTTGTAGCCTGGAATTTAGATTTTAATCTATAGGTATTGGAAGCAATACATTTTTTTTTTAGAAAGGAGTTATCTGAGTTTGTAAAGATGTTGGTGACAGTGAGAAGAATGGTTTGAAAAGGATATGAATTTGGAGGCAAGAGGACAATTTAGAGGCTATGTACTAGCCACTGTACTATGGGTAGGAGACAGATTCAGTGGTGAGCAAAACCAGACAAGGTCCCTGACCTCAAGGGGGCTCATAGACTGGTGGGCAAGACAGAAATTAATCAAGGAATTGCAAAGATATGTATACATATACAGGGTGTACATACACTTTAACAGATGATAGTTCAATTTTAAAAATGAAATGTATTTTAATAAACACTGCCTTTATACTTATTCAAAGTGTGTGTATACATTTTTGGGGAATATATATATATATATTAGTATAACTGAAATAGGTGCTATAAAACCTTGGACCAGAGAAGCAGGGTTGCTGTGTACTGCACACCTCCAGTGGGTACCATTTGCATATCAAGTTCTGCAGTGAAGCAGCCCTGATAGGAAGGTTAGATGATGAAAGTCCAAGCAAAGGTAGTCTGTGTGTGCTAAAGGAGTTCAAAGAAGAGAGGATATGGTTCTATGAGGCTTTCTAAAAGGAAGAGTGAGCATTGACAGAGAAAAGCAAAAGGCCAGTGAAGGAGAAAGGAAGGTAAAATAAAAATTTAGTCCTATTACAGAAGAACATTGAACCCTCTATTACTCAAACTTCATCTCGGGGTTAAAAAATACTGTAAAGCCAAATAGGAAGCTTCACAAAGAAATATTAAGCAATGAACATTGCAGGGTATGCCTTGTTTTGTAAAAGACACCACTACTTCCTCTTCTCTAAATCTAAAGAGGAAATTCATCATTTTGTTTTGATTTTGAACTCTTAAGGAAATTTTTCTTGATAGTTACAAGGAGCACATGCAAAAACCAAATACCCATGCATCAGGGCATGGGGCAGGGTACACAAATGATGTGGCCTTTTTTAAGGTAAAATGGCAATGCTTGCTTCAAGAAAGATGTAGCAGGAAACCACTCTATCTTTCGATATTACTTGTCACGAAACAAGCACAAGCTTTGCTCATTTTAGAAAAGCAAGATAAAATGTAAAGTCAAACATGGACCTGACTAGTCTCACATAGAGCCTGAGCATTCTTTCTCATAATTTAGCTCTTCTAACTGCCCTGGAAACATGATCACATTCTCCTTTCCCAGCTGCCCATTGCTATAGGTTGGTTATATGACCGTTTCTATGTAATTCAAAGCCAGACCTCTTGGAGGAAGGGAGAAGTCTGGGACACTGATATTTTGTTGTTGTTTCAGTTCCCTATTTTTGTTTAAAAAGCATAGATATGTTGCCCTGGCTGGGTGGCTCAGTTGGTTGGAGCATTGTCCCATATATGAAGAAAGGTTGTAGGTTTCATTCATACTTACTTGATTGTGGGTTCAATCCCTGGTCTGGGCATGTGGAAGGCAACCGATTGGTGTTTTTCTCTCTCACATCTATTTTCTCTCTCTCTGAAATCAATAAAAACATATCCTCAGGTGATGATTAAAAAAACAACATAGATAGATCAAAAGAGGGCTACAAAAATTGTGGTATATTTAAATTTGTGTGACAAGTTCCTCTCAATCCTGTCACTGTATATCTGTGAATATATATATATATATTTATATAAATGAATATATATATTCATTTTTGGAAATAATGTTAAAATATACATTAAAGGCCTTTTCTGAAAGGCCTCTGGTCCATGATATGAGAAGATTACAATATTTGGTAGCCAATTAGATACACAGACTATAGTTACTTGAGATCCACTTAATCCAACAACAACAAAATCATTAGATACTACCAACTTGGCAGTCCTAAATGTAACATATATAATTATTGCACTTATTCCTGTCTAGATCTTCTATTCTATGTCCTATTATGTAATACCATTATTACTATATCTAGACAAGATTAGACTGAAACCTTTTTTTTAAAAGGTATAAATACAGTTTCACATCATGTTTTTTAAAATCTGGGGGAGAGATTTCTGCTCAAGATGACAAAGTAGGTAAATGTTGTGTTCACCTCCTCCCATGACCACCTCAAAATTACAACTAAATTATAGAACAACCATCCCAAAGAACCACCTGAAAACTTTTGGAACAAAACTTATATAACTAAGGATATAAGAAGCCACATTGAGACTGGTAGGAGGGGTGGAAACACGGAAGGAGATGGCCCCAGATTGTGTGTAGCAGTTAAGAATAGGAAGGGATATCTCAGCTGTGGAACTGGAGTGAGGGGTTCCAATTCCACATGAGGCTCCCCAGCCTGGACCACCAGTGCCAGGAAGAGGATTTCCCACAACATCTGGCTCTGAAAATCAGTTGGGATTCTGTCTGGGTGAGACAGAGAGCTGCTGGAGACCCAGGAATCCTCTTCAAGTGTCCACACACAGACTCATGCACTCACAAACACTCCCACTGAGCTCCAGCAAAGGGACAGCAGGGACACATGGGAAAAAACTGAATTGACTGGCTTCCAGGTAAGGGCTGGAAGAATCAAAGTGCTTGCAGGTGCCACTGTTCTTCGGTTGAGCCTTCCCCCCACACAGCCAGAAGGCACAGGTGGGCACACCGTCTGAGTTTCTGACAGCCAGGCTAACACAGCTCTTGCCCCACCCTGCTGATTCTCTGAGACGCTGCCCGGCAGGAACCTCTTTCAGAGGCTAATGCACACAAGCTGCCTTCCAAGGCCCACACTGCGGGCTTTCCTAAAATCTCTCCACGGTCCACAAACCCCAAATAAGCAGTGGCTGGCCTCAGCGTGCCCTGTACCTCTTGCTAAGCATCCTAAGCCTGGCACTAATGGCAGCCAGCCTTGGTTCTCAGCATAACCACTCCCAGATGCCTCTAAGCCCAGCATAATCAGCTACCAACCCAAGATCACTTTGTAGCTTGCTCCTACCAGGTGGCCTCAGGCCAGACATGAGCAGTGGCTGAGCTTGGCCTGCGCTAGAGCCCCTCCCAAGAAGCCCAGTCCAACACATCTGGGAGATGGCTTCAAACCATACCAGAGCACGACCCAATTAGGACCACAAATGACACACCCAACTCAGCAGGCACCAGAGCCCCCCTAAAGCAAATCCTACTCCATGGGGTCAGCTCCCACATAACAGCTTGCCTACTGTAGTCACAGACAGCCCTCCCAGTCAATTAGCCGGATGTGCCACAGCAATCAATAGCAGAGCACACACAATCCACACAAGGGGACAGCCCTGGAGCATCCGGCTCAAGTGAACAGGGAGATTGAGCCACTGGGCCCCACAGGACTTACTACGTAATTCCACTCTGACAAGACGGGGAGAAGCAGCAGATCTAATACATAGAAACAAACACAAGGAGGCAGCCAAAGTGATGAAAGGAAGAAACATATTCCAAATGAAAAAAACAGGATTAAAAAAAAAAGACTAAACAAAATTAAAGCAAACAATCTACTAGATGCAGTTGAAAACACTGGTTGTAATGACGCTCAATGAACTTAGGGGAAGCATAGATAATATCAGTGAGAACTTCAACAAAGAGATAGAAAAAAATAAAAAAGGAGATAGAAACCACAAAAAAGAACCAGTCAGAAATGAAGAATACAATAACTGAAATGAAGAACACATTAGATAGGCTCAATAGTTGATGAGATGAAGCAGAGGATTGAATAGATGATTTGGTAGACGAGATCGTGGAAAACACTCAACCAAAACAGGAAAAAGAAAAAAAAAAAAGGAGGATAGTGTAAGGGACCTCTGGGACAACAGCAAGTGTAACAACATAGGGGTAGCAGAAAGAGAAGAGAGCAAGGGATTGAGAACCTATTTGAAGAAATAATAACTGAATACTTCCCTAACTTGGTGAAGGAAATAGTTATACAAGTCCAGGAAGCTCAGAGAGTCCCAAATAAGATGAACCCAAAGAGGCCCACACCAAGACACATCATAACTAAAATGCCAAAGGTTAAAGACAAAAATAATTTTACAAACAGCATGAGAAAAGCAGTTATTTACAAGGGAGCTCCCATAAGACTATCAGCTTATTTCTTACCAGAAACTTTGCAGGCCAGAGGGATTGGCACAAAAATATTCAAAGTGATGAAAAGCAAGGACCTATATAACCAAGATTACTCTACCCAGCAAGGCTATCATTTAAAATTAAAGGAGAAAAGTAAAGAGTTTCCCAGACAAGAAAAAGCTAAAGGAGTTCATTACCACCAAACCAGTATCACAAGAAATAATAAAGGCACTTCTTTAAGAAGAAAGGGAAAAATAAAAAAATATGAATAAGAAAATATTGCAAAGAAATTCTCATTGACAAATGCAAACATAATAAAAGCAGTGAGTAAATCAACCAGCACTAACACTATTACAAAGATTAAAAGGCAAAAGTAGGAATATCATGTGTAATTACAATAGTAAATTAAGGGCTACACACACACACAAAAGTAAAAAATAATGACAAAAAACATAAATGTGTGTGTGTGTGTGGGTGTGTGTGTGTGAGTAAAAATGGTAGTGATTGTAGAATGTGTTTGAATTTAAGTGACCCTCAACTTAAAATAGACTGCTATAAACATAGCTTGGTATATATGCAGCACAATCTGAAAATCTACAAGAGATATACAAAAAATGAAGAGAAAGAAATCTAAACACAACACTAGGGAAAGTCATCAACATATAAGAGAACAAGAGAATAAAAAGGGAATGGAGAAGAACTACATAAACAAGCAAAAAACAATTAATAAAATGGCAATGACTACATACCTATTAATAATTACTTTAAAATGTAAATGGATTAAATGCTCCTGTCAAAAGATAAATGGATAAAGAAGTGGTACATATATGCAAAGGAATATTACTCAGCCATAAAAAAGAATAGAGTATTACTATTTGTGACAACATAGTTGGACCAAGAGGATATTGAGCTAAGTGAAGTAGATTGGACAGATAAAGACAAATACCATGTGATTTCACTTATATGTAGAATCTAAAAAACAAATGAACAAATAAGACAGAAACAAACTCACAGATAGATAGAACAAACTGATTGTTGCCAGATAGGAAGGGGGTCAGGGACCTGGATGAAAAAGGTGAAGGGATTAAGAATTATAAATTAGCAGTTACAAAATAGCCACCAGGATATAAAGTACAGATAAGAGAAGATAGCCAATACTATTTTAATAACTATACATGGGGTTAAGTGGGTGCAAGACTTAGAGGAGGATCACTTCGTAAGCTACATAAATGTCTAACCACTATGCTGTATACCTAAAGCTAATATAATATAATATAATATTTCAACTGTAATTGAAAAAATAAATATTTAGGAAAAAAGAAAGTAGGTAGAAACCTTTATTCAAAGACTCAACAAATCAAACCACAACTTCCTTCTGTTTAAAAAAGGAAAAAGAAAAACCCCTCTCCGAAAAAAAAAAAAAAATCCCCACAAAAAAACCATTCTGGCACAGAAAAAAAAACAACACTATTGCAGTAAGTATGTGCAAATAAATTTGCCTCATGATTGAAGTGTTAAAGTAACCATGTGGTTTGGACTACCTTTATTTTATTTTTTAAATATATTTTTATTGATTTCAGATAGGAAGGGAGAGAGAGATAGTAACATCTATGGATCGGCTGCCTCTTGCACGCCCCCTACTAGGGATCAAGCCCACAACCCAGGCATGTGCCCTTAACCAGAATCGAACCCGGGACCCTTTGGTCCGCAGGCCAATGCTCTATCCGCTGAGCCAAACCAGTTAGGGCTGGACTACCTTTAATTAAAAATATATACATACACATTAAAGAAAACAAAACTCTTGCAAGTAAGCTCCATATCTATGCTTTAAAGTAAATGTTCACAGTATTAGGCAATTAAATTATATAACTGCCCATGATCACGGAGAACTCTAATAACTGTCTTAGATGAAGCAATAAGCTCTCTGTCTGGGATGGAAGGATGCTGAAAGAGTTAGGCCTCTTCTCAACTCATTTCTCTCTCCCTCTGCATCCCTTTGCCTACTCTCACCCCACCCCAAACATAGACCTTCTTGTGTTCCCCCGCCCTTTCTTCTCAGAAATCTACACAGCCCAAAGGAGCTCTATATCATTCATTTTTGAGTGGGTATAACACATAGGGTCATGATGGGAAACATTGTTCATGTGAAAGAACTACCATAGAAACAGACATGATTTTTGTCTTTAACATAGCCTCCTGATTAGCATGCAGAAACTCCTGTCTAGTGGTCACTCACCTGTGCACCTGATAATGACATGTACATAGCTCTTCACAACTTAAACAACGCTTTCCCTCACATTATTTCACTCAATCCTTACAACACCATGTTCCATAAGAATGAATTATGTTGATTTTATAGAGGAAAAAATTGAAGGTCAGAGAATATAAATAACGTGCCCAAGATCTCACTACTATAAATGGCAGTATTTACTCAAACTCCCATCCACTGGCTCCAAATTCCTTACCCTTTTCTATCACACCGAACAGGACTCTTACCAGGGCCTTAGCAAAGCCCTTTCCTCTTGGTCTTCAGTAATGGAAAGCAGAGTCAAGAATACAGGCAGGCTGATGGAATTTAACTTCTGTCTCCGCAAAGATATAAAAACTAGGACCACTTTAGCAAAGAGCAGGTCAACGCTGTGTAAACCAGTGAAAGACAAAGTAATTATTGTAGAACAGTAATTAGGCAGTACATGAGGTGATAAGACTGAGCTGTGCAAAAACAATGGGCTACAGAACTTGTTGCTATAGTTACAAACCAAAGGAAAGCCCTCGCAAAACCACGGCAAGAAACACTGGTTTCATATCTGCAATAATTTATAGTCATTCTGCAAGTCCATGCAGGCTTCAGAAATTCAAAGGAAGCATAAGAGGCCCTATCAGTTCCTTTAATAGTTTCCAAATAATTCAGTAGTGAGCAGAAATTGAGTTCCAAATCCTGTGGGAGGCTTGGAATGCCCAAGCAGCTCTGAAGCTGACAGTCTTCCAGAGGTCTATAAAGGAGAGACTCTACATCTTGTTTGCATGTAATCTAGAATCCTCACATGACAGACCATTCCTTACTGCTGTTACAAAAATGTGCATGTTTTTCAAATTCCACTGTCTTTGCTTGAATCTTTAAAAAATTATACTGGAAAGCACATTTATAAAATTTCCATAATAGGCTTATGTATCCTACCTAATTAGGATACATAGAGCCTTGCAGACCTGCTCTTTCATACCCTGGTTAGTAAAAACTGTGGGTCTAGATGGGTTTGTTTTCTTAGCAAAGAATTTTCGTGAAATATGGGTTATCACTGCTTTAATCTGCAACAGCCCAAGTTCCTTCTTTCCTTCCCTCTCTCTCCTCGTCCTCCTCCTTCTCAGGTTACTTCATCTAAGACAGTTATTAGAGGTTTTAACTTAGTCGACTAGGATGACAGCGTGAGGTAAAGGAAATAACTATTTTGAAGTTCATCAATTCTGGCTTCAATTTCATTCCTCTCTTTCCTGTGTGACCTTGGGCAAGATATACAACCTCCAAGCGGCTGTTTCCTTAAATACAAGATGATGGAAAAGTTGTGAAGATTAAATGGGACAATGCATGTGAAGTCTCCGGCCAGAGCCCAGCCTGTGGTCCTCAATAAATGCTAGCTCCCTAACAACACTGCCTGGTTCTCTTGCTTTCACGTATAATATGCCTAAAATTCTTTATTTTGATAGGGAACAAAGACGTAGAGGTCAGTTTGGGAATCTGGAAAAGGTGACCTGAGTTCTCTTCAGCAGGAATTTGTCCCAGAGCACTCCTTAGGATTTGGTGTGAGCGTCCTGGTAAACTCAATCTTCAAATCCCACTGTGAGATGTATAAATCTAGGATAAGAAAGACTCTAGGGCACAGGGTACTAGAGAGGGAGAAAGGAAGAAACACATTACTTTTAAAAGTCCTTAGAATAACATGTGTCAAATCCAAGGATGGGCAGAGCCAGCTTTAGATAATGAAGTAAAGCAGGCAAAGTTCCCTCTCTCATGTCTAGAAATTTCATCGTCTTCTCTTCTCATTGCATAAGGATTTCCTGTTCCCAGGCTCCCCCTGGCCCTAGGCAGATCTCCACTTTGGTCTTCCTCCGCCTGGGCAGCTTCCCTTACTCAATTTCTTTCCTTCCTCTAAAGGCAAAGATTCTTACATTAATTATAAGGTTACAAGAATATTTACCAAGCCAAACTACCCATTTTACACTGGAAGATGAAATAATAAATAAAAATAAGTAAAAGACCTTTCTCTGAGTTGGGGAACAAGGAGTATTGGCGAGAAAACAAGTTGACATGAGCCCTGAGGTTACCTGTCCACCCAGGACCAGGCTCAGAAAGTGAAATAGTGGGACTGGGATATACAAGAACACCAGCGGGATGATGTGCCTCCTTTCCCAATGGGGACTTGGGAAAGTTGCAAAGTTCCAGAGCCATCATCAACGTTACCCCTTCCTGTGATGAAGAGGAGAGGACTATCGAGGCAGAAAGGGCCCAAGGGAGTTCACAGAATGGCGTGGGAGAGGTGTCCGGGCTGGTTGGGAGTACTATAGCCCAAGAACCCTTGACATTGTGATGAAAAGACACTGCTTCATAAAGTTTTGTGGACCATACAGCTGGGAACGAGACGGGGATCAGAATTCTCAGATGCGAGCAGGGAGGCCCATGTCTGAGACCAAGTGGGATGTATAATTCAGGAGAGTCAACATGGTCAGATAGCAAACACTGACCAGACAACCCTCCTGAAGCATTAATGCTACCTAATAACCCTGAACTTGGGACTCATGCCCATGAGAAGGCAGAAAAAGGGAAACATACATTAAGTTTTAGTTTTCAAAAAGTAGCTTTATTTATTTATTTTTTTAAAATATATTTTTATTGATTTCAGAGAGGAAGGGAGAGGGAGAGATAGAAATGTTAATGATGAGAGAGAATCACTGATTGGTTGCCTCCAGCAGCCCCCTACTGGGGATCGAGCCTGCAACCTACACATGTGCCCTGACCAGGAATGGAATCCTGACCTCCTGATTCATAGGTCAATGCTCAATCACTGAGCTATGCCGGACAGGCAGAAAGTAACTTTATTTTTTAAAATTGACATTATTGGGGTGACATCGGTTAATAAATTATGTAGGTTGCAGGGTGAGTGGCTGACAACACGAGTTAGACTTGGCCTGAGCAGGTTCCGATGCCTGCTGAGCTCTCCCTTTGGATTTGTTGCCCATGAAGCTAATTGGATCCTGCTCTGATGTTGTCAGGAAGCTGGCCTCTGGATGTGTTGGTTCTGGGGCTTCATGGGAGGGACTCTGCTGTAGGCCAATGTCAGACACTGTATGTGACTGGCCCTGGACAACCTGTTTAGATCTATAAAGAGATCCAGTTTGTGGCTGCCTCTGTTGGGCCTGGCTCTGCAGTGTTCGGACCAAGCTACACACCAAGGCTGGCTTTTACCAGCACTCAGCCCAGCGTCCCAAGGCACCCGGAGATCCGCCTCCACCTGCCTGCACCTGGAAGCTGCCTGTTAGGCTCAGTCAACGAACGAGCCTCTGGTGGTACTTGAGTTGCATGAGGTAGGTTCTGGGTGAGTCACCAGGAAGAGGGGAGTGGTGTTTACCAGATTAATACAGGCTCAAACTTGGTGCCACTGCTGAGTCTGAGGCTACTCAGCAAATGACCCAGGTTGTACCAAGTTTAGTTGCCACCTGCTGGGTACTCACACACCTTGGTGGTGGAGCAGGATCTCAGAGTGAGGCCAGCAGAGTTTATCAGGCCCAAACTGACCAAGACTTGGCAGTGTGAAGGGAAGGCTTTGCACTGGTCAGGCGTGCCAGGGAAAAATAGCCCCCATCATAGAGCCACACAACTCAGTCTCTGCCAGATTCTGCCCAGAGCCTGATCTCAGCAGGCAGACTTCTGGGATTTGGGTGGAGGGGCTAGTGCAGAGGTCGGCAAACTCATTAGTCAACAGAGCCAAATATCAACAGTGCAACGACTGAAATTTCTTTTGAGAGCCAAATTTTTTAAACTTAAACTTCTTCTAACGCCACTTCTTCAAAATAGACTCGCCCAGGCGTGGTATTTTGTGCAAGAGCCACACTCAAGGGGCCAAAGAGCCGCATGTGGCTCATGAGCCGCAGTTTGCCGACCACGGGGCTAGTGGATATTCTGTGAGAGAGGGTGCTGGTCTGGCTTGGGGAAAGGTGGGGGGAGTGGCCTTCGCGCCTCCCCTCCCCCCCATCCACACAACTCAGCCTGTCTTGGCTTCTGCCCAGACCTTGACAGGGCGGAGCCACCAGGACTCGGTAGGATGGAGCTGCCGGGACTCTGTTAAGTGGGGCTAACATAGCTCCAGGGAGGGGTGGCACAAGTCAGGTTCAAGGGAAAATGGGAGTAATGACCCCTGTCCCAAAGCCACACAGCTCAGTCGCTGACACCCCTGAGTCTGCCCGGACCTCTACATCCTGGCACAGGCAGCTAATTCCTCAAAAGGGCACAAGCTCCACAGGGTGGGGTGACAGGGAGTCCAGAGAGTGGGGCTATTTCATTCCCCCAGGCTGATGCCATAAGGAGGGGAGTGCTCCATCCAAAGAGACAGTGTCTGTGGTGTGGGAGAGGGACTCAGCACTGGAGTCTTGGCAGCTGTCCCTTCAGCTCTGTCTCCAGAGCCACACACCCCAGTGTCTCTTCATGTGACTCTAGTCCACTTTGCCCTCCCTCCGCCAGAGCCCAGGGTGAGTGGCTGCAGATGAAATTTTGTATTTTGGCCCTGTGTCTCTAGCGGACTCCTAGATATATTAATTCATATGACTGAGCAATGAATTAATATATCAGTGTGGGGTGCTATGCCATCTTAATATTGAGTCTTATTTTCCTTGCATAGGGTATTTCTCCCCACTAACTTAGGTCTTCTTCAATTTCTGTCAGCAATGTTTTATGATTTTCAGAAAATGGGTCTTGTATATATTTTTTTCCCAATTTATCCCTGTGTACTCACATTTTATATGTTATTGTAAATGGTATTGTTTTTAAATTTCAATTTCCAAATACCATTATAAGTCCTTCAAAATAAAGTTGACTTTTGTTATTGACCTTTTATCTTGTAACATTGTGAAACCTTTTTATTAATTCAGTAGCTTGTATAATATTCCTTAGAATTTTCTACTTATATGATCATGATGTCTGAAAATAAAAATAAATGTAAAAGTAATTACAAAAATGTAAACGGATTAAATTTACCTGCTGAGACAAATTCTCAAATTGGATTTAAAATATCGAGCTTTATTCTGTTTATAGGAGACAAGTTCCAAATATAAGGTCACAGATTTGAAATAAAAGAATGAGAATATTATTAGGTAATAATATACATCAAGACAGAACACAATACTAGAAATAAAGAAGGTCATTATTTAATGACAAAAAATGTTATCAGGAAACAATAATAATCATGAATCTATACATACCTAACAACATAGCCTCAAAATATATAGAATGTAAATGCAATTTCTACTTGAAGGATATATCAATGCTACTACTGTGATTGGTTGAAACACTATTGCTACCTTGTAGAAATTGAATGGAACATTAGCACTACAAGAACTCTAATCTGAAGGAAGCTTTTAAATCTATTGCAACAATGTGGTTGCAATAAATACTATCTTTTTTATTTTTTTAATCATCACTGGATGATTTTTTATTTTATTGATTTTTTTTTTTTTTTAAGAAGCAGAGGAAGGGGGAGAGAGCGAGAGACAGAGAAATAGAGACAAACATCCATTGGTTGCCTCAACCAAAGATCAAACCTGAAACCTAGGTATGTGCCCTGACTGTGAATCGAACTCACAATCTTTTGGTGTATGGAAGACATTCCAACCAACTGAGTCACTTGGCCAGGGTGCAATCAATACTATCTTACACACACACACACACACACACACACACACACACACACATTGCTTTAATGTATAAAGTACTACATCCTTTTACCTCAAGAATCTTCCTGAGATATTTATAACCTAGGTAACTTTTCAAGGTATATAAAGTGGGGAAATTTGACTACATTAAATAACAAAGTTTTTCCTGTACATCTCTGCATGGATACAAATAACATGCAAATTTCAAATGGGGACTACCTACCTATTCATTAAATACTTTTTAGTACTGTTAGGTAGTAGTTCAGATTATTGAGTTTATTAAGATTTCATAAAAAGTCATAAGATATATTTATTTTTAAAGTTTATAATTAAGAAAGTTAGCAAATTCCTAGGGCTTCCCTCACTTGAAGCTGAATTCCATAATCCTTGTTTAGGTTACATTTTTCTGAAAATTCTCTCATGCCCTCTGCTGTTCACTTACTGAATATAAATTATTAAATAAAGTGAAATATTCATGGGCATTTACATATTGAGTCACTGTTAGGAAGCAATATATACTAAGAAATTAGTTAATGTTTTAAATTAAAAATGTAATATGTTTCCTACTGAAAACACACACACACAAAATGAAGAAATAATTCATAATCTCACTACTTAAGAGATAACACTTGTTATCAAGTTGTGTATTTTCCTTTGGAATTGTTTCTATGGAATATATTTTTAAATATGATTTTATGTTAAAATACCATCATTATTATTATTACAAAATTGGGATATTAGACATACAATTTGGTGTTCTACCCCTTTCACTTCGTATTACTGAGAGCAGGAGCTTCTTCTATCCCTGTGGGGCTGGGGTGAGTCACCGTCTTGGTGTTCCATACCAATCCATACCAAGAGGGTAATGTGCCCCATCTCCACAGGGATCATATTCTCACCAAGAGGTTAATGCACCCCATTTCCACAGGAATAGAAGCCCCTGCTCTCGGGACCCTCCTAGACCTAGCACTAAATATCTGTTAATTATTGGCTGTTTATTTGTATCCTTTATCATATCCCCTAATCAACTGGTAAATGTAAGTAGAATGTTTCCCTGAGCTCTGTGAGCCATTCTAGCAAATTAATCTAACTTGAGGAGAGGGTCATGGGAATCTCCAATTTGTAGCCAAATCAGACAGAGGTTGTGGGTAACCAAGGGACCTACGATTTGTGATTGGCATCTGAAGTGGGTGCAAGCAGTCTTGTGGGACTGAGCCCTTAACCTGTGCGATTTGATATTATCTCCAGGTAGGTAGTCTCACCGTTGAGTTAATTGTAGGACACCCAGCTGGTGTCACAGAGAATTGCTTGTTATGGGAGAAGCCTCACACATTTGGTGACCAGAGTGTCAGAAGTGAAGTGTTGTGAGTGTGGTGGTAGTGTGAGGGTAAAGGGGACACACACAGAAGGAAAACTGTAGATTTTCCCTTTACAATTATATTATGGAAAAATTCCCATATCTTTGAATAGTCTTCAAAATATAATTTTAAATTATTGCATAGTATTCCAGATATATACTAATTTCTGTAACACCCTCCTATTTTTTAACATTTAAGTTGCTTCAACTCTTTACTACCCATAAATAACCCAGCAAAACAAAATTCCTTGAACATAAGTATTTTTTTTAACATCCCTAAATTTATGCTTACATTAAATTCCAAAAAGCCCAATATCTAGGTCACAGATATGCATATTTTAAGGTGCTTTATGTATATTGCTAAACTGGCCCCTAGAAATGTTGTAATAACTTACATTCCCACCAGTGGTATATGTTCATGACCACAAGAACAGCTTTTTAAAAAACTGAAGATGTAAAAATATCTTACAAGTAAATTCAAAATAAGGGGGAACATTTATATATGACTCTCCACTTATTTGATGAATATTTTTTCCCAAAGGTGTCAAGAAGATAAGAACTTTTGATAAAGTGGCAAAAGGGCCAGACTTTTTAACTGTTTAATCTTAAACTTTCTTAATTTGTTTCCTCATCTCTAATGTGAGGATAATAATACTTGCCCTGCTAAACAGTGTTTTGTGAGGTTACCCTGAGATGATACATGTGAACATGCTCTGAAAACCATAATGTCATACAGATGGAAGGTAGTATTTTTATTATTCATTATTAACATGCGGCCAGATTTGATATATAAATCATTAGATTTTTAAAAGTATCAATAACTTGTTTTTAAATCCTCACCTGAGGATATGTTTTTCCATTGATTTTTAGAGAGAGGAATGGAGAGAGAGAGAGAGAGAGAGAGAGAGAGTGTGAGAGAGAGAGAGAGAGAGAAACATCGATGTGAGAGAGAAACAATTGGCTGCCTTCCGTATGCTCCCCAAATGGGGATCCGAACCCTCAACCTAGTTATGTGCCTTGACTGGGAATCAAACCTCTCACTCTCTGGTGCACAGGATGACATTCCAACCAACTAAGCCACACCGGCCAGGTATCAATCACTTTTTAATATCTTGCATTAATCTTAATTATCAATAATTTTCTCCATTTTCAAACTCATGTGATCAGAAAAGTAATTTTTCAATTATCTTTAGTTTTATTGTATTTACAACAAAATAATAAAATAATCATTTTCCCATATAGGCAATTAAGGGTCAATTGCCAATTTCATCTACTTGGTTTGTCTCAGAAATTACCATAGAAACAAAATGATCTATTAGAAATTCTTATTTAATCTAAAAATATATGGCACGTGTATAACACATTTGAATGCATTCTCAACTTGTTTAAACCAACACCTTTTTCGAGTTCTTTTTCAAAGTTTTCCCCATGGGTTTTCTTTAAAAAGACAGTTTGAAGATCAGTCTGAATAATTATGACCAAATGACACAAAAGCCAAGAATGATTTCCAGTGGGAACTTGGTGAACTTAAAGGCTAATATTATTGTGAGCCTTCACTAAGAGGAAGAATAGGAGGGAAGAAGGACTAGCATAGAAAGGGGGAAAGAATAACTTAAGAAAATACTAAAACTTAAAAAAGGTAATGGGTAGCAAAGAACCCTATGACTTGGGCCTGTAAAGACTTTAGCCCACAACATGAGGAATTTAGCCCATCTCTATCACTGTAGCCCCCAGTAATTCTGGTTATTGCACTTCAAGGGCTTCAATTTCTTTAAGGCATCCAGCTTCTGCATTTGCATTATATTAAACATTATTGTTTGCAGCGTGTCTTTGCTGAGAACTTAGAGAATAATTTGTAGGAGGAGGAAGTGGCACTGAAAGGTAAAAATAAACAGAAAAGGAGAAAAAAAAAAAGTCTTTTTCATCTTTGAAATTACCCACGGAATAATAAAAGGTAAAAGAGACCTCACAGAGTCACTCAGTACAAATCCCTCATCATCTTAAGGTTGAAGGAACAGATCCAAGTGACACAGATAAACCAGTGTCAGAGCCAGGAAAACAATCAGTCCCATGTTCTTCCCATTGCACTAAGTTGACTCTCTTTTTTTTGTATCTTATTTTAGTCCTAAAACCAAAGATTATTTGCAGACATGAGATCAATGCTGCTGTCAACACAAGTCCTGAACTCTCAGATTTTTCTTGGTAACTTAAGAGTCAATGCTATCCCTAAAATAAAAATACAGGACAGAAATGGCCTGTCCATTTTTGTCATTTGATCCTTACAAAAACCTTTTGAGGCAAGTCAAGGAAGGTATTATTAACCTCATTTTAAAAGCGAGCAATTAAAACACAGAGAGGTCCCATGACTGGCCCAAGGTCATTTAGAGTCAGAATGAGGTAGGACTCTAACTCTATTCCAATTTATTCTGCCAAAGAGCAAGTTCCCTCAAAGTGCCCCAATCTGGCTTTTTATCCTCTTGAAGGGGTTCTCCATCCCAAGGTACCCCGTTCCAGTTTAGTGAAGTTTGGACATAACCACACACTGAGGGTACTCCTAGTTTGCATCTAGTTCTCACCTTTAAACTCGCAGTTTCTCACTCCTTCCCTTGGTACTGATCTTTATTTAAGCTCCTGTGTCTCTGTGGGTTATGGCCTTCAAGTCTCTCTCTAAAGCTCCACCCTCTCCAAAGAAGTCGCGTCCTCGGTATCCAAGGAAACCACCCAGCCTTTCCCACCTGGCCCCTTCCGCGCTTTCCATTGGCCAGCTGAACTTCCACGTAATCCATCTTTCCTTCCCTCCAATGGCTAGTGGTTTTGAGGCAAAGTACTCCCGCCTCCGAGCACAATCTATCTAACACCTGCTCTAACTCGCTTCCCACCCTGCACATTGCCTCCTGGGATATGTAGTTTCTGAGCCTCCCTGAACCCTCGCTGCTGGCTCCCTTTAGAACTACCTATCCCGTCTGCCTTTGCGAAAGGGGCGGTGGTAGGCGAGAAGTCCGGGTCCGTGAGGATACACACTTGAAATTGCAACTTCGCCGCTGAGGCGTGTGCGGTGGAGGTGTCAATTCCTAGAGACACTGAGCCGTCTTGCTCTGCTTCAGCAGATCCCCGCAAACGTCTCTCTTTTGACCTGAGCCGGCGCCGTACCAAGTCGCCTGGTGGTGGTGAGACCGGGCCTGTGGCTGAAGTGATCTGAGAGCGTGAGAGGGGCGCGCCATGTTCGCCCCCCGCTTGGGCCGGGGGCTCGGCTGCCTCCGGCTCGGTCACCTCCGAGTGCGGGCGGGCGAGGCTGCTGGGCGCTGGGCATGCGGGGCGTGTCAGGCCCGGCTGCACGGCTCGGGTGGCGGCGAGCGCCGGCCGGGGTCCGAGCCGGAGGTCTCGCCGCCGGGCCCCGCGCGCCGAACGCTGAAGGAGTGGGCGCTGCCGGTGAGCCCGTTCGGTCGGCTGCGGGCGCGGCTGCCGTGCCACCTGGCCGTGCGGCCCCTGGACCCCCTCGCCTACCCGGACGCCGACCGCGTGCTGGTCGCCGTGAGTGGACTGGAGGGCGGGGCGCAGGACCTGGCCGGCCTGCGCGTTCAGTACGACGAGGAGTTGAAGGAGGTGGCCGTGGTGTCTGACACCATTGACCCCCAGGCGTCCGTGGAGGTGAACGCGCCCCTGAAGTTTGGCAAGTGAAGTGAAGTGAAAGCGGGTTTGGGTCCCAGGCCGACGTGCCCTTTTAGTGGGTCCCTTTGGGTCTGACTTTCTAACCTAATTTACGGCTGTCCCCTTCACAACCTTCCTTTTTTTTTTTTTCCTGTTCTACTCTGAGTATTCCAGTGCTAGTTACAAATTCGTTTCCCAGCCATAGAAGTTTTAAAAAATCGAATGGAAACATGATTTGGATTCATCTAAGTCAGATGACACTTACGGAGCCCCTTACGTTCTTCTTTGGCACTTCGTTCCTATCTCTGTCACTGCACCTTGTCAGTAGAGAAAAAGGGTTTACTTTTCAAGGTTCATGTTTCTTGATAACCCCTTCAGTGGTATGGCAGTCCATCCACATTTCCCCTTGCTTTTGGGTCTGTCCCCAAGCAGCCCCCGGATATTGGATGCTCCATCGCTAACCTGGACCAAGTGTTTGGTTTCAGATAGGCACCCAGCTTCTTACTGATAACACCTCCAATCATTTTGGCTTCAGTGCATGTTCCGTGAGTAGCAGGTTTTGAAGAAAAACACATAGGAAGACAGCCTGGGAAACTTCAGTTGGTCATGCCTGCAAGATTTGTTTCCTAAGTGTTTGGATTGCACGTTATTTCTCAAATGCAAGCCAACACTTTCCCAGGAAAGTCTCCCCGGGGTTCTCCTTCCTGAGACGGAGGGATACTGTTGATGATCAAACTAGCGGCGAACACTTAAAAAATAATCTAAGCTTTACAATTGAATTTATAAAAGTAGATAACTGTTATTGTCACCATTTCACATAAGGAAGTTGAGAGATAGCAAGGTTCATAAAGTATGTACTTATTGTGGGTGAACAAATAGGAAAAATTGCATGCCTTCATGAAATGTATTATATTCTAGTGGGGTCAGATCAAGAAATATGCCTGTCCGCTCTCGGATACAAAAGTGGTGGAATGCGGATTTTAACTGGTGGGCGTCTGCTGAACCACTATGCTTTATTACTTCTCACCTTCTTCTAACTAGCTTAGATGAATAAGAGACCCTTGACCTCAAAATGTAACAGTCTGGGGTGGGGCAGATCGTAGTACAAAATAGACTTGGGTATTGAAATAGAGACACACAAAATTTTATGTCAGCACAGATAAAAATGGAACTTACCTGTGTTGGTGATCCCAAACCTCATGATTTGTTGATTCCTCTTTTTAGAGCGAGAACCCCATTTCCAATGGACTGTTTCCATATGTCGATTGCATGGGCCCCTTAAATCAACATGATTCAATTTTTTTCATACTTGTTCCTCCAATTTGTCTAGACCCATTTGGTCTAGAATGGGTAAGAGTAGCATTACTGCCGTTCAGTGTCTAGCCCGAACTCTACCTACCTAGTGAAGTGAAAACTGTTTCCTTTTTTCCCTATCAACCGCTGCCTTAGATCAAGCCTTAGGTTGTAACACAACTGAGTAAAAAATTTGCAGTTATGTTTGCATCCATGGAAGTAGGAGGTAAAATTGTCTTATTATATATTTTAGATTAATCCCAACCAAAATATTGCTGTTATTTTAAGCCTTTAAAGAGTAAAGACTGCAATATACACAACTGTAGAAATTGATTTTTTATGCTATAACTATTGAAATTGTGGTATCATAACCCCAGTATTTTGTGTTTGGGGCAACATAGTGCTTATTTCGCTAATCTAGTTTAAGGGAAATCATCAATATTTTTTTGAATTAGGTATTAAATATCAGTGTTTATTTTTTGTACAGAGATAACCACGATTACATCTTAAATTAATAGCCAAGAGTGGCACCTGTGACTTTTTATTTTCCAATTTTCTTTGGATAATACTGTTATTTATCCACAATTTTGAGATTTTAATACAGCATATTACTAGGTTTTTCCAAGTTGTTCCCATTTTTTTATTACTGAAAATACCTGGTAATGTAGCTGCATGCTAATATCCTCTCTTTTAGATACAAAAGATTAGAGATAAGATTTTGAAATAGTAAGTCATGATCATATATGCTAATCCACACTACTGAAAAATGCTTTTAATTTGGGAACAAATTTTTGAAATTTCATGAATATAAGGAAGAGTAGGCTAACTGACTTATCTAGTTTATCATAATGACTTGTTAACTTGCTGTATTCTTACTAGAACTGTGTGTGTGTGTTTTCTCATTGGGAAAGAAGCTTCTATGATCTTTCCCAGGAGTTCCTTTAAGATTTGGAGTTTAAGGCCTCCTTCACTTCCCTTCCACATTACTTTCTCTCTTTAGATGACATTGGCTAACAGAAATAACTGCTCTTTTAATAAGAACTGGCAGAAAAAGGTATTACATTTGGTCCTGTTGCCATGGTGGAGGCCCCTTACCTTTAGAGAGAGAGACTGCTGACAACTGTGCTCTCTCCAGGGTTCAGTAATATTGTGAACTTAACTGAGGACCTGGATTTCTAGGGGGTATTAAAACGCTTTGGAGCCCATTAACCATCGTACTAACTTGTATTTTCTTTTTTCATTTCTAGATTTGAATATCAAGTCTTCAGGGTCTGGCTGTATAAAAGTCCAAAATATTGAGTGTGATAATTGCAAAATTGAAACTGAGCAGGGGACTAGCATCTTACAGTCTGTTAAGGTATAAGCATATTTATAATTTTGTGTCATCATTATTTAAAAAACACACACCTTAAACTATGCACTGCAGTATCAGACTAAAGCTGCTATTCTGAATATCATTTATTATGAATATTAAGTATAATTTATTTATCACTCAAATTACTTGCAAAAAATTTCCATTGAAGTCAGTTCTGTTCTGAAAGTATAGAGGTTGTAGCAGCTTTGAAGGTTTTTTCCTCATATTCCTTTTAGATTTCATTTTGAATTCTACAATGAAACTAATAGTACATTTAAAGAATATTAGGTTAATCCTTGAGTTATCTCCTTTTCATCAAGGAAGAAATTATGAGGCACTAAGAGATTGAGGAACTCATTTAGGTTTACATAGCTGATAAATTGAGCTGAGATTTGAACTTGGGTCTTTCTGATTTCCAAGCTCATAATATTTCCACTTTTCTTTATTGTCCAAGCAAAATGTATGGCAATACTACATTTATTCAGCATTCTTAGAGTATAACTAAGAAAATATTTTAGGCAGTAGACCCTTAACTCATTGAATGCCACACATTTGCATTGTTTAAGTGCAGTATAATATTGATCTTATACTAAATAGTTAATGATATAAACATTTATTTTACCTATTTTGTTTTAAATATTTTTAAAATTTTTATAATCTGCTTCACATTTTTGGAGGGGAATTAAATAAGCTTTAAATTATAAGACTAGCCCAACGTTTTTGAGCCTTCACCTCTTTGAAAATGTGATGATTGTCTCAGAAAAAAAAATACACATATATATGAAATTTTGCTTACAATTTCATAAGTTTCACTGACTCTAGAAATTCAGTGTAGGCTTGGTTAAAAACTCTTGATTTAAAATATTAGTTGTTTTGGAGATACTATTTTCTAATGTTCATAAATTATCTGCTTGATAAAGACTATATTATATGCCACTTGACTTCAGACTCATATGGACATGAAGTAGTCTATTATGCTATAATATAGAAAAACTTGTAAGAATGATTCATTTTGCCCTTTTCACTAAATTTAAAAAAAATAATAATTTCTGGTCTAAGGTTTTACAATTCCCCCCCCCCCCCCCCCCCCCCCCCCCCCCCCCCCGCCTGAATAAAGCAACCACAAGGTAAGTGGTGGTTTTGCATTTTTTTTACTCCCTATGTTTTAGGCACTCTATTGCTGGTCATATTGGTGAGTTTGCTTTTGCTATTTTTTTTTCTCTACTATTTACCTATTCTTTTTTGTTGTTAATCCTCACCAGAGGATATTTTTTCTGTTGATTTTTAGAGAGAGTATAAAGGACTGGGAGAGAGACAGATAGAAACATTGATGTGCTAAGACACATCAATTGGTTGCCTTGCGCATGTGCCCCAATGGGGCCAGGGAATCAAACCTGCAACTCAGGTATGCGCCCTGGGTCAGAATTGAACCCAGGACCCCTAGGTGTGCAGACAGATGCTGCAACCACTGAGCCATGCTGGCTAGGGCATATTTACCTATATATTTCTCTTTATAATTGTGGCAGAAATGAAGACATATGTAAATGATTAAGGTAAAGAAGCTACTCTAATAAATAGACCAAACATCTACTGGTTCATATACAACTATAATTTATTTCTCACTTGTGTCCAAAAGCGTGGGTGGCTTTTTTGTATTCAGTGATTCTAGGTTCCTTCCATCTTCTGGCTCTACCATCTCTTAGAGCCTTCTTATAACCCACACTCATCTGGTGGAAGGGGCAGAGCATGGAGAAAACACATCAACTCTTCTAAAAGCACAAGCCTGGAAATTGCACTTATATTCTCTTATCAAGAATTTAGCAACACGTAAGCGACAATCTCTTCATGAGCCCAGCTATACTCCTCTATTACTTTGGGGAGGAAAGTGGATTTTTGTGGACCAGTAGTAGTTTCTGCCACAGTTGACAAATGTGACATCAAATTACACACACTCTCTCTCACTCTTTTTGTTTTTTGTTTTTAATCTGGCAGAGGAGGCAATTTGTGACTGCTGTTTTATTTGTGCTTAGAGGAATTTTCACTTAATTCCAGTTTCTGAGTGCTATGCTATAAAGTTTAACAGTCAGTGGGCTGTTATACTAAGTGTAAATACAGTATAACCTTCAGATGAACCCAGCCATAAGAGTGTGAGTTTTGAAATTATATAGAACTTAATTCTGTTAAGGTTTTATTTTTTTCTAACCATGTCACCTGATACAATTATTTAACTTTTCTGATTCTTGGATTTCTCCTGTAAAATGGGGAAAATATGGTACCTATTTCTCTGAGTTGTTGTGAGGATTAAATGATAATTAATGTAAAGTAGTGAACATTGTATTTTGATGCAAAGAATTGCCAGATAAGTGCTAAATGTTCTTATTAATAATGACGAATATTAATAACAATGAAGAGTAGCAGTGGTTATTGTTGTCATCCTCCTCATCATTTATGTGTTGTTAGCCCGTGAGTGGTCTTTGATTCCCAAGTTCTTTTTCAGTGAAGCTACTGGAATGCCCAGGTAGCTCTTTTTCCCCTTTGAATCCACATGGCTTATTTAATCTCCTTAAAGCAGTTGACATTCCTTTTTACTTGATGTTATTATTCCAAACAGTGCATTTCTATTTAATTCCTGGTTCCTCTTTTCTGCTTTATTATTTAAAAAGAAATGTGTAACATGATAGAAATCTTATTAGTATAAGTCAAATTTATTCTCTCTTTTTCTCTATGTATTTTTGTATTTGTCTTTCAGAGTCAAAAATTACGTGTTCAAACTAAAGGAGGCAAAGTGATCTGTCTGGGAACAATTTATGGAAATATAGATATTCATGCATCAGATAAAAGTGTAAGATTGACACTTTTTTTTAAAGTAATTTCAGCTTTACATCAAGTTGGCTCAAACAGTGGGTAGGTTCTACCAAATTTGTGGCATAACATTCTCTTTTACTGTATTTTAATTCATTAGTAAATTCAAATTTCAAATTAAGGTGATTAAATGTTATGAAATTTAAATTTTAGTTTGTGATTTAATTTTTTGACAGTTATTTAGTTCCTTATTTAGAATCAATAATATCTTTAAATACTCATATTTTATTCTAGTTCTGAAGAGATTTTTATGATCATGGATTAAAATGGATTATTAAATAATACCACCATAACTGGGATTAAATTCTTATGTGTTAGGTTTATTTGAGTATTTTTCCAAAACCTGTTTACTTTGCTTTTAGGCAATTGAAGGATGATTTTCAAAATTCAACTTTCTTCAGTATTTTCCACAAGATGGCACCACTAGATAGCATAGCATTACTGTTCTCAAAAATTTTTATTAGCCATATGGATTTTGGTTGTTATTTTTTAATCAACTTTTGTTGCTTTCTGTGATTTAACATAGTATTAAGAGTAAAGGTATAATTTTGAAGTATGAATTGTCATAAAATTTATAAACATGATAAAGTTTTAAATCTTTGAGAAACATATAAATCACCTTTTGTTCTGCACTTACACAGTTTGCAAGGCTCTTTTGTTATACAATTGTTAAAATCCATACTCAGTTTTATTCTCAGACTAGAGGCCCGATGCACGAAATTCATGCACGGGTAGGGTCTCTAGGCCTGGCCAGTGATCAGGGCCGATCGGGGCCTTCCTTCCCCCAGCTGCCGGCTGCTGGCCAGGGCCTTCCTTCCCCCAGCTGCCGGCTGCTGGCCAGGGCCTTCCTTCCCCCAGCTGCCGGCTGCTGGCCAGGGCCTTCCTTCCCCCAGCTGCCGGCTGCTGGCCAGGGCCTTCCTTCCCCCAGCTGCTGGCTGCTGGCCAGGGCCTTCCTTCGTTTCGCGCCGTCCCCTGGTGGTCAATGCACGTCATAGTAAGTGGTCAAACTCACAGTTGGTCGAACTCCTGAGGGGACAATTTGCATATTAGCCTTTTATATAGGATAATTGGTAGGGAGGAGTTGTGAATATATCTTATACGTAGATTACTGTTAGCATAATTAAGCATGGTAGATTATAACACTGTTTCTACTGTTGTCACTTTTAATTTCTGTCTTTAACCTGTGAGAGACTTTAAACCCAAACATTTACATTTATTCTTTAAAGTAAACTAGTATTGAAAGACACTGCCTTGCCTTACGTAGCAGCTCTTTTGAGATGGCATTTAGTTTCATCTCTCAAATTGCTGTGGTCTTACAGGTACAAAAGGGAAATTGTACAACTTTATAGTTCCTTCAGACTCTGTCCTTTAAATGAAAGCTCATGCTATCTGAAATGATCTAAATTACCAGAATATTACATACTGACATTCAAATATAAGTATCAAAGAAGAATTTATTTATTTATTTATTTTTTTAAAGCAGTGTTTTTTGTGTGTGTTTTTTTAAAAATATATTTTATTGATTTTTTACAGAGAGGAAGGGAGAGGGATAGAGAGCTAGAAACATCAATGAGAGAGAAACATCGACCAGCTGCCTCCTGTACACCCCCCACCGGGGATGTGCCCACAACCAAGGTACATGCCCTTGACCAGAATCGAACCTGGGACCCTTTAGTCCGCAGACCGACGCTCTATCCACTGAGCCAAACCTATTTCGGCTCAAAGAAGAATTTAAATTATCTCTTAATTATTTGCTATTTTGAATATTTTGGCTACTGTTTCCACTCATTATTTCTTTCTTTCAACTTGCATGGTTTATTGCATATTCATTTAGTCCTACTTTCTATTATACTATTTTGTTTTCTAGCTTGAGTTTTGTGTTGAATCAGTCTAGATATTTCTTTTTGACTTATAGTGTTCATTTTAAAGCATATTTCTAAGTTTAAGGAGTTTTATATAAAATAAATGCTTATGAAATACTAGAGGCCCAGTGCACGAAATTCGTGCACTGGGGGGCGTGGGGGGGGTGTGCCCCTCAGCCCAATCTGCACCCTCTTCAATCTGGGACCCCTCAGGGGATGTCCAACTTCCAGCAGTCGGACATCCCTCTCACAATCCGGAACCGCTGGCTCCTAACCACTCACCTGCCTGCCTGCCTGATTGTCCCTAACCCCACTGCCTGCCTGCCTGTTCGCCCCTACCTTGATCTCCTGCCAGCCTGATTGCCCCTACCTTGCCCTCCCCTATCAGCCTGATCACCCCAAACTGCCTGTGCCTTGGCCCCCAGTCTGGCCTCCCTCTGGAGGCACCACCCCCATAACCCCAATGCTGCTGCCACTGCAGCTGGTTATGGCTGCCTGAGCCTTGGCCTTTGTAGCCACTGCGGCTTTGTCTGGAAAGATGTCCAGAAGACAACCACTCTAATTAGCATATTACCCTTTTATTAGTATAGATTTGGGGACCATTACAACCACGCAGAACTTGAAGAAAACACATGGCCCTTGTCAGTTTGGCTTAATGGAGAGAGCATCGGCCTGTGGACTGAAGAGTCCAGGTTTGATTCTGATCAGGGGCACACATGCCTGGGTTTCAGGCTCAATCCCCAGTAGGGGGCCTGTGGGCGGCAGCTGATCAGTGATTCTTTTTTTTTTTTTAAATATATTTTATTGATTTTTCACAGAGAGGAAGGGAGAGGGATAGAGAGCTAGAAACATGGATGAGAGAGAAACATCGACCAGCTGCTTCCTGCACACCCCCCACCGGGATATGTGCTAGCAACCAATGTACATGCCCTTAACCGGAATCGAACCTGGGACCTTCCAGTCCGCAGACCGACGCTCTATCCACTGAGCCAAACCGGTTTCGGCTGATCAGTGATTCTTATCATTGATGTTTCTATCTCTCTCTCCCTTTCCCTTTCTGAAATTTTAAAAATATATATTTTTTAAAGAAAAGACATGATCTTCACTTTGGGCTTTGTCATCTTACAATATCCTTTGTGCAGTGTTTTAACTTCCCTCAACTTTCCTTTACCCACCTTTAAAGTGCAATCTATTTTGGGGAAGATGATCAGGAAAGTGATTCCAATGGGTAGAATCACTGGAGGGGATGGGTCATGAAGATATTTAAAAATTGAGCATGGTGATGGTTGTACCACTCTGAATTTACTTTAAAAAACCAGTTCATTGTACACTTTAGGTGACATGTACAGTATATGGGTTATATCTCAACAAAGCTGTTCTTTTATTTCTTTTTAAATAAAGACCAGTCTTATAATCAATTGCAGATGTTTTCATAGGCCCCTCAAGATTTGCTCACCATGTCCCAAATCACGGCTGTGATTCCCAGTTGCCTCCAGTCCTGGTGGATCTGGATGGTGTGGTTTGCAAAGGAGAAGGTGGCAAGAGGCTTATGGAATTTCGGCAACCCCATTCCCCCGGTCTCCTCATAGGGCACCAGGGCCATTCCCACTGTGCCAGCTCTGCTCCCTTTAACCTGTTGGGCAAAAGAATCCTGCGTGCTCTGGCCAGAAAGTGCATTCTTTCTTAGGTGGCCCGGATGCTTTTTTTAAGGTCGTTTTATGGATTCAAAAGAATAAACAGAGATGTGGAAAGCTTTTGTCAAAATCCTTTTACATGGTTCTTCCAGTCTCATGGGAAATGAGATGTGGCTCTGAATTCATCCCAAAGTGTGTCTTTGGGCAAAAGCACCCAGAACGGCACAACTCCTGCAGAATGCCCCACACACTTTGCTGTCAGGACTCAGGGGGGCTTGAGGGTGAGCAAGGCGGCGGTGCCAGCACAGGACCTGGGAGAAGGTAGCGCTTTCTACACTGCCCAGGCCACGTGGACTACAGCAGTACCCGCCCAGGTGGGCAGGGTGTTTCTGCTGTTTTGTTTTGGTCTGGCCTCCACCCCGTCGGCCATGGACCTGTGCCTGCACCGAGACTGAATGGTTTGATGGCCCTACTTTTTAGTGGACAGTGGATGCACTCCCAGAGACTGGCAGTTAGACTCTGGCGGCTTCTGAGTCCCTTGCGGGGAGAGCCCGGCCCTAGGTCAAGAACAGACTCAGGCGTCCTCGGCCAGGAGGCCTCCTTGGGCTAGGGGCCGCCACAGTTGGAAGGCTGGCCATGACCCCAATCCTGGCAGGGGTCTCCTCTGGGGTGCTGGCATGCCTGGGCTAGGGCTGCGGGCAGTTTAGAGGCTGGTCACGCCCCCGATCCTGGTGGGGATCTCCTCTGGGGCGCTGGCAGGCCTGGGTTAGGGTCACTGGCGGTTTGGAGGTTTGGAGGCCGGTCACGTCCCCGATCCTGGTGGGGGTCTCCTCTGGGGTGCTGGCAGGCCTGGGCTAATGGCCACCCTGGTTTAGAGACTGGTCAAGCCCCCGATCCTGGTGGGGGTCTCCTCTGGGGCGCTGGCAGGCCTGGGCTCTGGCGCCGCAAAGGGAGAGGTTCCTGAACCTGCTTCCCACACACCTAGGCTAGGATACATCTTGTAGGAGGCGGCTTCAATGCCGGGGGTCGGTGACCAGGTCCTCCGGAGCCTCGCTTTCTGGGCTGCAGTCCCACGTCTCCCAGTGCCCCAGCCTCGGATGCGCCCACGCAGTTGCCCCCACCACCAGCCACCTCAGCGCAGGCCACAGCAGCTGAAGCCAGCCTCTTGGAAGCCAGGCCACCACACCCACCACCCCTAGTAGCTCTCTGCTGCTCGCTCTCTGTGCCCTGTCCACTGGGGTGGGGGAGTGCTCCCAGCCCAGAGGCCCTCCCTCCCTCCGCAGCCTGGCTTGGGAAGCTGGCCTCATGCTGGGGCTACTATGCCAGCATGCCCACTCGGCTACTATGGGTGCGACACAGGCCCCACGGAGGCCAACCTGGAGAACGTGGACCCCAGCTCTGCATCCGGCTGCTGCAGATGGCCTCGGTGGTCAACTACCACCTGCTCCTTCCACTGGCCCCATTGATCCCTCTCAGCACCAGCCATTTAGGCCAGGGTGGCGATCACCCGGGGACCCCCGCCCCGGAGGCGCCTGGCTGTGCCCGGCCACGCCCCCCCAGATCACGATCCGCCCCGGGACCCCCGGGAGGCTTCTGGCTATGCCCGGCCACGCCCCCCCGTCACGATCTTCACCGGGTCCCCGGGGAGGCTGCTGTTTGTGCCCGGCCACGCCCCCCCAGGTCGCGATCCAGCCGGGGACCCCCGGGAGGCTGCTGGCTGTGCCCGGCCACGCCCTCCCGGGAGGCTGCTGGCTGTGCCCGGCCACGCCCCCCCGGGAGGCTGCTGGCTGTGCCCGGCCACGCCCCCCCGGGAGGCTGCTGGCTGTGCCCGGCCACGCCCCCCCGGGAGGCTGCTGGCTGTGCCCGGCCACGCCCCCCCCGGGAGGCTGCTGGCTGTGCCCGGCCACGCCCCCCCAGGTCGCGATCCAGCCGGGGACCCCCGGGAGGCTGCTGGCTGTGCCCGGCCACGCCCCCCCGGGTCGCGATCCGCACCGGGGACCCCCGGGAGGCTGCTGGCTGTGCCCGGCCACGCCCCCCCCGGGAGGCTGCTGGCTGTGCCCGGCCACGCCCCCCCGGGAGGCTGCTGGCTGTGCCCGGCCACGCCCCCCCGGGTCGCGCTCCAGCCGGGGACCCCCGGGAGGCTGCTGGCTGTGCCCGGCCACGCCCCCCGGGTGGCGATCCGCACTGGGGACCCCCGGGAGGCTGCTGGCTGTGCCCGGCCACGCCCCCCCGGTGGCGATCCGCACCAGGGACCCCCGGGAGGCTGCTGGCTGTGCCCGGCCACGCCCCCCCGGGTCGCGATCCAGCCGGGGACCCCCGGGAGGCTGCTGGCTATGCCCGGCCACGCCCCCCCGGGTGGCGATCGCCGCCTGGATCACCCCGGGAGGCTGCTGGCTGGGCCCGGCCACGCCCCCCGAATGGCGATCCATACCGGGGACCCCCGGGAGGCTGCTGGCTGGGCCCGGCCATGCCCCCCCGGGTGGCGATCGCCGCCTGGATCACCCCGGGAGGCTGCTGGCTGGGCCCGGCCACGCCCCCCCAGGTGGCGATCGCCACTCGGGACCCCCGGGAATAAGAGGATTGGGCGCCGCCATCTTGGTCTTCTCAACAGCCGGAAAGGCCACCTGGAGTCCCGCCCCCAGCCTCTCGCAGGCCCAATCATGGGCATAGCGGAGGTGCGGTCAATTTGCATGTTTCTCTATTATAAGGTAAGATGTTAACTTTTAATATACTACTTTCACAGACATGTACTTTGCATATTTGAGAAGCGGCATTGTGAATTGGTTAAGAGCACAGAATTAAGAACAAAACTACTTGGGTTTCAATTCTGGTTCAGCTACTTACTAAGCTCTTTAACTTCAGATAAATTACTTATCTCTACATATCCACTTTTTCTGGAAAATGGAATAATAGTAATGTACTTCATTCTGAGGGTTGTTATGAGGATTAAATGAGTTAATACAGATAAAGTACTTAAAATGATGTCTGGCAGGTAGCTAATGATAAAATAGTGTTTATTATAATGATGGTGATAAAGGTAAATGAAACACATTTAACAAAGACAACTTGACCAGTCCTGGATCTACCAGTTAACTTTATTGAGACTTCATTATTCGTAAAACAGAGATGTTATTATTTGTTTTCCCAGTCAACAAGATTATGAGAATCAAATGAGCTCTAAAAATACTTAACAGCATTCTTTACATGTTATTTTATATGGAGTTGCTGTTTTTAAATTATATCATTAATTTCAGTACCCTAATTTTGGTACAGAGAAGATAGAAATTCATATGATTGGTGGATAAATTAATGACATGGTTGTTAGTTGACCTCTCTTTGTAGATTGGACTACAAAGCTACAGTGCTTCTTTAAAACTTGGTTTTCATTACATGTAATGTTGATCTATGATAACTAAACTTATGAAAAGTTTTCCTCATTTTCTTAGAAAAGAAAATTAATTATAGTAATATCTCTGTCAGGAAGGTATTGATTTTGGGATCTATTTTTTCTCTTTAAATAGGTATTTTCTATTAACAAGCAAGCTATATAGTTTAATTCAAAGAGTCAACTTATGATTTGTTTCATTACCATCAATAACTGTAAATCAGAGCCTCAATATTTTGCTGTAAACGGTGGTGTCCTAAGTTTAATTGTTCTAGTTATTACCTGATATAGTGCATTATATTAGTGAATTTTGAATTTGTTTGAAATTAATTGTATAGAATAATCAGTTAAAATTACTATATTCTGGTGGGGGAAGTGTACTTTCATTTGCTTTCATTTGCTTTGGTGGGGCAGTGGAGGATATATTTCTAGTTCCTGTTTAATGAACAAAGTAAATCCTTGGCATTTTCCAAATATTCATAGAGTCTCTTAAAGGCTATTTGGTTGTGGAGAGAATCTAATCAAAAGTGCCTCTTTGCCAGTTCAATTAAGCTTCAAATATTCTCTCAATGTTTATCTATTTATCTTTTGGTGTTCCCTAAAACAGCTTCTGTATCTGTAAAAAGCTGGAGTATTCCTACTTGCTATCTACTTTGTGGAAACTTGGAAAATTTAAAACCATGCATAAGGCAACGTTTCATGAAGAAACTTTGTAGGTAAAAGATAAATTTTTCAGGAATTGTATACCTTTACTATAACACTGAAGAATGCCAAACATTGTATTCTCACAAATTTGAATATATCTATCTTTGGTTGATAGAATTATTGAAACTAAATTTAAAGTAAAAATTTCTGTGAAATCAAAATTAGCTTAGAACAAACTGTAGTAGGTAAAAAGCAGTTGGGTGTGTATTATCCTATATAATAAAAGGCTAATATGCAAATAGACCGAATGGCGGAATAACTGGTCGCTATGACGTGAACTGACCACCAGGGGCCAGGCACTCAATTCAGGAGCTGCCCCCTGGTGGTCAGTGTGCTCCCACAGGGGAAGTGCTGCTCAGCCAGAAGCCCTGAGCTGGGCTCACGGCTGGTGAGCACAGCAGCTGTGGCGGGAGCCTCTTCCGCCTCTGTGGCAGCACTAAGGATGTCTGACTGTCAGACATCCCCTAAGGGCTTCCAGACTGCGAGAGGGTACAGGCCGGGCTAAGAGACCCTCCCGAGTACACAAATTTTATGCACCAGGCCTCTAGTATAAAAGTCCATTAAAAAAAAAGCTATAGAAAAAGAAGAACAATGTTGGAGGGATCATAATACCAGATATCAAGCTATACTACAAAGCCATTGTTCTCAAAACTGCGTGCACTGGCACAAGAACAGACATATAGACCAATGGAACAGAACAGAGAACCCAGAAGCTGACACAAGCCATTATGCTCAATTAATATTTGACAAAGGAGGCAAGACCATACAATGGAATCAAGACAGTCTCTTCAATAAATGGTGTTGGGAAAACTGGACAGATACTTGCAAAAAAAGGAAACTAGACCACCAACTTACACCATAAATAAAAATAAACTCAAAATGGATAAAGGACTTAAACATAGAATGGGAAACCATAAAAATCTTAGAAGAAGCCATAGGCAGCAAAATAGCAGACATTTGTCATAGCAATGTATTTAACGATACAGCTCCTAGGGCAATGGAAACCAAGGAGAAAATAAACACATGGGACTACAAAAAAATAAAAAGCTTCTGCACAGCAAAAGAAACCATCAGCAAAACAACAAGAAAGTCCACTGCATGGGAGAATATATTTGCAATGTTATCTCCGATAAGGGTTTAATCTCCAACATTTACAGGGAACTCATACAACTTAACAAAAGGAAGATAACCCAATCAAAAAATGGGCAAAGGACCTAAATAGACACTTTTTGTAAGAGGACATACAGAAGGCCAAGAGACATATGAAAACATGCTCACAGTCACTAATCATCCAAGAGATGCAAATCAAAACAACAATGAGGTACCATCTCACACCTGTCAGAATGGCTATCATCAACAAATCAACGACCGACAAGTGCTGAAGAGGATGTGGAGAAAAAGGAACCCTCGTGCGCTGCTGGTGGGAATGCAGACTGGTGCAGCCACTGTGGAGAACAGTATGGCATTTCCTCAAAAAAATTAAAAATGGAACTGCCATTTGACCCAGTAATACCACTTCTAGGAATATATCCCAAGAAAACAGAAACACCAATCAGAAAGGATATATGCACCCCTATGTTCATAGCAGCACAATTTACAATAGCTAAGATTTGGAAACAGCCTAAATGCCCATCAGCAGATGAGTGGATTAGAAAACTGTGGTACATCTACACAATGGAATACTATGCTGCTATAAAAAAGAAGGAATTCTTACCATTTGCAGCAGAATGGATGGAACTGGAGAGCATTATGCTAAGTGAAATAAACCAGTCAGTGAAAGAAAAATACCACACGATCTTATTTATTTATGGATAATAAAAAAATTATAAACTGATGAACAAAAATAGATACAGAGGCAGAGAAGCATCGAACACAGTCAAACTACAGCTGGATGGCTGGGTTGGGGTGGGGAGGTAAGAGTTCAACCAAAGGACTTGTATGCATGCATATAAACCTAACCAGTAGACGCAAGACACTGGGAGGGCGGTGAGGACATGTGCGGGGGGAGGGGGGCGAGTTAGGGGGTAGGGGAAGTTGGGGGAAGGTCAATTGGGAAAACAAAGGAGACATATGTACTATTATTTGTAATACTTTAAACAATAAAAGAAAGAAAGAAAAAGAAAGCTGTGTATTTCAAATCCAGAGGGCCAAGTGATTCTAATTTATTTCCGATAAGAACCGCAGGGTACTTTTCTTTCTCCTTTCATATTTGTATTTGTCTTCTCAAATTTTAGTATTCTTGAAACTCAATTCTTATTAAAAATATTTTGAATGCTTAACAGTTTTTGAAGGATATATTAGGAGCAGGTTACACTGATGCCCATGTGTTGAAAAACAATGATGTTCTTTCTTTAAACAACCCAATGTATACTTTAATTTGACCCTGGGCAAAACTGGCAAGCCTTCCTGGTGATCTCAGTTTCTATATTAACAATTTTATATTAACATTCATTTTATGCTTAAAAATATTTGTTTAAAATACTACAAAGATGATTTGTAATTCCATACTAGCTATCTTCATTTTATATTGTTCACAATATGTGAGACATAAATGCATACCACATTTTGCTAGGGAAACTTAGGGATAAATACAAAATTCCTTCCATTTTGTTCAGTGGAAAGCCACTGCCTTATTAGATGTAAAGTGGAAAAATTCTAAAAATAATAGTGCATTCACTGCATTAAACAACAAAATGAGAAAAATCATGATAGTCTAATAAAATCAGATAAAGTATGTGCTAAAATTCAAAATCCATTATGATTTCAATAGCAACAAAACAAATCTGAAGTATAAGAGGACTTATTTAATCTGATAAAAGAGATCAAAAAGGTATCTATAGCAAACATTCTACTTGATGCAATGTTGAAAGCTTTCCCTCTGAGAACAGGAATAAGATGAGAATTCTTGCTATCCCATGACGTCTATTCACCACTGAATTAAACTGTCACTTGTAGATAATATAATTATGCATGTAAAAACATGTTTTTAATTCAGATAGATTATTAAAATTAGTTTAGTGACGTTGTTGGGTTTAAGGTCAAATAAAAAAGCCAAATAAGGTCAAATGAAATTTAAAATATCTTTTATAGTAGAACTTAGAAATATCAAATAGGAATAAATATAACCAAATATGAAAAACTACATAGAAAATGTAAAACATTAAGATAAATTAAAGAAGATCTAAATAAATGAATATAATGGGTCTATTTCACATTCTACAAAGAGTACACTGTCACTCTTAATCTTGTAACTGATAGAGTTAGGAAATCAAAGCCAATAAAGTGATTGGGTACTAACTTTTTATGTAGTTACCTACTACTTCTGTAGATACCATTTTGGCTTTTTACTGGTATTTGTTTTATAATGAACTGATTTGAGTCTTTCTCTTACTAGACTGTGACCATAGATAAACTGCAGGGAAGTTCTGTTAATATATCTACTGAAGATGGTTTGCTGAAAGCCAAGTATCTTTACACAGAATCATCATTTCTATCTTCTGCTGCTGGGGATATTACATTAGGAAGTATTCATGGTAAGATGACAACGTCCTAATACTTCTCAGACTTTCCACATAATGTAAATTTTAAGAGATGACTATGTTTCTCTGTCATTAAAGGATCTGCCATTAGGAAGCTGGCCCTCTAAATGATTAATTACAGAGTAACCATCTTTTAAAACCATAAAATAAAATGACTTATAAGCTATTTAATTTGGGCAAGAAATTGAATATTATGCTGTTATACATGAAGGTAATAATGATTCTGATTTTTAATGAATTTTCTTATAAAAAGAAACCAGCAGTAAGGAAATATGTGCAGGAGATATTTAGAGGAAAGCACAAATAAATAAAAGCAGTGTTAAAGATAAAGATGGGTTGTGAGTGGTTGCTTTTATGTTATGATAGGGAAAGATAAGGATTAAATAAGTTAATGAAATATTTGTGTGGAATCTAATTATAGTAACTTAGTAATAAGTTACTAATTCTGACTAAAATATTTTATGTGTGTTAGTATTGGCACCAGGTCCTTTCAGTACCCTGCTATTTTCAGTTTTCTTTGATTAAATATCATCTCGTGACTCTCAAAACATGTCTCTGTGGACAAATAATATTACTTAGTTGATTCATTTTGTTGAAAGAAGAGAATATGTTGAAGAAATATGGCAAAGGTCGTGATGGTAATTTGTCACTCAGCATGCCTCTTAAATTTCCACATAACAGATGATTCAAGTTTAGGCATGTTTTCTAAAATATATATAGATAGAATTAAATGCCTTTTGGGCCATTTTCCAGGGAGTGTAGGCTGAAACATTTTCCATATATAGACAAATCATTTAACTTTTATAGGAAAGCTGAGTATTGGGATCTGTACACTTTGGCAAAACTTCCAGATTTTAGTAGTGAGCATGAATTATTAGGTGATACTAGAAAAGCATGGCTAGTGATAGCCAACCTGTGTAGCAGATTGACAAATAGTCTTACAGTTTAAAAAATCTTGCCCTAGCCATGTGGCTCAGTTAGTTGAGTATCATCCTGTGCAGTCAGGACACATGCCCAAGTTGCAGGTTCTATCCTGTATGAATGGCAACTGATAGCTGTTTCTCTCTCTCCTCTCCCTTCCTCTCTCTCTAAAATTAATAAAAACATGTTTTTTTAAATCTTAGGAAATGAGTGCTTACATTCTTGAAATAATTATTGAGCCTCAATTTAATAGTTGTACTTCATCAACCATTATTACAAAGTTAAGGTATTACTTAAACCCAAAATAGCTTAAGTCCAATAGAGCTATATCCATATAAAGCAAATAGTTTTGTTACTTATTCATTTATTTTTTACTCAGCTGTGCCTTGAATAGTTCTGATAATTTGTAACTTTTCATAATTTAACAATGACTTTTTCATAAGCATTGCATAAGTATTGTACTTAAGCCCTGCCTGGGTCTGTCAGTTGGTTGGAGCATCATCCCATGCACCAAAAAAGTTGGGGGTTTGATTCCTGGTCAGGGCACATACCTAGACTGTGGATTCCATCCCTGGATGGGGTGCATATGGGAGGGAACCATTGATGTTTCTCTCTCACATTAATCTATCTTCCTTCGTCCCCCCCTCCCTCCCCCCCTCCCTCCCTCCCTCCCTCCCTCCCTCCCTCCCTCCCTCCCTCCCTCCCTCCTTCCCTTCCTTCCTTCCTTCCTTCTAAAATCAATAAGCATATCCTCAGATGAAGATTTTTTAAAAAGTATTGTACTTAATGTATTGAGTAGCTTTTAATGGTAAAGCAATTCTTTATCAAGTCAGATTTAATTAACACCCATGATAAGAACACGGATCTCTGCAGTGCCGTGTTTATACCATGTTTATACTAAATTCATTAATTTTTAAATTTTGCTTTCTTTTAAGTTATATAATAATTGCACTTGGTACAGTTTGTCATTGATAGTTTACATGATACTAAAACAGATGCACAAAGGCAGTCCTCAAAATATTCTAGGTCTTTTGATTACTTAAAGTAGCTGAAATAAGGAAACAATTGTAGGGATAAAAGAGTTTATTATTCCTTAGTCTTTGTAAAGCCTTTTATATCTACTGACTTTACTATGAAGTTAAGTACCTTTCCTTGGGAGATTTAAATCTGGATCAGACCTAGATCATCTTTTGTCTTAGATGGGGTTTCTTGAAAGCAGACTCTCAGATGAAAATTAGAGTATAGCAATTTACTAGGGAGGCCTTCAATGCCATGAAGGAAGCCCAATTTCCATGGAAGTTGGACTGTGATGCAGTCTCAAAAACGCCAGGAATGAGCTCTGAAGCTGGGGTGATCCTCATAAATGTCTCAAGTTGGGGTAAGGAGAGCTGGACCTTTATATCCCCAATTATTATGTGACCGGATGGGGACTGAACCCAGAGCAGGTCTACCTCAGGCGGGCCTATAGTGTGTGGGTTATTGACTACCTGCAGGAAAGATTTCACATATGAATCCAGGTGATTTTGAGAGTACATTTATTGAAGCTGGGGACAGTGGAACAAAGGGAAGGACTTAAGGGTAGAAGAAGCAACAGGAGAGAGCCTACGTGATGCTCTGCTTTGGCTCCCTAGAAAGTGAGCCCCAAGACAGGGCTACTAATAGCTCACTGGGAAGTAAAAGGCACAGTGACAGAAGTGAGATAAGACAGAGCTGCCATTAGTTCACTGGAAAATCAGAGAAAAAGGGGGCTTAGAGACAGGTTCAGGTGGTAAGCTTAGGACGAGCTTCTGCTACCTGCTGCTCCCATGGTTGCAAGTCTCGTGGGGACCCTTAGAGTTTAGGAGAAAAGAAGTAAAAAATTCATGCCTGAGAAGGGGCATGGATGTGCTCCAAAGAGTGCCTGCCCAGCATCCTTTCTCTTGAGGATTTTTATTTCTCTTCTGGGGGCCAAAATCTTAGGGAAGGGTTTCAGCAGAATATTCATTAGCTTTCCAGGTGCGTTTTAAATATGCTGATACATCAAAATGAGTGTATAGTGGAGTTTGGGATTATTTTCTGATCAGCTTCACTCCTTTACTTTTATCTTGGGTCTGACTGCCTGTAATCGAGTTTTTTTGTGTGTGTGTGTTTTTTAAAATGTTTTTAATGTTTACATATTCATAGAAGAACATCTGGAGGAATATGTATCAAAGATTATCAGAGACTATCTCTGGGGGGATGGTTATACATATTTTTGTAATGTTTACATTTTTTTAAATATATTTTATTGATTTTTTTTTTTTTACAGAGGGGAAGAGAGAGGGATAGAGAGTTAGAAACATCGATGAGAGAGAAACATCGATCGGCTGCCTCTTGCACAACCCCCCCTGGGGATGTGCCCGCAACCAAGGTACATGCCCTTGACCGGAATCTAACCTGGGACCCTTGAGTCCGCAGGCCGATGCTCTATCCACTGAGCCAAACTGGTTTCGGCTGTAATCGAGTTTTTGATATTTGTTTCTCTGACTTCATCCATCCTTGGGTTTGGGTGGGACAAATAGCATTAATTTGGGTCTCTGTGTTCTATCTCCCTGATCAGGGTGATATAAGCTATTTATTCTCTGGTCAGAGAGGAGAGGTATCAACCATTTGTTCTCAAGTGCCCTTGGTTAGGGAAAATAAGGTCTTGTTGATTCACTAGCTGGCTATAAATTGGTTAATTTGTTTGGCCTTATTTAGTGATCTTGTCTCAGTTTCCACATTCTACTTGCCCAGGAATTTTCCTAGCTGCTTATTATCCTGCCTCAATTAGATGCAAGCTGCCTCAGAAATGAGTGTAATCTTGGGCCAAAAAGGCTATTTGAGCCCCTAAGAAGGCTGACAGCTGAGGGCTGTCTGCCAGCATTACTCCTAACAGTTAAGAAAATAAGCTCTTTGGTTACAAAGGGGTTCGGGATGATGAGTCACAGCATCCACTACAATTATATTTATTGATTTATTCAACACACAGTGTGGGGCAAAAGGAGGTTTACAGTTGTGACTACACGAAGCACAGTTTATTCTTGGTGTTTTTTTTTTTATTATTAATTATTGTATTATTTCCCATACTATGACTGTTAAACTTACTTTTATCCCACCCAGTATTTTCTAGTAGTGAGTAATGAGTGTAAGGTAATTAATGAGTAGTATATACTATTATTAAAGTTGCTTGAATCACAATTATTAAGTATTTATGCCTTCTAATAAAAAAGAAACTAGTTTATTCATTGATTCAACAAATATTCCCCACTGTTCTGGCACTGGAGGAGATCTAGTGAGAGAATAGGTACTTAGGTAGTTTGTTTTTAGATAAAAGATTTTGTTATAGTATACAATTTTGATTTCCTTCTAAGTTACCAAAATTAGATTGTAAGTATATTCTATTTTGCTATTTGAATATTTATGATTTTAAAGAATTTTATACATATACTAGAGGCCCAGTGCATGATTGAATCATGCACGTGTAGGGTCCCCTACACGATTTCGCTTTCGATTGCAGTGGAGCTGGGTGCCTGTCCGATGGTGCACCAGGCCTTTCGGAAGCCTCCGGCGGGGCGGAGGCTTCCGAAAGGCCTGGTGCCGGAGCGGACAGGCACCCAGCTCCCCCGCTTTTGATAGTCCGCAGCGGGACGTGAGCTCGCTGCCCCAGAGGCCCCTTCTGTTCCACAGCACAGCCATGGCGCAGACGCTGAGCTCGAGCCGCCACTGGCGATGCGAGCTCAGCGTCCCGCCGGCCCAATCAGCTATCCCGGCCACCCCGAGTCCTGCCCCCTGCGCCTCCCTCTGGCCCAATCCTGGGCGTAGCGGAGTGATGGTAATTTATATATTACCATTTTATTAGGTAGGATAGAGGCCTGGTACAGGGGTGGGGGCCAACTGGTTTGCCCTGAAGGGTGTCCCTGATCAGGATGGGGTTCCCTTGGGGCATGGGGTGGCCTGAGTGAGGGGCCTGTGGTGGTTTGCAGGCTGGCCACGCTTCCTGGCAACCCAAGCGGAGGCCCTGGTATCTGGAATTTATTTTCCTTCTACAATTGAAACTTTGTAGCCTGGAGCGGAGCCAAGCCTGGGGCTCCCTCCGCGGCGGCAGCCATTTGTGTTGGGGTTATAATTGAAACTTTGTTGCCTTAAGCAGGTGAGCCCGGCCAGGGTGTGCGGAAAGCTTTGCTTCCCCTGTTGCCGCTGGCAACCCTGGCCTGCTCTCTCAAGCTCCATTCTGATGCCATTTCTGTTTGAATTTCTTTACCTTCTATAATTGAAACTTTGTAGCTTGAGTGAAGGCTTAGGCCTGGCAAGGGCAGGCGGAAAGCTTGGCTTCCTCTGTTACCTAGGAAACCTTGCTCTCTGTGGCTGTAGCCATCTTGGTTGGGTTAATTTGCATACGCACTCTGATTGGATGGTGGGTGTGGCTTGTGGGCGTGGCTTGTGGGCGTGTCGGAGGTATGGTCAGTTTGCATATTTGTCTATTATTAGGTAGGATTATTAGGTAGGATGTGAAATATATTCACATGTATTTTAAATATATTTTTAAAATATAAATATATATATAGTTTTCTGACTCTTTGAGAGAGAAAGAAAAGCTTCCTTGAAATACCTTGTTGAGATTGGTTTTACTTATAACATAATTTAAACATATTGATTAGGTTTAATATGTAGGAATACTCATGACAGCTATTTTAGTGTTTTATATTTAAATTACTGTTTGGAATAAGTGATTAATTAATAAAATTTCATATTAAATACTTAGATTACATCTATAACTTAGGATCTTATTTTAGTTTTTGGGGGAACATACCTTGATAAGTAAATTGTTGAGTATTAGTTCTCTCATTTTCTCAGTACTTCAAAATTCCTTTGTTTCACCAAAGATTTAGCAGTTTGTACATGCTTAAACTCTTTTCTTAAATAACTACTGTGCCTTTTAGAAACTTGCACAGAGAAGTTATATTAACTATACACACCCAGTTGATAACTTTTAATTTATTTATTTTTAATCTTTTAAAAAATATATATTTTTATTGATTTCAGAGAGGAAGAGAGAGGGAGAGAGAGATAGAAACATCAGTGATAAGAGAGAATCATTGATTGGCTTGCCTCCTGCATGCCCCCTACTGGGGATTGAGCCTGCAACCTGAGCATGTGCCCTTGACTGGAATCGAACCTGGGACCCTCCAGTCTGCAGGCCAACGCTCTATCCACTGACCTAAACTAGCTAGGGCCAGTTGATAACTTTGATAGTACTGATAATTTCATAAAGAAATGTCCCAGTTTGCCTTAAGAAGGACATGTAGTCACTGGTGAATTTATAAATCTGCCTTGTAAATTTAGAAAGTCAGAAATAATATAAAATTTTAAAAGAAAGAAGCTTTTTATTGGAAGTTTTTAAACAACTATTCATGAAGTTTATGAAAATGTTTCATTTAAATTTTAGTATTAAGTCCATTGTAAAATTTTGGTTTATCATTTTGACCTATGATAATGTTATGTTAATGTTGAATCTGGACTTAAAACACTTTTATAGGAAATACTAGAAAGGAATTACGCTTCCCTTGTGGTATAGACAGCATAAATATTTTTTCAAGATTTAGACATGTGATACTAAATGTTGCTATTCCATGCCCTGTTTGGACTCAGCTTAGCTGCTTGGAGGGTCTCACTCCTTCTATAAAGGTGATGCTGCCATCTTCAGTGTGCGACTTCCAATCTTCCTTGAAAGGAGGAGAGATTGTAGAGTGTCGTGTCAGAAGATTCAGAAACCAGGCCTAGAAGTGCATACATTACTCCTGTCATATACTATGTTATAGTTCTGAGAACCATTATTTTCTTGAGATTGCTTTACTTTCATCATGAGTACTAATGATATACTCTTTAAGAAAGACCGTATTTTCATTAAAAAACAGTAAGTTTTTACTGCATTCATTGAAGATAGTAAAGCTCCTTTGCCTTGTTGAGTATGTGACTCGACTCACTAACTAAATGACTAACTATAAAACTATGTCATTGTTCTTTACGAATACTTACTTAAAATCACAAATATTAGGTGTCTGCTTCATCTTATTCTTGAAGTGTTCAGGAGTTGGAAGCAGTAAAGAGAATTCTGAGTGGAAACATCCAGTGTCTCACAATAGGTTAATTGTCCAAAGCATAGTTTTCATCTAGTGGTTGCCATTTCGAAATTCTTTGCCAACTCCTTCAGTGTAGGATAAAGTCAGTAGACTAGCATTCCATGATTCTGCTGCAGATTGATCTTTACTTCTTTTTCCAAACTAAATTTGAACATTTGTTCAAAAAAATAATCATGTTTACTGTGTACATATTGGGCACTGTGCTAAGCTCTCGAAATATAATGCTAAGTAAGATGTGATCCCTGTTCTCATAGACTTGCCTAATTGCTCCAGCCTAACTGACCCGCATGATTTAAACATAACATGTATAGTTTTGCCTTTTTATCTTTGCTTATGTAATTCTTTTTCCCAGAGAATCCTTCCCCTTCAGCATATTCAAATTTTATCCCTTTCAAATCTTAACTCTGGTAATACTCTCCAATATGACTATTGTCCCTGTGTATGTTAGGTCATTTTAGTCTCTTTTCTCTGAATGGCTCTGTCACCTAATTCATACTGTTCATTTATGAGGTTAATTTATAATTATTAATAAATACTAATTTTTAACTTTTAATGTGTGCATCCCCCCAGATATCCTATAAGGTTTTGGATGGCTAGTATGTCCTCTGCCCTCACCTCCATCCTCCATGATTCATGTCCTTCCCCTGTGCAAAATACACTCCTTTCCTTCCAGGGATCCCAAAAGTCACATTTCATTATACATCACCTCAGGGTCCAGAATCTCTGCATCAAAATCAGATCCAGTGTAGATGAGGCTACTCAGGTATAGTTACTTACTAGTAAGTACAAATCCTCCAGTACAGGAATACCTTGTTTTATTGTGATTTGCTTTATTGTGCTTCGTAAAATGTTGCCTGTTTTCTAAATTGAAGGTCAAACCCTCCGCCAGCAAAATGATTGCAACTCACTTTATTGCAATAATAGAGGCCCGGTGCATGAAATTCATGCACGGCGAGTGTGTGTCCCTCAGCCCAGCCTGCACCCTCTCCAATCTGGGACCCCTCGAGGGATGTCCGACTGCCCTTTTAGGCCAGGATCGGGCCTAAAAGGGCAGTTGGACATCCCTCTCACAATCCAGGACTGCTGGCTCCCAACTGGTTGCCTGCCTGCCTTCCTGATTGCCCCTAACCGCTTCTGCCTGCCAGCCTGATCAACCCCTAACCACTCCCCTGCCAGCCTGATGAATGCCTAACTGCTCCCCTGCCAGCCTGTTTGCCCCTAACTGCCCTCCCCTGTAGGCCTTGTCACTCCTTACTGCCCTCCCCTACAGGCCTGGTCACCCCTTACTGCCCGCCCCTGCAGGCCTGATCACACCTAACTGCCCTCCCCTGCAGGCCTGGCCCCCCCAAACTGCTCTCCCCTGCAGGCCTGGGTCCCCCCCCCCAACTTCCCTTCCCTGCAGGCCTGGTTGCCTCCAACTTCCCTCTTCTGCCGGCCTGGTCACCCCTACTTGCCCTCCCCTGCAGTCTTTTTTTTTTTTTTTTTTATACATTTTATTGATTTTTTACAGAGAGGAAGAGAGAGGGATAGAGAGTTAGAAGCATCGATGAGAGAGAAACATCGATCAGCTGCCTCCTGCACCCCTCCTACTGGGGATGTGCCTACAACCAAGGTACATGCCCCTGACCGGAATCGAACCTGGGACCTTTCAGTCCGCAGACCGACGCTCTATCCACTGAGCCAAACCGGTTTCGGCTCCCCTGCAGTCTTGATTGCCTCCAACTGCCCTCCCTTTCAGGCCTGGTCCCTCCCAACTACCCTCACCTGCTGGCCATCTTGTGGTGGCCATCTTGTGTCCACATGGGGGCAGCCATCTTTGACCACATGGGGGTAGCCATCTTGTGTGTTGGAGTGATGGTCAATTTGCATATTACTCTTTTATTAGATAGGATAGAGGCCTGGTGGCACGAGTGGGGGCCAGCTGGTTTGCCCGGAAGGGTGTTCCAGATCAGGGTGGGGGTTTCCTTGGGGCGTGGGGTGGCCTGGGTGAAGGGCCTGTGGTGGTTTGCAGGCCAGCCATGCCCCCCGGTGACCCAAGCGGACGCCCTGGTATCTGGGATTTATTTATCTTCTATAATTAAAACTTTGTAGCCTTGAGCGGAGCCAAGCCTCCTGCTTGCTTCGTGGCCACAGCCATTTTTGTTGGGATTTATTTATCTTCTATAATTGAAACTTTGTATCCTTGAGCGGAGGAGGCCAAGGCAGGCCAGGGCTGCAGGAGCTTGGCTTCCTCCATCGCTGGGGGCAACTCAAGCCTCCTGTTCTCTCCAGCTCTGTGGCTGCCGCCATTTTTGTTGGGATTTATTTATCTTCTATAATTGAAACTTTGTAGCCTTGAGTGGAGGCCTGGGCCTGCCAGGGTGTGCGGAAAGTTTGGCTTTCTCCGTTGCCTGGGAAACCCAAGCCTCCTGTTCTCTCCGTGGTTGCAGCCATCTTGGTTGGGTTAATTTGCATATCCAGGACTGCTTGCTGCCAACTGCTCGCCTGCCTGCCTTCCTGATTGCCCCTAACCGCTTCTGCCTACCAACCTGATCACCCCCTAACCACTCCCCTGCCAGCCTGATGGATGCCTAACTGCTCCCCTGCCAGCCTGTTTGCCCCCAACTCCACTCCTCTGCCAGCCTGGTCACCCCTAACTGCCCTCCCCTGCAGGCTTGATCGCCCCCAACTGCCCTCCCTTGCAGGCCTGGTCCCTCCCAACTGCCCTCCCCTGCTGGCCTGATCGCCCACAGCTGCCCTCCCTTGCAGGCCTGGTCCCTCCCAACTGCCCTCCCCTGCTGGCCTGATCATCCCCAACTGCCCTCCCCTGCTGGCCATCTTGTGGTGGCCATTTGTGTCCACAGGGGGGCAGCCATCTTTGACCACATGGGGCAGCCATCTTGTGTGTTGGAGTGATGGTCAATCTGTATATTACTCTTTTATTAGATAGGAAGATTTGCTTTATTGTGGTGGTCTGGAACCAAACCTACAATATCTCTAAGGCATGCCTCTGAATCTGAAGACCTGTAAACTAAAGGAACAAATTGCCTAGTCTCCACACCTCAATCCACACACACATCACTTACTCACCCAAAATATAATGATGAAACAGGAATAGGATAATTGCTCTAGACTTTCCTGTTCCAAGGGGGGAAATGAGAAGCACAAAGGAGTCGTTGGTCTGTAGTGATTTTGAAATGTAAATGGGCAAACCTTGGTGATTTTGATTAAACCTCAAGTTCTGGGAATAATTCTTTAGGGTTCCAGGCTTTGCTCTCTGAGCTCTGGGTTCCTGCCTCTGAGTCCTTCTTTTTTCATGTTATGTGGCATGTGTTTGCAGCTGAGTAGTTTTCTTAGACTGCTTCCTGCCAGTAGAATTTTGTGGGTCCAATGGGCTCTTTTCATTTTTTACAGTCGCTGCTCCTGTTAGTACACTTTGCAGTGTGTTTGCTGACGTATTCCTGTCAAAAATTTTGTCAGCCTCCTGTGAATCACATTGGGGTTTATTCCACTAGATAAAAGCCATATCCAAGAATCTTTGAAAATATGGGCTTCTTCAGAGGTATTGAGGTACAATGCCCTCCAGCTTTCTAGAGGGCCTGTTTGTTTGAGAGCATCTGTGATCTTTTTAATCTTTTTAAAGGACTTTTTGTGTAACATTAATACTGTGAGGTACCACCCTCCATCTTTCTGGGGTCTTAATAGAAGGTTTTACAGTTACCCCTTGGCTGTATTTTTAGGCCATGTGTGTCAGTGTCCTGGAAGCCATTCTTCACTTCAGCATCTTTTGCCATCTTAAGAGACTGAGACTGGTTCTTTTTTTGTTTTAACAATTCTTTAGATTCTCTCTCTTCTCTTGCATTTTACTGTGAGCAAAAAGAAAGAAACAATAGGCATCACCTACAACACTGTCTCCTTAGAAATCTTAGCTAGGTCATTCATATCATTAAGTATATTTCCTACTTTCCATATTACTGAAGGTGATAGTGTTGCTAAGTTTCTACTACTACTTAACAAGGGTCCTCCTTCCTCCAATTTCCAAAAACATTTTTCCTCACTTCCCTTTGAGCCCTCATGGGAAGCATACTAACAGTCTGTTCAGGGCAATTTAGGCCTTCTCTAACATGCTCCTCAAAATCCTTCCAACCTCTACCCAATGCCAAGTTCTAAAGCTACTCCCACATCATTAGGTATTTATTAGGGCAGCATCCCACTTTCAGCTTCCAAATTTGCTCTAGTTACCTCTTCCATTGTTCCAAATTACCCCAAAACTTAGCAGCTGAAAGCAACATTTATTGTCTTTACAGTCTGGATGGGTCAGAAATCTGGGTGCGGCTTAACTGAGCCCTCTGCCTCAAGATCGCTCAGGGAATTGTAATTGTGGGCTCATTTGAAGATTCACTAAAGGAGAATCTACTTCCTGGCTTACTAGGTGTGGTTGTTGGCAGGATTCAGTTCAGATCCTGTTAGATCAAGCATGTCAAACTCACGGCCAGCAGGCCACATGCCTCATTTATTTAAACAAGGCATGCGGCCCATCGGCCGTGAATTGAACATGCTTGTGTTAGATGGAGGCATCTTTGAATTCTTTGCTGTGAGCCTCTTTCATAGGGCAGTTGACAACATGTCTAGCTGGCTTCCATCACAGCAAAAGATGGCTAGCAAGAGAGAAACCAGAATCTTTTTGTAACCTAATCTTGGAAGTAACATCCCATCATTTTTGCCCTATTTTCTTTGTCAGTAACAAATCATTAGGTCCAGTTTACACATGAGGGGAGGAAATTATACAAGGACTTGAGAGGCAGGGATTATTGTAAGCCATCTAAGCAGCTGTATGATCTTTGGCCACTATTTGCATGTGATGGCGAATCTATATTTCCTGGATTTGAAATTAGAAGAGTATCTAGAACACACCAGTGAAATAATATTTACATTACACATTTAACAGTTTCTTTACAACCTTATAACCTACTGAGACTTGAAAATAATTTTATGAGCTTAACTTCACACAAACCACCTTTTGTTCCCACACAAATGTAACTGTTGTTCATATACTCCCATGAATTATGATGGAAAATAAGACTTTTAAGAGATTTTTGTTATCAAAGCACATCTGACTATTGGGAAAATTAGTTATGTGCCCTTGAAATGAAATAAATGAATTTACTTACCCTAGATTAATTTTAAGGTAATAATATTCTTTTAAGTGTTGTTTTTGAATCATGGTAGAAGAGGTAATATTGTTTATACCTTCAGTATAGTAAATATGGGTAGTATGGTTCCAAAGTAATTATAATACAAACATACACATGAAGAAATAGCCTACTATTTTTGGTATTGGAGGAGGGGGACTGGGAAGAATGGTTGCAATATCCTATACCTGTCCTGGAAAATATAATTTCATTTAAAGATGGAAACCTTTGAAGCTTTTTTCTTTGTTAGTCATAGTTCAATGGATTCATTATTCCTTCCCCAAACCTCTTTAACTCTTGGCACAGAAACCATTTTAACATATAAGCATGGCATACTGGCCTGAAAAATAATTGTTATTTTTTTCTCATAGATTATTTTAGCATTATTTGGTTCAAAACTTGACTTTGTGTGGTCTGATAAATACAGTGATATTTAGGTTGAAAATGCATAGTCAGTGTATTTAAGTAATATTTTCTTTTTTATTGTTTACATTATTATTGATATCCCATTTCTCTCTGCCCTCCTCCCCTTCCCTCTGTCCAGCACCAAACTGTGTTCTGTGTCTGTAGATTATGCATGTATGTTCTTTGGCTAATCCCTTCACCTTCTTTCACCTAATTAATTTTTTCATTTATGGATTTTTGTTTCTTTTATGTTTACCAGAATGTATGGTAGTATATTTTGTAGTTATGCTAAAAAACTTAAAATGGAGTGGAGGAAGAGTGTGTATAGATGCCTAAAACTTTTTATTTCAGAGTTGCAACTAAATCTCTGATTATTGTGTGATACTGAGAAAAATTGCCAATGACAAAAACTGTTATTAAATAACATTGTGGGTATCCAGCCATGTTTTAGTATACACAGTTCCTTTCTAGATTAGTCCTAATATATGAAATTCTTTCTTTTTCTCTCTTTTACAGGTAATATAACATTACAAAGCAAGATGGGTAACATCACAGTAGGTATGTGCTAAGATGCTAATTGGTAAATTTTACATGCTTTTTAAAATGACTGTATTTGTGGTATTTTCTTAGGGTAAATAAAGTCTACAGTTTAGCTGATGACTTGATAGGATCCTGGTGTGCAAGTTAAATATAGGCAGACCCAATGTATGAATACTGAAATTATTTCCGGAAATTTATTGGTTTATTATCCTATAAATATTGTATAATTATTGGTTTGGCACCAATCAGAATAGGGTTAGAATTCTGATTTCACCGCTTTCTATACATGGGCAAATTACCTAAATTCTCTGTGCCTCAGTTTCCACATCTGAATAAGTAGAAATAATAGTACCTATTATATAGGGTTGTTGTAAGGATTAAACATAATTTGTGTGTGTGTGTGTGTGTGTGTGTGTGTGTGTGTGTGTGTGTGTAGTAGTTTAACACAGTGTCTGACATGGGAAAAATCTATAATAATAAAAGCGTAATATGCTAATTGGACCGGACAGCTGAACGACCTTCTGGACGACCTTCCCGACGAAGCCAGGGCTGCGAGGGCCGAGCCCCTTGCATGAATTTTGTGTATGGGCCTCTAGTTTAATAAATAATAGCCATTTTTATTATTGTTATTGTCCTAATCATAGGCCAAAACTAGTAGTAGTTAATAGTATATTAGACCAAATCACTAAATCACTGCATGTGATGCTGTGCCTGCTGGAAGAAAAAGTTCAGATGTCAAGATAGTTTATATAAAACTTTCTCTATCCAAGTATCATCTGCTTGCCTATAAGGTGAAGGCACACTCTGAGCTCTCTGAGTGGTGGTTGTTTTTTAGTCCCTAGAGGGTAGGGGGTTTGGGATGGGAAACTGGGATCTTCGTGGGGCAAAAGATATGAACTGATGGTGGTCAGTACTTTTTTATGCGCTTATTATTCATTAGTATACCTTCCTTTGTGAAATTTTGTTCATATCTTTTGCCCATTTATTTGTCTTTATTATGGAGCTGTAGGAGTTCTTTATATATCATGGGAACAAATCATTTATCAGACATTGTATTCCTGTATTTTCTCTCAGTCTGTGCCTTGCCTGTTTATTTTTTTAATGGTAAGCAGTCAGGGACAATGAGAAGTTAGAACTGCCTTGAGACAAGTTTTTTCATTTCTACAAGCAATAATTTTATAACTAAGTGTATATTACTTGGCCCTTAGAAAAAGAGCTGGTTGTAAATTGGTAAATCTCTGTCTTAAATGGAATCAAATTTTATATTTTTTGGGTTTTTTGGCAGAAAAGCTCATTTCCTCTAAACAAAATGGTTTGCTCTAGGTATTGGCACACTTTGTGTGTAAGGACCACATAGTAAATATTTTTGGCTTTCTGGCCACATAGCCTATCTGTACTATAAAACTCTTATCATTTTAACAGAGGCAGCCATTGATAGTACACAAGTAAATGGATGTGTTTGTGTTCCAATAAAACTGTTAATCAAAACAAGAGGTGGCTTTAGTTTGGTCGCCCTCTTTAGAGCCTAAAACTGTTTGTTGGTGTGATTCTGGAGAAATTTTGAGTTTTATGTCTTCTCTTTTTTTTTTTTTTTTTTTTGGAGGGGGGGGGAGGGGGTGCGTGGGGTGTTTTATGTCTTAATACCAAATGTGACAAGTGGATAATGTTTATTTGAAATCCTTGATTGGTTGATTTGTATTTTCCTTGAAAAATTTACTTCAGAAAGTTGAAGGCAGCTTTTATAACTCATGACAACCTAATTAAAGCCTACTGAGGCTCTGGCTGGGTGGCTGAGTTGGTTGGAATGTCATCCCATACACCAAAGGGGTTGCAGGTTTGATTCCTGGTCAGGGAACATACCTAGGTTACAGGTTCAATCCCTGGTAGGCATGCTTATATGGAAGGCAACCAATCCATATTCCTCTCTTTCTCTCACCCGCCCCCAACTCCCACCTGTCCCTCTGTCCCTCCCTTCCTCTCTTTCTAAAAATAAATGAAAACATATTCTCTGGTGAGGATTAAAAAGATAAAGTCTACTGAGTAACTTGGATTTTGAGAAATTGAGATGAATGGAAGCAAAACAGTTACAAAGGAACAAAAAGTGATTTGTGGGAACCTGAGAGGGAAATATGTTAGAATAGCAAGAGCTTCAAAATATTGGAATGGGTGTTGAGAAAAGGTTATATAATATTATCCAATTGGAATATTAAGAGATGAGATTAATTAGGTATTATTCTGTCTGATTTCAGGAAAATAGATTGTGTCCTCTCCAGGATTTCTTCATTAAGAAATGGTTCTTTATTTCTAGTTTAGATAATATAATTGATCAGCTTCTCAAGTAATCTCATCAGTCATTTGGATTTTGTATGTGCATTCTAATCTACCTCCCCAAACCCTGTTCTTCCTAATTTCCATAATACAGGGTTCTCTCAGAAGCTGAAGTACTATAAAAGATTTTATTATAACACCCTGATTTTCCTTGAAATCATTTTTTAACATTGATTTTAGAGAGAGAAACATTGATTTGTTGTTCCACTTACTTATGCATTCATTGGTTGTTTCTTGAACCTGGGACCTTGGTGTATCAGGACAACGCTCTAACCAACTGAGCTACCTGGCCAGGACTGAACTCATAATTTTACAAATAATAACTTTCTTCTGGAATGCCAGGTCGTGTTCTATTTTAAAAAGGAAGAGCAGAGCTTCATAATAGATCTTGTAATGGTGGGATAGGGGTATTAATAGAGTTGCTCACCTCACTTTACTTTCTCTGCACTATGTGGTCTCTTTTGGAAAGCATTGCTGGTAATTATATCTTTAAAAAAAGAACATCTTCATTTGGGGGAGGGGTTGCCTTGTGTGTTTTTCATAACCCCAGCCTTCTCTATGCTCCTCCCCAAATACAAAATACCTGAGTAGGACATTAATTTAGAAAACTTTACTTGAAGGGACCTTAAAATTCTGCCTTTGCAAATCCTTTACTATAATATAAATGACTGCAATGAAAAATTATTAAGAGTCAAATTAAGGTTTATATATTTAGTCCTATATATAAAATTTGTTCCTTACTCTTATAATTAGTGCAGGTTTGGAAGTATAAGAATCAAGTTGCAAAAATTAAGAAATATCTTTGGTATTGCTGTTTCTTAGTATTTACATGTTGAAACTGGAGGTAGAATTATAAAAATTCAGAACTTTCTGAAGATGTTTGACCAATTTTTAGAGAATTCTCCTTTATCTGAAGGAAAATAGCAAAGTTTGGAATTTTAGCCTTTTAAACTTATTTGTTATTCTCTGCTATTAGCAAGGCACATATTACAAATATCTATTTCTCTGGCTGCATACAGTGTTAGCTGGTAGTTGGCATCAGTTTTTTCCTGTTGTGTGTGTATTTTTCAGGAAAATTCAGTGGTCTCCGTCAGACCAATAAGACCTTTGTCCCAAATTGTGATGATACAAAACTATAGAGTCTACTTATTACAACACTGTCTGGACTAACAATTTCTGTTCACTTCTTTCACCCTCTAAAGCTTATTTCCCTTACGGTCTCCTCCAAGAGCTATAGCATTTCTCTATTACATGAAAGCCCAAAAATAAGAAATTCTGTGAATGAAGCCTTAATTTGACTCCTGATCGTTAATTTTTAGTTCCAATCACTTGTATTATAGAAAAGAAGTTAGTGTATGTTTTTGCTACATAGCTTTTTCAATTGACCTTTGATTTCTCTTTTGAAAGTATATATTGAATTAAAAAAAAATTTGATAGCCTCCAAGGGATGGGACATTATCAGAACTCAACACTGATAACATGAAAGTGTAATTACTTAGTGGCTTATGATATAATTATTTATCTGTGTTTATTTCCCATTTGCATGGGGAGGAGGAGAGAAGTGAAAAGTATTATTTATAAACCACGTAAAAATTTTGTATATTTCCCCCCTAGAGAAAGCAAGAAATCAAACTAATATTTCAAATATCTTATTTTGCTCATCTTGGGATAATGCACACATTGTGTAGTCCACATTTTTTATCGTTATATATTTTTACTTGGCTTCTTTTAGGATGCAGTAAGGGGCTTGAAAAGGAGTTTCTGTTGGTACCTCAGGAGAGAAACACTCATCTTTATCCAGCTATCCTATATTATTTATCTTTCGTGGCTTAATTTCCCAGTATTTTAATATCTTTTGACACTTAAAAAATTAAATAAATGTTGAATCACTATATTGTACATCTGAAACTAATATAATATTGTATGCCAACTATACTTAGATTTTAAAAATTGAATAAGTTTGTTCTAATAAAGGCCATTTTCCAGTATAGATTAGAGGTAAATTATTATAAATTATCTTAGAGTCAGATTTTAAAGAGTTTATTCCCCAGTTGTTGTCTTTGAGTCATCTAAAATTTAAAGAAAAATGTTGCTTCCTTTATAAGTATACAAATGTTTTTTTCTCCATATTTTATAAAAAGTATAATAGTATCATCTTTGGCATTAGTTTCATCACACTCCCTACTTACTTTGTTTCCACTTTGAAGTCATAAAAGCTCCAGATAAAATATACTTTTAAGAGGCCTCTCTAAAAAAATATGCTTTGGCTTTATCAGGGCAGTCAGAATATTCAATTAAAGGTTCAGTTGCCATGGAGAGGAGAAAGAAGGAGAAGCTACTTAGCACCGACTCTTCAACATCATGCTCTTACTTCTTTATCTCTGACTGTCTTGAACTTGATATGTTGCCTGATTGAAAATGGAAGTCATTGATGACATAAAGAAATTTGTGTGTCAAATTAGGACCATCTTAATTATGATTTTCTTTCCCTGACTTAAGGTATCTGTTCAATTCCAGAAACTTGAAAAAAAAAATATTTAGACATAAACGAGCTTCACTCACTCTTCAAGTGATTCCCCACCCCCCGTTTCTGTCTCTCTCAGAAATGCAACAAAACCTTATATAGAGTAATCTTTTACTCTGACCAGCACTTTCTAGTACTAGCAAATTTGATAAGAGGAGAAAATATGAGGTTTTAATTTTTGTTAACTTTGCTACTACTTATATGTTGACTGTACACGAGATACAATTCTTTAGTAAAGATTGAAAGTTGATAATAAACTAAATATATCAATGATGTTTAATGATCTTGGCTGTCAAGGATTCATTGCTTGTGTACTGTCCTTCCTACACATTAGGTTTTACAGTAACATGTTTAGACAGGGTGCCTTAGATGTTTAGAGATAAGTTATGCAGGTTACTGTAGACATAGGGATTTTTTTATTGTCTGGGCATATAATTCTAGATTTCTGTTCCTACTTTCATTTTAAAGCAGAAGATGGCATAGTTATAAGAACATTTTATAAAACCTTGCAAGATTCTTAGCTCATTATCCTAATACTGAAGCAGAACTTTTTATTTCAAGTTTATAATTCCAGTTATTCAAATAAGAATTATTATGCTTATAGCTTTTTTCCTTCCTCCTAGATTCATCCTCTGGATGTCTAAAAGCCTCAACTCATCAGGGTGCCTTAGATGTTTATGTCAGCCAACTGGGGAAGGTGGAATTGAAATCCCATAAAGGTTAGCCAAATGGAATATTTTATTTTGACATGTGGTGTAAGGAAGATTTTACATAACATTCAGGAAACAGATGGTCAATTTATCTTATCTATGGTACTGACATAATGATTTCAAGAACATATCTTCTGATAGAAATTGATTTAAAGACTGGAATACTACTCTGTAGACCAATGATCTTAGAAACATTGGGGACAGATGGCTATGAAGACTTGACTTTCCCTTTGTAGTTCCAACAAAAATGTTATAATATAGTGATTCACTATTATTATAAAAAGTTGTAGTGTTAGTGTTTTTCAATTTAGCTTTATGTCTGAAATATAATATTCTTTGGAAAATGCTCTCTTTGGAAGCTTTTCTATGAGTCTGTACGTGGACCTTCTGAGGCCATCACTCTAGAGTAATTATTTTCAAAATGTGAACCTGAAATAAAGGTATCACCAGGAGGGTCTTCTAAAGTGATTATTGACTTAGTCTCTTGAAGTATCAAGACTTACTATGTGGCCCTGGCCTAGTAGCTCTAATAGGCCCAGGTTGTAGATTCCATCTCCAGCCAGGGCACATATAAGAAGCAACTAGTGAATGCATAAATAAGAGAAATAACAAGTCAATTTCTCTCTCTCTCTCTTTCTCCCCCTCCCCCAGTCTCTCTCTTTCTCTCTCCCTCTCTCCCCATTCCTTTCTCTCTCTAAAATTAATGAATTAATTAATTAAAAGCTTATTTTGTTTTTCCTTCTATAATCTTATTTCAAATAACTTATTCTAAGCGTCCAGGTCTTTCATTAAAAGTGGTACACTTTTTAGTCATCTGAAGACTGTACATGAACATGCACACATGCATGCTGGCAAGTGGCTTGGGTACTTGGAGTAACTTGGCCATAGGGCTGAAGTGGCCTGTGCAGGAAGTTAAGAACCATAGCTCTGTATAAAAAACTTTTAAAAATAAAGTCTAGAAGCTCTTGTATATTGGCCAGAACAGGGCTATGTGTATAACAAGGAAAATACTTCCTTACAGAGACCAGTTGTTCCTCCTGTTGGTAATTTCTTTCCCACATTGGTTTAATACTTTTTTTTTTGTCAATGAGGCTCACTTGTCAGAGTGTCAAAATAAAACTACAATTGCAGAGATCTGAAACTGAAGTTATTGCTGACAGATAGGTGTGATTTGATTTCTCAAGATCAATTTTTCCCCTTTAAATCATACCATGTTCTAGCTAAATTTCTAAGAGCTTCATTAATGCTATTTAGTGTATTTTGTGAGTGCCATAAAAGTCATATAATTGCATTTGAAAAGGAGAAGAAAACCTACAATGACTGCATTTAATGTAACTAGTAACAGAGTAAAAGCTCTTACACGAAAGTTTTTTCCTGTTGTGTATGGATGGGCAGAAAGGTAAAAACATTGTTAATCTTCATCCACTTGAAATATTTTCAGTGTTATTTAGAATGTTGATTAGGATTACAGTTTTGTGTTTTCTCCGACTGAAACCATGTTACTGGCAGAAGCTTATTTTAGGTCTCTTTAATTCTCACTAATTTGGCAACAGTGACTTTTCAGAGTAATGGAAACTTAATTGGGATTCTGTTGCTTAATGGTTAGTAAAGACATCTGGAATCCTTTCCAACTCTACCACTGTCTTGCTGTAGGGTTCAAGAGCCACTTGAGTCTCCTAGTTTTTCAACATTTGTCATATGAAAAAGAATGTTATAATGCTTGTTTTCTCTCTCCCTATGAATATCAACATGGGAACTTACTAATTCATTCAGAAAGGCTGAGTTTACGCTTGAGAGTCAGGCCTGCATCTGAATACTGACTTTTATACTTAAAATTTGTCCTTGACAAAACCACTAATCTCAATATAGTATGCCTTCAATAAATGATGCTGTTAGTATTAGTTTTAATACTAACTTTTGAATTTTTCAAAGAACGGTATTGATGTTGATAACCATGAAGCAGTTAATGAAGTGAAAAGAGGTTGAAGATATAACAACTTTCCTTTCTAAAAAAAACCACAAAAAAACAAAAAACCCCAGATCGTGTTAAAGAGGGGACATTTGGGAGTTTTCAAGTCATGAGATTTCTTCATTTGCAAACAGTCATGGAGTATTGGTAGTGATGGTTTTGTTTTTAAAGGGTGTATCGAGATGGGGGTAATGCTGTTTGCATTGCTTAACATTTTTAAAGCTCACAGATTCACGATCCCTTTATTCATTTAAGAACAGAAAAAAATTATCACATTTGATGTATTTAGAGACACAAAGTACCCAGAAGGTTTTTAAAGTTTGTTATTTTCTTTTTAAAGTATGTTTGATAGATAAACATGTCTTTTCCATTCATCTGGAAAATTTTCAGGGTTTTTTTTTTCTAAAGTTCTCATATTTGTTGTTCTGGGGAATCTCCTGTCAGTAGTTTACATTTAAACTTTGAAAAGCAATTTGTTTTTTAAATAAAATAAACCAGTTTTAGTGATATGCTTTGTTACCCCCTTTTTTGCAGGAGTATATATTAGAGTTCATCAGTCTTATCCCAAACTTTCAGCTCTAGTTAGGAAGGCTAACAGGATATGAAATTACTTACGGAAACTTAAGCTGATGTTAACCAAACTAGGAGGCAAACAATGACCCATAAATAAATGCATTCTAGAAAGAATCTTTAAAATATTCACAGTGGATGTCATTCTGACTGTCTTGTTCACAGAGCTGAGGTTAATGTTTTATGGCAGGGGCCTCTCTTTTGATATATGAGAAACAGAGAAAGAAAAAGTTCTGAAAGAGGACTGTGTGGATGAGTTTGCACTGCAACCCACGTCATTGTTTCAAAAATGATTCCTTAGCCTACAAAATACTTTTTCTTATTTCTTCCTTTAGATGCTTGAATTACTACAAGATTATAATGGGAATAAAGTTGAGTGTCTTGCCCTAGGTACCCAAAGACTGTAATCCATTGAAAAGAAACAGTTAAAATTCAAATATTCTCTTTTTTTTATTGTTATCCCCCTGGCCCCTACACGGTATAACTGAAAGCATAAGACCTCAAGGTTCTAGTTGTGTTACAATGGTCATTGCGGTCACAAGTTTTGTAATACGATGAGGTCGCATAGCAGCAGTGTGTGAAATCCCACAGTGGTTAAGAGCATGGGCTTTGTTGTCACTGAACTGGATCTGGATTCTAACACTGGCTCTAATGGGAACTTTAGTTCTCATCTGTAAAATGAGGATTATAATAATACCTCATAATGTTGGTATGGAGATTTAAAGAAATAATGTGATGAAGGTATAATTACATTATACCTTAGTAAATACTCAATTAATGATAAATCCTTTCTACAAGCTTCATGTGTAATAAACCACTCACTTTTCTGTGATGAGAGCTTTTGGCAAAAGAAATAGTTCACACTGTTCTAGTAACTCATACTTTTGACAGAAGTTACTGTTAATGCCTTGGGAGTAAGAAAACGTTGACACCCCCCGACCTCCATGAGTAAGAAGACAGTGTACCAGGAGCAGTGCTACCCATTCATTAATTTTTGTAATAGGCTCTAGTACTTTTGATTTCTTTGCATTAACAAGCTTTCTTATAAACTTATTACAGGCTCTGTTCTTGTCAAGGTCCCATCTTCTCTTCAAGTTTATTTACAGTTATCAGGAAAAGAGGTCAATGTGAGCTCAGAAGTCCATGTACAAGAGATGGCCGAAACTCATAAAGATGATGTTGTAATAATTACTGGTAAGGAGGCTACATTTTACTGTGTAAGATGAGTAGTCATTGTCCATACATAAATAGAAATATGGCATGCTTAATTTCAGTTTTAGTCTTTTATTCTTCTCCATTGTCACATTTTGGTGTTTTGACACTTTTCCCCCCTGCTTATCGGTGACATAATGCAGACATTTTGTTTGGGATATTCACCAGTCCTATTATTGGTTAAAATTGATTAAAATTTTTTTTATCTTGAATAGATATTTGCAAACCATGTTTATAGCAGCATTGTTCACTGTAGTCGAGAGGTAGGAGCAACCCATATGTCTATTGATGGACGAATGGGTAAATGAAATGTGGTATATACTACATATAGTGGAATTAAAAAGGAAGAAAGTCCTGTCATATGTTACAACATGAATAAACCTTGAAGACATGCTCAGTGAATTCAGCCAGTCATGAAAAGGCAACTACTGTATGATTTCACTATATGAGATATCTAAAGGAGTCAGATTCATAGAAACATGAAAGAAGGGGAGAGGGAGAATGGGGAGCTATACAATGAGTATAGAGTTTCAGTTTTGCAAGATGAAAAAGTTCTGGAGTTCTGTTGCACAACACTGTAAATATACTTACCACTACTGAACTGTAAACATAAAAATGGTTAAGATGTTACATTTTATGTTACGTGTTTTTACCTCAATTTAAAATTTTAAAAATCATTAAAAACATTTTTTTCTGGCACTACTGCTTTCTAATTCTTGGACTTAAAAATCAACTAAATACATATAATGCAAGATTTAAAGTTAACTTTGTATGATTAGAATAAATAGGAATTTGGTTTGGTATTATGCACTTCGAAAACTTGTTCTTTTAGTATAACAAATTCTCAGTCCTAGAAATGTGAATAGCTTTACACATTTTTCCTAATTACCTCTGGCTGTATTGATCACTGATACTACTTTTAAAATTATTTATTGTATAGATAATACATATACATACTTAAAAAAAACTAATGCTGGTGAGGTTTTCCTTTAAATCTTAGCAGCATGAAAAAAAAAAAAAGAAAGTGTGTGGTGGCACTGGCTGTGGGGTGTCTTCATAAGATCAAGCTTCAGTTTTAAATATTTTTTTGTATGTTAAGAAAGCTGTCTGTTAGAAGTCATAGAATATTAACAAAAGTCATATTAGTAATAAAAATAATACCCATACACTCTCAGATCTAAATCATTGCATATAAATGGGCAACTCTTAGTTAGATGATGAAAATTTAAGTGTATTAAATGTGATAAGAATCAACTTCTTGTGTTCTAATCTCAAGTTTGATAAGGAGCCAACAGAATTATCATTTTTTGGCCCCATAATCTAAAGATAATACAAATTTGTTTAACAGTGTTCCAAATGTCAGTGTAATCAATTATTTTATATATGTTAAGAATGTTTGAATTGTAAATTAAAGTTAGTTTGTCATTTTTTTATTCTGTTACTTATAAATCATGAGTAATTTAGATTTCATTTTAATTCCATTTTAAAGTCCCATTCTCATCACTTCAGCCATTAAATCATTTAAGAACACTTATTAGTTCTGTCATTGGATAAAATTGGTATCTGCAGATCTGATATTTTTATTAACTTCTTGCCCATTTCTACTCTGCTAAACCAACAACTTAATATATTTAAAAATAAACGGTATCTTTCCCTAGTCTAGCTCTTCCTCCTGTTGTCTTCTGTATTTTCCTTCGCTTGGTTAGTCAATCATGCAACAAGCATTTATTGAGTCAGGCACTATGAGAAACTAGGAGTGCAAAGCTGACAAGGTATGGTCTGTCTGCCATCAGAGGAACTTATATTCTAGAGAGGCAAAACAAATCAGTGAATACAATAAAGTGGGAAAATATTGCAATAGAGTTATGTACAGGGTACTGTAAGAGCATGTAGGTGACACATCTAAATTAGACTAGCACTGTGAGTTTAAGAAAATGAGAGCAGCCCAATGTAGCTAGAGTACAGACAGTAAGTGGAAGAGTGGCATAAAAGGAGGCTGGGGAGTTGGGAAGGGGGTCAGATCACATAGGGCTGATTTGAATTTTATGCAAAATGCATTGCCAAGACAGTGAAAGGTTTTAATCTGGGGTTCACATAGTCAGATCTGTATATTAGAAAGAATGTTGAGTGGAGAAAGCTAAGAGAAGACAATGGTGGAATGAACAAAAAGCTAATTAGCAGCAGGTTACTGCAGTAATTCAGGAGAAAGATTCAGTGGCCTGGACTCCACAATGATCTGTTAAATTCAACATGTAAATTAACCTTCAACAAATTTTGGCTGAAGAAATAGATAAATGGATGCTATGAGGAAAATGCATGCTTATCTCATTGGTTATCATGAAGCTTCTCAGCCTATTTAGTTCTTTTTGTGTGTTATTTGTTATTATGCCTTACACTCTAGCCCTACTTCTTAAACCAGGAAGGTTCAAATTGCAGAATAAATTTTATTTCCTGTTCATAGTGCAAGATTCTAGGTACTGATCAGCAGACTTCTTTTTTAGAGTAGCAAATGATATACTATGCAGTTGGGCCTCAGATGGATCTGTAGGTTGTCACGGATATTAGATTCAATCCGTTAGAGTGATAGTACAGAAGGACCTCAGATAAATACAGAGCAGTCTTGTTTTGGAGAGAGCTGTATGAACAAGTGATTGGATTTAGAGAAACTTTCATAATTCATTTTGATTCTAAAACTGTTTGGTGCCCAAAAGGCCACAGACCTTACTTATCAAGTGAATGGAATGTTTTAAGAGGCCTAGAAAATTAGGGCTGATTGCTTTTTCTGTGGGTATTTTCAATCTGAAACCCAATTTTGGAAATAATGGAAGCTTTACATGTGAATTATTATAGGCAGCTGAACTTATCTCATCTGGGTCTTTCTTACAGAGCCTATGAAGCATAGCAATGGAAATACCCTCTCTGCTAAGAGGTCTGGATTTGTATCTGTAGCATGACTTCTGCAAGAAGCCATGCCATAAAGTTTATCCTGAGGGCTCAGGCTTCCCACAGGGTTTGATGTTCAGCCCTGTAGTTTTATTTGATTTCCTGCTTCCTGGTTTCTCTTGCTGCTGCTGTCACTGGTAAATAAGATACATCGTATGATTTACAAGTATTATATGCTATTTTGATTCAAAAGAAAGCCTGGGACTCTCAGGCTAAAATATTTTCCTACTAAAAAGATGTACGTGTGTATTCTTTGGGATGCATTCTCTAATTCTTATAAGTTCTTGGTTCTAACTTTCTTCTCTATCCATATATGGCAAATTCAACTGATGGTGCATGGTAGGTAGGTAGGTTTACTGGTAGGTAAGATATATCTAGGAAGCTGACATCTCTGTTAGGTTTTAAACTTTGTTCATCAACTTAGATATGAAATCTCACTGTGAAATTCCAAGCCCCAAAAAATGCCTGTGGTACAAAGTCTTTTAAATCATTTTTTATTTTCAATTACAGTTGCCATACATTATTATATTAATTTCAGGTGTATATCCCAGTGATTAGGCATTACTTAACTTAAGTGATCATCCCAATAAATCTTGCACCTGACACCATATACTATAGTATTCGAATATTATTGACTATATTCCCTATGCTGTACTTTACATTCCCATGACTATTCTGTAACAACCAACTTTTACTTCTTAATCCTTTCACCTTTTTTTGCCAATTCCATCTGGCAACCGTCAAAATGTTCTCTGTATCTGTGGTCTGTTTCTGTTTTGCTTGTTTATTTTGTTTTTAGGTTCACTTGTTGATAGATATGTATTTATTACCATTTTATTGTTGTATTTTTTATCTTCTTAAAAAAGACCCTTTAACATCTATAATCATAAAAGGATAATAATCTAATCAGACCAGACGTCTTTCAGATGTCATTCCGGACATCTTTCCTGACGAAGCCAAGGCTGGAGGGAAGCCAGCCAGGTCCTGGGTGCCTGCGGGTGGCCCGAGGGTCTTGGGTGCCTTCTGGCAGCCGGAGAGGGAAGCCCGGGTCCTGGGTGCAGGAGGGAAGCCAGTGCCGGCAGCTGGGGGGAAGGAAGGCCTACTCTTGCACAAATTTTCGTGCATCGTGCCTCTAGTTTCGTATAATGCTGGTTTGGTGATGATGAACTCCTTTAGCTTTTTCTTTTCTGGGAAGTTCTTTATCTGCTCTTGGATTCTAAATGATAGCTTTGCAGGGTAGAGTAATCTTGGTTGTAGATCCTTGTTTTTCATCACTTGGAATATTTCTTGCCAGTCCCTTCTGACCTGCAAAGTTTCTTTTGAGAAATCAGCTTACAGTCTGGTTTAAGATCTTATGGGAGCTCCCTTGTAGGTTTTCTCTTGCTGCTTTAAAGATTCTCTCTCTGTTTTAACCTTTTGCTTTTTAATTATGATGTGTCTTGGTATAGGCCTCTTTGGATTCATCTTGTTTGGAACTGTCTTTGCTTTCTTGACTTGTATGTCTATTTCCTTCACCAAGTTTGGGAAGTTTTCAGTCATTATTTTTTCAAATAGGTTTTCAATGTTTTGCTCTATCTCTTCTTCTGGCACCCCCATGATGTGAATGTTGGTATGTTTAAAGTTGTCCTAGAGGCTCCTTACACTATCCTCACTTTTTTAATCCTTTTTTCTTTTTGCTGTTCTGAGTGGGTATTGTTTGCTTCCTTATATTCCAAATTGCTGGTTTGATTCTCAGCTTCATCTACTTTACTGTTGATTCCCTATAAATTACTCTTTATTTCAGTTAGTGTATTCTTCATTTCTGACTGATTCTTATTTATGCTATTGAGATTCTCAATTAACTGAGTGTCCTTATAACCAGTGTTTTGATCTCTTCATCTAGTCGATTGCTTGTCTCCATTTTGTTTAGTTCTCTTTTCTGGAGTTTGTTCTATTCTTTCATTTGGGCCATGCTTCTTCATTTCCTCATTTTAGCAGCCTCCCTGTGTTTGTTTCTGTGTGTTAGATAGAGCTGCTATGTCTCCTACGCGTGATAGAGTGGCCTAATGTAGTAGGTGTCTTGTAGGATCCAGTGGCACAGCCTCCCCGATCACCCAGGCTGGGTACTTGAGGTGTACCTCCTGTTGTAGATGAGCCTTGATTGCTGTTGACATGTCAGTGGAAGGTATTTATCCAGGCCAATCAGCTGTAAGGACTGGCTCTGACCACTGACCTCCTACCACCGTAGTGGATCAGCTATGCTGGGGCACACCACACAGAATAGGGCTTACATCAGCATGGCTCTGGTGCCCCCTGAGTCCATCCCTTGAGTGTGTTGCTTTTGGAGTTGGTTGGGTGGTGGTGCTTCAACGTGGTCACAGCCTAGATATCCCTCCTGATTTTTATCTGCCACACGTGGGTGTGGGACCAGCCCATCTTTGTCTCTGCCCCTCTTACCAGTCTCAATATAGCTGCTTCTTTAATTCCGTAGTTGTAGGACTTCAATTCAGCTTGATTACAGGCGTTCTGAATAATGGTTGTTTTGTAGTTTAGTTGTAATTTTGATGTGGTTGTGGAAAGAGGCAAGTACCGTGTTTACCTATCTTGACTAGAAGTCCAAAGTTCTTTTCTCTTTAAGCTCCCAATTTAGGTGTTTAGAGATTATTAGAAAGCGTATTGCCAGCCAAATGATTGTTATTTGTCATAGACATAATAGAGAAGGTGGTACTACTGGTTTTACTTTATTTTAGTCAAACTAAATGTAAACCATATAAAAATAAATTCATTTAGGATCAAAATCAAATTAGAAGAGATTTCTCATTCAGCTAGTTTTTAGTTGGAATAGTTATACATTTATGGCATCATGATTTATGATGGAAAACTGGTTTGTGGGTTAGAAAAGAGGTTGAAATGGGATTATGCCCAGAGGATGGCACTTACAAGATCTAGAGAAACTTTTTTCTCTCCAAGTGGGAAAATAATCCAGTCTTTTGATACGACTTGTAGAAATATATATATTTTAAAGAATATTCTGAAGTTTGGTTTTCTCTAAGCTTATAGAACATGGATTTGTCAGTCATGTAGATAGATGTACTTCAGGATGACTTAGATGGAATTTAGTAATAGAATGAAGAATGCTGTCGACTCATGGCTGCTTAAAAATACTTCGACAGAGAGTTAATGTAGGAACTGTTTTCAGTCATTCATGCTTTTATGGTGTTTTTGTTTCCCCAGCATTTTGTAAAGTATAAGATCCTGGGAGTATCATAGATAATTAAACATCAACTTTGTTAACATTTACCCAAAAAAAGGACAGGTTTTGCTTCTACTCATCTGCAGACTTTATATGTAAGGCCAGATAGTAAATATGTTACATTTTGAAGGCTACATATGGTTTCTGTTACATATTCTTTTGTTTTTTTTATAGCCATTTAAAAATGTAAAAGTCAGTCTTACCTCTTTGACCATAAAAAAACAGACCTCAGGCCAAATTTGGCTATGGTTTGCTGACCACTAGACAAGAGACCAAAGAACATGCACCAAACATAGAGCATTTCAATTCTGTTTGTAATGCCTGGAGTTTTGTTTGTTTGGTTTTGGTTTTGTATTTATTTTGGTCATTCATGAAATACTGAACCACAGCCAAATCATACCCTGAATGAACTCTTCCCAGTTGTGAACTAAAAATGATTTGTGCACATAAAAGTGTAATTGTGTAAAATTTAATAAACAACACAGCAACAGACGATATATGATGGCAAATAAAAACATGTTCAACACACTAGCCATTAGTGAAGTGCTAATTAAAAACAGAATGCGATACTACTACCTACATAGTAGAATGGCTAAAATGAAAAATACAAATAATACCAAATGCTGGCAAGGATGTGAAGAGATTGGGTCTCTCCTGCATTGTCATTGGGAATGTAAAGAGATATAGCCACTCTAGCATTCAGTTTGTCAGTTTGTTAAAAAACTAAACGTGAAACTATCATATGACCTAGCGATTACAATCCTGGGCATTTATCTTGGAGGAATGAAACAATGTTTGCATAAAAACCTTTACACAAATATTCATAGCTTTATTTGTAATAGCCAAAGCTAAAAATGATTGAAATATGCTTCTACCAGTAAATGGTTAAACAAACAGTGGTATGTTTATATAATGGACAACTGTTCAACAATAAAAAGGAATAATTTATTGATATATACAACTTGGATGAAATTTAAGGGAATGACGCTGAGTGAAAAAGTCAATCTCAAAATGTTACATACTGAATGATTTCATTTATATAACACTAGAGGCCCAGTGCACGAATTCATGCACATTGAGAGGAAATTAATTAGAAGGAATATTTTAATATCGCTATTCGCCCTTTCTCTATAATAGAAGTGTCAACCAAATTCAGGATCAACAATGGCAGATGGAAACACATGCGTGCGATTGGCGCCAGCGAGAGCTTTATATACACTGAGTGGCCAGATTTTTATGATCTCTGAACGCATAATAATCTGGCCACTCAGTGTATATCCTATATAATAAAAGGCTAATATGCAAATTGTCCCCTTGATCAGGAGTTCGACCAGCAGGCAGGCCGGCCAACTGCCCATGTCCACTCTCCTTGGCCAGGCTGGTCAGACCCCACCCATGCACGAATTCATGCACCGGGCCTCTAATACACACACACACACACACACACACACACACACACACACACACACACACTGAGTGGCCAGATTATTATGCGTTCAGCGATCATAATAATCTGGCCACTCAGTGTATATAGATAAACTTGCTTAATTAGACCTGCTTTCTGATTTAGCTAAACTTTTTCCAGCCCAATTCTCTTTCAGGTAATTATTAGCAACTCAGAAGTAAATATCACATGAAGCAGATTATTACTGTAGATCACGCAGAGAGAACAAAGGGTAAAATATTTAACTGCAGCAGTGTTTGACTATATTCTGCACAGTGAGAAAACCTGAAGTCATTTTCAAAGTCCACCATTTCTTCTTTTCAGTCGGGTCAAATTTCTAAGCTTTCTAAATCTCCGTTTTCCAGCTAATGAAAAGAAAATAGGATTCCACTGAGTCTCCTATCTACCTACTCCAGGACTTCTGTGAGGATCAAATGAGATGAGGCACAGGAAAATGCTTCACAGACATTTGGTTAAAGTGTGAAATGTTTGCACCTGGCTATAATGCAAGTCGTGTTCCTGGGCTGAAGAAACTGCAAGGCGGCTAGTCACTAGGGAGAGGAAGCTGGACGTTGCTATGTGACATCATTACCCTGTGCCCACAGCCACCATTTCGGGCTGGGCTGTGGGCTGCATTTTGCACCATGGGGTCTCGGCAGCATCAGATGTCATTTAGTGGGCTATAGCTTGAGGGTGGTGGTAGGGCCTGTGTCCCACTTGTGGGAAGCCGAGTGTTGCTTTGTGTCTGCCAGGTCCGTGGTGCCATTTCTCTGTAAATGACCAAGGTGCGTCCCGGCAGCTCCTGCATTGAGTGTCTGCCCTCTGGTGGTCAGTGTGCATCATAGTGAGAGATTGAACTCCTTGTTGGTCAAACTCCCAAGGGGACAGTTTGCATATTAGGCTTTTATACATAGAGATTCTTGAAATGAAAAAACTATAAAAATGGAGAACAGATAAGTAGTTGCCAAAGATTAGGGAAGAAGAGGGAGGATAAGACTATAAAGACATGTCATAAGGGACTTTCTTAGTGGTGATAGTATTTTGATTATAATGATGGTTATATGAATCTATACATGTGATAAAATGTCATAAGGTATACCTAAAACATACAAAAAAGTGAGTATGCAAAAAATGCTGAAATTGGAGTAAGGTCTGTAGTCCAATTAATTATATTTTGCCAACCAATTACCTGGTTTTGATAATTACTATGGTTATATAAAACGAGAGGCCCAGTGCACGAAATTTGTGCATGGGGGTGTGTGTATCCCTCAGCCCAGCCTGTACCCTCTCCAATCTGGAACCTCTCGAGGGATGCCCAGGCAGTTGGACATCCCTCTCACAATCCAGGACTTCTGGCTCCCAACTGCTCGCCTGCCTGCCTGATTGCCCCTAACCGCTTCTGCCTGCCAGCCTGATCACCCCCTAACCACTCCCCTGCCAGCCTGATTGCCCCCAACTGTCCTCCCCTGCAGGCCTGGTCCTCCCCCCAAGTGCCCTCCCCTGCAGGCCTGGTCCCCCCCAACTGCCCTCCACTGCTGGCCTGGTCCCCCCCAACTACCCTCCACTGCAGGCCTGGGTCCCCCCAACTGTCCTACCCTTCAGGCGTGGTCTCCCCAACTGCCCTCCCCTATAGGTCTGGTCCCCCTAACTGCCCTCCCTTGCAGGCCTGGTCCCTCCCAACTGCCCTCCTCTGCTGGTCTGGTCTCCCCCAACTGCCCTCTTCTGCTGGCCCGGCCACCCCTAACTTCCCTCCCCTGCTGGCCTGATTGCCCACAGCTGCCCTCCCCTGCCGGCCATCTTGTGGCAGCCATCTTGTGTCCACATGGGGGCAGCAATCATTAACCACATGGGGGCGGCCATCTTGTGTCTTGGAGTGATGGTCAATTTGCATGTTACTCTTTTATTAGATAGGACTAGAGGCCTGGTGCATGAAATTCGTGCACGGAGGGGGGTTGTCCCTCAGCCCAGCCTGTACCCTCTCCAATCTGGGACCCCTTGAGGGATGTCCGACTGCCCGTTTAGGCCCGATCCCACTGAATGGGCAGTCGGACATCCCTCTCACAATCCAGGACTGCTGGCTCCCAACTGCTTGCCTGCCTGCCTTCCTGATTGCCCCTAACCGCCTTCCTGATTGCCCCTAACCACTTCTGCTGCCAGCCTGATCACCCCCTAACCACTCCGCTGCCAGCCTGTTTGCCCCCAACTTCCCTCCTCTGCCAGCCTGGTCATTCCTAACTGCCCTCTCCTGAATGGTTGATCACCTCCAACTGCCCTCCCTTGCAGGCCTGGTCCCTCTCAACTGCCCTCCCTTGCAGGCCTGGTCCTTCTCAACTGCCCTCCCTTGCAGGCCGGGTGCCTCCCAACTGCCCTCTCCTGCTGGCCATCTGTGGTGGCCATCTTGTGTCCACATGGGGGCAGGATCTTTGACCACATGGGGGCAGCTATATTGTGTGTTGCAGTGATGATCAGTCTGCATATTACTCTTTTATTAGATAGGATAGAGGCCTGGTACAGGGGTGGGGGCCAGCTGGTTTGCCCTGAAGGGCGTCCCGGATCAGGTGGGGTTTCCCTTGGGGTGTGGGGCGGCCTGAGCGAGGGGCCTGTGGTGGTTTGGAGGCCGGCCACGCCCCCTGGTAACCCAAGCGGAGGCCCTGGTATCTGGAATTTATTTTCCTTCTACAATTGAAACTTTGCAGCCTGGAGTGGAGCCAAGCCAAGCCTGGGGCTCCCTCTGAGGCCGGCAGCCATTTGTGTTGGGGTTATAATTGAAACTTTGTTGCCTTAAGTGGGTGGGCCCCGCCAGGGTGTGCGGAAAGCTTTGCTTCCCCTGTTGCTGCCGGCAACCCTGGCCTGCTCTCTCAAGCTCCATTCTGCCGCCATTTGTTTGAATTTGTTTACCTTCTATTATTGAAACTTTGTAGCTTGAGTGGAGGCTTAGGCCTGGCAAGGGCAGGCGGAAAGCTTGGCTTCTTCTATTACCTAGGAAACCTTGCTCTCTGTGGCTGTAGCCATCTTGGTTTGGATTAATTTGCATACTCGCTCTGATTGGATGATGGGCGTGGCTTGTGGGTGTGTTGGAGGTATGGTCAATTTGCATATTTGTCTATTATTAGATAGGATGTCACCATTGGGAGAACTGGCTAATGAGTGCACCTCTTTATACTCTTTTTGAAACTTCTTAGGAGTCTTTAATTATTTCAAAATAAAAAGTTAAAGAGAGCCCTTGCTGGGTAGCTCAGTTAGTTGGAACGTTGTCTGTACACGTCAAGGTTACAGGTTCGATACTGGTTAAGGCATAAGAATCAACCAATGAATGCATAAATAAGTGGAACAACAAGTTGATGTTTCTCTTTTTTTTTCTCTCTCTCTCTCTCCCTTCCCCTCTCTGCCTAAAATCAGTCAATAAAAAAAATTTTTTTTAAGGGCGTTAGAGTAAGAACAAGTAGAGCATGATGGAGGAAGGGAGGGAGGGGAAGAGAGAGAGAGAGAAAAAAATGAAGTCTTCCAGGCAAGAAGCGGAATAAAAAGGACTTATTTACCCTTCTATCTAAAACAACACCACAATTTTTTAAATAGACAAAATACATGAAAAACAGTTTTCAAGACACTAGATATTAGTAAATGAAAGAGAGTGATCACTGAGAGATAGGAAACAAAATAAGCGCCTCCTAACTGCCTCGAGAATCTCCAGGCTATGGTGAGTACAGAGGGAAAAGGCATCTATTATGGAACTCAGCAGACTCCCTGAATTGCGAAGAGTCCACAGAGACTAAGAAAGCTATAGTTCACAGGACAGAATACCAGAGGGAATAGAACCTGGTGCTTACACAGGTCCGGAATAATGCCTGCTGTACTTGCCAGACTGGAAAAAAAAATTATAACTCATGGAGCATTAGAGAGAGGAAACAACCCTAGACTGAGCACCCCTCCACTGCCTAACAAATTATAAAAGCAAGAGATGAAAGGCTTAAACTATTACCAAGTAACTTAACTGCATCCTTGAACAAAGCTAAAGATTTACAGGAATACAAAAATATTTAGCGCCCAACAAAATAAAATTCACAAGGTCTGGCATCCAATCAAAGGTTATCAGACACGCAGAGGCAAGAAAACATGACCCATAATGAATAGAATATCAATTGAAACCCACCCAGAATAGACACAGATGTTAGCATTAGCAGAGAAGGAAAATAAAAGTTATAACTATATTCCACATGTTGGAATAAAGTTAAGACATGGAAAATATAAAAAAGACCAAAATTGAATTTCTAGAAATAGAACTGAAAACTATAATGTATGAAATGAAAAATTCAGCAGCTGGGATTAGACATAGAAGATTTGAGGAAGAAAACATCTCTCCAAGAATATTTCTTGGGCAAAATTGGTTAATTGTATACTTGCTCAAAACCTAGAGTATGATTATCTTTGTTATTATTTCAAGTAATTGAGAGAAAAATACAATGATAGGCACCATTAAAACTAGCTCAAAAATATTTTGCCAGTAAAGATTTGTTGTCAAGGTATCTTGGTTTGCATTTCTGTCGAGAGAACTGTAAACAGTTAAACAATGTTTACAACATTAAGATACTGGTTATGGAACTGTGTGTGGTATTAGAGGTTTTGTTTGTGAAATACATGCATTAAAATAATTAAATTTCAGCATAATTATTTTCATGTTGTTTTAGAAGTGCATGATTTATTTTTCTAGCCAGCTGGTAAGCTTTTTAAGGGTGCTAACATGTCTTTTTACATCTTTTGACCCTCCCTGAAATACTTAGCATGGGGCTTCCCATTGTGGGTGGTCAGTAGAGTTGATACTGTAAAAGAGGGAATCCTCCAACTATGATGCACTGAAGTTTATTCTGGGGCTAATAAGGCAGCACCAGAATTATCCCTCTGAACCAAAAAGATGTAAATAAACAAAGTCTGTTATAGGATTTGGGGAAGAGGGTGCAAAAGCTCATCTCAGTCAAGAAGCTTTTCAAACTTATTTTAAACCAGAGAACTAAATTATGCAAATTATTCCTCAGAGCCCTATCTTTATCCACAGCCAGTGCTGATTAGATCAGGCACATTCAGGCTTCATGGCTAATGCTTCTCAACTAGGCATTTGAGGAAATAAATAAATTTGGAGATTTATATATTTGGGTAGATTTGGACAGAGCAAATTTAGAGTGCAAATGCTAGAGTTTAAAAATGTCCTAAGGAGAAACTTTTCTCCCCATTTAATGGAAGCCAGACCATGTGGGGATAGGGTGGGCATTTTCCATTTCTTGGTCAAATAAACATTGTCTGATTTTCATTGGCAAAGGCATTTAAATAAAGAACAAGGTTTTTGCAACCCCAAGTTCCAATATGTGTTATAAGATTTTTTAAGGAAGGGATTTATAAACTTTACAAATTAGAGTAGAGTCTCCACAGATTCAGGTCAAAGTATGAAAGGCTTTTAGTAAATTACTGTTTGGCAAGTTAGAGAAAGCTATTTTAAGGAACCTACGTGGAATTTTGTAAATCACCTTATTTTTTTTAGTATTGTCTCTAAACTAAAATCGCTTGTGTGCTCATTTTGTTGTAGCAGCAGCACCATGCGTGGCCTCTGCTGCTGCAGAAGGAAATAGGCAGATTGGCTTCTCTCTCCATAAGCAAGAAAATGCATTATTAGGAAGGTGACAAATAATATATAAGGGAAAAAATCATAGATATTTGGGAAAACCTTACTATTTTTTATGCTTTACCTATTGATGCTAAATAGTGTAAAAAAATAATATAGAGAACCAATGTTCAAGATTTTCTGTTCTTCCCTCTATGTTTATTTGAATCACTAGGAAAAAGAAATTTGGTATTATAGAAAGACTACTGGGTGCAGGTACCTCAAAATCCTGACCTGCTGAATGCAGCACAGGCATAAAAAGAACAAATTCAAATTGACAGAGCTGAACCCCTTAATGATGAAGTTAGGGGGAAAGAGTAGCTTCTAACACAAGGATTTACTAACGGGAGTCATAATGGTATTGAAAATATAGCAAGAGAAGTAGAAGGAAAAACTCTAGAGGAAGTCATTGAATACTCAGCTGTGTTCTGGGACAGATACAGTGACCTCTAAGACATAAATAAGATTATGGCTCAGATTAAATAGGAGATGCAATAATTCAGAGAAGAATTTGTATCAAAGAAGCACTTAACACAAAGATTGAATAGTACAAAGCACCTTTTCATCAGCTGAGAACATTATATGGTACCAACAAAGGAAAAAAACTATACTAAAGAAAAGGATTGCCTGATTTGTGTGCTTGGATTTAACAAAGAACATTTATATGATGAATTGAAATAGTATATTTACAGCTCCTCAGTTCAGATTTGACTGGGTTCTTAAGGACAGAATTGTAATGGAGTGCCAGAGGTGGTGTAACAACTTAATTACCTTGATGGTGAGAAAAAAAACAACCATAGAACTACAAGAATTGAGATGGGAAAGGAACCAGTGAGCTCTATGATTGCCACAGCCTATAACCTTGAGAGAATTTCCAGGCTGCAGGGCACAGAGGGGTAAGAGGCAGAGCCAACAGACTCCCCAGAGGAGGGGACTGAGCTGAGCATGTAGGGCAAGCATGCCAAACTCAAAGGCTAACGTGGGCCAAATAAACGAGGCATGTGGCCCGGGGGCCGAGAGTTGGATATGCTTGATCTAAGGTGACCAGGGCTGCTGGAGTTCACAGGAGAGTTCCAGAGAGTAGGCAGCTGTAAGGGGGGCCCATTCAGCAAAGTACTGATCGCCCTGTGTGTGAGGAAACTACCTAACACTTCCTACAATGGGAATGAACTTCAAAATAATTATGCTGAGTAAAAGAACCCAGATTTTAATAAAGTGTGCATACTGTATGATTCCATTTATTAAAATTTAAGAAAATGAACTAATCTGTTGTGATTGCTGAGGGATAGAGGTAGAGGGATCTGGAGGTAACAGGCAAGGGAGGCACAGGAGGGAAAAGTTACTAAGGGGCACAAGAAAACTTGTAGGTATGATAGATATGTTCATTATCTTGATTGAAGAAATGGTTTCACAGGTTTTTTACATATTCTAAAATACATTTCATACTTTATATACATGTCATTTATTTGGTCAATTGTGCTCATGTAAAGCTCTTTTTTAAACTTGCGTGCAAAAAAATACAAATAAAATATAGTAGCTTGCCTTTTAGAGTTGTTCTGAGAAAATGAAAGGAGGGATTAAGCCCAGGTAACCTTTGTAACCCTTTCCCAACTCTTATCACAACTAAGATTTTTTGCTGTTCCAAAGCATTTTGATTTTAAAGACATATTGTTAGGATTTGTTTAGTCAAATATTGCTATTGTCACTCAAGATATAACTTCATGCATTTTGTGTTTCAGGGCTCATGAATCAAGGAAGCAATCTTGAAAAATGGATTAAGGCTGATGCCCCAAAAGGCACTGTAAGTTTTAGAAATCAAAGCTGGTTTCAGTCCCTGAAACTGCAGGACTGAATGGTTTGAGCCTGGCCGGTATGGTTCAGTGGTTGAGCATCGGCCTATGAACCAGAAGGTCACAGTTTGATTTCTGGTTAGGACACATGTACAGGTTCTGGGCTCGATCCCCAGTAGGGGGCGTGCAGGAGGCAGCCAGTCAATGTTTCCCTCTCATCATTGATGTTTCTATCTCTCCCTCTCTTTTTAAAAAAAGGAATGGTTTGAGTTGTATTTATAATTGTAATAATTAGTAGATCAACGGCTACAAAAATGCAAATACCACTGTTCATATAAATATTGAAAATAACAAATTGGATGAGTACTGAATTGTGTTTTTTTTTGGGGGGGGGGGGGTGTCAGAATTTGTACTTACCTATTGTTTCAGTTTTCTTATTGGTCTGTAACATATTACTACAAACTTATCAACTTAAAATAACACCCATTTATCAGCTAGATCAAGAGCCTGGCTAGATTCTCCATTCAGGATACCCATCAGGCTGAACTCAAGATGCTGGCTGGACTTAGTTCTCATCTAGCTGCTCTGGTAAAATAAAATAAAACAAATCTTCCAAGCTCATTCTTATTGGTGGCAAAATCTTGTTTCTTGTGACTGTATGAGGCCTCCGTTTTCTTGCTGTCAGTCGGCATTTGCTCTAAGCTTCTAGAGGCCAACTATATCCCTTCTTGTGTGGCCCTGATCATCTTCTAGGCAGCAATGATGCATTCAGTCCTTCTAATACTTCTGACCTCTTCCGAAGCCACGTGGAGAGAACTGCTATTAAAGGGCTCACTTGATTAGGTCAGGCCTACCCAGGATAATCTTAGTTTTGTCATATAACATAATTATGGGAGTGATGTCTCAACATATTCAGTTTCTACTCATACTCAAGAGATTATACAAAGACATAGGTAATAGGGGGAGAGGGATGGGGAGTTATTTCAGAATTTTTTGTACCATAGCTTTTATGTAATGTTTTCTACTTGTATTTATTATGACAGTAAATTTAAGTTGTGAATAAAACACATCATAAATATGATGTAATTGCTACTGATTTTTCATTTATTTTGCATAATTTAAGACATACTTGTTAGTGGGAGAGAAATATTCAGCTATTTTGTAGCCTGATGTTTGAAGATAGATTTTCACTTTTATAATGGTGTATTATATAAAGTTATTTTATGAATTCTCGTTCTTTCAAACCTTATTTGTCTACTCCTAAAGCATTTAAATTAACAGTGAAAGACTACCTAGTAGATTAGATTTTTTATGATTAGGATACATCAGTTCTTAAACACTAATTTTTGATATACCTTTCCAAATAGTGTAATTTATAATAGTCTCTTTTTGTTAATATTTCACTTATTTATAGTTGTCTGTTTTTAACTTATTTGTGAAACAAAAAGTCAGCTTTGTGGAATATCTCCAAGTCTCCTTTTAGTTTACCCTTTGTGAAATCAAAATTAGTGTAAGTTTGGATGATACACATTAGTATATTTGATGTGGTTATTGTTGTTGTTGTTGTTGTGTGTGTGTGTGTGTGTGTGTGTGTGTGTAATAAGTAGAGGAAACTGAGAGGCAGACAATTTTTATCCCTTTTTCACTCTCATGCAATTATATAAACATTTTCATGACTAAAAATAAAGTTTATGAACTTAGTCAACAATTGCCAAAAAGGTCATGAGCATAACATTAGTCAACTGTATTTTAAATTATTAAAAGAATTATATATAATTTGGATCACATAATCAAGTCTAAACAAAAAGGGAAAGCTTCCATATTTTGCTCTCTTAAACACAGACTGATATATATCAAATGCTTAAGAGCTGAGACCTAAGAAATGATTTGAGGACCTTGCACTGAGAACTTGAAGATTTCACCCCCTCTTCACTCTACTTCTTCTTTTTTTTTTTTTTAATATATTTTATTGATTTTTTACAGAGAGGAAGAGAGAGGGATAGAGAGTTAGAAACATCGATGAGAGAGAAACACCGATCAGCTGCCTCCTGCACACCCCCTACTGGGGATGTGCCCGCAACCAAGGTACATGCCCCTGACCGGAATCGAACCTGGGACCCTCCAGTCCGCAGGCCGATGCTCTATCCACTGAGCCAAACTGGTTTTGGCTTCACTCTACTTCTTGATTCCCTTTTCATAATTGACTTTTTTCTAACACATCTTTTCTTTCATAATCGACTTTTTTCTAACACACCTTTTCTTTCATTTCTGTAGCTATAAAATTTGTCTCCCCATGAAGAACAAATGTATCTCCTGTTCTTTTTACTGATTTTTTTTTTAGAGAAAGAGGAAGAAAGAGGGAGAAAGAAAAACAGATATTACAGCAGAATATGGATTTGCTGCCTGCTGCACATCCCCTACTGGGGATCAAGCCGGCAAACCGGGCATGTGCCTTACAAGGAATTGAACCAGCAACCTTTCGGTTTATGGGAGGACACCTAGTCAACTGAGCCACATGGCTAGGACTCTTGTTATTTAAAAGAGGATCTTAGTCAAAGAGTTTTGGAGTTAAACACCCTCAGAAATCTCCAAATGTAGTTTAAAAATCACCATCAGAACAATCTTAAATCTTTTGGCTCAGGTCTTAAAACTTCCTATTCAGCTTATTCCCCTGCTGTCCACTTTCAGGAACCATTTCTACAGCTAAGTGATATTTCTTAATTTCAAAAACTTTCAAAATCAAACTAAAAGGGAAAATTATTAAAAGGATTTAGCTAATATAGATTACCCTACAATAATACCAGTTGAGCCCTTTTAAAAACTTTTCAGAATAACTTTCATATCCTTTTCCTTAAATGTTATCCTTCAAATTAGTGGGATACAAAAGGATAGTGATGAACCCCATTTAACACATAAGTAAGAGAGGAAATAGGGTTAAAATACTGATCTAATATTACCGACACAACTTCTTTGGGGAGATCAGAACAGTATGCTCTCCCCTGGACTCTGAATATCAGTCCACATCACATTAAATAATGTTATAAATATTATAACATTATAAATATTATTTCTTAGCATAAAATTGGGAGAGCACCCTTTTTCGGATAGCATAGTTTTAAAATATCCCAATTGTGCAAATCTGATTAAAAAGAGATTTATCTGAGACATTGCAGGGACATTCTTTCTATTCACAGATAGTTCCTGCTTCAATTTAATTTGCTCCTAGCAGTTAAGTCAGATGTTGAGATGAGTCGGTCAATTGGCATTTAGTTCTGTCTTGTTGTTAAGTATCTGGAAACCATAAGAAAGACTTGTTTCCTCTAAAAATTTATGTTGCCCACCTGCCATGGCTCAGTGGTTGAGCCTCAACCTATGAACCAGGAGGTGTCATGGTTTGGTTCCTGGTCAGGGCACATACCTGGGTTGCAGGCTCGATCCCCAGTGTGGGGTGTGTGGGAGGCAGCGGATCAATGATGATTCTCATGATTGATGTTTCTCTCCCTCTCCTTTCCTCTCTGAAATAAAAATGTATTTTTTTAAAAGTGTATGTTTATGTTTTTTACAATAAAGCTGCACAGATCCTTAAAGTCATTTGCCCTGGCTCCATCTCTTTCTCTGATTTATAAGGTCACCTCTGCTTCCTTTTCTAAAGAAAAGCTTCTAAATTTCTTGTCAAAAAATATTACATATCTCAGTGTTGTTTCATATAACTGTAACCTCAGATTTAATAATCTCATCAAACTGTTAGTTTGATTAAGGTAAATTTACATGGAAAATTTATATAGTAGCAATACTTGATTTGACTTTTTAAAAATCATGATTATTAGACAGAAGATTTAATGATGTATTTAAAAACATTTATAGTTGGAGTAAGAATCAGGAGATGATTTGCTGCTGTTTATACAATTGAGATCCAGCTAATAAAAATATTTGCATCAAATGAAATCACCAAATTCTAGATTTTTTTGTTCTTCTGTTTGAGTTGAAGGTTATACTATTTCCTCTTCACTATTGTATGTTGACTCTTTCACTGTCAATTCTCTATCTTTAAGTGGTGTTACATCCCGTCGCTGCTGCTTTCTGTTACATGCTTGCCTTCATCATCATAGCTAGACCAAACTGGAGTTTCAGTTGGGCTGTATTCCTGCTGAACTATAGATGACATTTTCATAGCTGCCTCCCTGCAATAACAGTGATTAGCATTAGCTAGTTGGCAGAAATTGCCAGTGCAGATTTTTCAAACTAAATCAAAGTTGGAGTTAAAAAACTCACCATCAGGAGTTGAATTCACTTTTCACAGCTTTCTTGCCTTCCTGAGGGGGAGGGTATGGATAATTGTGCTAATAATCAGGATCCCAAAGCTTAAATAGCTCAGTGGCACTCTAGGTTAGCCAGTTCAAAGATTAAGAGCACAGTGAATGGGTCATGAAATTGCATGGCCATGGAGTAGGAATACTGAGAGCACTCTATAGTGCTCTTAGTGAGCTCTCTGCCTGCCATTTCCAGTCTTAGATTAGCAGAACCCTTTCCAGCCAATCTGTGAAGGCTGAACAGGAACTCCTAACCCAAAGTCTGCAGATCTCTGTTGGATACATGGATGAGTTTCAAGGAGGTCCATGAACTCTTGGAAAATTTATGCAGTTTGTATCTTAATAAACCTTTTTTTCTGAGGAGAGAGTTTGTGACTTTCCTCAAATTCTCAAAGGTGTCTATGACCAAAATGATTAAAAATACTAGTACTATCTTTCTTAGGAGGCAGAAAGGAAGGAAGCAAAGAGGACATGTAAAAATTGTTCTGGACTCGCAATTCCAATATGAGGGTGTGTATGTTGTTGGGAGGTTCCCCCATACCACCAAGCAATTATTGGATACCAACCTAGGTGTCCTGCAATTCAACTCAATTATGATACTATCTACCCAGAGTTAGCATCAGATTCCACAGGTTAAGGGCTCAGTCCCACAAGACCACCCTTCACTTCAGACACTAATTGCAAGTCCAGGTTGTCACCTGGGCTTCCGACCAACTGGCTATATAGAGCAAAGGTTCCAGTGACCTCCTCATTGGGTTGGATTGATTTGCCATAGCTGCTCACAGAACTCAGAGATACTTTACTTACCTGATCACCAGTTTATTATAGAGGATATAACTCAGGAACAGCCAAATGTAAGAGATACATAAGGCAAGGTATGGGAGGAAAGGCCAAAGAGTACCCATGCCCTCGTCAGTTATGCCCAAATCTCCATGCATTCACCAACTCCGAAGCTTTCTGAACTCTGTTTTTTATGAAAACTTCAATGATCTAGCTATGATTTACTAAATCTGTAGCCATTGGTGATTGATTCAGCCTCCAGCCCCTCTTCCCTCCTGTTAAATCAGTCCCACCCCTCTCTTTAAATGTTGGTTCCCCAGGCATTTAGGTACTTTCCAAAAGTCACCTTATTAACATAAACCCAATTGTGGTGGGAATAGGCTTGTTATGAATAACAAGATACCCATTTCACCTTTATGACTGAAATAATTTCAGGAATTGAGGCCATAATAGGGGTGAGTCTCTACTTCTTGTTGATAGGGACAGCTGGGTTTGGTGGTAGAAAACAAAAGTGGTCTTTTGGCTATCCTGGCCCAGAGAAAGGAGTTTTCCATATACTAGAATTTTGCATAAGGTTTTGGGGCCAACAGTTTTCTTTGCATATTTTTTTATCTAGTGACCTGGCAAGAGGGGTGAGGAATCAAAAGCAGGGTTTGGATATTAATAGATATCTTGGGTCTTCTTGATTAAACACTATATTTAATACACTTGAACATTCCATACCAGATTAGATTCAGCAAGGCCCTTGCCAGAAAGTCTCCATTCATCTAGTTAAAATCCCAATTATTAGAAGTTCAAAATGTTCTCAAAGAGTGATTGGAAAAATAAAATCAAAAGATTAGAAGCTAACTCCTTTGTGTAATATGTTATTCACTACCACCTGCCCAAATTTGGTTGTTTAATTGTATGACAGAGTTGGCAGAGACTCCTAGGACCTAATATCCATAGCAGTCTTCTCCAGACCTATCGGGAAGGATTGAGTCACCATTCCTCTTCAAAATTTTTCAAGGACCTGCCCTCTTTAATCTGACCCAGCTTCAGTTGGCTGTCTGACCCACTCCCTCCCTGTAGTCCTGGGCCCAGAGGGAGTACCTATTTTACAAGTTTTTGTTTTAATTTCATTTTAATACACACAGCCTTGGATCAGAAACCATTTTCTTCCTTAGACCTCAAGTGACCAATTTTCATGCCAGGCTTGCTTAATTAAGGAAGTTCTCTGAGCCCTGGCTGGTTTTGGCTCAGTTGGAGCACTGTCCTGTGCACTGAAGGGTTCTGGGTTCAATTCTGGTCAGGACACATACCCACGTTTCAGGTTTGATACCTGGTTGGGGCATGTGCTGGAGGCAACCAGTCGATGTTTCTCAGACCACTGTTTTTCCCTTCCTCACTCTAGAATCAATGAAAAACATATCCTTGGGTGAGGATTTAAAAAAAAAAAAAGTTCTCTGAGATAAATCTACATGCATAGAACACATTATGCACTCTATACTTTGATAATATTATTTATTTTTCTAGCTTGCAGAAAAGAATCTCATCTTCAGGGATTAGTCAAGAATTCTCATTTTGAACACTCCAAAAGGTTACTTCTTCAGGTCAGTTAAAATAATTGCACATGTTTACTCTCAGTCAATAGGAAAAACTGAACGATGGAGCAGATAACTTCTTTCTGTTTAAAAACTTACAGGGTAGACACCCTAGGCCTTCTACCTTTAAAAATTGCTTATTTAAAACAAAATCAGAAATGAAAGAGGCCAAATAACAACAGACCCCACAGAAATACAAAGGATTGTAAAAAAAAAAAAAAATACTATGAACAACTCCATTCCAACTACCTTGAAGAAATGGACCTATTCCTAGAAAAATACAACCTTCCAAAACTCAATCAGGAAAAATAAAAAAAATATGAATAGGCCGATAACTATGAAGGAAATTGAAGCAGTAATCAAAAAACTTGCAGCAAATAAAAGCCCTGGGCCAGATGGCTTCACAGGGGAGTTTTACCAAACATTCAAGGAAGAACTAAAACCAATCCTCAGACTATTCCTCAAAAGAGAAAGGAACACTTCCAAGCTCTTTCTATGAAGCCAGCATCACTCTAATCCCAAAACCAGATAAAGACAATACAAAGAAAGAGAATTACAGGCCAATACCCCTCATGAACATAGATGCTAAAATCCTCAACAAAATCCTGGCAAATCAGATCCAGCAATACATTAGAAAGATCATACACCATGACCAAGTGGGATTTATCTCAGGGATGCAAGGATGGTACAAATATCCACAAATCAATAAACGTGATACATCACAAACAAATTGAGAGATAAAAACCATATAATCATATCAATTGATGCAGAAAAGGCATTTAACAAATTCCAACACTCTTTCTTGTTAAAAACTCTCAGCAAAGTGGGAATAGAGGGTTCATACCTCAACATAATAAAAGCCTTGTATGACAAATCTACAGCCAACATCATACTCCATGGGCAAAAACTAAAACCATTTCCCCTAATAATAGGAACAAGACAAGGATGCCCACTCTCACCACTCCTGTTTGACATAGTACTGGAAGTGCAGACAAGAAGTAGAAATAAAAGGCATCCAAATTGGAAAAGAAGTAAAACTGTCATTATTCACAGATGACATGATATTGTACATAAAAAACCCTGAAGACACCATCAAAAAACTACTAGATTTAATAAATGAATTTGGCAATGTAGCAGGATACAAAATTAACACCCAGAAATCTATGGCTTTTTTATACACCAATAAAGAACTCACAGAAAGAGAAACAAACAAACAAAAATCCCACTTACCATTGCATCAAAAAAATTAAGATATCTAGGAATAAATTTAAGGAGGTAAAAGACCTGTACTCGGAAAACTACAGGACATTGAAAAAAGAGATAGAGGAAGACATAAACAAATGGAAGAACATACTGTGTTCATGGATTAGTACAGAATCACCATCATTAAAATTCCATACTACTCAAAGCAATCTATAGATTTAATGCAATCCCCATTAAAATACCAATGGCATATTTCACAGACCTAGAACTAACTCCAAAAATTCATATGGAATAAAAAAAGACCCTGAATAGCTGCAGCAATCTTAAGGAAGAAGAATGAAGTTGGAAGGATAGCAATACCAGATATCAAGCTATATTACAAAGCCACTGTTCTCAAGAACAGCCATATAGACCAATGAAACCGAACAGCGAACCCAGAAATAGACCCAAGCCACTATGCTCAATTAATATTTGACAATAGGAGGCAAGAGCATACAATGGAGTCAAGACAGTGTCTTCAATAAATGGTGTTGGGAAAATTGGACAGATACATGCAAAAAAGGAAAAAGAAACTAGACCACCAACTTACACCATACACAAAAATAAACTCAAAATGGGTAAGGGACTTAAACATAAGACAGGAAACTATAAAAAATCTTAGAAGACTCCATAGAGAGCAAAATATCAGACATATGTCGTAGCAATATCTTTACTGATACAGCTCCTAGGGCAATGGAAACTAAGGAGAAAATAAACAAGTGGGACTACATCAAAATAAAAAGCTTCTGCACAACAAAAGAAACCATCAACAAAACAACAAGAAAGCCTACTGCATCGGAGAACATATTTGCCAATGTTATATCCGATGAGGGCCTAATCCCAAAATTTATAGGGAACTCATACATCTTAACAAATGAAGATAAATAGTCCAATAAAAAAATGGGCAAAGGACTTAAATAGAACTCTTTAAAAGTGGACATACAGAAGGCCAAGAGACACATGAAAACATGCTCAAAGTCACTGATCATCCAAGAGATGCAAATCAAAACAACAATGAGATACCATCTCACACCCATCAGAATGGCTATCATCAACAAATGACAAGTGCTGGTGAGGATGTGGAGAAAAGGGAACCCTCATGCACTGCTGGTGGAAATGCAGACTGGTGCAGCCACTGTGAAGAACAGTATGGAGTTTCCTTAGAAAATTAAAAATGGAACTCCCATTTTACCCAGTAACCCCACGTCTAGGAATATATCCCAAGAAATCAGAAATACCAGTCAGAAAGGACATCTGCACAACTTACAATAGTAAGATTTGGAAACAAAACAAAAAAAAAATTGCTTATTTACCCCACTGTTATTTCATTGGAAACATTTTGCAAATTGAGGGAACAGGCATTTGGCCAATAATAGTCAAGTCAGAATACTCTGCACTTGTATTATAGGAAGCCCCTAGTTAAATGAATGGCAACTGTCAAGCAAATTACTTTGGGAATTATGGAGCTTAGGATACCTGTTAGCAATTTATATTTAACTGGGAGCTGGTTTAAGCCGATTATTTTCTTAACCCCTAGGGGAAAGTAACTGAATGGAAATTTTTTGAGAGATGAGTAGAGGGAGAGCTAGGGATCATCATTTGGATATCTGCAAGGTCAAGGACGGAGAAGTGCTTAAAAGTAGATGATCTACTGGGACAGGGATATAAAACCACAAAGACCATTTTATAAGGGAGCTTCCCTTGATGCAGTTCAAAATGTTGGCTTCAATTAGGCAAAAAATAAAATGAAACTTTCTAAGTCTGAAAGGTACTATGTATCACAAATGCCGTAGTCACATATTCTGTTTTCTCGGAAAGTAGTTCTCGAAGCTTCTCATAGTCAGGTGAATATTTACCTGGAAATAAGTCTGCAGTTTTGCATCTTAAGGATCCGGAGCTGTTGGCAGCCTATCTGAAGAAACTGAAATATTTCGTCAGTAAGCAGGTCACAGCCAGAAATATCCAAAATGTGCAGGTAATGGCATTTTGCTGATAACATCTCCATTGCTAAGTCAGTAATCTGAACACACAGCCAAATAAGTACAGATTATTGTGATGAACTTCATCCCAGGGAAGAATAGTGTACTAGTCAGTTTGGGCTGCTATAACAAAATACCATAAACTGGGTAAATTTAACAATAGACATTTATCTCGCACAGTTCTGGAGGCTGAGAAGTCTAAGATCAAGGTGCCCACAGATTCGGTGTGTAGTGAGGGCCCTCTTCTCGGTTTGCAGATAGCTACCTTCTTGTATCCTCACATGGCAGACAGCTCCCATTTCTTCCTCTTCCGATAATTCTTCATGGTGGCTTCACCCTTTTTAATTACTTCCCAAAGCCTAACTTCCTCATACCATCACATTGGGGATGAGGATTTCAACATGAATTTTGAGAGAACACAAATATTTGGGGGGAAGGACACAAATTTTTAGTCCCTAACCAACAGGACACTTGTAGATTCTCTTTAATCAGCTTGCCACATGGTAGGTCTATAACTCTCATGTTAGTGATTTAACTGTTTTCAGACCAATAAAATATATATTTCAAGTGGCACCAACAGAATTTGTGATCTTGCTATTCTTTTTAGAGATCTCTTGTTTGGATGGGAAACTTCAACAAAATTTCCTTAGTAATAATACCTGTTACATCAATATATGTAAGTTATTAATGCTGCAGCAGTGAGTTTTATAACAGCACATGTTACAGAACTCTAAAATTAACAGAACTCTAAAAGTTAACCTGTAGACGGTCAGATTGCTATGAGAAGGGGTCTGGACACTGCTGATGGTTTGCATGGGAAGTAGCATGGTTCTGAAAAAGGACAAGTAAGTGAGACAGACGTTTGCAGGGAGCCGGAGAAAGAAGAGCAGAAGCCACAGACACTACATGAATCTCAGATAAATTCTGCTGAGGGCTCCAACATCTGGAAAGTTTGCCCAGATGTTTTGCAGAAATAATTCAACTCCACTTCTTAGATTATTTCACTTAGGATCTAGCTTTTGAATTTGTAATTGAACTGAGACTTGCTGCAGAATCAACTAGATTACTCTCCAAAGGAATGTTTGGTCCAACTGGATTTAATTTCTTACTTTAAATGTTTGAACATTCTAAAACATACATAAGGCTTGACTTTTGTTTTTAACATAAAGTTGAGAGAATTATGCGGAAAAACCATTCAATTGAAATGTACACTTTTTAAGTTCGGAAAAATAGATGTCATTGTCTAAGCCTGCCCTTTTTCCAGAACAAGCTCAGGACCAAGGTTTACCATTGCAACTGATTCTCACAAAAACGCCTTCAGACATTCCTATCATACTATGTGGGTCTCTGATGGTCTGATGTTAGTGTGTGTGTTGGGGGAGGGTGGGGGTTGGCGGGGGAGCCCTCAGAAATGTCGTGGAAAGGAAAGAAAAAGAGCTCATAGAAAAGTCCAGAACAGGTGGAGTTAAGAGTGCTAGGTTTTATTGATACTGGGGGAACTGAAAAGGAGTCCATCACTTCCTGTAGACCAGAAACTCAAGACATCCAATAACTGAGGTGATGTCCAGACTTATGGGGGCTGGGAACTAGAGGCAGAGATGACTGGCTACATTCTTAACTCCCAAATACAAGGTCCTACTCTGAGTCCTGTTGAACAGAGGTTATTCCGATTTCAGTGCTGGGTAGGACAAGGTCACAGGACTACTTACTGATCTAAGAAGTAAGCTAGCTGCAAGGAAAAGCTGGCCTTCCAGGAGATGGATAAGGTGACCATTCAAGATTAACTTTTGGGCCTTTGGGAAACCTAGTTTAGAATGATGAGCCAGACACTGAAGTGTTTTATGGCCCATCAAAAGAAATATCGGTGGAATATATTAGACTAGACCGTGGAATATATTAGACTAGACCATAGCCCTATGGTTTGGGGTGAGGAATATTTAGATTGGCCCAAATTATGGTCACCACATTTTCTGAATCAGGATAGTCATTTGACCTGCATAATTGGTAAAGCTAAACCCTTCTCCCTTACACTGAGGTTCTGAAATAATCAACTCCCCTTTTTCTCACCCTAGATCTTTGAGGTAGAGTGATTCATTTCATAATATGTTATTTGTGTAACATCCTTCTTAGTTTCTAGGCTGCAGGACAGTGGAGTTTGGGCTGCTCCCCGCAGGCCTGAGCCTTTGAGACACCGGTGACAGGTGGAGTACACTGCAGACTCCAGACCTGCTTATGTTGATGGTGGACTGTTGATTTAGTATTCAAAGCTATCTCTGGTCTGCTAAATTAGTCCAGCTATTTTCAGGCTCCCAAATTGTGTTGCTCTTGTCTCTTCTCCTGTTTCCCCTATCAACGTGGGCCCTCACCCTTCTTTTGCAGTTTTAGTAACGTTTCAAGAGGACACAGAACTATATCTGTATACTCAATCTGCCATATTAATCCAGAAGCACAAATCTCTATTTCTTGACATAGTATATTAAGAGAAAAAAGTAGGTTACAATGTATTTTGGAAAATATGATTGTGTTCTTTAAAAATATACATAACACAAACCTATAACTTTTTCTAATTTCTTTGTACATAGAAAAAATATACAAGAATAAGTATAAAATACCAACAATGGTTATGTCTGGATGGTGGTACAACAATGAATTTTTACTCTCTCCTTTATGCTTTTATATGTTATCCAAATATTTTACAATGAGTATATATTTCTTTTATAAACAGATGTAAAGAAAAAATGTCAAACACTTGAAGTTATATTGGAACATTAACAGGCCCACCTGAGGAATTCTATATGGAATTATGCCTTTGTTTGACATACTATTTACTTTCAGGGCCCATATTCAGTGAAGTTACATGGTATAAATTTTTATATTTTTGTTCAGAAGAGATGCAAATTATTTTTGTCTGGTAGAAACTATAATTCCAAGGTTATGGATTGATTATCTTATACTCATTAACCAATTTCAAATCTTCACTCAATAATCAGATCTCAACATTCTTTCTTCAGTTCCGATAAGTGCTCAGTTCAACCAATGCTCTAGGAACTGGCTTTACCATTTTGTTGGTTCTCTTATTAATTAAATAAATCTTTGACACATTTTTAATATTTGTGTGAGGATTGTTTTTAACTTTATGAAAATTCTATTGTAACACAAATGAAATCATAAAGCTATTTCCAATTTAGGGCGGGGGGGGGGAGAATCTAATGAATACCTCAGACATGGCTAAGAAAAATAAGTCCTGTGGTGAGTCCACCTCTCACTTCTACCCTGCCTGAGTTTTTTAATAGCGCTTCAGTTTGATATTTCTGAGCTCTGACTTCTGCACATACCTTTGTACAGCCAGCAATGCTGAGAAATGTGAGTTTAAGGCAATAAATGGACAGTGTTGTAATAAACTCATCTGTTAGTTGGGTACAATAAGAAACATCCAAGTGTTCCAAGATTTGTGAGACTTTGCAGAATACCTGCAAGAGATTCCAAAGTCAAAGGTTTTTTTCTTTTCCTTAGTCTTTATTCAAATGTTATATACATATACAGCCTTCTTACCCATAGCAGTTTACCTAGTATGCATTTCAGTCCCTGAAATACAGATGTGTTACATCTTGTTGGGGTGGGGCGGGGGGAGAGAGAAGAAAAAAGCCATTACATCCAAAAATTATTTACAACAAAAGATATTCACACAGTAGCTTAATATCTTAGTAGTATTCAAATTCCTGATAATAGATTTTGGTTTTCTTGAAGTTAGCGCTAATGATATTTTACCTGCATAGTCAGCAATTATTAGCGTTATATTCAGCCAAGTGAGTGGATGAACAGAAATCTGGAGGTGGGAATTAGATGGCAAACACTCTAGGGCTGATAGTATAATATAATGGAAAGAACACAGTCTTTGGTATTAGGCAGACCTGAATTGTAATTCCATTTCCACTACCCATTAGTATAGATCTTTCTGAGCCTCATTTTTCTCTTAAAACTAGAGGCCCAGTGCACAAAATTCATGCATGGGTAGGGTCCCAAGCCTGGCCAGTGATCAGGGACGATCTGTGGGGTGACTGGTGGGGGTTCAGGGGACCCCCGCTGGCACCCACCTTGGCTGGCCTGGTGCCGCCTGCTCACCAGCCCCTCTTCCTGCTGCTGCCACAGCCAGTCGCCTGCCTCTGCGGGGCAACTGGTGGGGTGATTGGGGGTGGGGGCAGCCCCAGCCCACTCACTGGCTGGCCCCATCCCCCGATCGCCCTGCCGCCACCAGTCGCCTGCCTCTGCGGGGCGACTGGTGGGGCAATCGGGGAGGGGGCTGCTGGCACCCGCCTTGGCTGGCCTGGGGCCTACAGGCTGGGGGCAGCTCCTGCATTAAGTGTCTGCTCCCTGATGGTCAGTGTGCATCATAGCGACCAGTCATTCCGCCATTCCGTCAATTTGCATGTTAGGCTTTTATTACATGGGATTAGGGAAAACACAGTTGTCCTCCAGTATCCACAGGAGATTAGTTCCAGGACCCCAGTGTATTTCCAAATCCGGGGGTGCTCCAATCCCTTAGTTGACCCTCTGTATCTGTGGTTCTGAATCTGCCAATTTTAACATCAACCCTTCTAGAACTGTTCTGTAATGCCAAAATATTCATCTGAAATTTCTAGGGCTAGTAAAGGCCTGGAAATCATTGGCATTTCTTCCCTTTATGTCAGTGGTTCTTAATTTTCATTCTCTCTCTTCAGTGAAAAAAAGAAAGAAAAACACACAATAGAACTGAGTGATAATTAGCATCCACAAGGAAATAACAGTCAAAAGTTTACAACTCAGCAGTTATACAAGAAAAAAATGACCCACAAAATAAACCTGGCAGTAATTGTAAAAATATCTGAGTAGGTCAAGATGAGTAGAAATTGGAAACCAAGTTTCTAATTCAAGATACTTAAACTGTATTTATAAGAAAACTAGGGGCCCAGTGCATGAATTCATGCACCTTGAAAGGAACTGTGCCTCAAGGCTGCGGTGGGCACAGGGGTTGGTCTCGGTCCATCCTTCGTGCCCCCGCCCGGCCCCTCCCACCACAGCCCCCAGTCCCCTATCTCCTGGCAGCCCAGCTCCTACTGCCACCACTCCCACATGCTGATGGCGCTGGCTCCACTCACACCTGCTGATGGCACAGAGTGAATGGGGCCAGCACCTGCAGCGGGTGTGAGTGGGGCTGGCGCTGTCAGCACGTGGGAGTGGTGGCTGCTACCCCAATCGCCCCTCAGGAACAGGGGGAGGTGGAGAAGCCCTCAGGGGCAATCAAGGCCAGCAGCCACCGCTCGCACCCACTGATGGAGCTGAGTGACTGGGACCGGAGCCAGGTGCCAGCAGTGGGTGCAAGCACCGGGCAGGACCATAGCACGCGGGAGCAAAGAATTTTCAATAACCACCAGAGGCTCGCCCCAATGATAGCAACTGGCACCCTGCCTTGGTCTGGTGCCCCTGCTCACCTGCTCCACCTTCCCGAAGCGGCCAAAGCTCGCCACGTTCCACACTCACCCCCCAGTGGTCAGCACATGTCCTAGTGACCAGATGTTTGGTTATTCCGCTGTTTGGTCTATTTGCATATTAGGGTTTTATATATATAGATCCCCTCCCCCAATTTGTAAAAATTACAACTAACAACATGTGCTCATCACTCTAGAGATGTTTGCCTCATTGTGAAGCAGCTCAGATTCTTAGAGTACTAAGTTGGAGACCTCAGTAAATGGTTACCATTAATTTTAGCTTTATTGGGTTTTAATAACCCTAATGGGTTATTTGTAATGCATTCCTTGTTTTATATGTAAAAATGGATGTCCTGGGGCTTCATGTCATTTCCTCTCAGAACTAAGAGAAGGACCTAACTCCAGAGGTACAGCCACCAGTGGGGGCTTCCCTCTTACTGAGTATGCCAGTTTCCCCTCGTTTTAACCCTAGGGGAGATTGGAAAGAATTAGTCAATTATTTTCTTTATCAAGTTAATAGAGGGAGCCGAAACCGGTTTGGCTCAGTGGATAGAGTGTTGGTCTGCGGACTGAAGTTAATAGAGGGAAATTTTCCAGGAGAGTCAGTTAAGCATAGTAGATAAAGCTAGAATTATGGCATCTGGTAGAGTGGGGCTAGAAGCCTAATTCTGCTGGTATGTGGGTTTACTGAAACTCTTTGAGCCACAGTGTCCTTTGGTAAAATAATCATGATAACACCTATATCAAAGCACAATTGTGCAGATTATATGAAATAAGACCTGATATGGTTCCTAGCACAAAGTAGATTCTCATCCAGCTACCTATAAAATTTTATGTACACTGTTATTTGAGAGGCAATATAGCATACTGTTAGTGCTTGACACATAGTAAGCACTCAGGAAATGTTAACTATTGTTGGGATTTGCATATGACACCAATAATAATAAAAGTGCATATTTGTATTGTACTTTTAGGAAAACTCAATGATATTACTTATTTAACCCTAAATCATTATCTTTGCCTGACCACAACAACCAACAATGACTCCTTCTTTCTCTGACCTCATGCAGAATTTTTTCAACTCATTTGGTACTTATAGTACTTGATTGATTCCTGTTTTGTAGCTTTGTATGGAGATCTGTCTTTAGCAACTAAGTGACATCAAAAATTGGAAGGAGCACCTTGTCAGGAAATAGTGAGTTCTCTGTTATTAGAGACAATCAAGTAGAGAGGCCACACCCACAGTGGTGCAGAAGGGAGTCTAGCTTTGAAGGATTGAGATTAGTGGTCTCCAATCTCAACTTGGAGACTAACATTTTTCAATGAGAATGCAATAAGTCTCTCAAAAGTACTACCTGAAACTCTGCTGGTTTTTTAATACCATTTTCATAAGCATCATATTTACAACTAGTGGCCCAGCGCATGAAATTGTGCGCGGGTAGGGTCCCTAGGCCTAGCCTGCAATCAGGGCCATCTTCCGCCCACTCACCAGTCCCCAGTCCCGCCCCACCACCGCCCACCCTGGTTCCCCATGGTTCCCCGTTCACCATCCAGCGATCGGAGCATGCAGGCAGGAGGGAGGGACCAAGAGGTTGGCCATTCCATCTGCTTGCCAGTCCCCAGTCCCGCCTGCCACTGCCACCCACCCCGGTTCCCTGTAGTTCCCTGTTTGCCATCCGGCAATGGGAGCCTGCAGGCTGGGGGGAGGAACCAAGAGGTCTGCCTTCTGCCCACTTGCCAGTCCCCAGTCCTGCCCCACCACCACCCACCCCAGGTCCCCCGTGGCTCCCCATTGGCCATCCAGCAATTGGAGCCTATGGGCTGGGGGGAGGGGCCGAGAGGTGGTCAGTGCACCTCATAGCGACTGGTCGATCGGTTGTTCTGGTCGTTACACCATTATGGTCGCTGGCCTTTTATTATATAGGATAGGATACAGTAGATTCTCAATAAATACTAGTTGGTTGATCAATCTTGATGTGTCTTCAAAGATATAAAGAGTTCTGTTTTAATAATACAGGAATTCTTATGTTTCAAGGAGTAGGATAACATTGCTTTCTACTTAGAGAATTGATAGTCTTCAATGAACCAGAGAAAATTTAAAACAAAAAGGAATATTTAAACAATAAGAATAATTTATGAAGACATGAAACAAGCTTTAAAGGGAGATTCAAGACTCAGTGTCTGAAAATCCTCTTTGGTGGCATCTCCCAATGTCTTGGGCTGCTTGAATCAGTTATGCATTAAGCCTTTTTTTTTTTTAACCTTTTGCACTCGGATGTCGAGTGTGACTCGACACGGTTAGCATTGGTAGCAGGAATCAAGAAAAAAGCAAGCGAGTGCAAAGGGTTAAAGCTCTAATATTCTTTGAAGCTGAACTTTCTCAGAGTTTTAAATTAAGCAATAATGCAAAAATGATTAAAAAGTCTTTGATGCTTTCATGGTAGCATTCTCATCCATGGAAAAATCTGAGACAAAAAGATTGGTGTAAGGCTTTATGCGTGGCATAAATCAGTGCAGATCCGAGAAATAAGTGAGAACTTTCTCTCTCATATTCATATTTTCCTTTAGAGACATGTAAGTCATATTAAGTACTTAAGTCTACAGGCATGTTTCAACATAATCACTCATTAAATTCCATTTCTCCCCTACAGATAAGATTATTATATACTTTTCTGGCTCCAGTGGTGCAGAATCGTACATGTACCAGTACTGTTGGTATTATTTTCTTGGAAAGTGGTAGGCTAAGCTTCTTCCAAATCAAAATCCTTTATAATGAAGATGGAGAGAAAAGGCAAAAATTATCAAGTGTAGACCAGCTGTTGAGGCTCAATGGTTGAGTATTGACCCATGAACCAAGAGGTTGCCATTTAGATTCCTGGTCAGGGCACATGCCTGGATTGCAGACTCAATCTCCAGTAGTGGGTGTGCAGGAGGCAGCCGATCAATGTTTCTTTCACATCCATGTTTCTGTCTCTCTATCCTTCTCTCTTCCTCTCTCTCTCAAATCAATAAAAACATATATTTTTAAAAATTATCAAGTTTGGCTCCCATCACACATATCACTCAATTTTGCTGTGGGTTAACAACCTTGAAGAAAACTTCCAAATCTCTTAGTGAGTTAAATCGTTTTTTCTCTGTACCTTCTGGGCTGAGTCAGTGTGTGTGTGTGTGTGGGGGGGGGTTAATAACTGCATTCCTAAATTGGGTATGTAGTGGAGTCTGAGTTTCACTCACATTTACTGACTGTCACAATAATGTGCTTTTGCCAAAATCCTGATTTAAATCATCACAACAGGTGGCAGTTCCCAGCCTTACAAAAGCTCACCTAATGTTGCATACTTCGTGACACCATCTCTTGACTATTTGTCTCATTAGGTCTGATTAATTCTACCACAGTACCAAGTTTTGTGTGTGTGTGTGTGGGGGGGGGGGAGGTGTTTCATTATTGATAATTATGGGAAAATCTTGTACTGTCAAGAAACATTTTCTATAATTAAGACTATTATAGGCTGCCTCAAAGGCTAAAACACAACTTCCACAATTTTAAGTAATAAACTAAATTCAAAACTATAATTTCTTGGGCCTCCTATATTCCTCAAGGTGTAGTGCTCCACTTCACCAAAGACAGCCTTGTTCCCACTACTCATCAGAGCAGGAGGGAGTGGTGGCCTGAGCATACTGAGTTGGGAAATACGGGCCTTCCCACCAAAACCAAACGATGCAGAGCCTCTTCTCTTGGTGAGTTGCATTCTCACCCTCCAGAGAATTCAGGCTGAGAAAGGCTTAGCTAAGGCCCAACCTTGGAGGACCATGCTGCTTTTAACTATGGAGAGGTCTCTGAAAGGGGGAAAGGGCAAGGCCAAGGCCCCAAACAAATATTTCCAGATACTTTCATGATGAAATTTGTTACCAAGTGGTGATTCGGGAAATGAACATTAGCTTTAAGCCAGCTCAAAAGTGACTTATTTCATGAAGTTTTCCCCAATTCCTCTGGAAGAAATGCCTCTTCCAAATTCCTATAGCTTTTATTTCTTTTCTTTCTTCTTCTTCTTCTTCTTCTTCTTCTTCTTCTTCTTCTTCTTCTTCTTCTTCTTCTTCTTCTTCTTTTTTTTTTTTTTTTTTTTGGCTTCCTCACTTTCTACTTGTACTGTAGCTGTATCATTGTCTTACCTTCTACATTGACTATAGCTTCTTGAGAGCAAAATCTATATCTAATTTAACTTTGTGACCCCAATATCTATGATGCAGAAGAAGTTCAATGTGGGAAAGTGTCCAAAGGAATGAGAAATGCCTCTTAGCTCAGGAGGGAGAACGAGCTCCCACAGATCACTCTCAGAACACCAAGCCTGGTCCTTCCTTGCACTCTGTTTAATAATTGTCGGAGGCAGAGTAGGAGGATGGATGGTTAAGAGCAGAGAGTCTGGAGCACAGAGTAGGGTTGTTGGGAGGATTGAATGAGTTAATATGAATAAAGCAATTGAACAGTACCTAGCTCACAGTAAGCAGTCAATAAGTGGTAGCTAGTACTATTATTTTTATTCGCTGCTTCTCAGTGGCTATGATTGCCAAATTTCTAAAATCATGCACACCGTAGTAAAAATATTTTGAGCACATACTTTCAATAAACGTATATTAGTTTACTTGTAAATTATATAGACATACAACTATTTAAATATGTATTATATCTTATAAATCATATGTTGATGTCAGAAATGCCCAAACCTATAGAGAATTTTTGTAAGAGTTATTTGAGTCAAACTGACCACAGGCCAGGAAGCAAATGCTCCAGAGAAGGACAGTTTTGCAGTTTATGTATAAATTTAGAATTAAGCAAGGTACAGGATAGATAATGAGATTATGTGCTCCCTTGAGGGTGGCTATGCCTTTAAGGGGTCTGGAAAAGAGGATTATTTCTTCTGGCATTTCAAAACTGTGTTAACCTAGATGCACAAGAAAAATGGATAGTGCTTGCTTAAAAACCTTTTACTAAAGAAGTTATAGGCCTAGGATGTGACTACCCAGCATGACCTGCCCAGCTCAGAATTTATGATCAGATTGCCTGTGAGGTTACTTTTGCCCAGACTTATTATGAGCCCATTTTTCAACCATACATATAAGAACAAATAAAATGTCTGAGATAAAAATAAATCTAAATAGAAGTTCTCATATTTTCTTGTCACACTGAAATAGATTTTCTTACTCATTTGCCAAAGTAAATGTTTTCTCTGGAGATACCTACTCAACAGTACACCTTTGGTTGTCAGTAAACTTTGACAATTACTAGCTGCACCGACCCTGAGTATGTGATGAAAACAAGTGGATTACTTTTAAAATATGAAATGTGACAAATGCATAAAAAGACATCAAATGTGGGGAAATTAAAGAACAGAAAGGGTAAGCAGTGAAAGAGAATGTGTATTGGAAAGAAGACTAGGAAAAGAATGCAACAAAATATATTTAAATGATATTTTATAATTAGGATTTGTTGAAAAAAAATCCACAACCATTTAAGGTTTTAGACTTTATCTCCAAAATAAAAATGAGCCAGGGATGGACTATCCAAAAGCCAATCAAATATTTTTCTTGTGGCCTGTGGCATAATCCACATTTTCCATTTTTCTAAGATAAGTGAAACAAAAAGCTGTCCAGTGGCCCAGTTACCTGGTACTCCTCCAAAAGCCTCTGTGGGACAAGAAGGGCATGGAAATTACTTAAGCTATATTAACCAGCCTGAAAGAGCTGACGGGTTTCTAACTGCACAGCCAGCCACCCTACATTTTATATTTCTCATTCTTTACCAAGAAAATGGCAACTCAGAACTTTTACCCTAAGGACAAAGTCACACCATCCTTTCGTGACCTCTTCCGTTTAAGAATCTCTAGGAAATAATGAGTTCATGAACCACTGGTGCTGCTGCCTTGATCTTTCATTTGGGGACATGTAAAATACGAGATGATATCAAGGGAGCCTCCTGGTCAAGGGAGGGCCTGGAAACAGAAGTTGTGTCTGTGACCCTGAGCAGTTTACTTAACCTTGAGTTTCCTCATCTGAAGAGAATGAAAACAACTGTCTACCCATCTCACAGGCTTCTTGGAAGTTGAAAGGAAAATGTGTGTACTCGAAAAGCACTTGGCAGACATACAACCTATACACATGCCGGCTTTTGTCAGCAGTGGAACCAGACAAACCCTGGAACAATCTCATCTATAGTTTAAAAACCTGAGAATACCACCTCATCACCTTCAACACACTGAAGACATTGGGATGAGGCAATACCATACGCAGAATTTAAGTGGAATCTGATAAGAGAAGGTTATTAGAAATCATAACATGGAGAAATCACAGCTCCTGTGAGACATGCCACAGTAACTCAGTTCATATCAGGTGAGGCACAATGAGCAAAGCATGAAATATCAAAAACAGATTGGCCATTTGGGTTTAAGAAGCAAAAGAATTTATGATCAGATTGCCTGAGAGGTTCCTTTTCCCAGACTTATTATGAGCCCATTTACCCCATACTCTTATGTGGGTAAAAGTAGGATTCTGGTGTTTATTTTTCCTGCCTTTTTATTTTTGCCTTCAGACTATCTGACCGGTTTTATTGATCTCTTGGCAAGTTTTGTCTTACATAGGATAAACTAATGTCCCAGGGGCAGCTTCAAGGTTAGGAAAGGCTTCCCAAGGATTATCTCCCTTTTAACACGTTCTCTTTGGAGCTCTTTTCGTGAAAATAACAGATGTGCACATTCTTTCAGTGAGTCCATCAGTGCTTCAGTTGTCTGAGAATGGTTTTCCCCAGTGGGAGTGGGCAAGAAGCCAGGACTGGTGTGGGGTTTTCTTAAGAGTCAGCTATTTATCAGCCAAGAAAACATGGTACCCATGACTTCAGTATCCCTCAGAACCTTACAGACTGTGGGAAAAATGACAAGCCATCAAATCCCACATCCTTTGAAGTTTAGCAAATTTCTAATCCTACTGAATTGTCTCTGCAATTGGAAACACACTACTCTGAAAAGCAACAGAGGATAGCAAGCTTATTTCCTTTGTTCACAGCCTTTGAAGGGAAAATAATGTGTAGGTATCTGGGTAGGAGTTTGTCTGTGATTCTCAGTTGATTCCGGGTACTCTTAAGTGTATATTGTTCTATTATGAATTCTAGGAGACCATTCTTGGCATGGATAGCACAGATTTCTGTAACAAAGCTCTTACTTATTTCAGGTTTTGTGGGAGTTGCTTTTTCCTTAAGACACCAGATACCCATTTCTTAAGTCTACCAGAGGGATTCCTTATTTTCCTCAACCAAGACTATAAAATTATTCTGTACCTGGGACCTTCTGGGATCCTCATCACAGACAGTTTAGTCAATTAATTCCTAATAGTAACCTGGAGTATTGGAAAAGGTAAAGAATTTTCCTGAGCAGTGTGGCCAAGAGATAAAGTATCCAGACCTCCAGATGTCCCATCTCTCCATACAGGAGATTTCAGAGCATCCACCACCCCAAAGGCCAAGGATTAAGGCCATTTTTGGAAAGGAATCCTACGTGTGTTGCTTTAACTCTCCCTGGAGAAGAGGTGGAGTTATTGAAATCTCATGCTTTGACAATTCTTGAATGATTTAATCTTAGAAACCAAATAGAAATTCATGTTGGCTTTTTAAAAAGTGTTGCTATGTTGAGTCAACACATCATCCTTGGCATTATAAGTCAGTATGTGTCAAAGGCCTCTAAAGTCAATTGTGGTTAAGCACTAGGGGGTGAAGTCTATCAACTTATGAAATTAATTGTTCAGAATCTTGCGTAAACATTTTATAAATAGTCAGAAAAATTAGTGATTCAAAATAAGAGTTTAAAATCAGAAAAGAATCCCTGGAGAGTAATCCAGTTTTTGCTGTTTGGACAAGAATGAATTCAACATGAATGTTAGGGCAAGACATAAATCCAACTCTTCTTACACTCTAGAGAGAAATGTCCAGAACAGACTGGCCCTAGGCCGTTGTTGGGGAGGACTCAGGACTGTTGCTGAGTGAGGTGGGTACTCCTAGACCTTCTGACCTGAATGTCCATGTAGATTCCCCACAGTAATTATAAGGGTCTCAATTTTATAGTGCAGGTAGTCCAGGATACAGAACTGAGATCCCTGAACCCTTAGTTCCCATTCGGACTCAGTGTGGAGCAGACCCACATCTATAGAACTGCTTGACTTACTGAGCAGTACTGGGTCAGGCTGAAAGCCAAATAAATAGCAATAGATCTTGCTCTGCTGTTCTCCCAACTATGAAGTGACTCATGATTTGCCCCACACGGCCACCCTCCCTTATTCCTTGATCCATCTTCTCTACTTCCCCTTATATTTGTAAATCAAGATAAATCTGTTATTAAATTAAGGGTCAAATAAAAAGCAAAAATAAAAGTTTGCAACCCGAGAATGAATAAAAGAAGTTAAAACACAGTGAAGATTAAAGGAGAAGAGGAACTTGTTATCTCCTGTCCAAGCAGTTAAGGCAAGATTGAGGGTCTCAAAAAAGAGGGGACTCTGAAAGAACAATGAGGGAAGCAGAGGTTCTAGCATCTCTGCTGCTGCTTATACCCGATAAATAAAGTTTTTAGATACCTTTGTGATCATCAGAGAACATGACATTAACCCAGGCTACAACTAGGCTCTTAAAATTCCTCACTGATGCTATTTGCAAGGTATCAGTAAACCAGTTTGTGAAGAATACAAACTAGACAGAAAACACAGAAGAGTAGAAGAGGCTAAACTTCCACCACATACCTCTTATTTCTCACGTAATTATAAATATACCCACTGCATTCTGGTTGCGGGGCTTTAAAAAACAGATATCCTTATCTGTTAGAGATACTTTTTCATAATAAAAGATAAGAGGAGGCCATGTTAGAGTTTGAAGAACAATGACATTCTTGAAATTACCTATAAATAGAGAAAAAACAGGAACAAATTCCAACAGAGCTCCCTTAGCTTGCCTGCAGCCACCACACGCCTTTGGAGAGAGTGGGAGAGGGAATGCTTAAAAGACTTACACAAGTAGAGGGGTACAGAGAGCTTAGAGGAAGCACAGGGAAAATCACTCACAAGAAGAGAAAGTGCCACAATAAATGCCAAAATGCTGAATAGGACTTGGTAGTTCATAGCCCTGGCTACGTGACCTGGCTGTGGAAAGGGCTTGAAAATGAGGGTTCCACAAACTCCCAGGCAGGCAAGTCAGATGTCAGTAGATCATCCTTAACCATGTCTTCACCCCTGTCCGCATCCAAATTGTCAAGTCTCATGGGTTTTGCCACCTAAAAGTTCTCCATTGCATTCCCTTCTCTCCAACCTCACTGTTACTGCCCTTGTTCAAGCCACCATCCTCTCTCCTGTGGACGATAACAAAGACCTCTCAACTTATATTACCTTTAATCTAAATAGCTGTACACTCTCCCTCTGCCCTTATATCTAACTCTCATATATTTTTAAAAATCTTTATTGTTGAAAGTATTACATGTGTCCCCTTCTCCCCCACCCCTGCTCCCCATGGACCCCTTCTAGCCTGCCCCTGGCCTTTACCACCCTATTGTCTGTGTCCATGGGTTATGCATATATACACACAAGTTCTTTGGTTGATCTCTTCCTACCCACCCACCCCCACCTTCCCTCTGAGATTCCACAGTCTGTTCCATGCTTCTATGTCTTTGGATCTATTTTGTTCATCACTTTATTTTGTTCATTAGATTCACATATGAGTGAGATCATGTGATACTTGTCTTTCTCTCACTGGCTTATTTCACTTAGCATGATACTCTCCAGGTCCCTCCATGCTGTCTCAAAGGGTAAGAGATCCTTCTTTTTTACTGCTTCATAGTATTCCATGGTGTAAATGTACCACAGCTTTTTTTATCCACTCATCTACTGATGGGCACTTGGGCTGTTTCCAGATCTTAGTTATTGTAAATTGTGTTGCTATGAACATAGGGGTGCATACATTCTTTCTGATTGGTGTTTTGGGTCTCTTAGGATATATTTCTAGAAGTGAGATCACTGGGTCAAATGGGAGTTCCAATTTTAATTTTTTGAGGAAACTCCATACTATTTTTCATAATGGCTACATCAGTCTGCATTCCCACCAGCAGTGTACTAGTGTTTCCATTTCTCCACATCCTCGCCAGCACGTGTCATTTGTTGATTTGTTGATGGTAGCCATTCTGACAGGTGTGAGGTGGTACCTCATTGTCATTTTAATTTGCATCTCTCTGATGACCAGTGACTTTGAGCATTTTTTTCATATTTCTCTTGGCCCTCTGTATGTCTGCTTTGGAGAAGTGTCTATTGCCCATTTTTAAATTGGATTATTTCTCTTCCTTTTGTTAAGTTGTATGAGTTCCTTATATATTTAGATATTAACCCTTTATCAGATGTATCATTGCCAAATATGCTCTCCCATACAGTGGGCTCCCTTTTCATTTTGTTAATGGTTTCTTTTGCTGGGCAGAAGCTTTTTATTTTGATGTAGTTCCATTTGTTTACTTTCTCCTTAGTTTCCTTTGCCCTAGAAAATGTATCAGTAAACATATTGCTACAATAGATGTCTGAAATTTTGCTGCCTATGATTTCTTCTAGGATTTTTATGGTTTCACGACTTACATTTAAGTCTTTTATCCATTTTGAGTTCAATCTTGTATATGGTTTAAGTTGGTGGGCTAGTTTCAATTTTTTTGCATGTATCTGTCCAATTTTCCCAACACCATTTATTGAAGAGATTGTTTTGACTCCATTGTATGTTCTTGCCTCCTTTGTCAAATATTAATTGACTATAATGGCTTGGGTCACTTTGTGGGGTTTCTGTTCTGTCCCATTGATCTATATGCCTGTTCTTGTGCCAGTACCAGGCTGTCAGGGTTTTTTTGTTTGTTTTCTTGGTGTGTTTTTTTTAATCCTCACCCAAGGATATTTTTTCCCATTGATTTTTAGAGAGAGTGGAAGAGAGAGGAAAAGACAGAGTGAAACATTGATGTTAGAGAAACACATTGATTGGTTGCCTCCTGAATGAGCCCTGACCAGGTATGTGCCCTTGACCGGAATCAAACCTGGGACCCTTCAGTCTGCAGGCCTACGCTCTATCCACTGAGCCAAACTGGCTAGGGTATACCATACTGTTTCAATTACAGTAGCTTTGTAGTATAACTTAATATCTGGTATTGTGATCCCTCCAACTTTGTTCTTTCTTGAGAATGCTGCAGTTACTTGGGGTCTTTTTGGGTTCCATACACATTTTGGATTGTTTGTTCTAGATCTGTGAAATATGCCATTGGTATTTTTAATAGGGATTGCATTGAATCTGTAGATTGCTTTGGGTATTACGGCCATTTTAATGATGTTAATTCTACCAATCCATAAACATGCCAAAATGTGTGTCTTCAAGAGCACCAAATAATTTTAATTTAACATAATCATTGGATGTCTAATGTTCTAAGAAAAAAACTCAAGTTGAAGAAAGTAATGAAAACCAGACCCTAAAAAGTCGATACTGGGACTACACACACTCCATCAGCATGTGTTGTGGTTTTCAGTAAAACACTAAAATGAGGTAGTTCATGACTCTTGCAAAACCTAACCAGTGTAAAAAATGTTTGATTCCGCGTTTTTCTCACTAAATCATTATGTAAAATAAAAGTCTTCAATGTCTTATAATAAAAAGAGAATCTCCTATAGTTACCTTTTATAAATAACAAGAAAAAAATTCCTGACAAATTGTAGATAATTCGAACATCTCAATTTAATCACCTTATGTCACCCCATTCCTCTCTCTCTTGTAAATCTAGATAAGGAATTATGGAATTTACTTTGTGCATCACTTTCTCCTCCCCACCTCCTTTGTCTTGCTTATTTTGAAACTTAATAATTGGGCTGGAGGAGGCACAGCGGAGAAAGATTACCACATGCCTGGAAGTGTGAACCTTGGAAAGAGTAAAACTGGATAAAAGCCACCACACACACACACACACACACACACCAAAGGCAGGAAAAGGGGATAATAAGAGAAAAAAATTTTTTGTAAACTTGAATAGAACAGCTGATCTTGTGCAACTAATAATTAAATAATTCTATATTTCTATGCTCCTGTATTCACCCATTTTTTTCTTTTAGTGCACTGAAAATGAATATACACCTATTTTAAAAGATTTTATTTATTTAATTTATTTTGTTAATCCTTGCCTGAAGATAAGTTTTCCAGAGAGTGAAAGAGAGGGAGGTTGGAGAGAGAGAGAGAGAGAGAGAGAGAGAGAGAGAGACATCCATGTGAGAGAGACACATCAATTGGTTGCCTCCCACACGCACCCTGATGGGGGCCAAGGATTGAAACTGCAATATGCCCTTCACCAGGAATCAAACCTGCAGCCCTTCGCGTGTGTGGGCCACTGAGCCACACCAGCCAGGGCAAAAGATTACATTTTTTAAAGCTATGCTAAACTCAGCTGTGTGACTACATAGTTAGCAGATGGGTAAATGCTTTCATCTAAAATATCTCAGAGTACCTAAAAATAGGTTAATTTTCAGGCTCTAAAGAGTGAAAATAAAAATGACTGGAACCCATAGACCAAAAGAGAAATGGCAGAAAATACTGGCTTCCTGGTACTTAGCCTCAGCGTTTGATCAGCACTCTCTCACCCAAAGGAACATTTTAAAAATTAATAAGTGATGCATATGAAGAAGCCATTTCAACACTTCTGAATTATTTCAATTCTTCTGAATGATTCATAGTTATTGGGCAAATGTAATATAATTCAGTATTAAAAATATTAATATTTAACTTTTATTTTAATAGCCTTTGCTCTATCACCTTGTCAAAGACCCTTTGAAAGCCTGACTAAATCATATTCATGGATAAAGTTTTGTGTAAATGCATGTTTAATCCTTAAATGAGCTGCAATACTTACTAGTAAATCATGTTTTATTCTTAGAGGAACCTTTTGGCTTTTTCTCCTAGTAGGTTACATGTGTCTAAATGTTTTTTGTGGTTTTTTAAAAATATATACATATTTATTGATTTTAGAGAGGAAGGGAGAAGGAGAGAGTGATAGAAATATCAATGATGAGAGAGAATCATTGATCGGCTGCCTCCTGCACATCCCAGTGCCCCCTACTGGAGATCAAGCCCGAAACCCAGGCATGTGCCCTTAGCCAGAATCAAACCTGGGACCCTTCAGTCAGCAGGCTGACGCTCTATCCACTGAGCCAAGCCAGCTAGGACTAAGTGTTTTGTAACCCTTTTTGTTACTGTAGAGTTACAACCTTGTCCTAAATGGAGTTTGCTGACCTCTCTGTTATCTTTGTTTTGAAGGATAGTGTTTGTTCTTTTTATTTTTTAAATATTTTTATTGATCTTTACAGAGAGGAAGGGAGAGAGATAGAGAGTTAGAAACATCGATGAGTGAGAAACACCGATCAGCTGCCTCCTGCACACCCCCTACTGGGGATGTGCCCGCAACCAAGGTACATGCCCTTGACTGGAATCGAACCTGGGACCTTTCAGTCTGCAGGCCGATGCTCTATCCACTGAGCCAAACCAGTTAGGGCATGGTTGTTCTTTTTAATTCTTTATACAATTGAATATAGCAGTAAGCACATTTCTTAGGAACTTCTTAGAACCTTGATACCCAGGGTCTGGAATTGGGAGAAATTGACATTGCTTGACACTAATGCCCCTAAAGAAGATTTCTTACATTTTTTCCCTTAAGTACCATTACATTGTCCAGACAAAATGAAATATAGTCAAAATAATTTGAAAACAATTTTTCCTCACTAAGTCATATTGTCAGTCAACCATTTAAAGCAGCAGTCCTCCATTTCTATTCTCTGTTTTTGTAAAACTAGAATTATATGCTAAAGTCTATAGCACTGTTTGATCTGGCACCCTCTATAGCACTCACCAGTTTATATAATACTTTAACACTCTCCTATTAGTCATGTTAGAACTTCTTATAAAGAAGCTTACAGACTCATGGGAGACAGCTTCAAGTTTGCCATGCTCTGTGGACTTGTCAGCTATCACTTGAGCTATCTTCCACTGGTGGGATAAATCCTTTTACCTCAATAAGTTTCTTTCTTTAAGATTTTTTTCCTAGTGTAGCCCCAGGTTTTCATAAGTCTCAGGGATTTTGAACTCTCAGGAAACTTTATATGGAGCTTCCAGTGTTTAACATCTACCCATTCCTAGTTTATTGGTTCCCTTTTAAAATGTTACCTTCCATGATTTACTAATAGTTAACCAGATTTTACCCTAGTTCAATGCAGGTATAACATGTGATTCTGTTTTTTCTACTGTAACAGTACATTGACATGCTTAATGTTGTACCTTGCTCATAGTAGCTACTTTATGACTTCCTAGGTATACCTCAAGGCCAGGTCTAGGAAATTTACCTTTCTCGTGAGTTTTTAAAGTACTAATCGAATACATAATTGTTTATAATATCCAGTTACTTACCTCATGTTTTCCATTCTGGTAAAATATGCTACCCACTGTATTTGAGTAACTTAAGTTCCTAATTGTTAAGTACCTCGTATAATTTTTCAAACTCTCCCAATTTTCATGGTTAGACTATATAACATTTCTATATGCAGAACACATTTATAGGTTTACACTTTTACCATATTGCATTTCATCTTTCTCCAAGTAAAATGTCAACCTATACCTATTTATCCTAGGAATTGACCTTGTCTCAACCAAGATCACATACATGTAGTTATATTTCCAAACCATTTTTCCCACTATGACCTACAAAGTTTATTTAATTTGTGCTTACTTTTCCATTTTAATTCTTTATCAAAATGACTTAATTATCTTACCTGAATTCCATAATTGTTGAATTGATAACACTCAGATAGAGAAAGTTCCTTTAATTTTTTATGTCTGGAAAGTGTCGACAAACCCTAAAAATGTTTAATGTAGAGATTATTTTGTGGTTATAGCTTAGATAGAAGATATATTTCCAATAAGATAGCCATTCATACAAAAAGATTTAGCTTCTGTCTTATATTTCTTTACACTTAGCAAATCATAAAATAACTTTGGTTAGGAAACATAATTAAATAAAAATTTCAGGTTGTCTCTATCTAATGTTTTTGCCAAAAGTGTCACAGTACCCCAGGGCCAGAAAACTCCTTATCTTGTTACCTGTTTCCAAGTAAATGTTATCTAAATCAATACAAACAAATCTTAAAGACCCCTAAACTTAAACCTTTATTTTGAAGATATTTAATGTGGCTAATGAATCTGTTTTTCAATAAATTCTTATTTATGTCTCACCTAAAAATCTTTAGCTGATTTTATTATGTTTAATTGCTTGCAAAGAGGGAACAGATCTTTATATAAAGGTCTGTGGACAGATAAACATTCATCAATAGCCCACTTCTTTTTCAGTTCAAAAGCTTTCTTTCTTCTTATTTAAAAAAAAAAACAGATTGCCCTTTTCAGTTTAAATTTAATTATAGTTTATATATAATACTAGAGGCCCGATGCACGAAGACTTGTGCAAGAATGGGCCTTCCTTCCCCTGGCTGTCCAGCCGGAGCTGCCTTTTCGCCTTCCCATGCTGCCCAGAGGCGCGGAGCTGCTGGGGTGGTGCAGAACCCCTGCATCATCACCATGGCGACGATGCAAGTGTCCCGCCCTGCTCCTAGCTGCTCCAAGTCTCTGTATGCAAATTAACCCACAATCTTTGTTGGATTAATTTGCATACTCACTCCTGATTGGCTGGTGGGTGTCACAAAGGTACGATCTATTTGCATCTTTCTCTTTTATTAGTGTATATTAGTTTCTTGTGTAAATTTAATGATTCAACCTTCATATACCTTACAATGTGATCACCACTCTAAGTCGTAATCATCTATTAACTGTGCAAACTTACCACAACATTATTGACTATTTATATTCCCCTTCACCTTTTTCACCCATCCCCACACCCACATCACTTTGGCAATCATCAGTTTTAATTTCTGTTTCTATGATTCTGTTTTTGTTTTGTTTGTTCATTTTATGTTTGTTTAAGATTCCATGTTTAAGTGAAACCATATGGTATTTGTCTTTCTCTGACTTATTTCACTTAGCATAATACCTACTTGGTCCATTATGTTCTTGCAAATAGCAAGATTTTATTTTTTTATTGCTGTGTAATATTCCATTGTGTGTGTGTGTGTGTGTGTGTGTGTGTGTGTGTGTATCAATAAACACTTAGGTTGCTTCCAATTCTTGGCTACAGTGCAATGAACATAGGAGTGTGTATATGTTTTCAAATTAGTTTCCATTTTCTTCAGATAAATACCCAGAAGTGGAATTGCTGGCTCATATGGTAGTTCTATTTTTAGTTTTTTGAGGCAGCGCCATACTCTTTTCCATAGTATCTGCACCAATTTGCATTCCATTAACAGTGCACGAGGGTTCCCTTTTCTCCACATCTTCAACAATACGTTATTTGTTGACTTTTAGATGATAGCCTTTCTGACTGGTGTGATGTGATGTTTCACTGTGGTTTTTATTTGCAGTTCTTTGAAGACAGCCCTTAAACTTTTATGAGTGGTTTTGCTTTCCCACTTCTCAGTACTTCCCCCATAAACTGGAATAGCTCTCAGATAATGAACTGATTAATGTGCCTTATATATGCCATCCTCCGGTTTGCAATTGGGATCACATTACTTTTATAATTCCATAAGATATGTTTCCTAGATTAGGTGGACAAGGAGAGTTTCTTCTCATTCTATTGTCCCAGAACTGGCTGGCAGGGAAAATCCCAAAAATAGTATATGAATTTCTCCTTTAAAATTTTATTTATAGGATTGATTTATATTTTATTGTTTTTAAACAACATTTGGACCATAATTTATAATAACTATGAAAATATTATATTTCTTTTTTTAAATGATGCACATAAAAAAATCCAGGTCAAAGGGGAAAGTGCTTAGAATTCTTATTAAACAAAGCCACTTTAAATTGCAATATCTAATTTCATTTAACATTTTTGTACACCACCCCAAAATAAAAGCATGTTGTTTATTCTTTTAATTATTTTATTACAAATGTGACTTATTTTGTTAAGAACACATTATGTTTTCTGCCTCCTTGTTTCAAAACAAAGAATGACCAAACCCTGTGGAGCCATTCACATGTGGCCTGTGTTCCAGATGTGGATGCTATTTTATTCATGTTAAAAGAACTGGATTTAGGTATTCCCCCAACAGAAACCATATTGTTTGAACAAAAATATTAAGTAAAAGATGCAAGGTTTGTCTCTTTGCCCTGTACTTGATAGTAGCTAAATATGTTTTACTATATTTATTATGTAGCCAAGTTAGAATTTTTTAAGATGAATTGGAAATTAAGTACACTTGCTAACTGTGACATTTAACAGTCTGCATTCTTTTTACCACTTGATTGAAAAATCACTAAAAATTAATATTCACTAATATTAAAATAGAATTCCTTGTTTTATCACTATAATTTCTCATTAAAATATATGACCTCAAAATTTTATTATTTAACATAATTAGCCATTAGGTAAAAGCAAATCAAAACCACAATGAAATGCCACTACATACATACTAGAATAGCTGTTCTTAACAAGACTGATAATAAAATGTCTTGGTGAGGATGCGAAGAAATTAAAACTCATTAACTGTTGATGAGAATGTGGAATGCTCCAGTCACTTTAGAAAATAGTCTGGCAGTTCTTCAAAATGTTAAACATAGAGTTACCATATGCCCCAGCAATTTCCCTCCTAGCTATATATCCAAGAGGAATGAAAGTATATGTCAACACAAAAACTTGTACACAAATATTCCTAGCAGCATTATTCATTTAGAGAAAAAAAAAAGTAAAACCAGCAAAATGTTCAAATGATGAAAGATAAATGTGTTATAGTCATACGATGGAATATTTGGCAATAAAAAATGTACTGATGCATACTACTATAGATGAACATTTAAAACCTTATGCTCAGTAAAAGAAGTCAGACCCAGCCCCTGCCAGTGTGGCTCGGTTGGTTGGAGCGTAGTCCTGTGCACCAATGGGACACAGGTTTGAGTCCCAGTCTGGGCACAAACCCGGCTTGTATGTTCAGTCCTCTGTCGGGTGTGTGCAGGGTTCATTTTATTCATGGCTTTCTGACTCAGAAGCTTTTCAGATTAATGACCTAAAGAAATCAGAACAAGCTAGGTAAAATGTTCTACTTGGCACCATGAGGCTCATAAAAGCTCCAAATTAGGAGGTGTTCTCTGAAACAAGTAATGGTTCCAACATTTTACAGACTTTCTTTATACTTTTACAAAGTCTTAAATCTCAGGTCTGGGCAAAATGCACTCATTCTTAATTCATATTCATCTGATAGATATACTGTATATTTAGCATGTTTTTATTATACTGATCAGGCTCTGGGGTAGAAACTGGGAGTATAAAGGTCAATGAGGTACAGTATTTGCTCTCATGGAGCCCACAGTCTGGCATGGAAAACAGGAATATACAACAGATTATTACAACCCAGTAAAAGGTAAATACTGTGCACAGTGGTGGTACCACAGACGGATGATGAGGCCAGCCATTGTGGATTAGAGAAGACTCCATGGAGGAGAATCATAAGTTGCCAAGAAAACTATAGAGGGGAAGGCATTCTAGGCAGAAGGAACAGAACTGCAAAAGCATTAAGATTTAAAACAATATGGCATGTATAGGGAACTATACAGCATGGCATGAATAGATTTATAATACATTTTTTGTTGTTAATCCTCACCTGAGGATATTTTTTCCATTGATTTTTTTAGAGAGAGTGGAAGGGACAAGGGGGGGAGAGAGAGAGAGAGAGAGAGAGAGAGAGAGAGAGAGAGAAGAGAGAAACATCGAAGTGAGAGAGACACATTGATTGATTGCCTCCCACTAGCACCCCAACCGGGGCAGGAGATCAAACCTGCAACCAAGATACATGCCCTTGTCCAGGAATCAAGCCCATGATCCTTTGGTGCATGGGCTGGTGCTCTAACCATGGAGCATGCCAGCCAGGGCAATAACAAAATTTTTTAAAACATCTGAAGAGCTGACTCAAGAATTTCTCTTAAGGAGAAAACTGTGGGGCTTTATTTTGGTTTTGTTTTAATACCCTGTTAAGTGCTTGGGATAAAAGTCCTGGGGGTTGGCTGGTGCCCTGCTTTTACTTCTGGGAGGGATGGAAAGAGGAGAGTTGGAAGACAAGAAAAAATAAAGAGGAATGAAGAACCAACAAGGTGGAGTAATTGTGCCTCAGTGGGGCAAAAGCAGATGGATGCTTACTTTCCAGGAAAGTTGTAACATCATGAAAATTTAAAGCTTCCTTCATTTCCTTCAAAAGTTAGCTACACTCATGAATGCTTTGTAGGAAAGGTTTTGGTTTTGTTTTCCTAAAGTGTAAGAAGGAGCAAAAGCTAATCCGGTGAAGCACAGAGGAAAGCAGCTGGTGTGGCAGGCTGGAAGAATCGGGATTGCAAGTTGGACGAGAATGTGAGGCCCCAGAAATTCGTAAGAATCTTAGTGAGCACTTTGCTCCTTCGTAGGCCTTGGAATTCAGGAACCTGAATCGGAGGGCCCAGGAGCCCCTAGTAGTTGATTTATATTATAGCTCTGGTATGAGGGTCACTGGAGGGAATGTCAATACATAAGACCCAAAAGGAAGTAGGCAGCAAGTCACGAGAACCTTGTACATTATTCTGAGGAATTTGGATTTCATCCCATGTAGCAGAGGTAAACAAAGCTTTCCCTTGGTAGGGAATATGAGCTGCCACATAAGTGACCATAATGCAAAAAAAAAAAAAAAAACAAGGACGTGTTTCAAGAGAGATTCGAGGGGCCATAGAGCAAAAAGTCATTGCTTCCAGTTGGCGGTTTAGAAGGGTCTTTCATGGGAAAAGGAAAATTTACATTAGGGCTTAAAGACTAAGATTTTGACAAGCAAAATAATGGGAACAGTGTTTCAGGCTGAGAAAACAGCATGAACAAAGACTGCATTTGGAAAGTGTGAGTTTTTGAGAAGTTATTCAGTTTGGGGTCACTAGCAGTAGTGAGAGGGACATCGGACACTGCCAGGAACAGATACATGGACACAGACATTTAGAAGCAGACAAATCCTTGAAAACTATTCTTCCCTCCCTCCCAATATTACATCTGGAATTGTTTAGCTAATGAATATCACCAACATAAACATTCATCCCCTTAATTTTAAAATATCCATAGAAAGGTTCAAAGAATGGTACAATGAACACCTATATACCCTTTACCTAAATTCACCAATTATAAACATTTTGCCATGTTTGCTTAATCACTATGAGTTGTGTGTATGAACATACATGGTTTTATTAATATACATGTATGAATATAGTTTTATATTTATACATATACTACATATAGTATATACATATATACATATAAATATATATATATATATATACATTTCTCTGAGCATTTGAGAATAAGTTTCAGATATCATGATGCTTTCCTCTAAATATTCTCTCTTCATCTAATTAGGAATAAGAACATTTTCCTATGTATTACCTATAATAATAAAAGCATAATATGCTAATTAGACCAACAGCCGAACGACCTTCTGTACATTATTCCAGACGTCCTTCCAGACGAAGCCACAGGGTCCAAGGCAGAGGTGGTTAGGGGCAATCAGGCAGGAAGGCGAGTGGTTAGGGGCGATCAGGCAGGCAGGCAAGTGGTTAGAAGCCAGAGGTCCCAGATTGCGAGAGGGATATCTGACTGACGGTTCAGGCCCAATCCCACATCGGGCCTAAACAGGCAGTTGGACATCCCCCAAGGTGTCCCAGATTGCAAGAAAGTGCAGGCTGGGCTTAGGGACCCCCCCTTTCCCGTGCATGAATTTCATGCACCGGGCCTCTAGTGTATCTACTAGTATACCTAAAATTAATAGTAATACCATCTATATATATAAAAGACTAAGCGACCAAACAACCGATCAACTGATTGACTGGATGCTATGATGCGCACTGACTACCAGGGGGCAGATGCTCAATGCAGGAGCTGCCCCCTGGTGGTCAGTGCACTCCCACAGCAGGAGCACTGCTCAGCTGACCGACGGGTGCGAGACACAAGGCTCAGGGCTGGCAAGCACTGCCAGGGGGGCACCATCCTCTCCTGATCGGGACTGACTGGGTACAAGCCCATGGCAGGCACAGCGGGACCAGGATGAGCAGGAGTGGCAGGCAGGAGCAGCAGGCCGCATAGGACTGCCAGTTTCAGCCCAATCCTCGAGGGACCCCACCTGTGCACGAATCTGTGCACCGGGCCTGTAGTACTAATATAAAGTCAATATTCTAATATTTTTTTATCCAGGACTCAGTCAGTTTATCATTGCATTTTGTCATATCTCTTTAGTCTTTTTTTCTTTAAATTTTGTCTTTCAAGACATTGACTTTTAAAGATCCCAGGTGTGAATAGACACTTATCCAAAACAGACATACAGATGGCCAATAGACATATGAAAATATGCTTGCCCAGCTGGTGTGGCTCAGTGGTTGAACATCAACCCATGAACCAAGAGGTCACTGGTTCAACCTGAGATGCAGGTTCACTCCCCAGTGTGAGGGCATGCAGGAGGCAGCCAGTGTTTCTATCTCTCTATCCCTCTTCCTCTCTCTCTCTCTAAAAATGAATAAAAAAATATATTTTTAAAGAGATGTAAATTAAAACCACAATTAGATATCACCTCACATCTCTCAGAATGGCTACCATCAATAAATCAACAAATAACAACTGCTGGCAAGGACGTGGAGAAAAGGGAATCCGAGTGCATTGTTGCTGGGAATGCAGACTGGTGCAGCCACTGTGGAAAACAATATGCAGTTTCCTCAAAGAATTAAAAATGGAACTACGTTTTGACCCAGTGATCCCACTTCTGGGAATATATCCTCTAAGAATCCTGAAACACCAACCAGAAAGTGTATATGCACCCCTATATTCAGAACAGCATTATTTACAATAGCCAAGATCTGGAAACAATCCAACTGCCCATCAGTAGATAAGTGGATAAAAAAAGCTGTGGTACATTTACACAATGGAAGGTTAGGTGGCCGTAAAAAAGAGAGAGAGAGAGAGAGAGAGAGAGAGAGAGAGAGAGAGAGAGAGAGGAAGCAAGAAAGAAAATTTTACCTTTTATACAGCACTGATGGACCTGGGTATTACTATGCTAAGTGAAATAAGCCTGTCAGTCAGAGAAAGACATTGTAGGTGAATCTAATGAACAAAATAAACTGATGAAAAAAATAAAAATAGAGGCATGAATACTTGGAACTAACTGACAGCTGTCAGAGTGGAAGACGGGGGAGGGGGGTGGGTAGACAGGATGAAAGAAGGTGAAGAGATGAGCCAAAGAAAATATACGCATAACCAACAGACACACACAACAGTGTGGTGATGGCCAGAGGGAAGTGGGGGCGGGGCTGGGTGGAGGCACACAAAGGGGGGGGATGGAAATGGGGACATCTGTAATAGTGTCAACAATAAAAGTAAAGTTAAAAAAAGAATGAATAATGAATGAAATTTTTCAATGTTTGTAAAAAATAACTTTAAATAACTTGCAAAAACCCAATACTCGAGTTCATTAAGTGTTTCTTTATGTCAACAAAGAATTATATAAAATATTAACACCATGCTTAATTTCTTTACACAGACTCCAAACAATTCTGGGCAGTTTACAGTCTGTTTCAAACAACTATAGTAGCACAAAAACAGGAATATTGAAGCAAAATACTAAGCTGTGAATGTTAACATGACAGGTACATATATAGATGAACAACTTTATTTTACAGAAATTGCTAGAAACATCTCCATCTTCAGGTTACTTGATCCATCTGTGACGTCTGACCCTGCTGACACAATCTCCAGCTCTTTGAAACGCCACCTCCCTCGGTTCCCATGACATCACTCTGAATCCTCTCCTCCCCTACTTCTTTGCATGTCCATTTCAGGTTTCTTTCTGTGTTCATGTTCCAGCTTTGCCCAGTAAGTGCTAGCGTTCCCTGGAGCTTTGAACTTGACCTCTCGTCTCCTCCTGTCTCTCATCCTTGGCTTCATCCACATCATCCACCTCTGAATCTAGCGAAAATCTCTCTCCTGAACTCCAGGTCTTGTTTCCCAATTGAAAATTAGACACCTGAATGTGCCATAAGCACCCCAAACTCAGCACCGTGACTTTCAGAGGACTGGCATTCAAACTGGACACCACGAAGGTTTAATGGGTTCTTTCTGGTCTTTCTGTTTCAGCAAGGAGTCTAGTTAAAACTGAATGGCTCACAATGGAATTGTCATTGATTTAAGTACATTGCTTCTTCCTCTGCATTTTGCAACTTTTATGACCCTCATAAAGGGTCCTTGCTGGGAAATTTTTTAAAAATGTAATCTATACAACTTTTAGGATATTTGATATTTTAATACAGGATATTAGAAAACCCATTCTATGAAATAAGATGGAATGGAGTACCCAGGAGTCTAGGATGACTGAAAACTCTGATGTAATTATTGGGGGTTAGATCATGGGAAATCTAAAAAGCGAAAGACCCTTGACAATCAGCAAACATAAGCAGCCTCCTTTCTTCCTGCTTTTTTTTTTTTTTTTGAGGATACAATGGGACATGAGTTGTGATGCAGAAGGTAGAATTGGGCAGGGGTAAAGGAGGGGGCTGTTAAATGCTTGTGTAAATGGTCTGCTTTCAGTAATGCTTGAATGGGAATATTCCCAAGTTCTATGATTCCTTGCCAAACACACTGAGGAACAAAACAAAACAAAAATGAAAATTCTGAAAGTCAGATGCCTATTTGTCTTCTTTTTGTCACCCAGGTCCAAAGGGGCCCATACTATAAAGAGATGTGTCCTGGTGCTGGAATTAAACATATCTAAAATGGAATTCAGCATCTTTTCTCCAAGTCCTAACCTCTCTCTTAGATTCTTTTCCTAATTAATGATACCACCATGTTGACCAATTAAAACTCTGGGCATTGTCTATGTCTCCTCCTCTCCCCTTTGCTCCCCATATCTAGCCAATCAATCACCAAGCCCTATCTGTACTACCTCCTAAACATCTCTCATACATGTTCCTTCTGCCACTACAATCCAAACCTCTTTATTTCTGGCTGTCATTGGAGTAGTTCGCCCTTTCTTACATAGATCTTCCTTACTGTCATTTCTGTGCCCAGATCTGTCTGAGTCCTTCTATGCAGAGTTCTTCAGTGTTTCCCATGGCGTATAGCATGTTGTCTGAATCGCTTTGCGGGCATCCAAGACCACTCACATTCTTCCCTCCACCTCCTTTTCCAGCTTCATCTCCCGCCACATCCCTTGTCTTCTTGGGCCATACTCTGACAAGATGAAGTCACCTTCCAACAGATAACTTTCTCTCATGACTCCATGCCTTTTGACCTGCTACTTCCCCCACTGAGAATGTCCTTCTCTTCTTTGCCTGACAACCTACCAAAGCTTCCAGCAGCACCTCAAAAGCTGAAAAGCCTCGCCTGACTTCTTCACAGAGACATAGCACCCACGTTCCAACGCCTCCACTCGGCCAAGATGCAGGATCTGAGCACAAGTGTGTCTTACAACAAATGTGCCTCATTATTTCATAAATCAAGTTAATTATTGCTGAGATGCATTGAATGCTTACCATGTGCCAGGCATTATGTTAAGCAGTTTGCATTCGTTATCTTATTTAATCATCACAACACCAAGGAAAGGTAATATTATAATCACTTTTCCAAAGAGAGGGAAATGGAGGCACAGAGAGGTTAAGTAACTTGCCCAAGGTCTCACAGTGTGCGGGCACCAGCCAGGATGTGAACCCACACTCTGAACTGGTGCTTTTCATAATCTGTAACCATGTAGTGCTGTTACTATTGTTGCTGTTTCGACACTAGACTGTTCCTTGAGACCAGTACTATGGCTTTAAATTGAGTACTCCCAGAACTTAGCACAGTGTTTGACACAGTTGACAATGAATAAACTACTTGTGAATGAATAGTCTATAAAATTAGCTGTTTTTAGTAGACCCAGTTTTCTCTTATCTTGCTGGCATACTCTCAGAATTCTTGTTTGGAATCTATTTCCCTTTGTGAATCACTGTTTATATTTCATATGTTTCTTTCTGAGAGATTTGCTCTATTTGGTTCTGCTTTCCACATTATTTTATGAATAAAGGACAAAACTTCTACTTGGAAATATGTTTTATCTCAATTAACACATTCCCTTTCCAGAATCACTGATAACACTGTCTTGTACAATGTCCTTGAAAATGCATCTTAACCTCCCAAGTGATTTTCCCTTTTATACTCTGGTTAGTGATTACAATTTTGTAAAAATAACTTACCCTTCCTTCTCAGTTATTTTTGTTTGTTTCTATTTATTTGACTGTTAGTATGAATTTTGTTAGTATGAATTCTTTTTTAAAGGTATCAGCCTCCCTGACCTAATTTATTGACCTACAGAAGGAAAGTAGGCTTTGGTCAACACACAGAAATAGGTCCTTTATGTATTTATAGAGGGAAGGAAAATCAGCATCTCTGTTACCTAAAAATAGAGCAACTTGCCCTGAGACTGTTTGCCTCTTACCTGACGGAGGCAGAGAGGAGGGTTATGCCTCCAAAGAATTTCCTTGAAGGAAGTGACAAGCTTAAGTTGGCCACTGCTTTTTGCAATGTTTTTGGTCGGCGTTTTGCTGGAAACGTGACAACTGCCTGTAACCTCTGCAAGGAAAACCACTATTGCTAGTTATGGAACCAGCAGACGTATACGTATAAGGCCAGTGGCTGGAGAGAGGGGCCTGGAAAGGACTAAGGAGAGGTCCAGTTTTATACGAAAAAACACAAGGGCAGACTTCTTGTTATGTGCAAATCCATTTGTCTCTGAGTTAGCCTGCTTCCTTTTAACTCCCATTCTTTCTATTTCTTGAATCCCAAGTGATTTCATATGTTTCCTGCCTCAGAGGTTTTGCTTCACTGAACCTCAGGCTTTGTGTGTGTGTTCCCTGCAGATGGGTGGTCTCTTGAAAGAGTATCATCAGATTAAGACATGCAGCTGTAAGCACTCCCTCTCCAGCGCAGAGCTTTGCTGAGAGAATGTGGAATTTAAAGAAGCCGTGTTTGGTAGAGAGGGGGGAAATGGTACCAGATTCATTCACTCACTGACGCACTGGTCAAATATTTTACATGGCTCTTATATTCTAGGCATTGATCCCGCCTCTGCCCTCAAGAAGCGCATAGTGATATAGGGAGACAGGCTTTGAACAAATATTAAAATATGAGCTGATTGCTTTAGTGAAGGCATTATAAAGTACGGTGGAAACACAAGACAGGGAAATCCTAAGCCTGCCCAGGAATTCCAGCAGAGCTTCACACCGCTTAAACTTGAAAGATAAAGGGAGAGGACATTTCAGACAGAGGGAATAACTTGCAGAAATGGGGAGGCAAGGAGAGCTGCACTTGGGGAGCCATATAAGAGAGTAAAGGTAGGCAGGGGCCACCCCAGGAAGAGCTTGGTCCTTCACACTGGATTATTTAGACTTTATACTGTGGGGCTCCTGAAGAATTCTGAGCAAGGAAGTCAAAGGTTCAGATTTGCATGCTAGAAGGTCACACTGCAGCAGAGTACATTTGAGGACAGTGATATTTTAAGCAAGAGGGGTTAGTAACAAGAAATAGTGCTTGAACTATGGTAGTGACAGCAAGGATGGAGAGGAGAAGGGGAAGAGATATAAAAGATATTTAGACTACAAAGATTGTTAAAGTTCTCACATTGGCTTTGTTCTGTTCAAGGATATTATTTAGTCATAGATTGTTTTTGGCTAGAAATATCTGAAACTGGATGACCTTATAACATATACAATTAAAATTAACATGGATATCACATGCCAATATTTAATTAGGATTTTTTTTGCAATTTAATTTGAAAATAATTTGTGTGCGATTCATAATTCAAGAGTCATTATTACTCTGAGTCGTCTAAGTAGGAAACACCCTTCTAGGGAACTGTGCTGTAATGTGGCAGACGTAAGACTACAGTACCCTGGGAACTAAAGAATGCTTACTTATTCAGAAAAACACATAGAGACATTGATGTCACCATGTGATTTATGTTTTCATAAAGAAAAAAAAATGCATCAATAAAGTAAAACCTATTGATATTGCCTTGAAATGATATTGATTGAGAAGTATGATTTTCTGATAATTATGACAGCATGAAAAATATTTATTATAGATAAAATTAAGTCAAAGTATCTTAAAATCTTAACTATTAGCTTATGTCAAGATGCTTTATGTCATAATCATCAGTAATTACTTGTTCAGCATCTACCTACCTAGGAACATGAAAAATGGAAGGACAAGTAGCCACAATAATTAAACAAGAAGAAGAAATAAAAGGCATCCAAATTGGGCAGGAGGAAATAAAACTGTCATTATTTACAGATGACATGGTATTATATACTAGAGGCCCGATGCATGAAATTCGTGCACGGGGGGGATAGGTCCCTCAGCCCAGCCTGCACCCTCTCCAATCCGGGACCCCTCTCACAATCCAGGACTACTGGCTTCCAATTGCTCGCCTGCCTGCCTGCCTGCCTGATCATACCCTAACCACTCCCCTGCCAGCCTGATCAATGCCTAACTGCTCCCCTGCCGGCCCAATTGCCCCTAACTGCCCTCCCCTGCAGGCCTGGTCACCCCCACTGCCCTCCCCTGCAGTCCATCTTGTGGTGGCCATCTTGTGTCTACATGGGGGCAGCCATCTTTGACCACATGGGGGTGGCCATCTTATGTGTTAGAGTGACAGTCAATATGCGTGTTACTCTTTTATTAGATAGGATAGAAAACATTAAAGACTCTACTGAAAAGCACTAGATCTAATAAACAAATTCAGTAAAGTATCAGGATACAAAATTAATATTTAGAAACAGGTGGCATTTCTATACATCAATAATGAACTATCAGAAAAAGTAATGAACTATAAGAAAACAATCCCATTTACTATTGTGAAAAAAATTAATAAGGTACCTAGGAATATATTTAACCAAGGAGATAAAAGACCTGTACTTGAAAAACTATAGGACACTGAAGAAAGAAATTGGTGAACCTTTTCACCCAGTGATTCCCCTTCTAGGAATATATCCTAAAATCCCAAAACACCAATCATAAAGAATATATGCACCCCTATGTTCATAGCAGCATTATTTACAATTGCCAAGATCTGGAAACAGCCCAAGTGCCCATCAGTAGATGACTGAATAAAAAAGCTGTGGCACATTCACACTATAGAATGCTATGTAGCGGTGAAAAGAAAAAAAAAAAGCTAAGGAAATTTTACATTTTGCAACAGCATGGATGGATCTGGAGATTATTATGCTACGTGAAATAAGTCAGTCAGAGAAAGACAGATACCATATGATCTCACATAAATGTGGAATCTAAATAACAAAAATAAACTGACAAACAAAATAGAAACAGAAGCATGGATGCATGGAATCAACTGACAGCTGTCAGAGTGGAGGGGCGTGGGGGAACTGGATGAAAGAAGGTGAAGGGATTAGTCAAAGAAAACATGCATAAACAGTAGACACAGACAGCAGTGTGGTGATGGCCGGGGGGGAGAGGAAGTGGGAGCTGAGTGGAGGTGGACTAAGTGGGTGGGGAGAATAGGGACATTTGTAATAGTGTCAACAATAAAAATAAAGTAAAAAGAAAGTTGAAAGGACAAGTATCTCAGACAGAAGGTACAATGTGTTTAACGGTCCTGCAGTAGAAAAGAATTGGCTTGTTTGAGGAACTAGAGGATGGCAGTGGAGCTAGAGGAAAGGGAATGAAGTGAACAGATGCATGAAATGTTATCAGAGGGGTAAGGCAGGGATCTGTTCAATTAATGGTAAATGTTGTTTCAAATTTTGGTCTTTCCCTGATTTAATTTCTCTGTTCTGTTAGACACTGTTGGTTATTCCCTCAACACTCACTTCACACATGACTACATTCACCTGGTTCTCTTACAACCTTTTTCACCTTCTTTCTTTAGTGTCCTTCGTAGATTCATCATCTTCTTCTCGATCCTTAAATATTGATATTCTGTTGTGTTCTTCCTGGGTGCACATTTCTTCTCAGTCCCCACACTATCTCTTAGGATCTTGGTCATATTCACATGTCCATGCTCATGACTGCCATATCTAAATCTCCCTTCAGGGTCTCTCGCCCAAGCCTTTGGCCTGAATATTCCATACACTCTCACTCAGTCTGATAAAATGAAGTAACTTTTCTCTCAAAACCTATTATTTTTCTTACATTATCTTTTTTGAGGTAGGACCGCAATCCACCCAAAGTCATATTTTTGAAATCATTCTTATTCTTCAATCTCCCCCTCCCCTATGTCCTCATCTTCTACAACAAACAATCACCAAATTATTTCAGTTTTACCTCCTATATATTCTTGAATATGTTTTTCCCATGCTAGTTCTGGCCTCCGACTTAATTCAAGAACTCACCATCTTATTTTTATATATATACTAAAATGATCTCCACTCGTCTCCCTTCCTCTAGTGTTTTTCCCCTCTAATCTATCCCCTAGAGAACAACCAAATAATCTATATAAAATAGGAGGCTGACTAGCACTGTGACTACCTTACCAATTGTTGCTTCACCTTCATTGGTTCAAGTCCAAGCTCCTGGCACAGCATGAAATTCCCTCAGTCACATCTTCTTTTCATGGTGTATTCTAGTAGTACACTAAGCTACATAAAGTTCCTTGAACAAGCATGCATTTCCATGCTTGTGTGTTGTGCTGGCTGAATTAAGATATCCTTTCCTCTGCTTCCTCTATCATTACACCTGCCACAACATATTTAAATTATCCATACTTACTTACCTTCCCAAGTTGGGCTGTAGAGAATAGGTCTTATTCACACTTGATAACTCTACAGCTCAGCATTTGTTCTTTCATTCAATTAATATTTATCTACTGCTCCCCAGAGTTCTGGGAAAGCATCAGTGAGCAAAACTAAGTCTCAGTCTTCCTGGATCTCACATCCTAGGGAGGGGACTCCAGGAGATTGCCTAAATAATGGGCACTCCAGATCTAGTACTCATAGTGAAAATGTTTTGAAAATTGGACAAATGAAAATCTTCTTAAACCACTGTCTAAGCACACCGTCTGGAACATTGCTCTGACTCATTTTCTCTTATGAATATGGTGGTGACTAAGGCAACTTAAGCTACAAATTGAACTGCCCTGTTTGTGGATTCTGTGGTCTTTAGTAAATGATAAGTCTCCTGACTGGTGTGAAACATTTTTCCATATAAATGGTGCTATAACATCATTTTCAACCAATCCTCTGGAGTAGGAAGGGAATAAATGACATCCCATTTAATAAGACATTAAAAAAAACCTATAGAAGATTAAAGATTTTTAAGATACTTTAAAAACTATTACATTAGTGATCTATTTCCCCGCACTTATGAGCCCTGTCCTCTTTATATTAAAGACAAAAATTGACATATTTCCTCTTTCCCTACAGTACTTATTAGATAAATTCTTTTTAAAAAAATCTTTATTGTTGAAAGTATTACGTATGTCCCTGTTTTTTCCACATCAACTCCTTCTAGCCCATCCCTACCCCCCACTCCCTGCCCCAGGCCTTCACCACCTTATTGTCTGTGTCCATGGGTTATGCATATTAGATAACTTTTTAACTTTTGTTCATGGATGATACAATACATTAATCACTATTTTCTACAAAGGAATGGCTAAAGACAATAAAATTATTATAAGAAGTGTATACAGTTTGAAATAACTGTGTTCCCTTTGCTTTCCTCATTTAAATGAGCTCTCTCAAATAAAATCTTTCTAGATTTCTAAATATGTATTTTTGCCTTTGCTAATTAACCTCATGAGTTTCCATGAGCTTCAGAATACAACTCCCCTTCACCCTCTGCAAACCTATAAAGTTCTTGTGCTTCTGAGGAGTGAATTACAATGATTTTCCTGCTTATTTCCTGAGCTCTCTACCTCTCTATAACACTATCTTATAGGTGACTCAAACTAAACATGGCCATTTTCCCAACCTGCAGCAAACCTGCTCCTCCCGCTGTGGAAGGCACACAGGTTAGTAAGGGACACTACCATTTAGACAGATGCTTAAGCCAAAAATCTGGCATCATCCTTGCTCCCCTCCCGCTCATCTATACCCCTGTACTCAGTCTATTTCTATCTCCTGTTGATTCTTCCTTCTAAATGTCTCTCAAATCTTCAGACTTTGCTCCAGCCATCTCCCTGGCTTTAGCCCTAAAGCAGACCCTCATAGCTTTTCACCTGGATTTCAGCTTCATAATCGGTCACCAGTTCACTTATTATTCCCATGCCCCTCCTGCAAACAGAGTGGTCTTTTTTAAATGTCCATCTGACCATGTCTAATTGACAGTACTGAATGTCCTTTTATTGCCAAAAGGACAGAGAACAAATGCCTCAATGTGGCTTCTCGGCCACTCACAACCTGGCCCCTACCCATCTCTCAAACATCATCTCTCACCACTCTCCTCACAATCAAGCCACACCTAATTCTGCAGATTTCCTGGATGCCACCATACTTTTAAACCCCTGTATCTTGGTTCAGACTATTTTGTTGGTTCAGCCCATACCCATTCTCCTTGGAAAAGGTCAGGTTCGCCCGGCTGGCATGGATCAGTGGTTGAGCGTTGGACTATGAACCAGGAGGTCACAGTGTGATTCCCAGTCAAGGCACGTGCCCGAGTTGTGGGCTCGATCCCCAGTGTGTGGCGTGCAGGAGGCAGCCAATCAATGATTCTCTCTCATCATTGATGTTTCTATCTCTCCCTCTCCCTTCCTCTCTGAAATCAATCAATAAATATATATATTTTTAAAAATCAGGTCTTACTTTTGTCTGAGCCAGGTTGTTTCCCTTCTCTTTGGTTCCCACATCTGTCACACTTTGTAACCATTTGCTCTGTGCCTGTCTTCCACTAGAAAGGAAGTGCTCAGAAGAGGGGTCATGTTTAGTTCATTCTGGCATCCCCAGAACTGAGCACAAAGCAAATATTTGTTAACTGAGTACTGTGATTCTAACTTAAAAGTCATTATTGAAAAGAACTGAGAGTGAACATAATTATTAGAAAACATAAGAAACGGTTTTTTTCCCCCAAAAAATGCACAACTGGTCACATTTGATCTCTCATAAATATCTGTAACTTTCAGAGATTAAAGCAATTGTTAAATCTGTAGTCCAATTTGCATTTCATCAGACCTACAATCCAGACTTAGTGTTCAGCTGCCCAAGTTGACAACTGGGCTGGTTTATTTTAATTGAACTGTCAGAGGTTAGCTTCCACAGCTGTTGTGGTACTGCATTGTCAATCATTTGCCTGGTAGATCAGAGTTTTACTGATTTGGAGGGGGAAAAACAGCAACCTTCAGAAGACTTCTTTTTCGATCTTTTAGCAGAAAACAATTAGCACACTTCCCCATAGATATGCATTTACTGCTCTGTCAGATGGTGAATATTCTTTATAAGAAAATGAAAACAGCAAATGAGGCTATCATTTTCAGTTTTAAATTGTCCTTATTAAGTAATTTTTTAATATATCATCTTTGAAAATAAAACTGAGTTTTCCCAAAAAGCTAAAAACTAAGAGTGTTTAAAGTTCACTCCCTTCATTCAACAAATGTTCACCAGGCCCTGCAGGCTTGTGATGAGTTCTGTTGTGGCATTATATTCTAATGTATTTTATAATGTGCTCTGACCCTCTATTTCTTTTACCCTGTGACTCTTCAGACAACAGCTGGGCATTCTATTTGTATGTGTCAGGGAAGGGTTTTTACAGAAGAACACAGGAGAGAGAAAAAAAATCCTTCCTCTTTAAACTTTTACGACCTTTAAGCTTCAAATCCTTAAACCCTGAAACACTTGGGGAATAACATTTTTTAAAACCATGCAATCAGTTTGAACATTTTTTTTCCACCCCCAGAATAGATATGGAATCAATGCCAAGAGAAAAGAAGAGGAACAAAGAAGAGAGGAGAGGAAAAGAGCAGAGGGGGAAGGAGAAGAGAAGGGAGGAGAAGAAGAAAGGAGAGGAAAGGTAAAGAGAGGGGTAAAGAGTGGGGAAGGGAGAATCACAGGGAAGCAACAGAATGAAATGCTGGAAGATCCTCCCTAGATCTGTTCTGGGCCTCCCTGGACTCTATTCAGCTGGACAGAAAGTAGGAATCTTCTGCTAGAATTGGGGTTCTAAATAAATGAGAACCAATGTCACCTTTCCTGGTAAGGCTGTGAAAAGCAACAAGGCATCTGAGTTTTCATGTGCTCATCACGTATCAGCCAAGATCTAATGAGGAAAACAGAAATAACTCTTTCAAATTGAGGAAAAGTAATTGTGACAGGGAATTGGCTACATAGGTGGTAGAGAACCTGAAAAGTCGAAGGGATAATGACAGAGTCTAAAGATTAGCAGCAGCAGGAAGCCACTACTAACTCTATGTTGGAAGGACAATGGGAAAAGGTGGTATTATTGGAGCCCAGGGGCAAAGGTTACCCAGGAAAGGTTATCACAGGAGGCCTGACTAGACAGTTGATCATCAATGAAATGCAGCTGCTAATGATGATGCAAATAAAGGCGGAAGAAAATCCTGGCCTCTTCTTTCTTCTGACCCTTCCCAGGTGCCTCACACGCACCAAACCCAACTAGACTCTAGTTAACATGAATCAGCCACTCTGTGGCAGAGTGAGAGATGGGTGAGGAATGGTCTGAGGGCAAATATACCCTGAGAGCAGGAAAATGTCTTCAGGAGATGTCTAGGACTATGGACCTAAGACAGCCTCACAGAGTCCCCATGGCCTAGCATGACCCAGAGGAGGACAGAGCAAGGCACCTATGACAAGGGTGCCTGAAGAATTGAAAGGGCCTTGATGCTGGGACACAGAAGACACATAAGGATCTACCTAGACAGGAAACCAAAGACCAAATGGGCCCTCAGAGATCTCAGTGGATTCCAGCAGAAGACAACATTGAGAAGATAAGACTTGACCCCGCCATAATGAATTAGCTATGTATAACTGCTCCCCACCCCCACTCTCATACCACTTAGTGATACTCCAAGGAAGGGGGAGGAGACCATCTAGCAGAATAGAGGGTGAATCGAAATTCTCTATTAGACAAAGAAAGAAAAGCCAATAAACAGACATAGTCCTTCATCTAAAAGAGCCCACTGAATGAAGGGGAAGGGTAGACACATAACCCAGATGCCAGTAATACAGTGAGAAACAGAAACAGGTCATGCTGAAGGATGCACTGGGGCTGGAGATGCACATGGAGAAGTTCCTGTACTTGTCTGTGAGGTGGGGCTTCTCAGAGAAGGCATCACAGACATGTGGTATTTGTTGAGTTTAAGGGATTAATAGGGATTTAATAGGGATTAATTAAGCAGATGGAGGGGAGAGCCTCCCCTTTGTTGTCTTCCTATATCTCCCCCCGCCCCCTAATGCACTTCAAGAGAAGCCAGTCCATTGCTTATCTAACTACAGCCCATCTAAGTCTTTCAGCAGCATGGCAAATCTCTCCGGGTTTATCATGCATTTGATTAGTAAATGAGGCAGTGCTGAAGTGACAGGATGCATGTGACCCGAGTTTCAACTCTAATGGGTAGCACCAGCAGCTTGCAGGAAATGAGATTCTGTAAATGTATTCTTTTGTACATTTGATGAGGCCATTTCTAGACTTCGGTTTTGAACTAGCCTGAGATCTCAAGGCACTCAGGTAGTCTTGCAGAATATGCAAGCCACAAGAAAAATCTACTTAAGCCATCTAAAATATATTATTTCCACATTGACCAACTTCTATTATGAAGCAAATTTCAGATCTATCATGTAGCACTTCGATCTGTCAGGACTCTCCTCTCAATATTGTATTTTGCCATTTTTTTAAACAGAGAAGCAAGACCAGGACTTACAAGTAACTCATCTATCACTATTCCAGAGACAATATTCCTAAACTTGCCTTTTATAATCTAATATTTTAAGAACTAAAAGTAATTGTTGTTCTTTTCATTGTTTACAAAATGGAAAATGATTACATTACAGAAAACAAACATTATTGAACTGTTTTGAATACGTGTGGTTGTTGTTTTTTTACCTCATTAGAAATATTTGTTCCAGAGAGATCTAGTGATATCAAGGAATAGATGTTTAAGATATATTCAACTCCTGAGTCAGTCAGCTGTTCACAATTTCGTAAACTCAAATAGTTTAAGTTTTGGCAGCTGAAAGAAAGCATCATAAAAAAATAATTTTAGCTTTTAATTACTATCAGTAACCATTTCTTCACATAAAACCTATCTGGGAAAGCGAATGGTATTGAAGCAAGGATTTTACTTTTCTCAACATAAAAGTAAGCTTAAAAGTGGAAAATAATTTGGAATTACAAAGGTGGATGAAAAGGAGATGGGCTATTATATAAGGCATTCTTTCTGTGATTTCATTTCATATTGCAATTTCTAATAAGAAAAAAATATATCACATACATATCATGTAAGTAACACAATAAATGATCACTAAAATGCAAAGTTAAATTTCTTACTTATCCCTTACGAGTTTGCAACGGGAATTGGGCTTGACCCTTAGTGTACACATGACCTCCGACGAGTAAGGAGAATCAAGAATAAATTCACCAGCTAGAATATCCCTTAGGAAATGCTTGAGTAAAGGTTTACATGGAGATAATATCCTTGAAAAGTACTGCAAAGTCACTCATGCCTAGATATTCATAACTTCATGAATGATTCATTTCAAACTTTCTCTAAGGTGAAATTAATCAGAAACATCTCAGATACAATTAAAAGATTAGTTTAATCTATGACTCCAATGTCTTTTATTTTATTTCATTGAATATTGGACCAGCTTTTGGGCTGGTCCTGATGTTTTTCAAATGGCTTTGAAGTTCTATCTCTGATCTCTCTTTATTAGTAAGTATACAATTACTAATATGATGTAAAATATTGTTTTATCATACCGCTCTGATAGTCTCTGAATAGTGGCATCACCCACTTGGATACAGTTACTTAAATTTAGCTCTCTTATCTTTGTGCTTGAAGGACCATCAAGAAATTGCTTTAGTCCCATATCACCAATTCTGTAGGAAAGAGTAAAAACAGCTTTACATGTGATTTGATATGTAAGTATATAGAATACTATTTAAATAGCAGTTACTACACCCATATATTCCAAAATAACAAGATAATATCTTTCTACTGGTATTTTGTCAACATTTTTAAAGCCAAATTTGATTATATAGCTTTTAGTTTAATTTGTTTTAAAAGTATAAATGATAGTAATAGAAGTTTTAATAAAAATGCTACTCCTCTTCACGTAAGTGTCATAATCATTATAACTATTAAGAAAACAGATGATCCTTAAGGTGTCTTTCTCTTGGATTAAAATGTGATCAAGCTAAGCAGTCCCTGATGCAATATCCTCAAAAGAAGAAGACCAAAACTTAGGAGACTAACAGTCACATTACTGCTAGAATCTTGGAGGAATTTCCACTAAATACAAGGTCAATTTAGTTGACTGGAAACCCAATAAGTGACCTATGGATCCTTTCCTTTTGAAGCAGAGAAGATCTAGATATATAAAACCTTTTTAAATAGTAAAATATGTAAGAAGTACAAATTGGTAGTTACAAAACAGTTACAGGGATGTAAAATACAGCATAGGGAATATAGTCAATCATCCTATATAATAAAAGCTTAATATGCTAAGTGTCCAGTCATCTGGTCATTCGTTCAACCAATCAAAGCATATTATGCTAATGATATGCTAAGAGTGCTAAACCACTCGCTATGGTGTGCACTGACCACCAGGGGGAAGATGCTCTGACCAATAGTTTAAATTGCTGCTGGGGTCCAGCTGATCAGGACTAAGCAAGATGGGCTGGACATGCCCTGGAGCCCTCTCACGGCCCCTCCAAGGCCCTGATCATGCACCGGTGGGGTCCCTCAGCCTGGCCTGTGCCCTCTTGCAATCCGGGACCCCTCAGGGAATGTTGGAGAGCCAGTTTTGGCCCAATCCTGAAGGCCAGGCCAAGGGACCTCATTGGTGCATGAATTCATGCACCAGGCCTCTAATATTGTAATAACTATGTATGTTGCCCGTTGAGTACTGGAAATATCAGGGGGAACACTTTATAAAGTATATTATTGCCTAACTACTATGCTATACACCTGAAACTAATACAAAAGAATATTGAATGTAAGCTGTAATTGAAAAATAAAAAAAATTAAAGTAAATAAAATAAAATAACAAAACATAACCTATACATTAAAAATAAAAAAACAAGATAAAAAGTATAAATAGTAGAATGCTTAGAAGCAAAAGAAAACCAAATATATCAATTTTATAATAATGATATATATTAAAAAGTTGAAAATATTCCCTATTAAGACAGAAATCCTCAAATTTGTTTAATAAAATCTAGTCATAAGTAGTCTATAAGAAACATATTTAAAATAAAATAACAAAAAAAAGAAATTGCAAAGATGTATTAGCAAACTTAAATAAAATTAATACAGGTTTGTTGATTCCAATAATTTAAAAGTTGTGGGAACTTGCTTTAAAACTTCATACACAGTCCATTTTTAAAGGATTGGTGTGTGGTTAAGAAAATGTGTATTCTTTGACTCACCCACTTATTGTTTTAGGTGTATCTTTCATAGATGGATTTTAAAAATCGAACCTGAAACTCTGACAATAAACCTTCTCTGTCTTTTCACCCTATGTTATAGTCTTTTATAAATTTATCTTTTTTGTTTTTTACTCTGATGTCATGGAAGTGGTTATCTTCCAGCTCTGTTCTTCTCTCTTCAGTGAGTTCTAATCTGCTGATTAGCAATCCATTGAGTTTCTTTATTTCAATAACTATATTATATTTTTATTTCTAAAGTTGGTTTTTATTTTCAAATAAATCTAGTTATTTTTACATTTTGTTGCCTGCTCATGTTTCTGATTCCATTATTTATTTCTTCAAACATAACATACATAGTTACTTAATATTATAAATCTGATAATTCTAATATATGAATTACTTGAAGATCAAATATATTTTGCCATTTCTGGTGACTCCTTTTCATGGTGACTCCTATTTTTGTACATTTGATAATCTATAATTGTGAACACCGATTTATTTGATCTTAACCTATGGTAACCCTAAAACACTAAATAGAGATGCTTTCTGATAGAGAAAAAGCTTTGAGCTAACTTCTTCCAGAAGCCTGAGTCCTTTGAAGGGTTTTATCAGCTATACTGCCTGAAGCAGAAAACCTCCATTTATTTTAAAATTAGTTAACCTGCAGAAGCCTGAGTGAAATAGAAGAATAAAGATCAATAATTAATATTTCACATATTAATACAGATAAGATGAACTGTTATGCACACACACATGCACGTATGTACACATACACATTGTGCTGGTATCATGATGCCTGCTTGCTCATGAGCTTGCAGTCAAAATACCAGCTGGGGCTTCATTCATATGAAGGCTTGACTGAGGCTGGAGGGTCTGCTGCCAAGCTAGCTCACTCTGTGGCTATTGGCAGGAGGCCTAAGTTCTTTGCTGCCCATTGATTGGGGGCCTCATTTCCTAATCCCCATTTCAAATTCTATGTTACCCACCCCCTCCCAGACACATGGTGCTTCTCCATCTTAATAGACAACCTGGCTTAATATTTTATGTAGCTTAGCTTATTATTCAGACTCGTCTTATGTTTTCCCAGATATTAGCCAACGTCATAGGATCAAATGCTATTTTCTTATCTTCTGGCCCAATAATATTACAAAAAAACTTACATAGGCAAGAAGCTGACATGTTCATTGGTGAAGAGGTTTTAGCAAGAATTTCATCCTTGCCCACCTGAGAATACCAGGATAGAAGCCCAATAGTAACCTCGCTGAAAACAGGGTTTTAGTAAGAACTTAGCATCTATCCATCTGTCAGAATATTCACACAGGAGAAATCTAACCAGTACCCAAGATTGGTTCCTCATAAGCAAGTTTGAAAGTCCATTTGGGAAAAACCTGTTAACTGAACCAGCTGTGAGAACACTCACTAGGAAAGATAATCCATAAGTCTTTCTATGAATTCATTTAGTTTTAGAAGGTCCTGTGATTCCACATACCCTGAGCTTTCCCTGAGAATCTCCCAGCACCCCCTTATAATCAGTCCGGGTTGGGTACCCCTCCTTTGTGTTACCACAGTCTCTATGCTTACCTCCACTTAGACTCCTGACTTTCATGTTTACTACCAATGAGCTTTTTAAGGAAACCTGGCACAATACAGAGTTTCAGTGTTTCTTGAATATATGACTAAATGACTCATTACCTTATACAATTTGCCAAATTCAACACACTAAGTTGCTTCAAAGGTGAGAGTGACTTGAGGCTACTATCCGTTATTCCCTTGCAATTCGCCATGTAAATGTGACTAATGTTTGGATAATGCTTGTCTATATATTTGAAGCATGAATCAGTAATTCTTTTATTTCCTGTTTTAAAAAAAACACAGAAGAAAAGATAAGTACTGAATTTAAATTGCCACAAGAGTAAAAGTTAGTGCTGAACCACATTTTTAATATTACAGACCTTCAAATCGGATCTTTCTGAGGTTGCAATTAGAGAGGGCATTGAAAGCAAGATCGGAGATATGTGGTGAACCAATGAAAACCACTGATGTAATACGATGACAATGCTCTACTAAAGCCTTTAGAAGAAAAAAGATTATTAAATTAGCCACAGCACAAGTTTAATGAGGTCATTTTTTTCCTAAATATTTTCAGAAACACATTAACCATTAAATTTTCATTTTTTCAAAGAAAACAGGACTTTTTTCAATATATTTTAGTATACATACATTAGAATAATGCAGAGGAATCAGAATTAAATTATGTTATGAAAGTATGGGAAAATATGAAAAAATAGAATGCTGAAAAAAATCACTACATTTAGAAGCTTCACATGTAGAGCTAAACTTAAAATTTATGCTTAGGCTATATCACCGAAACAAAAATATCCTGTGAAACAAAGTTTCTTAGGACATTTAAGGATTCAAATGTCCAAATATGTGTGTGCATAAATTTTAAATGATTTTCTTACTATTAAAAAAAAGAATATGAAAAGCCCATTCATAGTAATTCAAGTCACTGAAAAGTGTGCCCATCTAATGGGACTGAGAAGAAAATGTACTTGCCAACTACTTACTTTTAAACAGTTGTCTGTTAGAGTTGGCATGTCATTGATGGTCAGATGCATGATTCCAGTGCAGCTGTTTGCAATGTTCCTGAAGCCTTGGACTGAAATCTGAATTTTACAGAGTAGGTGGAAATAATGGGAGAACCCATTAGAATGAAATCTAATAAAACCCTTTGGTAGTAATAAACAAAGATATGTCATGATTTTGCTATTGTGTTTTAAAATGGAAACCAGCGCGAGCCGATGTAGCTCAGTTGGTTAGGCGTGGCCCCCTGCAAATGGTTGCCAGTTCAGTTCCCAGCCAGGGCACAGGCCTGGGTTGGGCGCTCAATCCCTGGTGGGGGCATATAGGAGCAGCAGATTGATGTTTTGCTCTCACATCTATGTTTCTCTCTCTCCCCCTCTCCCTTTCTCTCTCTCTCTCTCTAAAAATCAATTTTAAAAAAAATTTTTTTTAATGGTAGCCATAAAATGTGGCAGGCATACAGGTAAAGAATCTAATCTTGATTTTTCTCTTTGTTATTTAATATTTTACATGCATATATTATGAAATGATCATCACAAGTCTAGCTAACATATTCATTATTTGAGGTAAAATTCACATAACATAAAATTAATCACTTAAATAAGCCATTTAACCATTAATCATTTTGTGGAACCACAACCTCTAACTAGTTCCAGAATATATTAGCACCCTAAAGCAAGATATTTTCAACCTTTTTCATCTCATGGTATACATAAATTAATTACTAAAATTCGGCAGCACACCAAAAAATATATTTTTGCTGACCTGATGAAAAAATTAGATATAATTTTGATTCATTCACACTGGACTGTTATTGTTGTATTGGCTATTGTCATTTTTTTTATTTGACAATCTAAGGGAAAAGAGGTCAGTGCCCCTAACTAGTCAGGTACTGCATATTTTAGAAATTCTTGCAACTCATTAGTTGAAAATCACTGTCCTAAAAGGAAATCCTGTACATATTAAGCAGTTGCTTCCCATGCTTGCCTTCTCCCAGACCCTGGTAATCACTAACTTGTGTTCTGTCTCTATGAATTTACCTATTCTAAATTTTTTCTATAAGTGAGTTTATATAACAGTAGAGGCCTGGTGCATGGATTTGTGCACCGGTGGGTTCCCTCGGCCTGGTCTCTGCCCTCTTTCAATCCAGGACCCCTCAGGGGATGTTGGACTGCTGGTTTCAGCCTGATCCCCACAGGCGAGGCTGAAGGACCCCACTGGTGCACAAATTCGTGCACCGGGCCTCTAGTATTCATATAAGATCTTTGGCTAATCTCTTCTCATCCTCCTCCCTTCCTCCTTCCCTCTGAGATTCATCAGTCTGTTCCATGTTTCCATGCCTGTGCATTGAGTGTCTGCCCCCTGGTGGTCAGTGCATGGCATAGCTACTGGTCGAATGATTGAACGGTTGCTTAGACTTTCATATATATAGATTGTATGAATATACCACATTTTGTTTATCCATTCATCTGTTGATGGGTATTTAGGTTGTTTCAATCTTTTGGATATTTTAAATGGTGCCACAATGAATATGCATGTACATCTATTGGTTTGAGTACCAGTTTTGAATTCTTTTAGTTATATATCTAGGAGTAGAATTACTGGGTTCCATGATAATTCTATGTTTAACTTCTTAAAGAACCATCAAGATGTTTTCCACAGTGCCTGCACCATTTTACATTCCCACCAGCAATCTATAGGGGTTCCAATTTCTCTCCATCTTTGCCAACACGTATTTTCCTTTATCTTTTTAATTTCCTGGTGGGTTTGAAGTAGTACCTCATTGTTATTTTTATTTTCAACTCCCTAATTACTGATGATATTGAGCATCTTTTCATAATTTGTATATCTTCTTTGGGGGAATGTCTAATTCAAATCATTTGCCTATTTGAAATTGGATTATTTGTCTTTTTGTTGTTGAGTTGTAAGAGTTCTATATATATTCTGGATACTTGACACTTAGATATATAACTTGCAAATATTTTCCATTGTTCACTTTTTAAATAATAACCTTTGACATACAAGTTTTTAATTTTGATGAAGTTCAATTTATCTATTTTTGTTGTTGCTGCTTGTGCTTTTGGTGTTCTAGCTAAGAAGCCATTGAAGATTTACCCCCAGTGTTTTGTTCTAAGTTTTATCATTTTAGCTCTTCTATTTAGGTCATTATTCCTTTTTATTTTCTCTCATTAAACTTTGTTTTAATGGGTCTCAAAGTTTTGTGACCGATTTTTGGTTGTTTTCATTAAAAAGTACTGATTTTAAAAACGTAACTTAAAAACTGCAACACACACACACACACACACACACACACACACACACACAAATGGTCCACAAAACATTCTCCTTTCCTCCTGAAGGTTTTAGGATGCATTGTAATCATTAACCAGTCTTTTATATTAAACTTAAATGGCCAATTGAGATAAAGGGTTCTGAGATCATTCTTCCACCACTGAGTAAGACGGGGTGGCAGGTATTAGGGATAATATTCATTTAGCCTGAGCTTTCTGGACAGACTTGGTGACTTTGCCAGCTCCAGCTGCCTTCCTGTCCATTCCTTTGATGACACTCACAGCAACTGTCTGTCTCATGTCACAAACAGCAAAACAGCTCAGAGGAGGATAGTCAGAGAAGCACTCAACATACATGGGTTTGCCAGGAACCATATCAACGATGGCAGCATCACCAGATTTCAAAAATTTAAGGCCATCTTCCAGCTATTTCCCAGAATAGCGATAAATCTTCTTCAACTCAGCAAATTTGCAAGCAATGTGAGCTGTGTGACAATCCAGCACAGGTGCATATCCAGCACTGATCTTGCCTGGGTGGTTCAGGATAATCACCTGAGCTGTGAAGCCAGCTGCTTCCATTGGTGGCCATTTTTGCTGTTACCAGCCACATTGCCACAATGAACATCTTTGACAGACATGTTCTTGACATTGAAGTCCACATCGTCCCCAGGAAGAGCTTCATTCAAAACTTCATGGTGCATTCCAACAGTCTTTACTTCAGTTGTAACATTGACTGGAGCAAAGGTGACCACCATGCCAGGTTTAAGAACACCAGTCTCCACTCAGCCCACAGGTACAGTACCAATACCACCAATTTTGTAGACATCATGGAGGGGCAGATGCAGGGTCTTGTCAGTTGGACGAGTTGGTGGCAGGATATAATCCAGAGCTTCAAGCAGAGTGGATCCACTGGCATTGCCATCTTTAAGGGTGACTTCCATCCCTTGAACCAAGGCATATTAGCATTTGGCTCAAGCATGTTATCACCATTTCAACCAGAAATTGGCACAAATGCTACTGTGTCAGAGTTGTAGTTAATTTTCTTAATGTAGGTGCTGACTTCTTTAACAATCTTCTCGTGTCTTTTCTGGCTATATGGTAGCTCAGTGGAATCCATTTTGTTAACACCAACAATCAGCTGTTTCACACCCAGTGTATAAGCCAGAAAGTCATGTTCATGGGTCTGCCTATTCTTGGAAATACCTGCTTCTAATTCACCAACACCAGCAGCAACAATCAGGACAGCACAGTCAGGACAGCTTTGGGAGGTAATTTTGGGCTCTACCCTCATGGATGGGAATAGTGTCCTTATAAAAGAGGCCCAATGAGATCCCTCACTGTAACCCACTATATAAGGTTACAGAGGTAAGGTGCTGTCTAGGAACCAAAGAGTGGATCCTCACCGGACACTGAATCTGCCAGCACCATGATCTTGCACTTTCCAGCCTCCAGAACTGTGAGAAATAAATGTCTGTTGTTTATAAGCTACGCAATCTATATTTTGTTATAACAGCCTGAATGGACCAAAATACTTAGATAATTTTTTTCTAAACAGCTTTTGGGAAATATGTTTTTAAAGGCTGAACAATGTATCTATTTGGCCCTGGAATTTCTTTGGCAAAATTGTCCTAAGGATATAATGCTACACACAGAGATCTGTATACAAGGATGTTCATTGCAAAGTTCCATAATACTGAAAAAATAATACCAAATTAAAATTCCAATAATTAGAAGTGGGTTAACCTAAACTGTGTCAACTCCTATGATGGAATGTATTACAGTTGCTACAAATTATTTTTTAGGAGAATAACTGAGATTGTGATGTAGTTTAAAAGAAAAAGTTGGTTATATAAATCCATGCTACTCAAAGTGTGGGCTACTGACCAGCAGTATGGGCATTAACTAGAAACGCTGAATCTCAATCCAACGCCTACTGCTCCAGAGGCTGCACTTGAACAAGATTTCCAGGTGTTTTACATGCACAGTATAGTTTGACAGGTGCTAATCCAGAGGAAATAAGTGAGCAAAAGAATGGGGGCAATTAGTGTATGAGTTGGGTTCTCCAGACAAACAGAAACAATCAAATAGATAGATAGGTAGAAAATAGGAAGGAAGGAAGGAAGGAAGGAAGGAAGGAAGGAAGGAAGGAAGGAAGGAAGGAAGGAAGGAAGGAAGGAAGGAAGGAAGGAAGGAGGGAGGGAAAGAGGGAGGGAGGGAAAGAGGGAGGGAGGGAAAAGAGGGAGGGAGGGAAGGAGGAAGGGGAGGAGGAAGGAAGGAAGGAAGATTCATTTTAAGAAGTCAACTCGTTATCATGGGGGCTGGCAAGTCCAAACTCTGTAGAGCAGATGACAGGCTGGAAATTCAGGGAAGAGTTGATGAAGTCTTGAGTCTGAAATCTGCAGCCTGGAACTCAGGCAGGTTTGTTTCAGTCTCGAAATAGAATTGCTTCTTCTTTGGGAAACCTCAGTTTTGTTCTTAAGGTTTTAAACTTATTAGATGAGGCCCACCCACATTATGGATGGTAGTCTGCTTTACTCAAAGTCTTTTTACTTAAATGCTTATCACACCTGAAAAAAAATACTTTTGTGGCAATATCTACACAGGTGTTTGACCAAACAACTGGGCAACATAGCCTAGCCGAGTTGACACGTAAAATTAAACATCATAGTAGGAAATGCATCATAATGTTAACAATGATTACCTCTAAAGTGTGGATAGTTTCTGTGTTTTTCAAACTTTCTACATTAACCCTGTAATATTAGAAGGAGAAAAAGAAAGAGAATGACATCGTTTGGGAAAGATAGCATAAGAAAGCCCTTATGAAGTTTTTAAATCACCTCTTACTGTGGACTTCTCCTTACAGGAAAATATTAAATGTTGTAGGTTCAGTTCCAGAGCACCAAAATAGAGTGAATATCACAATAAAGCAAGTCACACAAATTTTTGGTTTCCCAGGATATAAAAATTATGTTTACACTATACTGTAGTCTATTAAATATACAATAGCATTGTGTCTCAAAAAATTACATACCTTAATTTTTAAAAACTTTATTTCTAAAAAAATGTTGATCATCATCTGAATATTCAGTGAGGTGTCATATTTTTTACTGGTGGCGGGTCTTGCCTCAATATTGATGGCTGGGGACTGATCAGGGTGGTAGTTACCAAAGTTTGAGGTGGCTTTGGCAATTTCTTAAAACAGGACAATAAAGTTAGCTTCATTGATTGACTCCCTTTTATTAGTGATTTCTTTGTAGCATGAAATGTTGTTTGATAGCATTTTACCCACAGTAAAACATCTTTCAAAACTGGAGTCAATCTTCTCAAACCCTGCCACTGCTTTATCAACGAGGTTTATGCAATATTCTAAATCTTTGATTGTTGTCATGTCAACAATCTTCACAGTATTTTCACTGGGAGTAGATTCCATCTGAAGAAACCACTTCCTTTGCTTATTATCTATAAGAAGCAACTCCTTGCCCTGGCCAGTGTTCTCAGTGGTTAGAGCGGTGGCCCAAGCACCCAAGGATCAGGGTTTGATTCCCAGTCAAGGGAGCATACCTGGATTGCTCTCACATTGATGTTTCTCTCTTTCTCTCTCTCTCACTCACCCTTCCTCTCTCTAAAAATAAAACAAAACAATGACAAATAAAGTCTGGGAAAGAGTACAGAATTTGGCAATAGACCAGAGTGAAAATTATTCCAAGTTAAAGGTAAAGTACAAGCAAAGGCAAAACAGTAGTAGCACTGGCTTGACTGAAGTGGCAAGATCACCCTTGGGATGAATAGGAAAAGCTTAGTAGGTAAGGAGGAAGAAAAACTAATGCAAGACCCATCAAGGCAAGAATGAGGTATTTTGTATTATACTGCCATGGATTCTTTTTTTTTTGGGGGGGGGGGTATGTTTTTTGTTGTTGTTGTTTATCCTCACCCAAGGATATTTTTCCATTGACCTTTAGAGAAACATCTATGTGAAAGAGACATATCGATTGGTTGCCTCCCAATGCACCCAACCAGGGCCAGGGATTGAGCCTGCAACCAAGGAACGTGCCCTTGACTAGAATGGAACCTGGGACCCTTCAGTCCATGAGTTGATGCTCTATCCACTGAGCCAAACTAGCTAGGGCCTGCCATGAATTCTTGAATAAATTTTCCATAAGTACTCCCAGAAAGAAGTCCAGGGGAAATTAATGAATGTTAAAAACCTGGAGAACAGAGGAGGAGGGGAAAATGCTGGGTTTGGAGTCTGTCAGCAGAGTTGAGTTTGAGATTGGCTTTGCCTCTTTCTCATTTATCACAAAAGGAAACTCAACCTCTCCTTATGCTTAGTTTTCTCATTTATAAAATGGGTATGATAATACCTATTTTAGGCGATTCTATATAAAAATGATTAGTTAGCACAGTGTCTGGCATGCACGTTCTGTACCAGTTTTCCTGTTACTGTTCTGGGTGCATTGTGCTTCTACAGAAAAATAAAGATTTGAGAACTAGAAATAGAGGGCCTTGAGAGATCATTCTAACACATCCCTCACATTGCATATATAAAGAAACTAGAGCCCAAACCGGTTTGACTCAGTGGATAGAGCATCAGCCTTCAGACTGAAGGGTCCCAGGTTCGATTCAGTCAGGGGCATGTGCCTTCATTTCAGGCACATCCCCAGTGGGGAGGTGGGGGGTGCAGGAGGCAGCTGATTGATGTTTCTTTCTCATTGAGGTTTCTGACTCTCTATCTCTCTCCCTTCCTCTCTGTGAAAAATCAATAAAATATATTTTAAAAAAAGAAAGAAAAGAAACTAGAGGCCCAGTGCATGAATTCGTGCACAGGTGGGGTCCAGCCGGCCCACCCCGATTGGGTCCAATTGGGCCAGGCTGGCCAGGGGGAGGGGATGTGGGAGGTTGGTGGGCTGGCCACACCCCCAATCGGGATTGAGGGGCCGATTGGGGTAGGGGCCAGCCCGGGGGAGGGGCCATGGGTGGTTGGCCAGCCAGCCCCACCCCTGATCCCAGTGGGGGACCTGCCCCCGGTTGAACTCCCGGTCAAACTCCTGGTTGAGGGAACAATTTGCATATTAGCCTTTTATTATATAGGATGGTTTTCAGAGGTTTGAGAACATGTTCCTTATCTATTCATCACCATGTGGTCCCCAGTGTTGGACATAGTGTCAAACAAGTGTGTGCTCTATAAGTGCTGAATGAATGAACGAATGGTCTTGAGTCACACTGCTGGTGGCAGAGCCAGGGCTAGAGGCCACCTCTCCCCATTAAGACACACAACTCCAGGGATGGGAACAGTCATTTTTCACAAAACTTCTACGTTCCTCCCCTTTATCTCAGAGCCTAGTCCACCACCCTAGCACTAGTATCTCCAATAATAGCTTCTCCTAAACAAACAAACAACTTTGTCTCTCTTGCTATCTTAGAAGCATGTTCCTCACAAGATTTCCTGAACAAGGCAGGGAGAGTGATGATAGCAGTAATCAGCCACAGCATAGCGATTCCTTGCAATGCAGCCAAAAATTTGGTGCCATCAACCAATAAGATTGTATCCAGAAAAGGGGGTCAGGGAGACCTCTGAGAAACAGGTTTTTAGTTTTGTCCTGGCATAAGATGTCTAGTTTTCTACAGTTTATTTGAGGATATCCAAAAAGATGCTTGGCTGATATTTTATGACTCAAATATTCCTGCCAGAATCTTCTAGCCAACCAACTATTAGTTGTCCTTACTCTTCACTGAAATAATAGGGTATAAGCCTGAAATTAAAAATTCCTCTCTAAGGGAAAAAAAAAATATTTCACCATGTTAAAATAGCAGGCCTTGCCACAGTTGATATCTGTGTAGAATTCTGACAAAACTTGGATGTGATCTCCCTTTGTTTCATTGTGAGGTGATTTTTTGGCTTTAATTTTGACACCAACTGGAGCCCTGCCACTCTGCTCTGTGCTGGTTAAGCTCCCATTGGTTAAGAAGTTGGGAAAATTGGCCACATCAGTGGTGTTCCAATGTCAGGTCCCCGCAGACAGCTACGGCTCCTGATGGGGGCAGAGCAGCTTTGGTGATCACAGGAAAATTCTCCCCATTTCCCTCTGGTGGGTCTCAACCCATCAGCACGACAGCACAAAAAAATGAGTTGTAAGTGATCCATACAATGAGCACCCAGGGGTGTCTCAGATCCCTCTTTGCCACTCAAAGGTAGAGAAAAGAAGGAAGGCACTTACCTCAGTGAGGGTAACAACTCACCAAGCTTCCATTTTCTACTCCTTTCACACAACATGGTCTCTGAACCAATTAGCTCAGCAACACAGAAAAGAGATGTACATAAAGGCAAGACCCTCCTTGGCGGTTAGAAATATCCATCTTAGGCAAACACGGCCCAGGTGGTGTTCCTATACCATTTCCAGCTGTTTCTCTCATTCTGCAGTGCTGTAACCAATGACTAATGGGTAATGTGATGACTTTAGTCATATCCATATATCCTTCACAACCTCTTAGTGACCCCAAAGAAGCCTGGATTAGCAAGGAGAATGAGTTGTTGGGAGAAAAATCAAAGATTTCTCCCAAAACATTATGTAACATTCTGTTTTATTGCATTCAAATTTACCACAAGTATCTTCAATAGCAACACTTCCCAAGGTCTTGAAAAGCTTTTAAATATTGTGTCCCTTTTGAGGTCCCGCCATTCTCTTTCTCTGGATGACCCTGTACTTTCTAGCCTGTATATTCTTCATGGCCAGCCCCCCGTCTATGTTCCCTAGTGCACTTCTCCCAGGGAGCCCTCCCTGATCACTTCAGGCAGAGCTGTTTCTTCCTTTTACATCTCAGAGCACCAGAGACCTCAGCCGGAGGGTCTCCTGCCTTGTACCATCACTAACTGCACGTCTAACCTCCCTGCTGAGGAACACAGACCGCATCTTCACCCTCTTGTCCTTCACAGTGCAACACGGCGCCTGGCACAGAGTATGAGGCCACAAAGGTTTGTCAATGGACCAGGTAGCTACTGAATAAATTATTTGTAGAATGTAAATTAGAATTAGTAGTTCCAAAAAGGGAGGGGGTAGGCAATATAGTCACGTGTTAAAGATGAGCATATTTATCTAAAAACATTGGAAAGCCAAACATGAATAAAAAGCTTCATTTTCCAACATGAGTGAGGAATTAGAACACAAGATTAGTGAAGCCTACAGATGCCAGGAAGGCAAGCGTGCGTGCCAGCTCTGTGTGCACTCGCTGCTCGGTGACTCAGAGCTGAGATCTGCAGAAGCAAGCTGACCCCTTCCCAAGCTTCATCATTCCTGACTAGAGTGCTCTGTCCTGTCCTTTTCCTCAGCCAGTGGCCAAACTGCTCACAGCTTTCCCTGCATTCTCATGGAGCTTTGTCTCCTTTTTCAACGAGGCAATCACAATCATGATACTTTCTTCTTACAGCACAAGATCCGGAGCGCTATTTGGTTTGTCCAGATTTACTGAGCTGGCTGGTGGCTTTAAAGGTGCAGGTCTAACCACAGGCTTCACCCAGCTCCAAAACACTACGTAGCATTTTGTGAACAGTTTATGAAATTCTGTGCGTAAGTCACTTCCTAAGATAGGGAAGGGCGAAGAAACAGCATTAAGTATGGTTTTTCAGAAAACATTAAAAAATCGTTCAAACCATTTTTCAGGAGTGGGAAACATGATCTTACTCCCCTGACACTCATCATTTTGTCGTTTGATTCTTCAAGATCTAAAAATTGCTGCCAGATGTTCCATATTTTTACTACTTAATACAATAAACATCTTTATACATTTTGCCTACAAAGAGATTACATTAAGATATGGATGCTAAATAATAGGTGTTTGTTGTATTTATTTTTTACTTTCAGTAATGGCTAGCATAAAGTTAAATTCAAACTAATAGTTATTTAAGCCACGTATATTTCTGAGTCCTACCTATAAGCAATATAAAAAGATTTTTATGAATTCTTTTATTTCCAACAACAGCGTGGACACAAAGCATTCCTTTTCTAAAACAGGGGAACTGAGGCACAAGAGCCGATACAGAGAAGCAGAAGTTGCAGTGATTTTTCTGACTCATTACTGCTTTTCCACTAGAACTTCTTTTTTTTTTTTTTTGACTTTTTTTTATTGAGGTATTATATGTGTACATATCTTACCATTGCCCCCCCCGACCCCACACCCATACATGCCCTCACCCCCCAGAGTTTTGCGTCCATTGTTTATGCTTATATGCATGCATACAAGTCCTTCGTTTGACTAGAACTTCTTATTGATGACACTTAAGAGCAGGTATTTTCTTTAAATAGAAAACGCAACAATATTTTTTTCTTTTTTACAATATACAATACATAGCACTTTACAGTTTTACAAATGACAGCCTAGTGCAAGCCTGTCAAACTCAAAGGCTAACACAGGCCAAATAAAAAAGGTTTAAGTGTGTGTGGGCCACAAGAAAACAAAAGCTTCAGTTTTCATGGAAACATAGGTTTATTTCGATGGAGACAGGCTGAATACAAAGGGCTGAAATAGATGAGTAATCGTTAACATAAATTAACAGAACATTTTAATAAAAATTAATTTTTTCTTGAACATTAACTTGCCAGACACTGAATAACTGCACAAATTAATAAGTGTAACGCAAATAAACCTATTTTTCTTGTTCTCCAAAAGTGAAATATTTCCTGTTGCACACACCAAACAAGTCAGTCCTAGAATAATGACGTGGCAATCAGCTGCTAAAATATTCGATGCTAGTATCAGTGGAGAGAAATTGTGCACTTGTGCGTAAGGCGCATAAAGGAAATGAATGCAACATGATTATAGTAATCCGTCATTAGTGAGCGTTGTAGTTCGTTATTAATAATTATGTATAACAGGATATTGTAAAAATTAAGTTACAAAATTTATATTAGAATGTTTCTTACATATTGTTATATTGGCTGGGCCACAAAAATATTAGTTGTGGGCCGCATGCGGCCTGCAGGCCATGAGTTTGACATGCTTGGTCTAGTGGTTAAGGGCCAGGTCTTCAGAATTAGATGGATCAAGGTTCTAATCTTGGCCCAGGAATTTTGTGCATGACCTTAGGCAAGTTATTTACCCTGTCGTAGCATCATTTTCACTGGTGTGTGAAGCCAGCTTACTGGCCTATGAGAGCAGACAGTTAAATTTTTAGGAATTCTGCAAGCCAGTTATTAAATTCAAACAGTTTAAATTACATCACGTAAATTTAAAATTAAATAAATTATACTAAAGGTAATGAGTACTCAAAATCATCACTTCCTAATTTTTTTATTGCATGTTACCATTATCTCTGCTCTTGAGGATACTTATGTTTATTGTATCTGTCTGGTGAAAATAGCACATAATAGTGCACTATTGCACATACTTTCCCTACTCCCTGTTCAATGACCTCATTGGTAGCTTGAAATAGGCCATGGTGAGAGTATTTACACCATGGGTATCAGCAACCACTGCAAAGTAAGGCTTTCCCTGCTTCTAGACAATTGTTATATGTTTACTAGCACACCATTGTTCAATTTCCACATCTCTAAAATGGGAATAGCCCTAGTTGGTTTGGCTCAATGGATAGAGCATCGGCCTATGGACTGAAGGGTTCCAGGTTCGATTCCAGCCAAGGGCACATGCCTGGGTTGTGGGCTCAGTCCCCAGTAGGGGGCATGCAGGAGGCAGCCAATCAATGATTCTCTCTTATCATTGATGTTTCTATCTCTCTCTCCCTCTCCCTTCCTCTCTAAAATCAATAAAATAAAATAAAAATGGAAATAATTTTACCTATCTCATGTAATTATTTGTAAAGATTAAATGAGATAAAAAATGTAAAGCACTTAACTGAATACCTAGTATATAGTCAAGACCCAACAAATGGTGCAATTATTATTACTATCCATTAAAATAAAGAGTAAAGGAAAATAGAATCAAACAAACATAAGTGAATTTGAATTTGTTACCAGTTCATTTGGGTATGTAATCTGTTTGTTTACAACTGGTTTAGCTGGTCACACCACTCTTACTGTTCTAATTACCCCTTATCGATAAACTGCCAAATCTGTATCTCCACTCCCAGCTCTGCGCCCAGGGCCAGACTTCCACTTTCAAGTAGTTCTTATCATTGACATCCAGATGTATCACAAGAATCTCAAATAAATTTGATTTCCAAAATAAAATCCATTATTCTTTTCCCCCAATTTCTCCTTCTTTAATTATCTTGGTTAGTCTTCATACAAAAGCACAAAATCCTAAAGCTGAAAAAGATCATTTAGCTCAACCCAGCCATTCTACAGAAGAGGATGCTGGGGCAGAACAACCAAGTGTCCAGGGTTACACAATTGGTCAGTGGCATGCAAGGACTAAATCCCAGGTCTCCTAACTCCAGTTTGGGGCTCCTTTTACCATCCACTGACTTCTGCTGTGTGTGTGTGTGTGTGTGTGTGTGTGTGTGTGTGTGTGTGTGTGTGTGTGAGAGAGACAGAGAGAGAGAGAGAGAGAGAGAGAAATCCCTGTTTACTCATGCTTTGCTTATGCAATCTCATTCCATTTGGCTAGTACATTCATCTCTGGATGTGGCTTTCTCCCACCTCCACCACAAACCCCAGGGATGAACAAGTAAGACCTTCCATGATCTTTGCCTCTCTGAAAGGGGGATTTGGAATTATGTAGCTTGGAGATAACTGAAATGACCTTGGAATCTTCCAATGTGCAGTTTGATGGCCTACCTTTAAGATTCATGGCTCCCAGAGAGATTTAACAGTACAAGAACTACTGATAAACCAGTATTATTGCATCAAGTATTCCAATCATTTGAACATTTCTGGGATGCTGTCCCTTTTCATTTTCTTGATTTGTGTGTAATGACTAAAAAATAATTGATGAAAAATGCTTTCACTTTAGTTATCTCATAGTTTCCTAGGCTCTTTTCCCCTTGTAAATGTCAAACCCTTGCCAAGAAAAGATCATCAGACCTCGGTCTAGTAAGTTGCCAACTTCTCAGCCACCCAACAGGCTTCCTGAACTTTCACCTAAGAACCTGGCTAGCCATTACTTAAAATTGGTTGCATTTTCATTCATTATTTATTCATTCAGTCATCAAAACATTGATCAAAGCCCAACTATGTGTCAGGTACTATAATGTGCTAAGGCAGTGGTCGGCAAACCACGGCTCGCGAGCCACATGCGGCTCTTTGGCCCCTTGAGTGTGGCTCTTCCACAAAATACCACATGCGGGCGTGCACATACAGTGTGATTGAAACTTCGTGGCCCATGCGCAGAAGTCGGTTTTCGGCTCTCAAAATAAATTTCAATCATTGTACTGTTGATATTTAGCTCTGTTGACTAATGGGTTTGCCGACCACTGTGCTAAGGAATCGGATATACCAGTAAGTAAGGCATCATGCTGGCCTTCAAGGAGCTCACCATGTGGAGGAGAGCAGACAAATAAGCAGACTGGTACATACATAGAGAATGCTTAGTGAAAGTGCAATGCTGGAAGTGTACACAGGAGGAACATAACCCAGCTTGGGTTTGGGGAAAGACGGGGCAGTAAGGGCTTCCTGGAGAAGGTTGTGATTGAGCAGTTCCTCAAAGTATGTGTGAAAGTTAACCTGGTGAGTGGGAGAAAGGGACTACGCAGTATTCCGGGTGTCTACGCAGAAGGGAAAGGTGAGCCTAGCGAAACAACTGAGGCTGGAAATGGAGAACTAGGGAGGGACAGAGAGAGAAACACTGATTGCAAGTTCTCTTACTCTCTGGTTTACTTACCTTAAATCTAAACAAAAACATCTGCGTCTTGTTCCAAACTCCCCACTCTTCATCTGGTTCTGGTTCCTATTGTCCTCCATGTTCAGAGTTGTTGGTTTCTGAGCATTTAGGTTTCAGCTGGAATGCCTTCCTTCCCAGCAGAGCTGTGGTCATTCCATGCCTGGCTTTCTACACAGTGCTATAAACTACTGACTGCTACACACAGTGAGAGATACATGAATCTGTACGGAAAATGGCTATCTAAAGATAATATCAACGGGAGAACCCTTGGAGTTACACACAGAGCAGAGGATAAAGGGAAAATATAATCAGGAATCACTGCCCTCCTAACTGTCAATTTCTCATGTACAAGTAGGGTATCTTTGTCCTCTCCATTAAAACTCTTAATGCTACCCATATTTTCTATTTTTGTATTTTGAAAGAAATTGAACATGTTTTAAAGCGCTCTAAAATGAATAGGGAACTAATGTGGATCTCTTTGGAGCATTTTAGCTGATGCCTTTTTATTTATTTATTCATTCATTATGGGGATATGCGAGGAAAGACTTAAAGGAGATGAAGAAGGTAGCCAAACAGATAACTGCAGAAAGAGTATTCCAGGCAAAGAAAACCACCAATGCAAAGAAACCATAAGTCAAGACCTTTTGTGATTGAAGAACAGTAAGGAAGCCAGTGCTACCGAGCAGAGTGGGTAAGGAGAGTAGTAGGAAATGATGTTGGAGAGGCAATTGGGGGAGGAGGCATATTACATGGGTCTTGGAGGTCCTTTCAAGGTTTTTCTTTTATCCAGTGAATAGGAAGCCTTACCAAGTATTTGAGCAGAAGAAGGACATTAATGTGGGTTTTTTAAAGATCGTTCCAGATGCTGTGTTGAGAGCAGACTTGTAGGAGGCAGAAGTGAAAGCAGAGAGACTAATTGGGAGGCTATCACAACGATCCAGGCAAAAGATGATGGTGGCTTTGAGTGGGATGGCAGCTGTGGAGGTGGTGAGAAGTGGTCAGATTCTGGATGCATTCTGAAGTAATAGTCAATGGGACTTCCCAATGGAGTGGATGTGGAGAGTGAGAGGAAACAGTCAAGGGTATTGCATTAGTTTGCTAGGTCTTCTGTAACAACGTACCACAAACTGTGTGGCTTAAACAACAGAAATGTGTTGTACCAACAGTCCTGGAGGCTAAAGGTCCAAGATCAAGGTGCCAGCACGGTTTGTCCTTCTGAGGTTTCTCCCTTCAATGCGAGAAGAGAACATGGTCCAGGCCTCTCTCCTTGGCTTCTAGATGGCTCTCTCTATGTTCATGTGGCACTCTCCCATATGCGTGTTTCTGTGTCCAAATTTCCCCTATTTATAAGGACATCAGTCATATTGGATTAAGGCCTAACCTAATGATCTCATTTTAGCTAATTACTTCTGCCACAACCTTATTTCCAAATAAGGTCACATTATGAGGTACTAGGGGTTAGAACTTCAACATATGAATTTTGGGGAGATACAATTTAATCCAAAACAAATGACTCCGAGATTTTTGGCCTATGCAACTATAAATATGGAGCTGGGGAAAACCAAAGGTGGGGCAAGGAGTTATTTTTTAGAGCAGCGGTTTAAAAAATATTTTTAAGATATAAGAGTAAAATTTAAGAGTGAAGTCTGGGTTGGTGATATATATTATATATCATATGTGTGTGTGCATTTATACATATATACATACATTTCTTCTATAAACATATATTACATATAAACTCATATACATATAAGCTTCTTTAAGCATGTATATGTATATATAAACACACCTCTATATATGTTACACATAGTGTATACATATATATGTGTGTACACATATACATATACATATACATGTACATGTACATGTAATGATGTTGTATGTGTATGTATATATATAATGTGTATATACATATATATGCTCATGATTTTAGGTGATATTTAAAGCCATCCTCTAGGTCTGATAACCAAAGGAGTAGGTATAGGCTGAGAAGAAAAGTGAACCAGGAACTGAACCCTGGGGCCCTCTTTGATTAAGGGGTTGGAGAGCCACAGCATTGGCTTTCTCACAGAAATCAAATCTACAAGTTTTCTAAGTCATAAAAAATGTCATCAGGATTGATGCAAGCAATGTAGGAAATTAACCATCTCAACAAAAGCCAAACATGCACATACTTTATGACCCAGCCATTGGACTCCCATGTGTATACCTAACAGAAATAAAGTAGTGTACATTAATGTTCACAGCATGTGCATTTTCTGTATGGATATTATCTATATATATAATAGGGAAATATGCTAATAACCCGGGACGCCATAACAGATCAACTGGACAGGGGGAAGTTGCGCATGCAGCATTGGGGTCGGGCGGCTGGGGCCTCCACGCGCCTGCGCTGGGGGAGGGCTGTTAGGCAGCGGCTGTGGCTGATTCAAGGGCCAGAGAGGAAGGCAGGGCCAGTTGCTGCAGGGCCTGGGGAGGGAGGCAGGGCTGGACGGCGACTCGAGGGTGGGTGGCACCGCGCGATTTCAAATTGCACACTGGGCTCCTAGTACTTTGATAAAAGTCATTACCGGCCTGCACCCTCCCCCACCCCCCCGCCCACCCCCCCAAAAAAAGTCTTTAGGGAATGCCTCTATTCATTAGGTCCCAACTCTCAGTGCCAGCAAAACAGGAAGCAAATTTAATCTGGCTTCTTGAGTGTTTGGGATTGCTTTGTGGTCATTCACAGAGCATGCTCAAAGCAACAAATTTGGGTACATGTAAAAAGCCATGAGAAACCTCACAACTTTTTCTGGGTTTTAGTGTTTTTTTTCTTTTTCAAGCCCAATCAGAAGCATTCTTTGCTCCCCCAACTAAAGGCTAAATAGGAATCACACCCTCACCAGTTGTCAGTTTCTTTCGGTTGCAATGATGGAAACTGGAAACTCAATATAAACTAGCTTAGGTAGAAAGGGAGTTAATGGTGTGTCTAACTAAAAGTCCAACTAAACAATATGTCATCTCTCCTTCTTAACACATCATCACTCCCTCTCAAAAGTTGGCCTCTTTGTGATGGTTTCATTCTTTCCCACTGCAGACAAATTTCTTCTGTATTCCTGGGCAAGAGAATCACAAATCAGCCTGGACTTAAACACTCCAGACCCTGCAACCTCAGAGAAAACAGAATTTTATTTTTCTCAATGTTGAATTGTTCTGCTAGGATCATACTCTGCCTAGAAAAATCATAGCCACTGCTTATGAAATTTAGTATTGTCTAGGCCTGGGCCAAATGACCAGTGGCCAGGAAAATACTAATACCAATACTATAAGAATAAGAATAAGAATAATAAGAGCTAATGATGACTAAGCATTATTTTGCAGCCACTGTTCTAACCTTCTTATGTGCATCAATTCATTTCACTCACACAACACATTTATGAGGTAGATACTAGTATTTTCCCCATTTCATAGATAAAGATACTGACATTTACAGAAAGTTTAGGCAACTTGCCCTAGACCCAAAACTAGTAAATGGCAAACTCAGGATTAAAAGTACCCCAGAACTCATGCTCCCAATACCATGGTATATTCTCTCAAGGTGCCATGAGTGACAGCTCCACAAAACCACAGGGGAGAGGATCAGTCCCTGAAAAAAGCATGAGGTGTAAAGGAAAACTACCAACATTTCATACAATAGTTCATTAGTCTCACGTATTTAACCATTAATCCAAATATTCAATAAACATCTGATGAATATCTGCCATGAATTAGGTCACACGGCATTTCCTAGAGCCTAGAACAAGATGGACTCCATTCACTGTCGCCAATGTCTCCCACACGATGGATAACCAAGGAGTACAGGAAAGGGTACTTTCTTTACATGGTGAAATTATTTTGTCTCCATAAAGTCTTCCCAAATTGTCTTTAGGCATGGGTTTTAAAAAACTATTTTATGGCATAAGCTTAGATTTTATAACTTTGAGTAAATGGTAAGTATAAAAGCAAATGAATTAAATTTGTTCAACTGATTCAAGCAGAATTTTTGAATCTGCTTAGTGAACGTAGATTTATTGTTCCTTCTGAAAACAGCATGAAGAAAACATGGCAATCAGACTCTAAAGGAAAATTTTAAATTAATTTCAAAGCTATTTTAACAATGTCGGCCTCCTGGAATGAGAATGCTATCATTCAATGAATATGTATGAAGTACCTGGGTATGGTTAAAACTTTCATGACCAAAGAAATACACATTAAAAATACAAAATATCATGTTCAATGCCAAATTGGCGAAATATTTTTAAACATATTTATAAAGATACCAAACATTATTTTACATTTATGGTAAGTGTAAATGGACAACCTTGGTAAAATATGGATGGCCTTAAAAATAACTCTGTCCTCTGTGTCGCTTCTAAAAATGTGTACCCCCAAATTGCATAGGCATATGCAAAGATATGGCTACAAGAATTTTCCTCACAGGTTATCATTGATAGCAAAATATGGTAGGCCAAAAATGAATAGTGAAATATATATTGGTGTTTTGGTATAATGGAATACTATGTAGCTATTAAGAGTAAGTTACAGGAAAATATTTCATGAAATATTTACTTTATAGAATAGTAAGTGAAAGATATGTGTACTATATAATCCATTTTAGTTTAAAAGATTATACACCTGCATAGAAAAAAGACCAAAAGGCTTTTTTACTAATACTGTTTATTATTTCTAGGTGATTAATTTTTAGGTTACTTAATTTTTTTCTCCTCTCTCTCTCTCTCTCTCTCCCTCTCCCTCTTGTGTTTAACCTGGAATAAGAAAAAAAAACAAAGATTTTTTTAAAGTAAATAATACTACAAAATTCAAAGTGACAAGTATATGGCTAGAGGTCTGCAATGGGTAGCGAAAGAGGAGGCTGGAGCGGCCCTGCCCTGACTTAGGGCTGAAGGTCAGCAGAGGCCTCTTTGAGGAGGAGAAACTGAGCAGAGACATCACCTCAACCACAGCTTGTAATATTATGGAAAAAAAAGGAAAAAAAAAGATGATGACAAGCAGGTGCAGGTGCAAGTGCTGGTATTTGTGAGGCAATCGGTCCCATTACTTAATGCATCTACAGCGTTTATCCAGTCCCAAAAGAATGCAACACATTTCTAAAATATAGGTAATTGATTTTAACTTTTCTTTGCAATTCCCCATCATCCATTTATTTACTTTTTCTAACAAGTATGGTGAAAATTCTTTCACAATATTGTATAAAGACATCTTTCCTTTCTGGCGCAGCTGTGACTACATTAAAGCTTTGCCCTTGACATATTTCATGTATCCTAACCCCAAGTTCCAGTGTCCAGTGCGCAGCAGGCGTTCACACACCAGCGAAAAGCATTTAGCTGTTAGCCTCTACTCTCAAGTCTTTTTGTTTTATTAGGACCTTCTTCTCTTGGTCAGATATATTAATACATGACTTCATAGTGCAAAATTTCCAGCATTAAAAAAAAAATAGATTTCAGTTTCCAAGTGGAGAACCTGAAAAATACGTGAATTGTCAGTTTTCCATCTCTGAAACCATTTTCGTGCTGCCATATCAGTGCAGCTCGGCCTGAAAGAATAAACGATTCTCACACCCAGAGCTGAGGAGGTAGGCAGAGTGTCCTCAAAGGGCTGAAGTCCCTCGGAAAGCAGTAACATCCAATTTCACCTCTTCTTTCTGAAGCTAGAGCAGTAGCCATTTGAAAGATAGCCATGGATAAGAAGGAGCCCATTTCGGCTCATTTTAAATGGTACGATTTTCCAGTGTCCGAAACAGTGTCTGATGCTTAGAGTTAAATCTCTGTTGAACTATTAAATGAACAAATGGAAATGGAAGAAGAATGAACAAAATAAACCAACCATTGTTTTGCATAATGACGTGAAATGCTAACTTCTCTGTGGTTTGAGACTCACGAATTAAGGAACAATTAGGAAAATAAATCTGTTCTTTATACATTCAGACCAAGCTCAAAAGCTGTTGAGGACAGGTAGGCGATGCAATTAAGTGGTAGTCTAGGTATAAGTGCATGTGTACACATTACCGAGTGGAGAGGGTGTCAAACGGGAGCATGCACCACCTCAAGGGGGTGAGGCTGACTCAGCTCCAGCCATGGATGCCATGTGGGAATGCAGGCCCAATTTTGCCAGTTCTTCCAGTGTTTTAAGAGAAGCTTGAAGTCTAGATTTTTATGTTCACATTATAAATGTTGGCTCAAAATTTAAAGACAGAGAGACAATGTCTGTGTGTTTTACATGCATACCTAGCCAGATAGTCACTGATTTTGAAACTTCTCATTTCAACTTTTCTTTCTTTTTTTAGGATATTATAGTTTATTAATTAACTTATTAACACACTTTTGTAATACTTTTGCCCACATTTTTAGCTACACACCCTTTAATGGCCTCTTTATATAACAATTTGATATTCTGTAATATTTTCTACATATGAAATAAAAAGATAATTGTCTTCCATCAGGGAAAAGTAATCAAAACTTTAAAATTGATAGTATTGAAAGCTTCTTTCATCTTCACTCTTTATTATCAGTAACGTCACGTAAAACTTTATCATGTTCAATTTGGGAATACCTGTATAAAGCTTCTTATATATGAACTCTAAGATTTCAGGTCATGTTAAGTTTCCTTGTGCAGTAATATGTATATAACTACATTTTATACCAGTATACATGATTATAGAGACAATTTATTCTTATTGAGCATTTGGATTTTTTTCTATTCTGTTTATTTTGTTTTCTATATTCCACATATAAGTAAAATCATAAGGTATATGTCTTTCTTTGACTTATTTCACTCAGCACAATAGACTCTAGGTCTATCCATCTTGTTGCAGATGGCAAGATTGCATCCTTTTTTATGGCTGAATTATATCCCATTGTATAGATGCACCATTTCTTCTTTATATCCACTTATCTATTGGTGAACACTTAGGTCATTTATATACCTTGGCTATTGTAAAAAATGCTGCAATGAACATATGAGTATATATGTCTTTTCAATTAGTGTTTTGGGTTTCTTCGGATAAATACCCAAAGTGGAATTGCTGGATCCTTGTCTCTTGTTATAGATTTTGTTTTAAAGTCTACTTTGTCTTGTATAAGTATTGCTATCCCAGCTTTTTTTGTTTGTTTCCATTTTTGTGAAATATCTTTTCCCATCCCTTTATTATCAGTCTGTGTGTGTCTTTCAATCCAAAGTGAGTCTCTTGTTGACAGAATATGCAAGGATCTTGTTTTGCTATCCATTCAGCCTCCACATGTCTTTTGATTGGAGTATTTAATCCCATTTGCATTTAAAGTAATTGTTGATAGATATGTATTTTTACCACTCATTTTTTATCTTTTTAAAATTTCTTCTTAAAAAGACACTTTAATATTTCTTGTGGTGATGAATTCCTTCAGCTTTTTCTTGCCTAGGAAGCTATCTGTCCTTCAATTCTAAATGATAGCTTTGCTGGGTAGAGTATCTACTTTTCTATGTCTAAGAATGTTCATGCTTAGGACTTGTGTTATGTGTACTTGTGTTTTGTATGAGTTGTGTGTTGTTTCCCCTCCTCTCCTTTCCCCTATGTTCTCCCCACTGCCTAGTAATTACCTCATGAAAACTGAGAAGAACAAGGAGGTAAGTCACACTTAGGTGGGGGATTTTTAAGCATGCGGTGAGCTAGTAGAAAGTATCAGAGGATGTATATCTAGGGAAAAGAGTGATCAATGGGCTATGTCAAGCACATATGGGTATTCCTGAATTTGCAAATATTTTTCTCCATGATTAGGCTATCTGTGTTTGCTAATGGACACCCATATCAAAGTTAGGCTTCTATCTTTCCAAGGAGACTGGGAGATACTGGTGTAATCTCCCTTGGTGATTACATTTCAAAGCATGGCTCCCAGGTACTCGAAAAAGACTGTCCTGGGTTGCAACACTGGCAAAAAGCTTTTAAAGAGATTTACATCTCAAAGGGAACAGAAAAAGAATGTACAACTGCAAGTTTTCTAAAGTAAATAAATGCTCTCAGAAAAAGGAGGTTAGGGGTCAACACTCAGAGAGAAGCCTTTCTAAAGCTTAGTCAAGCTGGAGGCAAGACCATCCGGGTCATAAGAGTGATGGGTAGATGTTAATCAGCAAGTTGCACATCATTGGATCATTAAAAATGTAAGTTCTAGATGTTTCAGACCTAGCTTAGAGTCCTCCTCTCCTTTCCCCTATGTCCTCGCCACTGCCTAGTAACCATGAAACTGAGGTATCTACCAACAGATGTCTATCAGAGTGCAACCTGGGTCTTTTCATTTCTAAATGGGCATCATAAATACATACTCCACAGCATTTGTGCAAGGACTAAATCTGATATGTGTGAAGCACTCAACGTGGTGCCTGGCATATAGTAACAACTCAATAAATGGTAACTATCAATATTTCAGCCAGTTCTCATCTGTGCTATTGTGGTATCATACAATGAACATACTATGATACTAATACTAATACAATACACAGAAAAGAAGTTAAAAGAATTACGACTTACATCGATCAAAATAGAGCAGAAGAAACTATCAATGACGCAGCACCTATTGCCAAAGTTCCATGTCCTACCCTCCACAACTCCACCCTATTTTCTGCCCAAATTTCTTTCATCTGTTTTTTCATAGTTAAATATTTCCCCACATAGATCTCAAATCCGCATGCTATTTAGCCTAAGGATATAATGCAATTTTTAAAATGTACAATCTGTGTTGCATTTTCTTTCTTACACTTAACATGTGAAGCATGTTTACTCTTTGAAAGCCCATGTGGGAGCCAATCGACTTTTCAGAAAGTTCCTTGCAAATTCTCCCTCAAAAGAGTTTTCCTTTGTTTGCATCTTGGTAGCAATCTTTTAAAATTTCGAGATTTGGACTCTGGCACACTAACTGTTCAGCGTATCTACCAGCAGTGGTCTGTTTCATCATCCAATGAGCTCTGCCTGGTCGGGGATGTGACACCCCAGTGGAAGGAAGCCAAGAGCCTATAGCAGCGATCCTGGGGAAGATGTAAGCAGCTGTGGCCGTGTAACTTAAAACCTCTGAGAAGTGTGCTGCAGCCTGTGCACAGCGTTCGTTCGTGTAACATGGGGACTGGATGCAGCCCGCTCTCCGGCGGACTTCCCCGCCTGCTGCAGGAAAGGGAAGACTGAACAGACAAACCTGGGTGCAGCCGGAAAGGTCCAGATAGATGAGCTTGTGGCATCCATCCCCTAAATTCAGGTACCGTAAACCTTTGTCTGTGAATTTTCTGCAATAAGCCAAACTGAGATTCTGTAGGTTGTGGAAGTGCCTGAAAAGACAGGGTGAGGGGAGAGAGGGAGGAGAGTGAATGTAGCTGTTTTCTCACGTCTTTCTTAAGCCACTGTGACAAAGAGAAGTAAAACTGTTAAGTGAATCTTTTCTCCTGGCAAATGTTCAACAGTTGAACCTTCTTGTTAATGCTCTTCCTGTTAAGTAAAGGAGACTGCAGTAACTGGATAATGCCTAACTACATTTCAAGTGAAAAGGAAGATGTGCCTAGATTTGTAAGAAAATTTTTGAGATAAAGCCTGGAATTGTGGGGGCAGGGAGGTTTGTGCATTCATATTGTTTGGAAGTTAGCTTGTGTTTGAAAGCAAAGTTACAGAGTTTGCATTATTGTTGCATTTAGGTTTTATCGTTGAGGCACCGAAGTGATGAGCAAAATGTCTAGAAATACAAACCCTTTGTAAACATTTAAATGGCGATGAACTGTTACATGAGAGTGAGGATTTGGACAGAAAGGAGGCAAAGTTGAACACAACAGGCTCTTAAAATGGACATGATCAGCAAATGCTTTGAGAAATTAGACTTGAATATGCATGATTTTGTAACACTTTCCTAACTATAATTTTAAAAAGACTAGTTGATATACAGAGCTTAAACATGGACTAAGAAGAGTCTACAAATGAGTGGGCAGCGCATGAAAGGAATAAAAAGTACATCAGAGACTGTCAATCTCACCGGAGTGGAAACCGATTAAATATGGCATTCCCACCATGACCAAAATGAGAGCTTCCAGAAAAAAGGGAGGTAATTAGGACAAGCTATGCAAGGGCTCCCAGTTTGAGGACACACTGTGGACAGCTTTCCAGATCCTCTTTATCCTGGCATTTTTTTAAAAGTACAAGAACTCCCACTACTGCCTGCTCTTGTAATGAAATTAACAACATGCTCTTGATTTGTGGTCTGCAACAGTTTAACAGCAAATGGGAAAGCACAAAGAACCAGCGTGAAAGAAGACGCCTCTGTGTCCAGCAAAAGCCCACAAATGAATAATAGAGTTTACCTTCACATAAGTGGGAAATAAGATCTGCGAGCACTGGCCGTTAATCAGATTTATTCCGAAAATTTGAAAAACACATGTATCTGATACAATGATTTCCATTCCATAGAGAATCATTTGGTGCAGAACACAGATTCTCTCTGGTAATTGCTGTGTCTATGAGATTCAACAGAACAGACAGGGATGCCTTCTGGATCCCCAGTGGCTGGGTGGGCAGGGCTGTGAAGGAAAAAGCTGCACTAGTGTCCCGAAGACACGTCCCCTCTCCTGGGTCCCTTCAGTTAACTAAGAGCTATGCCAAAGTTTGGGAAATGCTTTATTTTCCTCTCCCTGGAGTATACCCTTGTGATTCAACTGAGTGAAGTACAATTTTTCTGGGGATGGGGGGATGGACATCATTTCTAACAACCCTTCAGCTCTCCAATTCAGAGAAAGGAGTAGTGAGCAGACAGCAGGACACAATGGGAAATACACAAGGTTTTGGAATCTGACCAAATTGGATTCAAATCTCAGCTTTGACACTTATTGCAACTTCCCTAACCACTCAGATTGTTTCTGCATTTGTTAAGTGGAGATTATATTAACTTTTTTTTTTAACCCTAGCTGTGTGCCTCCAGCTTTCCTGAAGCTCAGTTTTCCCATCTTCAACATGGATGTAATCCTACCTGCTTTTCCTCTTAGAGGCGTGACAATTACATGAGGACATAAGTGTAATAGTATTATACTGAGGGTGATTTTTGATGATTATAAGCAGCAGGAAGCCTGGCCGGCCTGGCTCAGTGGTTGAGTGTGGAGCAATGAACCAGGAGGTCATGGTTCGATTCCTGGTCAGAGCATATGCCCGGTTGTGAGTTCAATCCCCAGTGTGGGCATGTGGGAGGCAGCCAATCAATGATTTTCTCTCATCATTGATGTTTCTATCTCTCTCCCTCTCCCTTCCTCTCTGAAATCAATTCAAATATTTTAAATATATATAAACCAGCAGGGATATATGATAGAGACTTTAAAATATATATATTGCTATTATTGCTACTACCTCAAATAATAGCACATTAATTGTTCTTGTGAGGCTTGTACTATCTTCTTCCATTTAATGGAATAGATACTCAGTTGACAAAAGTGATGCATAAAACTGATTCACATTGCATCTACACCCTCATTTTGGTCATGGTGGTAATGCCATATTTAGTCATTTTCAACTCCAGTGAGATTGGCAATCTCTGATTTCGTTTTTATTCCTCTTATGTGCTGTCCACTCATTTACAGATTATTCTTCTCATCCCATTTTTCAGCTGTGTATATCAGTTAGTCTCTTTTTAAACTATAGTAGTAAAACTGTTTCTTACAAAATCATGAGTATTCAAATGTATTTAAATCTGGTCCAAGCCTATTGTTTAATTTCTTAAAGTCCATGTGATCAATTATCAAATAAAAAAAAATGGGAATTGAGCTAGGAGTTCTTAACTTTTTGTGTGTCAGATATCATACAGATCTTTGGATCCTTCATCAGCATAATGTTACTGATGCATAAAATAAAATACTTAAGATTACAAAAGCAGCCAATCATATTAATAGTCATTATCAAAATATTTTTATATGATCTAAAAGAGGTCTACCATGATTTTGAAGTAGTGGCAAGTGTCAATGTTATTTTGAAATATTTGTAACAAGAATAAAAATAATAAAATATTTGTGGTGCATATGGTTGAAAGAGTCCCACATTTTACCTACATTTCCATTAGAGATTATTGAAAATAGAGGGGTTTTTTTCCCCACATCAAAATTCATGGAACTTCTGAATTCTATCCCTGGTCCCCATGGGGGATCCACTGGCAAAAGAGGTTTTCATTAGAGGAAATGACTCCCAGATTGAAAGTCGCTAGCTGGCTCTCTTCAACCTCATGGGACCATTGGTTTGAAAGCAAAATACAGGAATCTTGAGTGGCCCTGTAGGCCTTTCTAGGGATTTATAGGGCCACAGATTTGAAACTGCTGAGGAAAAGTATCAGTTGACAATGAAATTACATTTGGCAAATTTTATGCAATACTGCTACTTTTTATTTTGAATTTTGGCAAAGAAATGTGCCCCTTACATGAGGAAGATCTGGTTCATCATTTTCTCAACCCAGAAACAACTTTATTATTCTAATTATGCTTGAGGCAATGCTTGCAGTCAGTGTTTATATTTTCCTAATTATTTGATAACTACAAGTTTCCAATGTAAGGGGAGGTTTTGTTATTTATTTTTCTACTGTTATGATAGTCTTTAGGAAACCACAATTCTTATAGAAACTACAGCGATAATTTTTTCTCCATTCTTCTGGCTTTTTTACATCAAAGAATTGAGGCTTTCTGTGTTAGATCTCCAATACTTGAGGCAGTTACTATTGGAAAGAATATAAAATTACTATGTATTTTACCAAATTTTTTCTCTTAAAAAATCACCAAGACAAGGCCCAGTCTGTAAAATTCACATGTGGATTCTTTTGAGTTGAGTGTGTGGGCTCTTTAGTTTCCCAGAGGCCATTTCGCATGATAGAATCCCTACAGAAAAGCCAAATGCAGTGATCTGACCTCCTGTTTACAGGCTAGGTCTTGAGGACATCCAGTCCAGGCAACAGCTTCCTCTCTCTGCCCCACTCTGACGGGCACTGGTGAGACTATACAGCATGAGAATGTCTGCCAATAAGAAGCCTCCAAGCCAACCGAAGGATCAATTCATCTATATGAAAAATAGATGAATGAGATACCACACCACTGTCACATATAATGCTCCATAATACTTTAATGACCACTCTTTGCCTAGAATGCCTCACACATAGTAGTTCATCCATATATGATGAATACACGAATGAATGTTGCTATTAGAATTCAGGGAAAGGAGAAACCACGGAACTTCTGGTGGATGATGTGACTTGAGGTACAAAGGCTGTGGATTAGCATAGATAAGAAGAAAGGCGTTCCAGCTGTAGAGAAAGAAAAGCAAGTAGCAATCAGATGACCAGAGTTAAGCACTTGCCTTGGGAACCCTGGGCAGATAAGTTTGATCAGATAATGTTAAAGGAACAGGGAAGAGACAAGACTTCAAGCAGGTCAAAGACCTGATCAGACTGTTGTTCCAGGTGATACTTCTTGCAGCATAAGGCAAAGCCGACTGAAGAAGGGAAAGGAGACCAGAGGCTGAACCCTCAGGATGCTGTGCCAGGTGAGGTGCTGAGAGTGCCACCTAGGTTGTGGCAATGGGAATAAAAGAAAAGGGTTTCGTTCAGGAAATATTTAGAAGCAAAAAATGACCTGGAATGGGCATGAGTTGTGGCTAGCCCTCATTTTCAACTTTAGAAAACTGAACAAGTCCCCAACCAAGAGAGGAAAAATATTCAATTAAAAACCTGGCAAATCAATGTTACCAAGAAGGGCAAACAAATTACATCTTTCTTCTGGCAAAGGATTTCTTTGGGGAAAAAATGCTAAAGGCACTGAAGAGAGAATGACAGCAGCAACAAACAACATTTCTCTGGTTATTTATAGTTTAAAGAACACGTTTGCATACCCAAGCATGTTTGAAACAATAGAAAACAAAGCAAAAATAGAGAATCATTATGAAATATATTTTCATAATAGATAAGAAAGTCAGTGTACATTTTTTTCAGATGACAAAAAGCACACATCAGTATTGAGTAGCATTTATGCTAAATTTTCTCTAAATAGCAAAAACTGAAAGTTAAAATCACAACAAAATTTTCATTTGGGGGCCTATTTTTCTATCTGTTGCCACACACACATTCATACCTGCCCATATATGCATACAATATATATCTTAATATGGAATGTCTAAAGAAAAGTAGCGAGTGATGTTTTATAAGATTAGAGAAACTTATAGAACTCCAGCTCACAAGAGCCTGTTGAGCATCGATCCCAACTCCACGTTCAGTGACTGGCCATGGTGGAAGTATTTGCACCACAGAAATCAATAACTTCCACAAATCAGAACATCCCCTTTCCCTATACCCTGGACAGTTATTAAACATTTACCAAAATACTGCTATCCTTGCAACACACTTTGAGAGACATGGAGAATGCAGTATGCTCTCCATGCTCTCTGTATAGGAAATGTAGTCAGAGATAAAAATGGGAGAGAAGATGACAGCTTTGAAGGACAAGAATAAAAATTTGATCTAGCCCAGCCAGTGTGGCTCAATGGTTGAGCATCGACCTATGAACCAGGAGGTCATGGTTCGATTCCTGGTCAGGGCATATGCCCAGGTTGTGGGTTCGATCCCCAATGTGGGGCATGCAGGAGGCAGCTGATCAATGATTCTCTCTCATCATTGATGTTTCTATCTCTCTCTCCCTCTCCCTTCTTCTCTGAAATAAATAAAAATACATTTTTTTAAAAAATTGATCTTAATATAAAAGGGGATTCTTAAGATAAAACTGGAATAAATCGAATAGAAGCATTAAAAAGAAAAATACCTTCCTTGGCTGAGAAAAGAGCTAAGTTTTAATGTTCAGGTTGACTATGTTTCAGGAAAATTAATTGAAAGAACACAATTAAACTTGGAAAATACTTTGAATATCTCAGAGAAAAGGAATTTTTTGCATCTTAGCAGGAAAAAAAAAAAATAGGTTACCAACAAATGAACCAAAAAATCAAGCTGGCTTTGGACTTCTCTGTAACCAGAAATATCAAGATTACGGAACAACATTTTGCAGATATAAAGGATGTGTAGCACACAACTTACAAATAATAGTAAAATACACAATACTCCCTATTGTAAATTCCTCATAACTAATCAATTCTCACACAAGGCTTTCATTGACTTTTGCCAAACTCATTAATGTAAATAGTACTTCCTGGAGGTGGTAGATGTTCCAAGAGGTAACCAGAGCATGGCAACAGGGAGTCTGGGACGCAGAGCTGAAAGCATGAGGTATTCTATTGTAGAGCAGTCCCAGACCCTGGACTGGAATTTAGGGGCCCAGCTTCAATGCCAGGAAGTGGGACCAGAAAGAGACAGCAGGACCTAACTCAAACTAAGGCAGAGGACCTGGGCCCACCAAGCAAGGAGAAGATAGACACCAGCTCGGGGACTTGAAAGCAGCAGTCCTGCTATCAGAACAGGGGTGCCACAGTATTGGGGTGTTGGTAAAAGGAGCACTGCCTTTGGAGAATGCAAGAGCAAGCCCAAGCCTAGAGGAGCGTCCTTCTTTTCAGTGCAATACAAATAAAAGAAGCATTACCTGGGTAGGAGCCGCATCGTCCGGTTGGTGATATGTGTGTTAGACAGGTTGAGATACAGGATCCCAGGACAACACTCAGAGATGTGTTTCATTGTTTCGTCCTGCATGAACACGGAGAGAAGAACCTTATCAAAGCCTCGTAGGCTTTGCTATTCTCTCTATCCTCTCTCTCCCTGCTCCAAAAAGTATATGCGTGTGGTCTCTTCATATTCTTTGATATTAGTAGTAAATCAAATTAAATGGAAGTATTGATTTTCCTTGAAGCTCCACTACTCCTCCTTTTTCTGGAAATAAAGTTCCATTTCGTCACAATGACATTACATTAAAATGTGAATTCTCACAAGTTCAACTCTCTGACAAGTAATTTGACCTCAACTGTTCAAAGGTCAAACACTCCTGACTCTTTGAATGCATGAAAGTTATTAAAAAATATCAATCTTTAAACTTACTGAAATTATTATGCAGGAATAGTAAATGCTCTTAACTGGACTTCATTAAAAGTGAGTCCATGCTTACACATCTATATTTATTTATAGATGTATGTGTATGCGCGTGTGTGTGTAATTAAGTTTCTATGGTTCTGTTCCTGAATATATTAAAACAGCTAAACAGATTTTCACCAAATGTATGGCAAGTTTGAGGTGGCCTAAAGTAAAATATAGGCTACATGAAGTTCAGGGTTGGGAGTACTGTCAGAGAAGATCTCAAAGATTCAAGCAACTCTTCCCCAGAGAGCTAAACCTGAAGTACAAGACAGTGGGGTGACTGTGACCTGAGAGAGACAGAAAACCAACAGTGATTTCGAGCATGAGCCCTAAATGGACATTTACAAGACCAGATGAACTGCAAGCTTGATTGCAATGGAGCTGTTTCTTATAGGGTAACTACTTATAAACACTCTAGAACGAGTAGCAGCAGGTTTTTATTTATTTAATGATGGTTGGTGAGTCTCCCCAGGAACACAGAAATGGTCAGCTAGTTTTAAATATTTATAGTACATTGGTTCTAGAAAGAATAGGCCATTGCAGGAAGAGGTAAATTGTCACTTGGCTAGGGGATGTGGTTTGGGGAAGAGTTCTGCATGGCCAACACGGTCACCCCGAACATCACTAAGGGTTGCAAAAGTTTATTTTCAGTTGGATCATCAATGTTTAACATTCTATTATTCCTAGTTATTTCCTGGAGTCATGGATATTAAAGTAATAAAATCCTGCAGGTTGGGCTTCTATCACATGGGACAGGAACTGGTTGATTTACAGGGGCAGCAAACCACACTTTAAAGAGGACCCCGGTTGTAAAACTGTGGTTCTGCTATAGGAAAGGTTCTGTGTGCCAACGCCACAGGCATGCAAGGGCAGAGCTTTCCATAAGCATTAGACTCTTGCCACTGCTTTCGAGCTGTCAGCAGTTTTCTGGACACCCCACCACCAAAATGTAGGATTTGGAGTTATGTGGAAATTACAGTATAGTTTTCCCAGAAGCAATGAGAGAACAACCATACTGTGTGGCATTGTTTGTAGTTTATACAAACAAAATCTATCTTCAAAAATATTCATGATGCCAATCAAATATCAAAGTGATTGTGGACCTTTTGGAAGACTCTGGCAACAATGCAACTGGGGCAAGAGGAGGTTAGAAAGCTGGTTTATGCACCGTTAGGGAGGCAGCAACAGAGAAGATGAAAATTTGGGGACCAGGAAAAAGAAGATGGAGTATGCTGTATGTATCAGAGGACTCTGCTTTTCCCTGTGATATGAGGAGGCAAACCATCTCTGCATTTTTCTGTTTGGAAAAAACGCAAATGAATCCTAGTCTCAATATTTAAAATAAGTTTAAGTTCAAACCCCAAATGTTAGAACACATAAATGTAAGAACTGTTTGAGTGTCTGCATTGCAGAATGGCTTATGAATTTGTCCACAATGCACTCAAACATTTCTGAAGGTAATATATTCTTAAGGCAAGCTCCTTAGAAATGAAAGCTTTTTGAATGAATGGTACTCAACTCCTTAAATGTAAACTTGTTCTCCCATTCTGTCTCAAAGGGAAAAACAATAATGAAATGTAACTGGATAAAATGGTCCTCCCTGTATATTATTAGACTCCAAAATTGGAACATATTTTGATGTTCACAAATTCAATGCAGGTGGCATTGTTTTGACTTTCCTATTAGAAAGCCAAGTTTAAAGACTATGATCTGTTAAGTGCAGAACTGAATGTCCCTGAAGGCAAGAACTAAAACTTGATTCATTTTTAAATCCCTGTAACACCAATAATAAATAACAAATTCCCTATATGTCTTTATATAAATAGAGATAAATACAGGGTTTTCCAGAAAAATGTATACAAACTTTAACAGCTGATAGCTCAATTTTTAAGATGAAATTTATTTTAATAAACTCTGCCTTTATAATTATTCAAAGTGTATGTATCCATATTTTGGGACACCCTATATATTGCTAACATAGTGGATACTAAAAATATCCACAGAAAGCTCAGAGGGAAGGCAGGGGTGAGTGGTGTTGGGTGGGAGGTGATCAACCAAAGAACTTGTATGCATATATGCATAACCTATGGACACAGACAATAGTGTAGTGAAGGCCTGGGGCAGGGGTCAGTTACAGGCGAGAAGGGGTCAATGCGGGGGGGACATCTGTAATACTTTCAACAATAAAGATAAGTAAAAATATACCAACAGAAAGAATGAAGTAGAATAGAAAGTTAACAGAAAGAATGATGATGATGAGACTGGGGAGGCAGCAAGGAGGAGCCAATTCATGACGTCTCTTCCCCTCTGCCAAGGGGCGTGGATCCATCCTGGAGCTGGTGCTTAATGAGGGCACCACACAATCAAGCCCCTCATTCTAGTTCCTCCTGTCGCCTCAGGAACTTGCTCCATTTGTTGCTTCAAGTGAGTCTCCTCCAGCTTCTATAAACCTAAAACAGGTTTCCCTGCCTCTCTGTTCTTCTGCCACTCCCTTAGTCCCTTTTCTGGAACAACAGGTTTATACCTAATGCTCATTTTCTCACCTCTTGTCCACTTTTCAGTTCACTACAATTCTATTTCTGCCCCACTATTCCATGGACACTGTTCTAGCAAAAGCCACCAGTCACTCTCTGTTTTCAAATCTAGGAGGCCCTGCTCACTTGGTAACTTCCTTCTGAAACTTCACTCTCTTGCCTTTTGTGATACCTCTCTATTCTCAACCTACTTCTCTTCTATTCCTTCTTAAGAGCCTTCACTGTTTCTTCTCTGTCTGCTCCTAAAAATAAACATTCCCCATGGTTCAATTCTAAGTCCTCTTCTCGTCCATGCGCTCTCTCCCTCTCCCTCTCCCTCTCCCTCTCCCTCTCCCTCTCCCTCTCACTCTCCCTCTCCCTCTCCTTCTCCCTCTCCCTCTCCCTCTCCCTCTCCCTCTTCCTCTATCCTCTCCCTCTCCCTCTCCCTCTCCCTCTCCTTCTCCCTCTCTTTAGGTTGATCTTATTTATTTTTGAAATGTTAGTTATGACATATATCAATGTCAACCCAAGATGAAAGCTCAAGTTCTAGTCAATTTTGTCCATCACCTACTAGAATCTCCATATAGTTTCATTCATTAAACGTATTCAGGGTGGAGCCACAGTAGGTTTACAGTTGTTTGTGTGGAAAGTAATATAATTAATAAATAATAATACAAGAATAAACTCTATGCTTCACATACTCACAGCTCTAAACTACTTCTGCCCCACTGTGTATTATGGAGTATTCCTATGCAAGGCCTGTGCTCTGTGCTATGACTACCCCCAAAAAATGAGACACATCTCCTGCCCTTTGGGCCTGTTGGGCTAGTGGAGGAGGCAGAACCACTGTGATTAGGGTTGCATAGGACAGGAACCCAGAGGAGCAGCAGCAAACTCCTCCCTGGGAGTCAGTGGTGTCTTGGGAAAGGCGGTGGGGTCTAAAGGAAGCCTTTAAGCCTGCCAAGGAGGAAAGCAGCACCTGGGGACTGAGGGACAGAGCATTCCAATCGAAGCGCACAGCCTGAGCAAAGGTGAAGCAGTGAGAAGCAGCCTGGCGAGCCAGCAAAGAAAGCAAAGCAGCTTGTGGTCGCTGAAACAATGTGTGTGCAGGGTCTGGAGCAAGGTGAGGCTGGAAAGGGAGGCAGAGGCAAGACCTCAGAGGGTCTCCAAGGTACAGTAATTTTAAAGAGCTTTGACTTGATCCAATAACGTAAATGGTGAATATGTGTACAAATGATGGAAACTGGAAATGAAATAGTCAGATCTGCCTCTTAGAGAGAGGATCAGTGTGCTCACAGGGTGGGAGACAGACTGCAGGGAGAGGGGAGCCTGGAGACGGACCGGGAGAGAGGTGGCTAGGTTCACATGTTCACTCCCATCTTCTTTGGCACTGCCAGCGTGGAGACCATGAAAATGAGCCTATTGTTTCTGGGGGTCCCAATTTTTCTGTCTCATATACACATGGCCTTAAATGTAAATATAGTTCATGTTTGTGTAGTTGTTGAATTGTTTCCACTTTCCAAAGACTCCAACGTTGGCCATAGATCTACAGGGTTAATAATAGCATTATGTAAGTAGGATAACATTTCTTGCCAATGTTTAACATAGTTTGCTTTTTTCCATGTTTAATCCTAAATGAGCACACAGGCATATATTTTGGCAACGCCTCTGGGTATTAGCACTCCAACAGAGCAAGCCCAAAGCTATGCAAACAACAGTAAAATAAGCTTCTTATACGCACCGTGAGTGTTGAGCAGTCAGAGACATTCAGCTCTTGCAAATTTTTACAGAGGCCTAAATTAAACAAGTGACATGTCACTAAACAACATATTACAAATGTTTAAACTTAAAGTTTTTCCATCCTACATTCAATGCGATGTATTCATTAGAACACAAAAACCTTGGCAAGTCTTATTCTAAGTACTGGTTTCTTTTCCCAGAAAAATGGTTTCTTTTGGCTTTAAAATTAAAATATATACACATGTTTATTATTGTTTGAGGATTACAGAAGGAAGCAGAAAAGAGAAAAATACTACTTTGTGGAAAACAGCATATATTTAGAGCTTTTGGCTTCAAAGCACTGAAGAAAACCAACCTGCTTTTTTGTGGCATGACTTTTTGTTCATTTTTTGTTGTTGTTTTCTGTTTCCTTTTAACATTTTATTATGAAAAATTTCAAGCATACAAAGACATTGAGAGAACTGAAGAATTATACAATAAGTATACCCACCACCAAATGCTACGATTTACATCTTATTGCATTTGCTTTACCACATATCCACTTGTACATCCATCTCTCTAGCCCTCAATCCATCTTAGGTTTTATGCATTTTAATGTAAGTTGCAGACATCAGCATACTTTCCTCCCAATACTCCAGCATGCATATCATAAATAATTCAGCAAGTATAATAATTAACTAAAACATTTATGATTTTTTTTTAGGTTAGAGTGACATGCAATTTACAATGAATTACAGTTAGAGAAGTGGAGTCTTAGAAAGGCCAAGTGCCTGATTAGCCCTGGGACCAGAGGCAACTGTGCAGCTTATGGTCTTGCAAGGAAGACAAGACATGCACACAGAGCTAGAGGGGACAGTGACACCCAGCCCACACTCTGGGTTTAGACTGACAGGAAATAAAACTCCAAATCTGAGACAGAAGAGGAGCAGTGAGGAGCAGGAACACAAACAGTTCCCAGGAGGCTAAGCAGGGGGAGGCATTCTAGGTGGAGGAGACCCGTCGAGGAGGAAAACTCTAGGCTAGGGAGTGATCCTGGCATTCACACGGCCAATGACTAGAAAACACATCTGCCATTCATAACCACATAGCCCCACGGTAATAACAACAGAAATGTTATTAATTATAAATCCATTTTGAGCATTTCTTCATCTGCCAAGAATGGACTATGTCCTAAGTAATAAATGCAAACCAAAACCACTTTCAGGATTTAAAAAAAAATGGAAACAATTCCTTCATATAAAAATGGAAACAATTCTTTCATATGTGCAGATCTTGGAAGTCATCAATAATACTTGCTGGCTAAGGAAAAAATAGATTGCCTCCCAAATATAATAACTAAGTTTATGAGATTAAGATTTTTATAGAATAGTTAACTTGAGAGTAGTTCATGCATTCAACAAGTTTTTGCCAAGAATCTGCTTCGTGCGAGAAACTCTACAGGTGCCAGAAATACAACAGTGAACAAAAGAGACAAAAATCTCTGCCCTGCTGAAGTTTACATCCTTGTTTCGGGGGGAGGGGGCCGGACGATGATAAACAAAAGAAATATCTGCTTTGACAGATGGTGATAAGTGCTCTGGAGGAAAATAAAACAAGAAAGAGGTGGAGAGCAGCCAGGAGTGGGAAGGGGTGTGACCTCCAATACAGCAGAGCCGAGATCGCTGAGAAAGGTGACCTTGAGCCAGGAGATGCCGAGGACAGTTCAGTTTACCCTGAGCATTTCTGGCGTCCACATGCAACATGACTGGCGATTGGGAGACAGTAAATGAAAGAAAAGAATGAGCTCAGGATGACAGCCATTGAGTCCTCTTTTTTTTTTTTTTTTTTGCACATCTCTAGGCTGCAAGGGGGAAACCCTTTAATTCTTGAATCCAATGTGCTGATAAACTACAGGTTTCGGTTTTCACAGTGCTAAGCCTAACGCTGTGGAGTGCTTCCCCTGGGTCAGGCACTGTGAAGTGTGTCACACACAGGAGCCCGGTTCATCCTCTCAACAACACTAGAGGCATCTTCGGTCCCATTTTACAGAGGCAGAAGGTGAGGTGAAGTAATTAGCCTCAGGTTGCACAGATTAGCAACTAGGAGAGCCTTGATTCACACTCAGGGCTCCAACATTTAGCCACTAAACAAGGCAATTGGAGGGTGCAGAGCCTTTATACAGCACTGCTCGGCATATGCCTTGATTATCTGGAATGTCTTGCTTAAAAAAAAAAAAAAAGCTGCAATTATCTGTCAATAACGGTGCTTACAATGTCCTTAACTAATTTTTTCTTTCCCTGCAACCTAGGGACTCTACCATACCTCAGTTGGATCTCATTGTTCCTGATCTGCATTAGTTAAGATTATCCCAACTTGGATTTCAAAGGAATACTTTCATTGTTCCATCTGTCATACCAAGTAATTGGGGCCAGCTGGATGTCAGGATGCGCGTGGTTACCATCATAATCCTGCTTTTCTTTTGTAAAGCCGCTGAGCTCCGCAAGGCAAACCCTGGGGGTGTGAGAAGCCGAGCGAATCCTGGCCGGGTGGGAGGGGGCCGGAGAGGCTCCAACCCGGTCAAACGCTACGCACCGGGCCTCCCCTGCGAAGTGTACACGTATCTTCATGAGAAATACTTAGATTGCCAAGAAAGAAAACTGGTCTATGTGCTGCCCGGCTGGCCTCACGATTTGCTGCACATGCTGTTAGCAAGAAACAAGATCCGCATATTAAAGAACAGCATGTTTTCCAAGTTCAAAAAGCTGAAAAGCTTGGATCTGCAACAGAACGAGATCTCCAAAATTGAGAGCGAGGCTTTCTTTGGTTTAAACAAACTCACCACTCTCCTACTGCAGCATAACCAGATCAAAGTCTTGACCGAAGAAGTGTTCATTTACACACCTCTCCTGAGCTACCTGCGCCTTTACGACAACCCCTGGCACTGTACCTGCGACATCGAGACGCTAGTTTCAATGCTGCAGATCCCAAAGAACCGAAATTTGGGGAACTATGCCAAGTGCGCAAGCCCACAAGAACTAAAAAATAAAAAGCTGCGGCAGATAAAATCAGAAGAGTTGTGTAATGAAGAAGAAAAGGAACCGCTGGACCCGAAACCCCAAGTGTCAGGGAGACCCCCGGTCATCAAGCCTGAGGTGGACTCTTCTCTTTGCCACATCTACGTGTTTCCCATACAAACACTGGACTGCAAAAGAAAAGGTGTGTACGTTTCTTTTTCGTTACATTCATTTCAGAAAGAGGAGGGGAGGGAGGGAGGGGGAGAGAGAGAGAGACAGAGAGAGAGAGAGAGAGAGAAATACCAGTGTGAGAGAGGAACATCACTTGGTTCCCTCCCACACACACCCCCACTGGGGGTTGAACCTGCAACCTGGGTATGCGTCCTGATGGGGAATCAGAACCTGCCGCCTTTTTGGTTCAAGGGATGAAGCTCCAACCAGAGGAGCCAACACCGGCCAGTGTGTCACGTTTCTTGCTCTTTCTTTCTCATGGGCAATTTCAAATGTTCTTTGAATCTTACAACTCATTCCTGCACCAAGCCATGCCTTGGAACTTCTGGTGTAACTTCCCCCCGGAAGTCTTTCTCCGATGACAGTGCTGGAGTCCAAACTCAAGATGGTTGGTGACTTAGGGGACATTTCAGGAGGGTGGGAGGGACAGCAATTCGGGTCCTACTTTGGTTCGCTTGTTGGCGAGCTGTGGCTGTAAGGAATTCTTTTCATCTGAAATCTAACGTAATTTAATTGATGTAGGAAAACCAGCGGGCATGAAAGCAAGTGCAGAAGGCTGTTTACATAACCTGACTTACCCCAAGTGAAGCCAGAACGTGGTGTGCCTGTGTGGGGAAATGGTGACCTCAGGGAGAACCATGTGCCGAGCAGGGCTGGCGAGAGCGCTGTCAGAGGGAGGCCAGGGGGGAGGCGGCGATGGTGTCGCTCATAGTTGGGTCTTCAGGTTTTAACCTTTTGCACTCGGATGTCGAGTGTGACTCGACACGGTTAGCATTAAAATAAAGGAATCGAGAAAAAAGCGAGCGAGTGCAAAGGGTTAATAAGCACTGGCTAACATCCTGTATCTTAATTGCCCCAGGTTACCCAAAGTAAAACACACACAAATATGGCGGGAAAAACTAAGTTAAAAGTATTTAATCAAAGAACTATGAGACTAAGGGAATCTTTCCAGAATATGACCTGCTTCCTGAAAATCATTACCGGGTTTTTTTATCCCACACAATCTTAGGCTAGTCCTGTGCAGGGTTTGCACATTAAGGATACATTCATGGAATAAAACAGAAGGGAGGTTTTAGTAACGCTGCCGACATGTTTGTGAAGACGTGCTCAAAGTGTGGTCTTGGAACCGCTAATCTACCCTAGGCTAACAAGCCATAGGACAGTGTCTGTTTCACTCATGCATATGGATTAATAACTTATTTGTAATAGTCATTAAAGCCACATGTCATTGGATTAGGGCCTTGTGGGGCATGGTGTCATTCCACTTACTTGGGGGGAGGTTTTGTTTCTTTAAGAACTGAACGGGAAGACGCAGAACAGAGACACTCTGGCTCCTCTCCAGGGAACCATAGGCTCCAGGAATTTGTTGACATTGAAGAAACAGGCAACCTGAGCCAGCAGGAAGTTTGTTCATTTCTCAGCGAGGTCGTGCTCAAGCCTTGCCCCACTCTGTTGGACTCTGGAAGGTGGCACCTGGTTGGGTCACATCACAGCCATGTGGCTTGGAAAGGTTTGCTTACTTGTGATACCCTGTGAATTGTATACGATTTGATGCTATAGCAGAGCCATGACAGCATCGTCACCCGGGAGATGCCATTCTGGGGTCCCCTGAATGTAAGAGAGTGCTCATTGAGAGCCTACTATGTTCCAGGTATTCCACACTCGGTCCTGTACACCATGACTACCCGTTTACAGTTGAGGAAATGAGCCTCAGGGAGGTCAAGTCACTTGGCCAAGCGAGGTCTCATAGGTAAACAGCAAAGCCAAAATTTGAACCTTGGTCTACTTGACCCTGCTGTCTTCTAACATTAACTATATTCAGGCAAGCAGCTGTCTTAACAACAGAAGCATTAGAGAATTCCAGAAAGTCAGCATATGTAGTGCCTCTGTGGCCAGATTGGGTGGAATTTCCCAAATATTGTTACGGTGAGTAGTGCTTCATTCTGAGGAGTGTGTTTTACTAGGGTTTCCTTTGTAGTGCTTAAAAACTTGAACTATATATTTAAAAACTAGCCAGGTGAGTGTGGCTTAGTCGTTGAGCATTGACACATGAACCAGGAGGTCACCAATTCCCGGTTAGGGCACATGCCAGGTTTCAGGCTTGATCCCCAGTGGGGGGCATGCAGGAAGCAGCCAATGATTCTCTCTCATCATTGATGTTCTATCTCTCTCTCCCTCTCCCTTCCTCTCTGAAATCAATAAAAATATTTTTAATAAAATAAAATAAAAACTAATTCAAAGCTACTAATTCTAGACTTGGGTTAGAAAAATTTCTTGATATTGCTGAGGTTCTATCTTCAAGATAAAGTTAATTTGCACTTGGTGCATCAGGTGGTAGAGAGTAAGTAGGTATGATTAAGTTTATTAACTGTCTGAGAAAAAAATGCCAACAACACAAAGTTGAAGACTTCTGTAGCTAGACTACACTGTCATTTAAGAAGAGATAACTTGTTAGGAAATTTGTTTTTTACTGCTTTTCTATTCTTGGGCCTTTCCCTCTCCCATGAGCCTATTTCTGCCTTGTCTTTTTTCCATGATATTTTTGTCTTTCTCTTGGCAAAAATAAACTTACAAAAATACAAATATATATTTATTGCTTTATTTCTTCCACTTATTGTCTAAATACAACCTTCCATATATGCTCATAAATTCATTCCCTCTGCTTTAAAAATACACATACTATTTTACTGGGAAACAATATAAATAAAATTTAATGACATAAACAGCATATATAACATAGGTCATTGCACTAAAAGACAACTCAAGTTCCTCCACGTGTTGAAGAATACATAAATCAGAGGCTGTACTTTTTAGATTTAAAATGTAGAAAAAATTTAGATAAAATGAATAGTAGTCTTGTCTTTTAATATAATCAATATAAATCTATTGATTATTTTTAATTTTTTGGTATATTGTTGATGTCTGTAAGTCTATTAAATGCCCTTTGGTGCTGCCTGGCCCGGGGCATGTGCTTCAGATGGATGATAATAACTAAGCTGCTTTCTTTGTGCTTGTAAAGCAGTAATTTAAGTAACCTTTACAAATCAAAATACATAGGAGTTAAAAATCATGTCTAGACTTCAAGTATGACAATCTGAATATAATTCACTGTAATTTTCCGTATCCCGTTCTATAAATAGGTAATAAATGTCAAATGCTAGGAATAATTGTCCTGCGATGTTCATCTTGAGCTCCCTGCCAGGATGTGGTAATAGTCTTGATTGCACCACATGTCGGACACTATGCAGGCTCTGAAGAAGCCTGAAACATGCCATCAAGAGTGAAGCTGGCATTAATAATGAATCAGAGCTGTCTCCTCAATGCTTGGTGTGCCTAAGTCAGCGGCTTCATGCATTACTTCATGTACTGCTCACAACCTTAAAAGAAATACTGTTATCCTCATTTTATAAATGCGGAAACTGAGGTGTGGAGAAGTTACGTTGTCTTCCTAAGGCCACACAGGCAGTCCCCAAGCAGTTCCCACGCCATGGAGCACTACGCAATGTCGTCTCTCTCTTCAATATTCTGGGTACTTCTGTTAACCCAGGAACATTTATGAGAATTTGAACCCTCCTCCTTAGGCTCTATGCAGTGTACCAATGACATGGTGCCACACAAGGACCCGAATCCAGATCCCCTAGCTCAGGAGCTGTGCCTCTCCCCGCTGACAGATGATGAGTCAGATGGTATGTGCAGGGTACCGTAATATGAGCCAGTTTGACCACAATATGACCACATAGACCTCAAAGATCACTATTTTTGCCTTAAACATCTGACAGTAAGAAAAATAAATAATAGCTTTATTCACTGGGAGACAGGCACTTTGCCAACAAAACTTAGTCTTTCAAAGAGAATAAATGTAAGATTAGTTGAAAGGCATGTTTATGCCATATTGAGGTAAATTGATTTGCCAAAAATACATGAAAGTAGCAGTTTTAAAACTGCCTTTTAGCTTCACATTTACCAGAATAATTTACCAGTTTTAAGGATTCATTTTACCTCTAAGATTAGGACTGGGGAGAATTATGCCCACCAATTGTTCCCAGTAGCCTCTGAAGTTAATTTCACCACTGGCTTGAACAATAATTAAGATTTTTTTATTTGCAATAAACAGGCCCATTTATGTCTCTTTACCCTCTACTACTAAGCCTTCAGAGTAGTTCTGACATTGCTGGCAACCAAGATAGACTATTAAATGGGAAATTACATGGAGAAAACTTCCCAGTTTCCTCCTCAAAATCAGCAAGACTTGGTTGGGGAAGAGGCAAGGCTTGTCAGGGGTGATAATCAAGTAAATATGGTATTTGTTGAGGGTTTACGAAGGATTTCGGGTGGCAACAATTAACCATGTGGTGTCTGGTCTAGAAATGGAACACTGGTCAAATTTGACCTCTGGCCTGGGGAAATTTGTATTTATGTCATCTTTATCAAAACAAACATGCTTTACACCAATATTTTCAATTCTCATTCAAGTTTAAAGTAAAAGAACTAAAGAACTGTTTATATTCATCAATATAATAAAATTTTTCTATGATTTTCCAAGCCATACTAGTAAAGGCTTTGGTTTGCAATTCCTGGTATTACTTATGGATCCTCTTTTTACTCAGGGCTGCTGCTAACAACGCCAAGGTTGTTTCTGCAATTCATGTTCCTTTTCCAGCATCCACAGGTCTGCCGCATTGCTTAAGCTGGGGTTTCAGGGTGTTCTCATAAACATTTTTTTCTACCCATTTATTTGTGGTTAACCCTTGTCCTCCAGTGGTCTCAGATCCAGCCCAGCAGATGTGGGTTCAGTAAGCAAGTCTTGATACAAGTCCAGAACCTAGGATATGCTGACTCTGGTGTCAAGGAAGACCTACCGCCTTTAATGGCTTTATAGCGCCTTGGTGAGGACTTGGGCTTTTATTCAGAGTGAGATGGAAAGCCACTGCAGGATTCTGCCACCTGGAGGGTGGGAAGTCATCTGGGAAGATGACAAAACTGACATGATCTGACTTACAACATTTTAACAGGATCACCTAGGTTTAGGATACTGTTGGGATAACCCAGATAAGAGGTGATGGTGCTATGGGCCAATGTGGTAGCAATGGAAGAAGTGAGAAGAGGTGGGATTCCAGATTTTAAACTAAAGCTCTATTCTGTTTTTAAAAACCTTCTAAGAAGATGTGATAGCCATTCTCAATAGCTATTCCAAATGCTAAATGCCAAGAATTTTTTTTCTCATTCATTGGGGTGACATTGGTCAACGTGAACATACATGTTTCAGGTGTGGATTTCTATGTTACAAGATCTGTATATTACACCATGATGGGCACACAGCACAAGAAATCATTTCTAATGTCTTCTCAATTGTCTCTGTGGTTTCCAATTATCACCAGGATCTCCATCTCCTTGTTTACATGTAGTGCCCAAGAGAGACCATAGCTCTCCAGTTAGGGTCTTGCTGATCCTAAAGGGTCAGGATTACCCCACTGTTGCACCATTATAATAAGTTTAACTCTTAAAATCTTTCACCTTTTAGTATGTTGACAGATACAGCTCTAGGTCAAATGGAACCATGTCTTATTGGAGGACAGAAATAAGATCACTCCAAATTTTCAAAGTACTTTTATTACAAGAGGCCTCAATATATAACCTGAATCATTAAACATAACAAGCATTAATGAGCTCCTATTATTTACCAAGGGCTAGTTATCTATTGCTGCCTAACTATCCCAAAACTTCCAGGCTTAAAACAACACACTTGATTATCTCACAGTTTCCTGTGGGCCAGGAAACCAGACATGGTTCAGCTACGTCCTCTGTTTCATAATCTCTCACAGGGTTGCAATCAAGGTGTTGACCAGGGCTCAGGGCTATGATCTCATCTGAAGGCTGAACTGGGAAAGGATTCCCTTCCAAGCTCATATGGCTGCTAGCAGAATTTGATTCCTTAAGAGCTGTTGGACTGAGGACCTGGATTTCTTGCCAGCTACTGGCCAGAGGCCACCTTGAATTCCTTGCCATGTGAGCCTCTCCAACATAACAACTTGCATCATCAAAGCCAGCAACAGAGAGTCTGCTAGCAGAACAAAAGTCACAATTTCTTATAACCTAATTATGGAAGGGATATCCCATCACATTTGCTGCATTGTTAGAAGCAAATCACTAGGTTCAACCCATACTCAAGAGGAAGGTTTTACACAAGGGTATAAATAGCAGTAAAGGGGATCATTAGGTGCCATTTTAAAAGGTGTCTGCCACATATCACTTATTTATTTATGATATACTAGACATCTGGTGCATGAAATTCGTGCACTGGGGGGAGTTCCTCAGCCCAGTCTACACCCTCTCGCAGTCTGGGACCCCTTGGGGGGTATCTGCTTGCCAGCTTAGGCACAATCCTCCCGGGGATAGAGCCTAAGCCAGCAGTCAGACATCCCTCTCACAGTCCAAGGCTCTCACAGTCCAGGACCCCTCGCTCCCTTATCACACGCCTGCAGTTGAGGTGGGAGAGGCTCCTGCCACCACTGCTGTGCTCACCAGCCGTGAGCCCAGCTTCCAGAAGCCGGGTTTGCTGCCTCTTAGTGAGCCCGGCTTCTGGCTGAGTGGCGCTCCCCCTGTGGGAGTGCACTGACCACCAGGGGGCAGCTCCTGCAGCTCCTGTGTCTGACCCCTGATGGTCAATGCACAGCATAGCGACCAGTCATTCCTCCGGTCATTCTGCTGTTCAGTTGATTTGCATATTAGGGGTTTATTATATAGGATTAGGCATTGTTCTAAGCCTTCCTCATGAAGCTTCCATTGTGAGGAGGGGGTGAGAAATGAAAAAAAATCACTGAAATGTATATACTATGGTAGTTGATAACTACTGTTGAGAAAAAGCAAGGAGTGGTGGTATTATTATTATTATTATTATTACCCACTTGAAAGCAGGGAGATGTTATTTTAAATATGTACAGAGCCAGAAAGGTCTCATGGCCATCCCAATATATTGACTGACCCCAATTGCTCCCCTATCCCTATTTCACCCTACATGCCAACCTTGAGGATTCTAAGCAGGTGGAACAACATCAATGAAACAGAAAGGTGCCATGCATAGGCAGCAGAGCATAGTGGTTAGAAGCATAGATTCTGGGTGAATATGTTTATGTTTAATTCCTAGGAATGTGACTGTGGGCAAGTTGTGCGAGTTTCTTCATCTATAAAAGGATAATATGCCCTGGCTGATGTGGCTCAGTTGGCTGAGTGTCATCCCATGCACCAAAAGTTCACCAGTTCAATTCCCAGTCAGGGCATATGCCCAGGTTGCAGGTTTGATCACTGGTCGAGTGCATACAGGAGGCAGCCGATAGATGTTTCTCTCTCATTGATGTTTCTATCTCTCTCTCTCTCTCTCTCTCCCTTTCCTCTCTCTCTCTCTCTCTCTCTCTAAAAAAAAAAATCAATAAAAAATATTTAAAGACAATAAAAAATAAAATTATAATAATGCTGCTTAGCTCGTAGGGTTCTTCTCATTTAATACTTGCTAGAGAACTTAGAACAGTTCCTGCACATTGATACTAAGATCCCATCAAGAAGAGAAAGCAAATTTAACAGAAAAAAAAGGATACTAGAGAAAGAACTACCAATATCATCCCATTAAAGACCATGGATTCTGAGCTGTTAAAGGTGGAGAAAGCCCTGGCCGGTGTGCTCAGTTGTTTGAGCTTGGACCCTGTGCATTGAAGGGTCATGGGTTTGATTCCCAGTCAAGGACAGGTACCTGGGCTGGGGTTCAGTTTCTGCCCCCCAGGTGGGGTGGGGGTGGAAGGGAACCAGTGCATCTGTGTCCTCACATGGATGTTTCTCTTTCTCTCTCTCTCTTCCTTCCCCTCCCTCCCTCTTCCACTCTCTCTGAAAAGCAATAGAAAAAAATATCCTCAGGTGAAGATTAACAACAACAAAGTGGGAGGTGGGGAGGAAGGGATAAGCCTGAGTCTTTTTTTTTTTCACTTAAATGAAAATTTATTGCAAAATAAAATTAAATACCATTAATAAAATAGTAACTTGGTGGAAGTTCAATGACAACAATTAATATTTTTGTATGTTTACTTGTTATAGCATAAAAGCATTGTTTATATATTTTTTAATTTAATAAATCTTTATTGTTCAGATTATTACAATTGTTCCTCTTTTCCCCCCATAGCTCCCCTCCACCCAGTTCCCACCCCACCTTCTGCCCTTACTCCCCAACTGTCCTTGTCCATAGGTGTACGATTTTTGTCCAGTCTATTCCCGCACCCTCCACACCCCTTTCCCCCCAAGAATTGTCAGTCCACTCCCTTTCTATGCCCCTGATTCTATTATATTCACCAGTTTATTCTGTTCATCAGATTTTTTTATTCACTTGATTTTTAGATTCACTTGTTGATAGATATGTATTTGTTGTTCATAATTTTTATCTTTACCTTTTTCATCTTCTTCCTCTTCTTAAAGAATACCTTTCAGCATTTCATATAATACTGGTTTGGTGTTGGTGAACTCCTTTAGCTTTTTCTTATCTGTGAAGCTCTTTATCTGCCCTTCAATTCTGAATGATAGCTTTGCTGGGTAGAGTAATCTTGGTTGTAGGTTCTTGCTATTCATCACTTTGAATATTTCTTGCCACTCCCATCTGGCCTGCATAGTTTCTGTTGAGAAATCCACTGACAGTCATATGGGTGCTCCCTTGTAGGTAACTAACTGTTTTTCTCTTGCTGCTTTTAATATTCTCTCTTTGTCTTTTGCTCTTGGCATTTTAATTATGATGTGTCTTGGTGTAGTCCTCTTTGGATTCCTTTTGTTTGGATTCCATTCCTTTCCTGGACTTGTAAGTCTATTTCTTTCACCAGGTGGGGGAAGTTTTCTGTCAATATTTCTTCCAATAGGTTTTCAGTATCTTGCTCTTTCTCTTCTTCTGGCACCCCCATAATTCAGATGTTGGTATGCTGGAAGTTGTCCCAGAGGCTCCTTACACTATCTTCATATTTTTGGATTCTTTTTTCTTTTTGCTTTTCAGGTTGAGTGTTTTTTGCTTCTTTGTATTTCAAATCTTTGACTTGATTCTTGCGATCCTCTAGTCTGCTGTTAGATCTCTGTATAATATTTTTTATTTCAGTCAGTGTATGCTTAATTTCTAGTTGGTCCTTTTTCATATCCTCGAGGGTCTCGCTAAATTTATTGGCCTTTTCTAGAAAATTCTTGAAAAACGTTATAACTGTGGTTTTCAATTCTATATCCAATCGTTTGCTTTCCTCCATTTCTTTCATTTGTGACCTGTTTCTTTGTCTCCACATTTTGGCTGCTTCCCTGAGTTGATAGAGTGGCTTTGTGTGCTAGGTGTCCTATATGGCCCAGTGGCTCAGCCTCCCCAGTTACCTGAGGTGGACACTCTTGGTGCACCCCTTTGTGGGCTGTGTGCACAGTCTTGTTGTAGTTAAGCCTTGCTTGTTGTTGGTATCACTGGGAGGAATTGACCTCCAGGCCAATTGGCTGTGAGGATCAGCTGTGCCTACGCTGGGAGAACTTCTGTGCTGGAGACACCCTTGTGAGACAAGACTTGCAAAAGCCTCTGTGCTCAGCTTGGATGGGGCAGAGTCTCAGGGCAGAGCAGACAGCATTGGTTTCCTGTCAGCCCTGCCCTAATAGGCCCCCATATCTCAGTGTCCCGTGGTAATCGCTGCAAGCACCTCTGAGAGAAAGCCACCCTCAAGTTCTACTCACTGCCAGACAGTCCAGTTTCTCCCTGAATGAGTCTGGGTCCCCAGAGTCTCGCCCAGAACTGGAGTTCAGTGCAGTCGGGAGCTTTTGTCTCCCTCCTGCTTGAGAAAGGCAGCCGCGTACTCTGTTGCCCACCCTCTCCGCATGCGCACCTCGGTACCTCTGCCTTCCGCAGTTCCTCTGAGTCTCAGTATGCTTTTCTCTTTCCCGACAGTTCAGTTTCATCCCGTATGAGTCTCGGTCCCCAGAGTCTCGCCCGTAACTGGAGTTCAGAGCAGTCGGGAGTTTTTGTCTCCCTCCCGCTTGAGAAAGCCAGCCACGCACTTAGTTGCCAGCCGCGCACGCGTCTCAGTACCTCTGCCTCCTGCAGCTCCTCTGAGTCTCAGTGTGCTTTTCTCTTTCCTTCTAGTTGTAGAATTTCCATTCAGCCAGCCTTCCTATGGTTCTGGATGATGTCTGTTTTGTCTTTTAGTTGTAGTTTTGAAATTGTTGTGCGAGGCAGCAGTTTAGGTGTTTACCTATGCCGCCATCTTGGTTTCTCCCAGCCTGAGTCTTTTTTAAAGTAACTATACTATGGGTTAAGAAATCATAAATAACAGAGGGTTTTTTACATATATTTGGGAGAATTTATCAACAACTAAATTATTCTGTACCAAAAGGGGCATTATGGATTAATGGCTACCACTTTTCATAAATTTATTTTACTCTACTCAGTTCAAAGCATCTCTCCTTATTCAGGAAGTTTTGAGGCCATGCTATTTCTCAAGTATCAATGAATCTGGACGTTTTACTTGTTTCTTCTAGTTTCCTTTTGTGGGAACAGAAACTAACCTGGTTTTACTTGCCCTACTTAATTCACCTCTTTTGTTTCTGATTTTATTTATTTGGGATAAGATCTCTTCAGAATATTTTCCTAAGGGATAAGAGAAAGAGCAAGCATTATGCTAAAATATAAAATAAACACACTGCATATATTTTTTAAAAGCATGGTTTACAGACAGACATAAAGAGTAGGAGATACACTAGATGAGCCTTGGTTTCCTATTCACCTCTCACCTGGCCTCCTCTTCCAGAGGCGGTGCCTGTGGTAGCAGCAGCAGTGGTGCTGTTGTACCTACTGTACTATTGCCCAGGCACTGCTGTCCCCGGGGAAGAGTCCCGGAGTGACGGAGCATAAACTAAATCAAAGAATTCAGAGAGTAAGTGTGAGAGGAGGCGCACAGGCAACGAGTCAGGATGACTCTCTTGGAATGTTAGCATCCAAAGAAAGGAGAAATAAGATAACAGCTTGAGGGTCGCCAAGGTCAAGAGCTTTTTATTTTATTTTTTTAGTGTGGAGAGACCTGAGCTTATTTGTGGGGCTGAGGAGAAGGATAAAATAAAGATGCATCAAAGAAGCAATAATTACTAGTGAAAACACAAATAGAAGGTTTGAAATGCTTCATTTCATGTTAGCTTCCTTTTTTTTAAAGCTTCCTAGCTGATTCTAAGGGCAGGAGGCGTGAACCCACCGCCTCCCTGATGACTGAGCCAACTGAGCTGTGTTGCCTCTTGTTCCCTTGATTTCTCACCGCTGCCTTGAGGAAGTTTCTCTGAACAGCTCGGCAATGAGTGGCTCCTTAAGTGACATGCACTTGGCTCACCGGGCTTCGGTAGAATTTGGCACACGCTAAGGCTTGTTCTTATGGGCGTTCTTTGCCTTTAGCTATCCTTTTCCCCTGTAAGAGCTGATGCTTCGATCACACAGGTGTAAGAATGGTAAGAGCAAAAGGGAGCAAGAGGAGGTTTGATAACCTGAATATTATTAATGTTTCCAGAGTTGAAGAAAGTTCCAAACAACATCCCTCCAGATATTGTTAAACTTGACTTGTCATACAATAAAATCAACCTACTTCGGCCCAAGCAGTTTGAAGATGTTCATGAGCTAAAGAAATTAAACCTTAGCAGCAATGGCATCGAATTCATCGATCCTGGTAAGTTCCACAGACGAGCCCTTTTAACCGGTGACAGATGTTCTCTATTTTTTCTCCCTATGGCAACATTTATAGCAAATACAATTTAGTTTTTAAAAAACTAAATAATAAAATGTTTGACTTTAAATTAAATGTGATTAAAAAAATAAAATAATAAAAAAATAAATTAAATGTGATTAGTTTAGAATTTGTTTAATTAGAACTTGTTTAGTTAGATTAGATTAAAACTTGCTTAGCACTCAGAAACATTTGCCAAAATGTTGTTTTATGATGTATGTAATACTATATATTACTAAGCAACAGTTATTTAATTAGTTCAAATAAAAGTGTTTTATAGAATACAAAAAAATAAGAATATATGGCTAGTAAAATTCTAAATGTGATTTTTAAAGGGAAATTCCGATTTGGCATTTTCTTTGCTATTCATTAAGTTCCAACTTGTTTAAAGTAGGACTTAAAAAAAATTGTTTAAAGTAAATTTGAAACAATCTGCTAAGCACCAAGTTCATAAATTAAGATAAAATGTCCTCAAACCAGAGCCAGTCATATTTTATCTAATCCTAGATCAAGATCAGTTCTTCCCATCTTTCAAATCTCTTCATTTTCTAAGCAAGCCTCTGGCAAAAACAAGAGTGGTAAATTACACAATGGATTTAGAAAGAACTGAGAATTGCTGCAATATTAGATTTGTAACATAAATATTCTACATGCCCTTACAGTGCTATTTTAATTTGAAAAGTCTTATCCATCAAAAATGGTTATTAATACTATTAAAAGTGCAATGTTAATGTCATAAACATTGTGAGCACAATTTTTTGCTTTTCTTAATGGCAACTTAATGCCATTAATAGAACATTAAGATTTTAACAGTATAGAAGCGAAAATTGAAAATGAATGTCCTAGTCTACGGCCATACCACCCTGAACACGCCCGATCTCGTCTGATCTTGGAAGCTAAGCAGGGTCGGGCCTGGTTAGTACTTGGATGGGAGAAAATGAATGTCCTAGAACTACACAGGTATATTTTAGTATTAATAACATTGTTTTAAAGTATTAAGAAACCATAACTTTTAAACATTTCTCAAGGGAACAGCAATACACTACACTTATATCTAGTCTGTACAGATAGTGCAAACTTGGGAGTATCTTTAAATTGAGAGGTCAAAGCAATTTTCACTTCACAGTGAGTAAGATTGCTCCAGAGACAACTCTCCTCCCAAATGAAGTAATAATCATGCTCATGTGCAGTCCAGCCAGGCCACAGGGTGAAGGACCTGGAGGTGGGGACCTTCTTTTGCTCCAGGAGAACCACAGACCCTCAAGACAAGCATGGCATGTCCCAGGTCCCTGGGCAGGTGTCTAATTTCCTTCTGGTCTTGGCTAACCAACTATCAAAAGTATCCACACAGCCCTAGTCGGTTTGGCTCAGTGGATAGAGTGGTGGCCTGTGAACTGAAGGGTCCTGGGACTGATTCCCATCAAGGGCACACACCTCGGTTGAAGGCTCCATCCCCGGCCCTAGTAGGGACGAGTGTGGGAGGCAGCCCATTGATGTGGGTCTCTTACATCGATGTTTCTCTCTCTGTCTCTCCCCTTCCCTTCCACTCTCTCTAAAAATCAATGGAAAAATATCCTTGGGTGAGGATTAACCACAACAACAACAAAAGTATCCATGCAAACAAGTTTTAGAGCTATCTGTAAAAGTGGCTTTAAGTTACATTAATTAAAGTAGTGAATAATAAGGCAAACAATATTTTAATTATAACAAAACTACGTTATGTAAAGAAAACTGGAGAAAAATAAGAGACGACAACACAGAAATAGATAATAGTACAAAATGGGTGTGTTGTACGTCTAAGGGTCTTTTCCCCTCATCAGTTATGAAGTTCTTACACTAGTAATTTCGAGGACTCCTTTTCCATCCCTGGGATCGCCTTTCCTGAAGGCCTTTAATGTTGTTTACCCGCTGTGTTTTCCTTGCTGACACACAAGCTGCAAAATGCAGCAGTAGTATTCTTTCTCCTTTGTTCAATTCAGTCCCAGGAAAGTATGTTCTACGTTAACAAACGTGTATTGAACACCTACCAAATGCCAACCACTTTCCTTGGTATACTATATCTTCTGGAACAAAAAAGTCTCTCGGCACTTAAAATGCCCTAAAGAAGTTTTATAATAAAAGTCCTTCTATATTTTTGGGGCCCTTTGAGATGACACCCTGCCAAAGTAGGCTTACTTAACGACTTATGCTGGTAGATACACAAATGCAGTAAGATCTGCCAGTCTTTAGGAGGTGTGAATGACAATCTCATGAAATTCCAGATATTATTGCAGAAAAAGGGGGAAAGAAGACACCCTAGTAGGGGTTTTACCTCCCTTAAGAAACAAATGAAAACTAGCTTTTCAACGTGCCTGGATTCAGATGGTTTAAGTAACAACTGTAGTGCTTTCAACATAAAATCTAGGAATGTTTACACATGCTTTCAATCTGAAGGGCTGACTTGTTTTAAGAAAAGTAAATTGTTGAGATCATTGACTCACAAATGTTAGCAAATAGAAAAAAAATGCAGTATCTTCAGAACAAAGATTACAAGAGCTGACCTTTTGCTCCTTTCTACCTCCTGCTCTCCCCTACCCACACCCCCAATTATTTGCTTTGCACCAAAATAGAGTTGTTTTTGAGGGGGGATTATGGGTTTTGTCTGAGAACAAAATGATATGAAAATGCTTGATGGTATTAGTATGAGGACATGTTTTCCAAATTCAAAATAAGAACACTTTATGCTGTAACAAGAGTATTTTAAGACAGCAATGAGAAAATGTTTGAAATCGAAACAAAATATTTGAAATTAGGATTGAACTATAAATTTTAGGGTCAGTCCACATCAACTAAAATAGGGATAATCTAGGTTTAGATTTCTTTACTTTAAAAAAAAAAGTAAAGCTTCTTGTTGTCTTATTTTGTGTTATGTCTTTGATATTTGTTGTAAGTATCCACCCCCAAGCAGAATTAAATACATATGATTCAAAGCTGACAGCTACCATAGTTTGCCAAAACACAACCAGATGTTTAAAAAATGTTGATAAAATTGTTTTGTTTTTAGACTCTAAGGACTATCTAAAGGAATATAATTCCCACACACTAACCCAGGAAAAGGCTGGAGTTGTTTTTTTTTTTGTTTTTTTTTACATTTTCAGAGTTTACTGATATCCCAGGGAGCTTTCAAATCATCACCAGACACAATTTCATGTTTCATGCATTTATATCTTATATTTGAAATATTTTCCTAATTCATGCCGGTTTTGTGGCATCTTTCCAGTGAGCATAAAAATGCATGTGAGCCCAAAATACATCTTTTAGAAAGCTAACTTAAAACTGATTTTAAGCATATAAAATATTGTGTTCTAGTTAGCTTAATCAAGGGGAAAGCTTTGTTTGAGTAAAAATATATTTTAGCACTTCTCATTTAGATGCATGTACTGTTAGGGAAATACAATTAAAACCAAAATGCCCCTGTTTCATGCTTCCACGTCTCTGGATCCACTCTGTTCATCTGTTTATTTTGTTCATTGGAAGGCAGGGGAGAGTGGGTGGGTGGGAGGTAATCAACCAAAGACCTTGTATGCATTTATGCCTAACCTATGGATGCAGACAATGGGGAGGTGAGGGCCTGAGGCAGAAGGGGGGCAGGGGGAGCCTGGAGGGGGGTAATGGGGGGGGGGAAGGGATATATGTAATACTTTCAACTTATAAAGATTAAAAATAAATAAACAATTGAGAAAAAAACACACACAAAAATGTTCTCCCAACACAGAAATCCTCTCCACAAAAATAGCAGAGAAAGAAAAAAGCATTAAACCAGATGGTGATGCACATCACAGGCAATCTGCTAAGAGATTGCAGAGAGAGAAAAACTCTCACATTTTACATGGCCAAACAGATACAATCCAATGCATACGTGTTTTCAGGATAAGTGATAACTAGTCCTTGAGTTAAGAGGACTTGACAGCAGCATTTGTCACACACAGTCAATCCTAACTTTACCGGGTGATTGAGGTGACCAACTGTGTTAGTGAATTGGCTTTATCAAGAGGAAAACAAACTTTTATCTTTATGATGAGAGGTAGTTTTCCAACTTGGAGCAAGGCTTCTACCCTCCCACAGAAACTGGGAGATCGGGGTGCTATCTTTCTCCATGATTACATTTCAAGGAGAGGGCTCCCAGGTCCTTGAGAAAGACATTTCTGACTCATAAATGTGACAAAAGGCCTTAGTTTTCTAAAGGATATGTATACACTTCAAAGAGAGGAGAAAGTACTTAGAATTATAAGTTTTCTGAAGTATGTGCTCTGAGAAAAAAGGAGGGGATAAAACATTTTCTTTTCAACAGGGTAAATTAAGTCTCTCGTTTTTAACGTATTTGTTCTTATAAACAGCATACGATTGCATTTAACCCAATTAATTACTCACTGGTTTAATAAACGTTTTCTGTTTCTAGCTGCTTTTTTAGGACTCACACATTTAGAAGAGTTAGATTTATCAAACAACAGTCTGCAAAACTTTGACTATGGAGTATTAGAAGACTTGTATTTTTTGAAACTCCTGTGGCTCAGAGATAACCCTTGGAGATGTGACTACAACATCCACTACCTCTACTACTGGCTAAAGCACCACTACAACGTCCACTATAATGGCCTGGAGTGCAAAATGCCTGAAGAATACAAGGGGTGGTTTGTGGGGAAATACGTTCGGAGTTACTATGAAGAGTGTCCCAAAGACAAATTACCAGCATACCCTGAAACATTTGACCAGGATACAGAAGAGGATGAATGGGAAAAAATACATAGGGAGCACACAGCCAAGAAGCAAAGTGTAAGAATCACGATAGTGGGATAATTTAGAAATTCTTCTAGTTGCAACTAGTTATATATTTGCTATACTGGTGTCAAAAAACAAACACACACATGTTTACATTTTGATTAACTGTGTTGCCTATTTATGCAGGGTTATCCAACTAAAGGAAGGTTTCTTTATTTTTATTATTAGAGTAATCAAGGGAGTACTCTCATCCTGTTTGCCTGCCTATTTGCAGAACAGCCTTTGGGGGTGGTTCCAAACTGGTAGCCTGCGGAAGATGGCTTCTAATGACATTGCAACTTCATAATGTCCTGTATAAATGTTTTTACTGCTTTTTAAAAATAATTTTTAAAATGTTCATTTTTACATGCCTTTTGATAGCTGTACGGACATGCCTAAACACGACCAAAATGAAAAGATACAAATGCTTGGTAATAATAAAATGTCCTTCTCTTCCCTCCGTCCTCAACGCCGTCCCCACCCCCACCTGTTTTCAACAAGTCAGCTTATACATTGAATAAATTTCCATTCCTGATTCTTGTGCATTCCAAATTCTCAACGACTCTTCTTTGATTCTTGCAAAACTGTCAAGCTAGACCTGAAGGAGAATTGCCACAAGCAACAGCAGAGGATCTGAGAATTATACTGGAGGCTGGTCAGAAAATGAGGAGGAGATGTAGATGATGGGAGTCATGAGCCCTGAAGAGGTATCAATACAGCGAAAATGAAGACAGAATGGGTGTTTCAATAGCATTCAGACTGGGAAGCCATCTGTTAAGGGGGAAGGGGCTGAGCCCTTCCCACTAACCTGATAGTTCAAGGAGCATAAAACGAAGGATGAAATTAGGATTCAGGGCAGGATTTGGGATAAAGCAGAAACAAAAAATAAAAAGTTATATCAAAGGAAGTGAGAGAGGGCTGGTGCCTAAGAGGCCCTATCATTTGGGTTTGCAGGTTAAAAATAACTCACTGAGAGCAACAAATCACCAAAAAAAAAAAAAAAAAGGAGGCAATACCTGGAAACTGACCCCATCAGTTTGCATTTTTTAAAAATCGTTATTGTTGAAAGTATTGCATGTGTTCTCCTTTCCCCCCTGCCATTGACCTCTTCTAGCCCCCCGCCACCCCCCCACCCCAAGCCAGTTTGCATTTCGATAGTCAGTTATACTATTAGAAAAAAGAGTAAAATGAGAGAAATATGTACATATCCCTAAAAGTCCCACTTTTTCCTTTTTATACAGATTTCTCACATGGAGTTGAATACATTTTTATTTCTCATCTCAAGATACTCCTAAAATGTTTATCAACTGGTCTCATTTGATACTTGCACAAATTCACAAAACGCAGGAAATGGGATAGGATAAACAGTAATGAGCATGTCTTAAGTACCTGCTAGATGCCAGACACTACATTAAGAGCTTCACATATTCTATTTCTAATTCATAAGAGAGTCCTCTGAGGTAGGTAATATTACCTGCCTTTTCTAATGAGAAACCCAAGGCTTAGGTAACTTGGACAAAGTCACAGTGCTGACAGGTGGCAGAGCCAGGATTCAGGTCCACCTAAGCCCTTTCTGCTGTGCAGGGCTGCAGAGTGCACTTTATTATTTTTTTTATTATAGTTGAAATCCAATATTATTTTGTATTAGTTTCAGGTGTACAGTACAGTGGTCAGACAGTCATAAACTTCACAAAGTGCTCCCCCTGATATTTCCAGTACCCACGTGGCACAGTGCATAGTTATTAGAATACTAGAGTCTCGGTGCATGAAAGTTCATGCACTGGAAGGGGGGTCCCTCAGCCTGGCCTGCCACTTCTCACAGTCCGGGAGCCCTCAGGGGTGGGAGGCGACCCAGCAATCAGGGGAAGGCGACACCCCCATCACACCTCTGCTGCCACCACTGCTGGCAGCACAAGCCTCGTCTGGCCCTGGTTACCTGAGCCTCGGGCAACCCTGGGCAGCCATGGGTGGTTGGGGGGCTGAGGGGACTGGGGGACTCCAGAGGCAGGCGCATAGAGCGGCTGGGCCTGCCTTGCCGCACGCCTGCTGCCCCAGTGGGGCTGAGGGGACTGGGCACCTCCATCTTGTGGCTGTGGGTGCTGCCATCTTTGCGGGAGTGGCAGTCAATTAGCATATTCCCTCCTTATTGGCTGTGGGCGCCACTATCTTTGAGGGCAGGGCAGTCAATTAGCATATTTCCTCCTTATTGGCTGTGGGCACCGCCATCTTTGTGATGGTGTGAGGGTCAGTTAGCATATTCCCTCTTTATTAAATAGGACTAGAGGCCCAATGCACGAAATTCATGCAAGAGTAGGCCTTTCTTCCCCCAGCTGCAAGCACTGGCTTCCCTCCAGCACCCAGGACCTGGGCTTCCCTTGCAGCTCCGGCTTCATCCAGAAGGTCGACGGTCTAATTAGCATATTATGCTTTTATTATTATATATTATTGACTATATTCCCTATGCTGTGCTTTACTTCCCAATAATTATTTTGGAAAGTAAAATACAGTTATAACCAATCTGTACTTCTTAATCCCTTCACCTTTTTCACTGAGTCCCTCAAACCCCCTCCCCTCTGGCAACCATCAGTCTGTTCTCTGTATCTATGAATCTGTTTTTGTTTTGTTTGTTCATTTATATTGTTCTTTAGGTTCCACATATAAGTGAAATTGTCTGGCATTTGTCTTTCTCTGTCTGACTTATTTCACTTAGCACAATATCCTCTAGGTCCATCCAGGTTGTCACAAATAGTAAGATTTCATTCTTTTCTATGGCTGAGTAATTATTCCATTGTGTAAGGGGGTTAATGTGGTTTGGGGGTGGAGAACAGGAAAGGGGGCTTCTGTAATACTTTCAACAATAAAAATAAATTAAAAGATAATAAAAATAATTTGGTAGACCTATAAGTATTGGCATGAAAATATTTCTAAGAAACAAAGGAAAATATAAACTAATGTAGCCTCTTTCATGTTAAAAATTTTAACTGTCTTTTTAGTCACATATATGTAAATATAATTTTTAAAAACAGAAAACATAAGATTGAGTATCTTTCAGTAAGTGTATGAGTTTGAGGGAAATTCTGCTTTTACTATATATTGTTAGAATTTTTTAAATGAGAATATGTTCTTCTACTGTATTTTAGGAGGTAAACTGATGATATATACATAAACACATGCTAGATACACAGAAAAGGTGATCAATTAGAATAGAGAAAGAATCAACTCCCAGGGTATACAATCCAGTAAGAGCTGACTACATTATAAGCTTTTTATATGCTTGTAATTGGCATTCTTATGGCCTAAGACTGTAACCGAAGTTTCCATTTTCTTTTTACTTTTCTTTACATTTGTTTAATTAAAATACAAGAAAGCAAAACAGTTGTAATTAACATACTTACTGACAGATCTCAAAGTTTTTGCTCGGAGAGGACAACCACGAAAATTCAGGCGCAGCACGTTGAGACGCCACCTTTGCAGAGTATACAGCACATATTTATCCGTGACCACATTTTTTACTGAGGAAAAATCAATCTAAAAAGGATAAACAGAAGATATCAAGAAATGAAAAGATCTTTGGCATGTAAAATTTTTAAATATTTTTAAAGCATCAAGGACTAAAATGTTTTTTATAGCATCACTCATTTGGGGGGCTTTTGTTGTTGTTGTTTTTCATGGTCATTCCTAGGTTTAATTACAAACAGATTCCAAATGTCCAGTCCAGGTCAACAGCTGTGAGGGTTGGCGGCCTCACATCCACCCCAACCCAGATCAGTTATCTGGGAGTGGACTGGACACCTCCATCATCTCAAGTGAGCCCCAAGGCTGCCCTCCCCCACTTCAATGTCAATGCAATCTGGGTAAATATTTCTGCCTTTTGTTTTATGAGCACAGACTATATGTTGAGTCCTTGACCATGGGAAAGACAATTTAGAGTGTGCGGTTATAATGACCTTTTCATAAGTCATAATTTGGACGTTATTCTAGAGAAAAGGAAGGATCACCTGAATGGACCTGGCTGATTGTACGTAAAATTGAAGAGCACAGAGGTTTGTGTGAGTTCTGAGTGGCCAGGGCTAGTTGATAAACAATAACATTGATATCAAAGTATTAGTAGTATTTTTCAGTTGAAAGGGTAAGTTTATGAAGATACAAATTTTTGCCTTCTCAACAAAGCAATTCTTAGTGCTAAAATGCTTGTTATAGTTGTGCCTCGTTTGAGCATTCACAAAGGCAAAAAAGTAATTGAAGATGAAGGGCAACATAGAATTGTGGAAAGAGAAATTTTCTGAACATGATGAAACTTAACTTCCTGTCCTGGCTTTGTTACTCATGGCCATGTGCTCATATATTCTCCATCTTTACCCAGTGAGGTCTCTGAGCAGAAGTGCTGGCTTTTTCTGCCAGGCTTCAGAAGTATTTGTCTTCATCTTAATATTGTACACATTGTTTCTCTTCCAGACCATTTGAATTCATTTTTTTTCTTCTTTAAGGGTTTTCCAAAGGAAAAAAGTAACACCCCAATCTGTCACTAAGCAAGAGATTTATTAATATATATATTTTGATTTCAGACAGGAAGAGAGAGATAGAAACATCAATGATGAGAGAGAATCATTGATTGGCTGCCTCCTGCTCACCCCCTACTGGGGATCATCTGTCCCGAGCAGGAAGAGAATCATAAGGTACCTCCTGGTTCATAGGTTGATGCTCAAACACTGAGCCACATGGGCTGGGGGAGATTTCATACTTTAAACCCCATTTTACTTTGATTCTCAGAGTGTAGTTCTAGGACCAACAGTATCAGCAGCATCCGGGAACCTGTTGAAAATGAAAATTGTCAAGCCCCACGCCAGACCTGCTGAGACTCTGTGGGTGGCCATGGGCAATTTGTTTTAACAATCCCTTCAGATGATCCTGATGCATGCTAAAGTCTGAGAGTAACTGCCTTAAACTAAAAATAAATTTAAGACAGGAATATTCAATTTGTTAGCCATTATGGGTTACCTAATACAGAAGCTCATTTTCTTCTTGCCATTGTTGCACAAGATAAGAGCACGACAGTACAGCCAAGCAATGGAATGGTGCTCTGATGGGATATAAAAATGTTGAGATGACTTATCAAACTAGAGCCCTTGCCATGTTGTCAACTCCTTTTAGTTTCTTTGTGTAAGTTTTAGAGTTTCTGCAGAATGGCCCTGGCCGTTTATTCATAGGCGAGTCTAAGCACAGATATCATTAGTCCTCCAATCATCAGCAATCAAAATGCAGTGGCAAAGTCAGCTATTGATTGAACTTTAGGCAACAGAGGGAATGTTGCCACTGCAAAATTGATTGATGGCATCAATGATCATAGTTGCTGAGATGAAAGCATCATCCATGAAACAGAATAGAGAAGTCATCGGGGATAATACATGCTTATTTTTGTTGTTGGCTGAGACCTCTCCCCAATGTCTTTTTGGACTGAGAAACACAGGCATGTTCTAAGTTACAAGAACAGTACAAAAATAGTACGATGAGAAGGGCACTGAGGTACCGGCCTAGAAAGTCCATATCAGAAAATGCCTGGGTGAATGCGTGTCTGTATGCATGCAAACACACGGAGAATAGCAAACAAGCTTTGTGTACGTGTTGTGTCTTTTAGCCCTATTTCATGCTCAGTTGTTTTCCCTTTGCGCCATATTAAGGGCTGCTTTGTTATATTTTTGAATGAATAATATAGCTGATATTTATTTCATGCTCTTTACCTACAGGCTCTACACTCAAAACTTTACTTGCAGTGTTTTCATTTATCTCTGTGGCATCCTGAATTACACACTGGTAGGTCTAAACAGGTACAACAGAACTTTGTATCAATCCAAAAATAATAGTCAATTTATTCCTACCATTCAAATTGGGAAAAAACTAATAATGTACCTCTTAAAATAACATTGCCTTTTTCTCTCATCTTTCAGGCTCGTGCCTGCACAAAAGAGAAATAAGTGCACCTACTCTTGGTGGCCACATAGCGGGGAGAGGAAGGGAGGTAGCCACTACTGCATTTGGCTTATAGCAGTCCATTCTCTTTTGAGAACTAAAATATGGCCATGCACCGAATAACGATATTTCAGCCAATGGTGGACCACACGTACGAAGGTGGTTGCGTAAGATTATAATGGAGCTGAAAAATCCCTATCACCTAGTGACATTGTAGCCATCGTCACATCGTGGTGTAACACATTGCTCACGTGTTTATGGTGATGCTGGTGTAAACAGACCAGCTGTGCTGCCAGTCATATAAAAGTATAAGCACATACAATTGCACACAGTACATAATACTTGATAATAAGTGACTATGTTGCTGGTTTAGGTATTTATTATACTATTAGTCATTATTTTAGTGTGTACTCCTTCTACTTACATACACAAAAAGTTCGCTGTAAAACAGGATGCTGTGTTATGCCAGGCAGCGGCCTCATACATCTCGTGTTTGCCACATCTTTTAATCGCATCATTTTCTCTTGTGCTCGATTTAATCTCGTGTTGTTTTGTATAGTAACATGCTGTACACGCTTGTAGCCAAGGAGCAATAGGTTATACCATATAGCCTGGGTGTGTAGTAGCCTATACCATCTAGGTTTGTGTAAGTGCACTCGAGGATGTTCACACAATGACAAGATCACCTAGCGCCACATTTCTCGGACATATCCCCATGTGTCAAGCAGCACATGACAGTAAAAACACAGCTTCAGGTAGTGACTACTTACATGATTCCACAATGAGCTGTTTTGTGTCATTGCCATCCAGGAGTGACAAACTTGACCACAAATTACCACATCGTATAAATTGAGGTTGAAGAAAATCTAAACACAAAGAAAAGAAATATATAATTTTGAAAAATATGAATTTTGATGTAACTCTTCCACTTAGCATTTTTTGCTATTAATAATGATAATGTAATCCATATATTGCAGAAGCAGGGATTTAAGTGCTGGAACTTTATCTGAAGATAGGAATTTTATCTAAAGCATCATAACTTGCCCTAGCTGGTTTTGCTCAGTGGCTAGAGCGCCGGCCTATGGACTGAAGGGTTCTGGATTCGATTCCGGTCAAGGGCACATGATAGGGGTTGTGGGCTTAATCCCCAGAAGGGGGCGTGCAGGAGGCAGCTGATCAATGATTCTCTCATCACTGATGTTTCTATCTCTCTCCCTCCCCCTTCCTCTTTGAAATCAATGAAAAAATATATTAAAAAAAAAAAGATGGAACAAAACACTAGATAATACTAATGTTCTAAAACTAGAGAGTGTCTTAAATTCTGGTAATTATTCAGGAAGAAAGTATAGATATTCATTTACTTTAGGCTTTATTAAGGTAAATGTACATTCTAAAATGTGTGTGTTACCTAAGAACACCTTAGAGGGAGGCAGGAAGCAACGCCCTAAGGGCTGCGCATGGTGAGAGAACTCACTAAGACCTAGTCAGCTCCAACACACGAAGTGGACAGGAGAACTACGAGCACAGCTGCTCTGGGTGGGCCGAGCCTTTATTTCTTGAACCTTTATTCCAGAATCACCACCGCTCCTCGGAAGGTCACTAACTTAGTTCCCTCAGGCTGCTGTAACAAATTACCACAAACGGGGTGGCTTAATACAACAGAAACACATTCTCTCGCAGTTCTGAGGTCTAGAAGTGTGAGATCACAGCGCTGGCAGGGCCATCCTCCTGAAGGCACCAGCAGAGTGTCCTCTTGTTGCTTCCTGGCTTCTGGTGGTTGCTGGCTTTCCTTGGCTTGTAGCTACTTCGCTCCAACCATTGCCTCTGTCATCATGTGGCCTTCTTCCTCCTAGGTGTGTCTGAATCTCCCTCTCCTTCCTCTTATAAAAACACTGGTCATTGGACTTAGGACCCACCCTCTTCCAGGGTGACCCCATCTTAGCTAATTACATCTGCAAAGATCCTATTTCCAAATAAAATCACATTCTGAGGTTCTGGTTACTAGTAGACATGAATTTGGGGAGGATATTATTCAACCCAGTTGAGTGACCTAACTCCTCTGAGTCTGTTTCATCAGCAAAATGAGGCTCTATGATGAGATAATCTCTCAAGGCTTCCTCCATACCTAAAAGCTTAAAATTACTATTGTGATTCATGACCAAATGGTTAAAACTAGACTCCTGACTGTACTGCCATTGTGTAATTGTTAGTGTTAAGTTTAAAGGGTTTACTTTTCCACATCAACGTGATTAAATTATTTTCAACTACAAATCCTAACAGGATATTACTTGTAATTTTTTAAAAGTTCTATCTAATTGGATCCTACATATCATATAGATGCTAGAATCTTACATGAGTGGAGACAGACTTTAATCTGAAAGGTATACTTGCATTCTTGTCTATATAGTAGAGAAAACAGGAGCTATTTAAAAAGGCCATATAATGCCTTTTCCAATATGTGGGGAGTTATTTATTTACTAGTTTATTTAACACTTATTGTTAAGCACCTACTCGGTGACAATCATACCTTACTAATTCCATAGAATAATGTCCAGAAATATTTTAAAGGCAAGTGTTCCCCATCTCAGTGTGGAATAAACTTTGTAAAGAATTTAAGTGCAATTACCATGAACCTCACTTTCTCCTAGGAAGTCAGGCCATTGTAAGTGTAATATATATTGAGAATTTTTAAATGTTAAATGCATTTATACTTGAAAAGACTAGAAAACAATTCCATAAGAAACACAGGCGGTTGCCAACATGGAAACCTGGGGGAAACACCAGGCAGGTGAGTGTGGATTTTTAATTCAATTTCATAGATAATCACTGCATGGCTATTCTCATGGGCAAGACATCCCAACCCCCAAACTGGAAAGATGTAGCACAGAAGAAAAAAAAGAAGTTTTTTTTTTTCTTTTTTTTTTTTATTGAGGTATTATATGTGTACATATCTTACCATTACCCCCCCACCCCACACCCATACATGCCCTCACCCCCCAGAGTTTTGCGTCCATTGTTTATGCTGAAAAAAAAAGAAGTTTTAAGAAAACTATATGCCAGTGAAACTATATCCTATATAATAAAAGCATAATATGCAAATCAACCAAATGGCAGAAGGACCAGTCGGTGAGGGGTGGGACCGGCGAGCAAGTGGCGCCAGGCCAGCCAAGGTGCGTGCCAGTGGGCAGAAGGAGGGGATGGCGATGGGCCCCCCATGGCAACCAGCAACAGCTGAGGGGCAATGGGGGGAGGGAGGGGGCAGGGCCAGTCGCTCGCCGACTGTACCTCCCCTGATCAGCCTGCTGGTTGCTTCTGTTGGACATCCCCTAAGGGCTCCCAGACTGCAAGAGAGTCAGGCCGGGCTGAGGCACCCCCCCCCCCACACACACACACACACCCGAGTGCATGAATTTTTGTGCACCAGGCCTCTAATATAAGTATAAAGTATGAGGCTACTTGATGCTCTTATTCAAGGTGTATCAGTACCTGCTAGGTGCCAGGGGGAATTTCAATCTTTGGAAGGAAAAAGGAAAAACATCTAGGGGTCCATGAACAACTAATGAGGTGAGCAAGGGGACTGAAAGCCCATGTCACAAAAGAAATGAAGGGATGTAACAAAGCGGACAAAAGATGAAGAGGAACCTTGCACCCTAGTAGGAAGAAGAATTACAAGTGCAAGGAAGCCTGCTCTCCTTTAAGTTGTTGGAATGAGTCCTGCTAGTATAGGATTCCAGTTAAGGAACATAGAGGCAGCTGCAAGAAGAGTCTTCCTAGAGTCTGAGACTTGTCGAGCCTCCTGTCCACTCCTTGCACCTCCTGACTCCGGTGCAAATGAATGATACTCCTGGGAGGGACCAGGGGTGGCTCTTAGGATGGGGAGACTGTGAAATGCTGACAATAATCTGAAGCACAAGGAGCACAGCAGATATTTTCATTTTCATATGACCTCAAGTGATGGAACTAGGATCTCTGAGTGGGGAAATCAGCAGATTTCAGCTTTATCTAAGAAAAGACCTCTAGGCTGCTCCCTTCTAACATAAAGACTCTATGATTTTAAGATCTTGTAACCCTCTGCTCTCTAAAACAAACAAGTTCCAGAAGAAACAAATTTACAATGTTTGTGGTGAGAAGTAAATATATTCTTTAATTCCCTGTGGTGTTAGATTGGTATTGGGGTATCAGCACATGTCTTGCAAATGGGGAAGGATCTCCACACAGGGAGAAGCATCAAGGAAAGGCTAAAATAGAGTGGGCTGGCTGGGCAGGGTTCCTGTTCACTGACTATGATAGAGCACCGAGTGTGTTACTGAGGGGATACTGACGGGGTGGAGGAGCCTGTTGGAAGAGATGAACTTTGAACTCCTTCTAGTAAGGGTTCTCTTCCTGGCTTGCAAATGGCTGCCTTCTTACTGTCTCCTCTCAAGGCAGAGAGGAAGCTCTTTTGTCTATTCTTAGCCATCATCTTGTTCTAAGGGCACTAGTCCCATAAGGGGGCTTCACCCTTATGACCTCATCTAATCCTAACTATTTCCGAAAGACCCCACCTCCTAATGCCATCTCATTGAGGGTTAGGGTTTCAACATATGAATTTGGTGTAGACACAAACATTGGGTCCATAACACACAGTTATGCAGAACTGGGATTCACACTCTAGTTTTCTACATTTAGGATTTGTTTCCCTACACAATTTCCACAGAAACTTTACCCCACTCTAGAATGATAGATTATTCCAGCCTAGAATAGAATGAGTTTATTTACTTATAAAACACCTTTCAGCATAAAATTCAGTCCTCAGCATATAAACACCATTTTGAACATTTTTCCAAATGCTCATAATTATTAGACATTTTCCAATCATAAACTACTTGACAAGTGATCATGATTTCCTTCACTTTTGCTGACAAATCCTCCTAAGAAATATTCATATGAAAATTCTGCCAACACCCATATACTTGAAGGTTAAATGTGTTCAAAAGTAAACCTCAGTTGTTTAATGAAGCCAAAATCAAAATGAAACCTTGACCGGTCAAAAGTTTCCTGTTCCTTGTTTAAACCAATCATTCCTTTTTATATAACATCTCATGTCAAAAAGTATAACAACACTTGCACTTACAAACAGTTAGGGAAAGTTTTAACCACATCCCATTTGGATAGAATTCCCAAGAGTAAAACGCTTAACAACTGAACAATCCGAGTCCATGGCTAACCTACATGTTCTACCAACGTTTTAAATATTGATACAATACCTGGACTATTCTTGGCAATTATCTTGTTTTGCCTAGCTAAAGTAGGGCATTCTATAGACATTAATTTTATTTTTAATGTGGTATTTCTGATGCTTACAATGATATATATTCTAAAATTTACCTAATGTGAGCTTTTTCTCATGTATATAGAATTTTAAGGCAAAAAAAGCAATTAATGTCCAAGTTTTTCACTCTGTATTCTTCTTCTATCTTTTCCCAATTTACACTTGTTCTTCACTATCTGATACAACAGCTACCAGCTTCCTGTGGCTATTGAGCACTTGAAATGTGACTGGTATGACTGAGGAACCAAAATTTTAATTTAATTTTAATTTAAAATCTGAAGCTTGATTTGGTTATTGGAAAACATTTAATTACACATGGAGCAACCTGGGTATGTGAATACTTTTTCAGGTGTGACATGAGATCTAAATTCAATCTGTATTTATATTTGTATATCTGATATATCTGTGTATCTGATTAAGTATATCTAATGAATATTTAGTGTTAGAATTGAAAATGTGGTAAAAGCATAAATTACAAACTTGATGTCAAAGACAGTGTGAAATAAAGAATATAAAATATCTCATTGGCAATTTTTGTGTATTGGTTAAATGTAGAAATGATAATAATCTAGATAGATTGGGTTAAATAAAATGTATTATTAAAATTTTAAAAATAAAATAAACTTATTCTCAAAGCAAACATACACTGAGTGGCCAGATTATCATGACCACCCCATCAGTACTTCGTTGGGCCACCTTTTGCCTTCAATACTGCGGCGATTCATCTTGGCGTTGACTCCACGAGATGTTGAAAGGTGATGCGAGGAATCTGACACCATGCCTGATGAATAGCACTGTCCAGTTCTGTGAGATCTGATGGTTGTGGAACCAGCTGCCTGATGGCTCTTTTAACTTCGTCCCACAAATGCTCAATTGGATTGAGATCTGGTGATTGTGGGGGCCACCTAAGCAAGGTAAAGTCTCCCTCATGTTCTTGAAACCACTCCTGCACAATACGAGCACCGTGGCATGGCACATTGTCTTGTTGGAAGAAGCCATCTCCATTGGGATACGCCATCAACATGATAGGATGAACTTGATCAGCAATGATACTTAGGTATGTTGTGCTATTCAGACGAATTAAAGGGCCCAAATCATGCCAGGAAAACATGCCCCAAACCATAACTCTGCCCCCACCAGCTTGAAGGGTTGTACTCATGCATGTGGGGTGCATGCTTTCATGCTGTTTCCACCAAATTCTCACTCTGCCATCTGCATGATGCAACTGGAAACATGATTCATCGGACCACGTGACTTTTTTTCCAATGCTCGACTGTCCAATCCTTGTGTTCCTGTGCGAATTGGAAACATTTTATCTTGGTAACTGCAAACAGCAAAGGTGTTTGAACAGGCCTTTGGCTTCCATATCCCATACAATACAGCGTACAGCTAATTTGCCTACAAACATCAGGTGGTCATAATAATCTGGCCACTCAGTGTATACCACCTATAATATAGTATCCTAAAAAACTTTGTAGTATGTTTCCAAATGCCATTAAAGGTCAAAATACTGTTTCAGACATAAATTCCATATGTATCAAGCATTCAAGCATCCAATTCCAGTGACATGTAGAGCAATCTTTCTATGTGTTACTTAGAATTTAAACAATTTTAAAATATTTTGTAAGAAAGAAAATGATTATGTTGTCAAATAGATTTGGGAAATCCTGATCAAAACAAAGTAAAACATTACAAAACATTTAAGCATCTAGAGAAAGAATTTAATAACAAACACATATCCATTAATCAAATTTAACAAATATTATCCTTTTAGAAACTAAAGTTAAGAACTCTTCTTTAGGGCCTTCTTTTAACCCCAGGAAAACAGTGACATTAACCATTTACTGTAGACCTAGTTTTTGTATTGGCATTTGTATTGTTTTGTGTTTGTTTGATTGTTTTTGTTCATCTTCACCCAAGGATATTTTTCCATTGATTTTAGAGAATGAAAGGGAGGGGGAGAGACAGAGAGAGAGAGAGAAGAGAAACATCGATGTGAGAGAGACACATCGATTGGTTGCCTCCTGCATGAACCTCTACCAGGGTCTGGGATCAAGCCTGCAACTGAGGTATGTGTCCTCGACCAGAATCAAACCCAGGATCCTTTAGTCTGAGGACCAACTCTCTATCTACCTAGCCAAACCAGCCAGGGCTGTATTTTTTTAATGGAAAGCCTCCATTCTTCCAGCTTCTAAGATGCCACATTACCCATTCTGGTGTTTCCCAGATCACCCATTTCTGGTTCTCTTCTTCCTCCATTTGTCCTTGTATTAGTCCAAAGAAACAGAATCAAAAGGAGATATACAGACATAGATTTATAGATTTATATGTATTTACTATATATATGTAATATATAGTTTGGGGTTCTTTTTGGTTTTGGGGTGTTTTTACTATAGAGAATTGGCTCCCGTCTACGGCCATACCACCCTGAACGCGCCCGATCTCGTCTGATCTCGGAAGCTAAGCAGGGTCAGGCCTGGTTAGTACTTGGATGGGAGAATTGGCTCCCCATATTACAAAGGCTGAGAAGTCCAAATTCTGCAGCTGGAGACCCAGGAGAGCCAATTGTATTGTTCAAATGTGAGTCCAGGGCCTGAGAACTGGAAAAGGCAACGGTATAAATTCCAGGCTCATCTGAATCAGAAGGCAGCAGATGATGAGATGTCCCAGCTCAAAGGCAGTCAGATATAGAGAGAATTCCTTCTTACTCAGCCTTTTTCAGTGGACTGAATGATGCCTGTCCATTAAGGTGGTCATCTGCCTTACTCAGTCTACTAATTCAAAAGTTAATCACATCCAGAAACATCATCATAAAGACACTCAAAAATAATGTTTAACCAAATATCTGGGCACTCCATGGCCCATTCAAGTTGACACATAAAAATTAACCATTGTGGTCCCCAGTGGCAACTCTGCTTTCCTCAAATCATGGTTATTTTCCAAGACTCACTCTTTGGCACCAGCAAAATTTTTAAAAATCTCTCCCTCAAAGAGTTTGTTCATTCTTTGGGCCTATGTTTTATTTGTTACAACTACTTAATCAAAAAAAATTTTTTTGAAAAGAACTTTAAATTTTATTTTTCAATTATAGCTTATATTCAATATTATTTTGTATTAGTTTCAAGTGTACAGCACAGTGGTTAGACAATCATATACTTTACAAAGTGTTCCCCCTGATATTTCCAGTACTCACCTGGCACCATGCAAAGTAATCACAATATTTTTTAATATATTCCCTATGCTGTACTTTCTTCCCCATGATTATTTTGTAACTAACAATTTGTATTTTGTAATCCTTTCACCATTTTTACCCAATACCCTAAGCCCCTTCCTCTCTGGCATGCATCTGTCTGTTCTCTGTATCTATGAATTTGTTTCTGTTTTGTTTGTTTGTTTGTTTATATTGTTCTTCAGATTCCATATATAAGTGAAATCATATGGCATTTGCCTTCCTCTGACTGATTTATTTTGCTTAGCAAAATACCCTCTAGGTCTATCCATAATGTCACAAATGGTAAGATTTCATTCTTTTTTATGGCCAAGTAATATTCAATTGTATATATGTACCACTACTTTTTCCTTCACTTGTCTATTGATGGGCACTTAGGTTGCTTCCATAACTTGGCTATTGTAAATAATGCCACAATGAACATTGGGATGCATATATTCTTCCAAATTAGTATTTTGGGTTTCTTCAGATATGTATCCCAAAGTGGAATCGCTGTCTCACTGGCAGACAGAATCTCCACTTATTTTTAAGGTCAGATGTTATGTGGGCTCCTCTTCCTGGCTCTAGTGCTCTGACCTGGGGAGCCCGGGATGAGGTTGGGAACCCACACTGCTCAGGGGGGACCTTTGCAGCTGAGATATCCCTCCAGATTCTCAACCGCCAGACATTGGTGTGGGGCCAGCCCTTTTCACATCTTCACCTTCCCTACCAGTCTCAATGTGGCTTCTTCTGTTTATCCTTGGTTATAAGACTTCTGCTCAGCTGGTCTTCAGTTGGTTATTAAGGTTGTTTGTTCTATAATTTAGTTGTAACTCCACTTTGGACCTGGGAGGAGGTGAATACAACTTCTGCCTACTCTGCTATCGTCTTGGATTTCCACACACTCAAAAATTTTAACACTGTACCATCAATAAGAAGGAAGTAGAAAGGGGATTTATGCTTAATTGTGTACTTCCTTTGTGCTAGGTATTTCATTTTAATTCTTATAATAACCCTGTTATTTTCCCATTATTATCCTAATTTAAATATGAAGTGTCCTAACTCAACACCATTTTCCAATTCTACCTGGATTCAGGTTGCTGCATACAATACAGGATGCCTAATTCAACTTGAATTTTAGATAAACAATGGATAAATTTTTAGTATAAGTACCTGCACATTAATACCAGCATCATAGAATGATGATTGAAAGTTTGACTGTGTTTGCCAAGATCTAATGAGAGCATAGAGAATAGGGAGAGGGCCAAGGTCAACATCCAGAGGTATATCATAGAGCTTGGGAATGAGAGGAGAGTGAGAAACTTATCATGAGGACAGGGAAATAATTCCCCAAGGAAATAACCATGAAATGTCATGCCATAGAAGCAAAAAAAAAAAAGGAGCATTTCAAGAAAGAATCATGGTCAGATGTTACAGAAAGAACAAGGAAGATGAGAGGTGAGCATAGGCAATTGGATTTGATGATTAAGGAATTCCTGGGGCCTTAATTAGACCAAGTTTGTAGTGGTGGGGCTAAAAGGAAAAAATAATTTGCCATTCATCCAACATTTAGAGAGCATGTAGGGATTATGAATTCAAAGCATGTAAGACACTGTCCCTGTCTTCAAGGAACTTATAGTTTAAGAGAAAAACAAAAAATAGACAGTTATAACAGACAACAAAAAGTGCTTCAGAGATAACTAACACAGGGAGGGTAACAACCAAGACCAAGGGAGAGGATAGACGATCAAAGGTAGCCTTTCTGGAAAAAATAACATCTAAGCATAAGTGAGCCAGTCAGAGGAGAAAAGGGGGTCCTGTATAGAGAGAGCATAATGGCTAGAGACAGAGCCTTACATTAAGGCATAAAAGGCAACTCAGCCTGGCTAGAGCCAAGAATTCCTGAAGGGAAATGGTAGACAATGAAGCTGAGATGTAGTGAGGAATTAGAACATAAGGGGCCCTATGGGGCATGTTAAAGCCAATGGGGATGAAGGAAAGATTTTAGGGAGCAAAGTGACATGAATAAATGTGACTTTTGAAAGATAAAGATAGCTCTGGGTAAGCAAATGAAAAATGAATCAAGGTCAAGAGTTGATGTTGAAAGACTCAATGAATTAGCTTTAATAACAATGTCACTGATGGATAATGAGTGCCAGAGGGAATGTAGAAGAGAAAATAAGAGAAATTACAAGTTTAAAAAAATGTAGTGGAAGATAAAGGGAAAAAGTCAAAGATTATTTCTAGGTAGGTCAGTCAAGTTGATGATAATGCTATTCATTTAGTAGCAGGATAGAGGGGAGAGAGAGAGAGAGGAAATGAGTTCTATTTTGGAAACGATGGATTGGCTTGAGCCTTTGGAACATTCAGGTAGAGACTGATTAAGGCATTTTCTGGGAGTCTCAGTAGTTTGAGATAGAGTCAAGAAGTCTGACAACACATATAGGGATAAAAATAGAGCATTAATTCAAGAGAGGAGGAGGGTTGAGAAATGTCTTAAAGTAATAGGGTGAGTTGAATACATTTCTAGACCTGAGGGAATAAATCAATAGAAAGAAAGAAATTAGAGATGATGGGGCCAGGGAAGGCACAGGGAAGGAGTAGGGGTAACAGCGCTCTCCTAATTAATTTTATATTGTAGTGCGATAAAGGAGAGTTGTCTTCTGAACATAAAACACAGACTCTTGAGCTAATTGGTAAATTGCTTCAATGCAGATCACAAGCCATCTAGAACAGATGGTCAACTGCTAAATTGAATGAGGTTCAACCAACCATTTCCATGGAACATTGTATGGTATGGAAAGAAAAACACTTGGCAAGACAGGACACATGAGTCAGGAGTAAGTGGTGAGTGGTGTGAGTCATGCATTTAAGATCAATAAAGAAGCTGGCTCTGCTCCTGACGTTATTAGTTCTGAGTTTCCCACCCCTCTAGTCACCCAGACTTAATGCTATGTATGCTATGGGCCTCTTCTTTCACCCTTTCACTCCACAGACTGCTGGTTCCAGAATTCAGCTTTGGTTCTCACACGAGTCTTCCTTTTCATTCCCATGGTGTTATCAAGTGCTCCTTCTTAGAAAAGACTCCTTCTGCCTTCAGACTTTACCTAACCTCTCCACCCCCCTCCCCCAACCCAAACAAGGCAGGGCGAGGAGAGGGAAGACAGGTGAAGGGTAAAGAAAACATCTTTGTAAGTCAGCCATCATGTCACTGCCCACTTGATGAAGCCCAACTCCTGAGTGGATACTCAAAGCCTTAACAATTTAGCCCCATCCCATCATCCAATTTTATATCTTGTCCTCCCAACATAAATTCCCCATTCTAGCCAAATTGACCTGCTCAACTGCCCTGGAATGTTTCTTCCATTTTCTTGCCTTTATTTTTCTTTCAATTCTTTCAACAAATATTCAGCAGAGAAGCCTTCCCTGACAGCCCTGTCTAGCACACCCCAACCTCTCTCCTTTTTTTTTTTTTATTGTTTAAAATATTACATATATTAGTACATATATCTCCTTTTTTTCCCCATTGACCTTCCTCCAGCCTCCCCTATCCCTGTCGCATGCCCTCATCCCACCCCTCCCAGTGTCTTGTGTCCATTGGTTGTGCTTATATGCATGCATACAAGTCCTTTGGTTGATCTATTTCCCTCCCTCCCCAACACTCCCCAGCCTTCCTGCTGTAATTTGACAGTCTGTTCGGTGCTTTACTGCCTCTGTATCCAACCTCTCTTTTTTAAAATTGAGATATAATTGATATTTAACATCACATTAGTTAAATATGGTGTACAATATAGTGATTCCATCTTTGTATATATTGCAAAATGATCACCACAATAAGTCTAGTTAGCATCCATTGCCATACATAGTTGCAAGTATTTTTTCTTTTGATGAGAACTTTTAAGATCTACTCTCTTAGCGACTTTCCAATATACAATAAGGTATTATTAACTATCGTCAGCATGCTGTATATGACATCCCCATGACTTATTTATTTTATAACCAGAAGTTTGTACTTTTGACTCCCTTTACCAATTTCAACCACCCCCGCCTCTAGCAACTACGTACCTGTTCTCTGTGTATCTATGAGTTGGGTTTTTTGTTTTTGTTTTTGTTTATATCACACAATATTTGTCCTTCTCTGTCTGACTTATTTTATTTAACATAATGCCCTCAAGATCCATTCATATTATCACCAATGGCAAGATTTCATTCTTTATATGGCTGAATAATATTCCATTGTGTGTATATAGCACATCTCTTTATCTCATCCATCAGTGGACATTTAGGTTGCTTCCAAATCTTGGCTATTGTAGCTGCAGTAGACATCGGGGCGCATATATCTTTTTGTGTTAGTGTTTTAATTTCCTTCAGATGACTACCCAGAAGTGGAATTGCTGCATCATATGATAGTTCTATTTTTAACTTTTTGAGGAACTTCCATACTTTTTTCCATAGTGGCTACACCAATTTACATTCTTACCAATAATGCATAGGGTCTCCCTTTTTTCACATCCTCACCAACACTTATTTGCTGTCTTTTTGGTGATATCCATTCCGACAGGTGTGAGGTGGTATCTCATTGTAGCTTTGATTTGCATTTCCCTGCTGATTACTGGTATTGAGCATCTTTTCATATGCCTGTTGGTGATCTGTGTGTCTTCTTTGGACAAATGTCTATTGAGATCTTCTGCCCATTTTTAAGTTGGTTTGTTATAGATTTTTTACTATTGAGTTGTAAGAGTTCTTTGTATATTTTGGATATTAACCCCTTATCAGATATACTAGTAGCCCATTTGCAGGAAAATTCTGCAAGCGGCTGTTGCGGCCACGTGCGCTGCCGCTGCTGCCGCCTTTGCAGCCACCGCGCCTGCACCCGCTCGCCACTGCCGCCCGCCCTGCTCCGCCCCGTTCCACCCTGCTCCGCCCCGCCCGCCCGGGCTTTCCCTCTGGCAGCCACCTTGCTTTCCGCTTTTCCTCCCTCTTCCTTCTAAGGTGTCTTCAGTCTTCACTCCTCCCTCTCTCAGCGTATGCAAATTAACCGCCATCTTTGTTGGGTAATTTGCATACTCGCCCTGATTGGCTAGTGGGTGTGGCTTTGGCTGGTGGGTGTGGCTTGGGCGTAGCGAAAGTGTGGTCAATTTGCATATTACTATTTTATTAGGTAGGATGATTTGAAAATATTTTATCCCATTTGGTAGGTAGCTCTTCATTTTTTTAAAATATATTTTATTGATTTTCTACAGAGAGGAAGGGAGAGGGATAGAGAGTCAGAAACATTCATGGGAGAGAAACATTAATCAGCTGCCTCCTGCACACCTCCCACTGGGGATGTGCCCGCAACCCAGGTACATGCCCTTGACCAGAATCAAACCTGGGACCTTTCAGTCTGAAGGCCGATGCTCTATCCACTGAGCCAAACCGGTTACGGCAGCCCTTCATTTTTTTATGATTTCCTTTGTTGTGCAGAAACTTTTTAGTTTGATCTAGTCCCACTTGTTTGCTTTTAATTTGCATAATACTTTTACTAAGCATATTAATATCTTATTAAAAGAAAAAATAAGAAGCACATTTTCCGTGGGATAGCCAAGAAGTTTAATTAGTACAAAATATTTCTTTGTTGAGCAAGGAACCACTTATTTTTGCTTTTTTTGTCTTTGTATTTGCTGTTCCTTTTGGTAAAGGTGTTCATCCTTTAACCGGATTTATTTTCTTCAAAGCATTAATTCTGCATGACATGTTCTTGTGTGTTTATTTACTTATTTACTATCTGATTTCTCACACTAACATATGAACAAGGCTATTTGTCTAATCCACTGCTATTTCCCCAATGCCTAAAACATTGCTTTGTACATTATAGGCATCCAATACAATGGTTAAATAAAATCTTGATTGAGTGCCTGCTTGTGCCAATCTCTTAGATGCCAAGGATCAATAAGTAATTAAAACAAATATAATTCCTAAAATCTCAAAACATATAACTTAGGAGGGCAGACAAAAAAACAAAAGTGTTATTAAAAATCAATAGCTATTTACAATGAGAAGTGCTATGAAGGAAAAGAACCAGGCATTATAGCAGGTATTAATTTTAGGTTGGGTAGCTAAGAGAGGTCACTTTGATGGGTGGCATTTAAGCTGAGATGTACCAGTAAAGAACGAGAAAGACATAGTCAAGCTAAAGGGTGGGATGGAAAAGAGTTACAAGCAGGGACAAGAATAGGAGCAAAGCCCTCTGGGATTTTTTTCATTCACTTCTAACATTTTCCTCTGCTGGGATACTAGTTTCCATCCAAGATTTAGAGATGTTTAAAGCTAGAAGTAATCATAGAGGCCAACTAACCCACCCTCCTCTCATTTTACAGAAGAAACTACAAGTCCATTCTCTTTGCTAGGGATTTTCAAGGTCTTTAAACTGAGGTTGAGAGAAGTTAGATGTCCTGTGAGAAGTCAGCAAACCAGCAGGGCTAAATTCAAAAGCCAGTCTTCATGACTTCCCATCCAGTGGCTTTATCATTCAGTCATCTAATTCAACATGCTAACAATAGTGATTTCTACTGAGAAATTACTAAATGCCGGGCATTGTTCTAAGCGCTTCATATATATTAGTTCATTTAATCCTCACAATAGCAAATGCAAGAGATATTATCATTATCCCGTTACAAATCATATGGTTTAGAAACAAGATTAAGCAACATTCCCAGGTCCGGGTGAGGCCGTGCGCCCCTGGGTCCAGGTATAGCTGGATCCCGGGTCTGGGTGAGGCCGTGCGCCCCTGGGTCTAGGAGAGGCCACGCGCCCCGGGTCCGGGTTAGGCCACACGCCCCTGGGTCCAGGTGAAGCTGGATCCCGGGTCCGGGTGAGGCCGTGCGCCCCTGGATCCACTGAGGCTGGGTCCTGGGTCCGGCAGAGGCCACGCGCCCCTGGGTCCAGGTGAGGCTGGATCCCGGGACCGGCTGAGGCCGCACACACCTGGGTCCGGGTGAGGCCATGTGCCCCGGGGCCTGGGTGATGCTGGGTCCCAGGTCCAGGTGAGGCCGCGCGCCCCTGAGTCCGGGTGAAGCCGTGCCCCTGCATCTGGGCAAGACCAAACCAGAGGGAGTCGGACCTGCATTACCACCATTTGTCCACCATCCAGAGCTGAGGGGTCAGTGCTAACATGTACACATAAGGAACTGGTGGACATTGAAATTGGGTCTCAAAAGAACTGTTGGTCCAGAAAGAAGCTTACTACAGACTGATTCATTTGCCTGTCAGCATAACTATTATTGCTCGTCTCACGTTCGGTTCTTATAAGTATATTTCTAGTAACACATGCTCTCACTCATCTAGGGGAAATGATGAACAATATAGACTGATGAACAAGAACAGACCCAGAAACAAGGAGGCATCGATCAGACTGTCGGGCCTCAGAGGGAGGGTAGGGGAGGGTGGGGGTAGTGGGGAGAGATCAACCAAAGGACTTGTGTGCATGCATACGAGCCTAACCAATGGTTAAGGACAATAGGGGGATGGGGGCATCCGTGGGGAGGGGTGGGGATGGGAATGGGGGGATGAGGACCAATATGTGACACCTTAATCAATAAAGAAATTAAAAAAAAAAAAAGATTAAGCAGCATGCCTGAAGTCACACAGCTGGTGACAGAATCAGCCACCCAGACACCCTCTTAATGTCCACGTGCCTCTTTCTAGGATACAGTTTTTCATCCTACAAATGGATGCACCATTTCGCAAGGGTGGTTCTTGCTAAGATTAATGTAGCATCTTGTACAATTTATATGTCATTAAAATGTTCCAGCGAGATCATTTATAAACCACTTAATTTAGATAGAATTCCTGATTACTGACACGATGAAAGCAAGGTCTATGGGCAGAGCAATCCTCTACCAAAAATAAACCGATACTAAAGCAATTTTCAGATATTTTGCTTCATCTGCTTTTTCACCCATTCCACAGACAAAGCCAACACACACACAGTTCCCTCATAGAGCAATGTGGTTTTGGAACCTTCCCTATCTGTAGCTCACACAGTACATACCCGTGGAACCTGGAACCGCTCTCTGCTTTGTTGAATTGAGGTCAGACCGACCCCTGAGGTTATCAAAACATGGATTCAAAAACTCATTGAGAATGCTCTTTTGTCTAGCGGTTCTAAGTAATTTAATCCAAAAGGTCTGAACCATCTGGTTCTTCTCCTACAACATGGTTTGAGTTTTAATAGCTATCCAGGGTTTTGAATTTTTTTTCCCAAGGAAGATGAGTCATCAACACTATAAAATCCGAAGGTGATTTTATAACTTTTTGCAAGTCCACATGCTATCTATCTTTTACAAACAAACAAAAGTTGTAGTTTAAAATGAAAGCCCTAAGATGCTGCTTATATTTTTAAACTAATCAAGCAATTTTACATTTTAAGACACCTACATTACTTAACAACATTATTTAGACTTTCCAAATTCACCAACATAAGGCTTTTCTCTGTATTCCTTGCCAAATTACACACACATACGAAAAAAAAAACAAAACTTGCATTTTTATGGAAAATGGTCTTTGCCAACCCTCCCACGAGCTCTGAGTTTGACTGATAGTGTATGAGCCCTACCATCTGCTAATTAAGCAGCCTTTCCTCATCACTAAGTGATACTAAGAAAAATTATTATAAAACAGAACCTGACTTGTTTTCATGAGTTGATGCAACTGGACCAAAAAGCAAGCCTACAGTTTAAATGTGTTTTCCAAGTTCAAATTGTATCCCATTCCAGATTGCTGTTTTTAATTATTTCTTCAAAACATCAGGCAACCTAAATGTACAAATTTCCATTTATTTGCAAAATGAATACTTCCAAAATTTTAAATAAAATTAGATCCAACTCACATTCTATTTTTCTGCTTTTACACCTTTGTTTCTCAATTCCCTGAGAATCAGTTGACCAGAGAAATCACCACATTAAATGCCATTTTAAAACTTTGATTTAAAAATTAACTTTGCAAATCTATAGCATAAATAAGCTTAACAAAGTCAACTATTCAAGACATGAGTATTAGAATCATTAATTTCTAGTTTTACACTATTCTATAAATACACTCTTTTATTATCTATACATTTTTTAAAAATATGTTTTTATTTATTTCAGAGAGAAAGGAGGAGGAGGAGAGAGAGAGAGAGAGAAGAGAGAGAGAGAGAGAGAGAGAGAGAGAGAGAGATGGGCTGCCTCCTGAACACCCCCACTATGAATCAAGCCCACAACACAGGCATGTGCCCTGACCAGGAATCAAACCAGCAACTTCTTGGCTTATGGGTTGACACTCAACTGCTGAGCCACACCAGCTGAGCTACCTATGCATTTTTAATGGACATTAACAATTTATTATATTGAGAAAAATTTAAGAATATCTCCAAAAATAATGCTGTGCTTTAGTGTCATATCAAAATTTAGTCATTTTAAAAAGAAACACAATTACTCATATTTGTTTAAGGGTAGTAAAATTAAACAGATATATAATGGCTTTTTAATTATTGTTTTTGTCTCAAGGGCAAAATATTCATATACATATATATGTATATATGTATATGAATATATATATGTATGTATATGAATATATATGTATGTGTGTGTGTGTGTGTGTGTGTGTGTGTATATATATATATATATATATATATATATATGAAATATTTCCTTAGAATTCTCCAGAAGAAAAACAAAATGATATAGAGGCTATAATTCTAGCCAACGATGTAAGGAAACCAAGTTCTGGTTGCAGCTTTATGGTTATGTGACTTTGGGGATGTCATTTAATTTCTGAGATCCTCAGCTGTCCCTCCTGAAAAAGGCAAAAACTTAACACAAAAGTCTGGGTCTTTTCTAGCGCCTGTTTGAGCACTCTGGCAGACTCTACAAGTCTTCTATCCCCAAGGGCCTCTACATCATTACACATGGAAGTGGAGGGGGGAAACCAGGCTGGAAGAAGGGACCGGAAGCTGGATCGTAACCCATGACATGATATTGAAGCAGGATAATAAGAAGCTAGGAAAATTCCTGGGCAAGTGGAATGAGAAAACTGAAACAAGAAAATTAAGGCCAAACAATTTAACCAGTTTACAGCCAGCTAGTGAATCACAAGGCCTTAGCTTCCCTAATCAAGGACACTTGAGAGCAAATGGTTTATACCTCTCCTCCCTGCCTAGAGACTAAATAGCTTAAATCACCCTGGTCAGGGAAATAGAGAACAGAGACCCAATTCATGCCATTTGTGTCTGCTAAACCCAAGGATGGATGAAGTCAGGGGAACAAATACCAAAAAAACCAATTATAGACAGACCCAAGATAAAAGTAAAGCAGTGAAGCTGACCAGAGGATAATCCCAAACTCCCCGATACACTCATTTTGATGCAACAGCATATTTAAAATGCACCTGGAAAGCTGATGAATGTTCTGCTGAAACCCTCCCCTAAGATTCTGGCCCCCAGAAGAGAGAGAAAAAATCCTCAAGACAAATGATGCTGGGCAGGCTCTCTCTGGAGCACACCCATGCCTGACCTCAGGCATGACCTTTTTCTTTTAATCATCCAAGAGAAAAGGCCACAGAGTCATCCTTTAATAAGAGCAGAGCTTGTGCAACAGAACAGAAGAGCACAGACTTTTGGGTCAGATGAACCAGGCTTTAAATGCACTTCATAGTCGACATGTCAGTTTGGGCAAGTAATGTCACAAATGGAAATATATAGAATATATCCTATTGTATTCGGTTTTTCTCACCGCTGCTGTAACAAATTACCACAAATTTAGGAGCTAAACACACAAATTGATCTTGCAGTTCTGGAGGTCAGAAGCCTGAAGCAGATCTCAGTGGGCTAAAATCAAGATGTCGGGGCTGCATTCCTTCTGGAAGCTCTAGAAAGAATCCATTTCTTTTCCTTTTCCAGCTTCTAGAAACTGTCGGGCATGAAATTTTTACTCTCCTCTAAACTCTAAAGATCCTCACGAGACTTGCAACCAGGGGGGCAGCAGGCAGTGGCAGCTCATCCTGGGCTGACCCCCTGGTCCTGTCTCCACAGCCCCCCTTTTCTCTGAGTTTCCAGTGACCTAACAGTGTGGCTCACTTCTTTCCTGTAATGTTTCTAGGGAGCCAAAGCAGAGCACCGCCTAGGCTCTCTCCTATTGCTTCTACCCTAGGACCTTCCCCAGCTTTAATAAACATACTCTCAGAATCACCTGGACTCGTATTGCAAAATCTTTCCTGCACGAAGGCAAGAACCCACACACAGCAGGCAGGCCCAGGGCAGACCCACTCCGGGCCTAGTCCCCATCTGTGACAATATCAGAAAGTAACATTTGAAATGAAAAAACCGGCCATGGTTTTCACTGTCCCGAGCAACATCCCCAATAATTCTATATGTTTCTGACATTCTGAAATGGGTTTTTCCAAAAGGAATTCTAAAACTTCAATTATTCCAACGTAAACTCTTCCCCGTAAGTTTCGAGTTTGGTTAGGGAGATGAGGATGGGGATGTTTTAAAAAGCAAGGGCTGCCGAAACTGGTTTGGCTCAGTGGATAGAGCGTCGGCCTGGGGACTGAAGGGTCCCAGGTTCGATTCCGGTCAAGGGCATGTACCTTGGTTGCGGGCATATCCCCAGTAGGGGATGTGCAGGAGGCAGCTGATCGATGTTTCTCTCTCATCGATGTTTCTAACTCTCTATCCCTCTCTCTTCCTCTCTGTAAAAAGTCAATAAAATATATTTAAAAAAAAAAAAAAAAGCAAGGGCTAAGAGGGCTGAAATTGCCCAAGGTCATATTACTAATAAAGGGCTGATGCAGGATACGAACCCAGTGCTCCAGAGAAACTGAGTCCGGACTGTTTTTTAATCACTATATTATCAAATTGAAAAAACTTTTGTGAGAAAACATACAAGTTCATAGCCTGTCATAACTGTTGAAGTTTCTATGTACAAGTCTCTGTTAGACCCTGGGTCAAATTATGAGATGGTTTGCTGACTCTGAGTGTTTTCGATCTTTATTAGTTGGCATTTTTGGTCTCTTTGAATTGGGAGATGGAAGAGCATTAAACCAAAGTTCCTTTATGTACTGACTTCTTAAATACTTCCTTGCTTTTTATCTGTTGCAGTTGTGTGTGGGATTTTTTTGTTACTGATGTTGTTTATTTTGTTTTTGCTTTTTTACTGCAACCAACAAATCTTTTCTGGCAAGGCGGAATGCCCTTTTATTTTTTTAAGATATTTTTATTAGTTTCAGAGAGAAAGGGAGAGGGGGAGAGAAATAGAAACATCAATGATGAAAGAGTATCATCCATTGGCTGCCTCCTGCACGTCCCCCACTGGAGATTGAGCCTGCAACCTGGGCATGTGCCCTGACCAAGAATCAAACCATGACCTCCTGGTTCATAGGTCGATGCTCAACCACTGAACCACACCAGCCGGGCACGAATGCCCTTTTACTAGTAAAGACTGGCTGATGACTGGCAGTTCCAATCCAGGTGCAACAAGGCCAACTGGTTGATTAACTCATCCAACCCCTCTCGTAGTACCCTCCTGCCAAGCAATCTTGCAGTTAGACATGATCAGGTGATAAAGTTCCAGCCTAAAATACATCAATGAAAGTCTTGACTGTGGAGCCTTGGGGAAGACTTTCCTAATAAAGATAGACAACCTTTTTGCTTTCTACCACTGTGACTTTTCCCCTTATTTTGACCTGGTAGCTGAACATGAGGCTGAAAATGGAGTAGCCATATTATAACCAGGAGACAATAAGCAAAAAGGTGCTAAGGTTTGTGGGGTAAAAACATAGAAGAATTACATTTTTTATTGACATTGTAGAGGGGCAGCCTTGCATTGTCTTCCTCTGGACTTTGGTTTATAAAAAACAAATAGGACCTTATTTCTTTAAGCCCCACAATCAATCATGTTTTTTGATATCTTTATGGGCTCAGAACGCTCCCATCCCTGTTGCATCTGCACACTCTCCACCTCCACCTCCAATTGTGGCATCAGCTATGTCAGTAACAATAAGGCTCGTGATTGGAGGAAGCCTGTTAGACGAGGTGTGGGCAGTTATGCACCCCCCACCACCACCACCCCGCCGCCCAGCTCCCTCCTCTGCTGACTTCCATGTATCTAAAATCTGTTGCACCTTAAATGACAATATATGTTTGAAGAAGAAAGGAAAAACATTACTTTCATTCTTATTTCCTACAGTTTTAATTTCTTCATTTTTATTGTCATAGTTATCTGATAGCTTCCAAATGTATGTATAGCCTCCATAAAATGAGATAGCCAACAGCTAATTATAAAAAAATATTTCCTCAAAATATGGCTTCTATCATTCATGTAAGGTTCATAAAACCACTCTTTAAACAAACATTGTGAAAATAACTAGTTAAGACATAAATTCATACAAACCTGCAATATTACTCTTTCTGGTAACAGTGAAATGTCACATTCAGTAATTTCACCTACAAAAGAGACTTCAGACTGACTCTCTTCAACAGAAACGATATCTTCTTCAACATCTCTTTTGTTTTTAATCCTGTTTCTCCATTTTCTCAATTGAATTTCATGTTTTAACAACTGCCAATGAAAACAATTTAGAAATTCCATGAAATTGTTGTAAGGGTTAAATGAGATGATATATATAAAGTACAAAGCTTGACACAATGATAGGACCTATTAAACATTATCATCAGCAGATACATACATTATCATTACCCAGAGCATTTTTAATATTCTCTGAACCACCAAAGAATTGTAGGTCTTTTCCATTAGTTGTCATACAACATTGGCACAGACAGCCAGCTTGAAAATGTGGTCCAGCCGGCCTTTGTGGTTCAGTGGTTGAGCATCCTCCCATGCACCAAGAAGGTTACTGGTTCTATTGCCGGTCAGGCTACATGCTTGGGTTGCAGGCTTGCTCCCAGTAGGGGCTGTGCAGGAGGCAGTGGATCAATGATGTTTCTCTCTCATCTATGCTTCTATCTCTCCCTTTACCTTTCTCTCTCTCTAAAATCAATAAAAAAAATTTTTCCAAAATATGTGGCCCAACATCCTCTTTTATAAACAAGGAAGCTAAAGCCCACAGTGTCAAGTTTCTAATGACAATAGGACCTGTATTTGTGGCATAAGGGGAGGGAGGAAGCACAGAAATAAAAAGGAGAGTCAGAAATAAAGAATTTGGGGATTTGCCTGACTTATCATTACAGAAAGTCCCAATTTTAACTTTCCAAACAGTCCTGAAAACTGGATAATAAAGAGAAAAGCCTTTAGGGTAAGTAAGTGTTTGACCCCTTCACACACACATACACACACTTTTGTTTTAATATATATACATATCAGAGCCTAAGTAAGAGCATGCGTTGGAAAGCTAGCACACAGAAATGTTTTCTTATTCTCCTCCCAGCACTCACCCGCCATCCTCACTCCACCTAGGTGCATGCAGAATGCTTGTGAGGGCAAGGAATCACACAGCTCAAAGAAAATGTCTTATCTAGACACAGAATCAACTACACTATAATCCACATCTACATTAAGGATAATACTATTATTTTATATAGTAGAGGCCGGGTGCATGAAATTTGTGCATTGGGGGAGTGTCACTCAGCCCAGCCTGCACCCTCTCCAATCTGGGACCCCTCAAGGGATGTCCGACTGCCCATTTAGGCCCGATTCCACCTAAACGGGTAGTGAAACATCCCACTACCCGTTTAGGTGGAATCGGGCCTAAATGGGCAGTCGGACATCCCTTGAGGACTGCTGGCTCCCAACCACTCACCTACCTGCCTGCCTGATCACCCCTAACCACTCCCCTGCCAGTCTGATCCATGCCTAACTGATCCCCTGCTGGTCCGATTGCCCCTAACTGCCCACCCCTGCTGCCTGGTAACCCCTAGCTGTCCTCCCCTGCAGGCCTGGTCGCCCCAAACTGCCTTCTCCTGCAGGCCTGGGTCCCCCCAACTGCCCTCCCTTGCAGGCCTTGTCCCTCAAAACTGTCCTCCCCTGCTGGCCATCTTGTGGTGGCCATCTTGTGTCCCCATGAGGGTAGCCATCTTTGACCACATGGGGGCAGCCATCTTGTGTGTTGGAGTGATAGTCAATTTTCATATTACCTCTTTATTAGATAGGATAATAGGCATTATTATATAGTAATATATATCTACTGTGTGCAAAACATTGTGCTCAGTGTATGGAGATGCTTAAGAGAACAATACTGTCTGCTCTCAGGGAAGTTCAGTTTGAGGGGAGTAGACAGGGGCAGATTGGTCTTGTACAGTTACCTACTTCCCTGTTAGACAAGCAATGATCAGACTAGGGGCCCTGGGGTCCAAACTCTATCTTAGGACACAAAGTAGTGGAAAACACTGAATGAGCATACTTAAAACATTGGTACCTACGGTGTAACTCTTTAACTGGCAAGGTTGAAAATGTAGTCCACAAACGGCAAATGCTAGAGGATATCCTGCAATTAATTCAATGCCAGTAGGTGATAAACTTCTAGGGAGCAAGAACTATGCTGCAGACATCTCATCCCACCACAGATGCTAGCACCGTTATGTGAGTATTCAATCTTTTCATGCTCTCTCTCCGTAAGTGTGCAGGATCATCAGTCTCTACATCTGAACCAGTTTGGGGTGGGAGGCATTGATCCTGCCTTCCTCGGGGGCAAGCACAAAAACAGAAGGTTTAATTCCTTCCTATTTTTCTTTTCTTTTTTTCTCTGCTTTTCATTTCAAAGAATATTAATAAAACATTACCTACTAAACAATGTAACTACAAACATTTCCAGCATGTTTCTGTCTAACCCCAGGAAATACTGTGAATATTCTAAAACATTAAATAATAATATATTAATAACTTAAGCAAACTAGAGATATTTTTAAATTTGGAGGAGTTTGCTTGAGTCCTCTATTTTAATTGCTTAGTTGCTAATGGGTGTCCAGTTAAGAATGATCATCTAAGCTTAGCAATTCAGCCATTTAAAAGTAATTTAATATTATAATTTATTAAATTGAATGATGAAAAAGTATAAGTAGCAATCTAATCTTATCTAGAAAAAATTAATTTATTCCATTTTTATCATTTATTTCTCTGTTATAATCATATCAAATAGTTTCTCTTCCATGTTAGATATCTATTTAAATACATGTTTAAACAAAATTCTTAGTATCTTTACCAATAGTTCAGACAAAAAGTTAAAAAAAATTTTTCTTGATGTTTATAGTTGAAATGAAACAACAGAATTTATTAGGAAATATTTTAGATAGCTGAAGTGAAATTTAAATTATTAAGTTAAAAGAACAAAGACCCACATCAAAAGCACATAATGGTCAGGATTTTAGTATTTTTCACACATAACATTATTATCTAAGGCAACATCAATATAACAGCAAAATTTAGATTATAAAAAATTTAAGTTTCTACTATACCATACCAGCTCTTCTTCTCTCCTTTTACTTTTATATCTTGCTCTATCTTTCCATTTATGTAGCATTATTATTAACTTGTTATAGCGGAATATCTGTTGTAACCGCCATAGTATATCTAAAGAAAATTTATTAGATTACTGTATATAGTTAAAACTGTTTCCAAAAAAATATTTAATATTCTATCATGTTTATAATATGAATCAATGTTGTATCTAATAGTTTTTGTTTGGTTTTAATTACATCTGAAGTTAATTACTTTTTACAGCAGTATATAGTACTCCTGAGACTTTATTAAACTGTAAATATCACCTTTCCCATATAAATTAAGATGTAATAGATGTGAATAAAATGTCAATACACCACTCACAGAGGGCAGTGGCTTTTTTAGAGCCCATTCCCCTGGTGTTAAAACCTTCAGAGGATCTACTGTGATAGCTGCCATCAAGAGGGAATGATTCTTGCGATTTGCAGCAGCCATAAACAAGCAGTCTCTGGAGAGCTGGACAAAACCTAAAAAGAGGCTATAGTTCTCTATCCCTGCTCTTAAGATCACATACATGCACTGTCCACTCATTACAACCATCAAAGGATTTAAGCAAAAGAAAATTATTTTTCTTTAGGTTTCCTCAAGTGTCCATTAAATGCAATATCTATGAAGAATACAGAGCTCTCTATAAAAAATAGTCAATTTTGAAACCTATCTGTAATATACCAGCTCTTTGTTATGTAAAGAAAGGTCATAGTAGGTCCCTATTTATATTTATACTAGAGGCCCTGTGCACGAAATTCATGCATGGGAGTGGGGGGGTCCCCTCAGCCCAGCCTTCACCCTCTCCAATCCGGAACCCCTCGGGGGATGTCCGACTGCCTGGCCTAAACAGGCAGTTGGACATCCCTCTCACAATCCTGGACTGCTGGCTCCTAATCGCTCACCTGCCTGCCTGCCTGCCTGGTCACTCCTAACTGCCCCCCCCCGCCAGTCTGGTTGCCCCTAACTGCCCCCCCCCACTGGCCTGGTTGCCTCTTACTGTCCCCCCTGCCAGCCTGGTTGCCCCCTACTGCCCCCCCTGCTGGCCTGGTCACCCCCAAGTGCAACCCCCACAAGCCTGGTCATCCCATGCAGCCTGCTGTTCTGTCATTTGGTAGTCCCTCACTAACCCCCCTGCCGGCCTGGTCACCCCACGCAGCCTGCTTGTTCAGTCGTTTGGTCATCCCTCACTAACCCCCCTGCCGAGCTGGTCATAGGCAGCCATCTTGTGAGGATGTGAGGGTTAATTTGCATATTACCTCTTTATTATATAAGATTTGTGTGTACATCACAAAAATACATCAGAATTTTATTTACAATATGCCCGAGTCTAATCTTATTAAATACTTTAAATTATCGGCTTTGTGTTTCATGACAATTCTCTAGACATAAAAATAATAAATTACCAATCAAGACAGACTCCTAGATAGAGAACAGGCTGACAGCTCTGGGGGGCTGCAGGGTGGAGGGATTGAGCAAAAAAGAAAAACAAAGAGAAATAACTCGTGGACATGGACAACAGTGTGGTGATTGGGGTGGAGGGGCGGGGTAGGAGGAGGTAGAGGAGGGTACAGGGAGAATAAATGGTGATGGAAAAAATAAAATATATATTTTTTAAGTAATAATAATTATAAATTCCTTAGTATAAATTATGCTTAACTATTATTTTTTTTATTCTTCGAATACAGGAATATAGAAAATAATTGCTACCATGTAAGGATTTACCTTTAAGTTGTTCTTTTATACTTTTCACATAAGAGTGCCAGTGATAAAATGTGTATTTTTGAAGTCTTAAATTGTCATATTTAATTGCTATTTCCATTTTTTTAGCTAGAATGTCTTCTTCCTTTATTTGAGGAATTGCTATGTCTTTCCAACTGCTACAGGCAGAAAATAGAGAAAATAATATTTTAATGGCAATACATTACTAAATAAAATAATATTTTAATGGCAATACATTACTAAATAAACTGAGAGGGAGAAAAAGTAATACCTCCTCAAAAACCACAGCACAGAAATAAATTATTTTTATTGCTTTATTTCTAGGCAGTCCTTGCATTTTCTTTGAGCTTGCACTCTCCTTGTCTATATTTCTGAAGCCCAGAAAATTCTTAAATTCAAAAGCTTTTTTCATAACTTATATAGAGGCAAAACTAGACCTGGCCTAAGGTAATTTTGCATCAAAATCTCTCTGCATCTGACACATGGCTGGTCAAAGTCTTCCTTCTTTTCACATAATTAGAGTATATATCTATCTGACTGTAGAAATACTAATATATTCAAATATGTTTTGTTCCAATGTGCTGCCCCAGATACCACTAAAATGTTACATAATAAACACGGTCTATACAGAGATTACCTTTTTAAATTTTCTCTTAAAGGAACCTAAATTCCAAAACACATCTGGCTCCAAGGGTTCCAGATAAGAGAATTATGGACCTCTATTTTCAATTTTGGAGTTCTACTTAAAAACTAGAGGCCCGGTGCACGAAATTCTTACAAGGGGCTAGGCCCCTGCCACCACAGCGGCCACCTCTGCCTCGGCCCTCGCAGCCCCGGCTTCATCCGGAAGGTCATCCAGAAGGACGTCCTGTCTAATTAGCATATTATGCTTTTATTATTCTAGATAAAAAAGACAAAGTGATACCTTGAAGAAATAAAGAACATATTTTAAGTAACTATAACTATAGATAAAATCAGCACACCATATGGAGACTATCAAGAATAAGAACACCAAGAGGAATAAATAGCATATAAAAACTCACATTCGTACCTAAAGTGGCTCTTTACTAAATGTCCAGTGTAAAAAGTGCATGCTTTTATCATCAAGTCTGGAGTCATCTAAAGTAAATAAATAAATAGCAAACATTAGAAATAAACGCAGGCCACCTCTGGGAGGTCCACAGGAGAATGAGACCAATGGTTGCATCTGGGGAGCATAACCCAGCAGGGAGACAGGAACCAACTGGAAGAACTATTTGCCATTTATATATTTTGGAATTTTATTGTATATGCCTATTACCTTTTATTTTTTACTTTATTTTTGAAAGTATTACATAGGTCCTCCTTTTCACACATTTACCTCTTCCAACCCGCTCCCACCCCCACCCCAAGGCCCTCACCACCCCTTTGTGTCAACGGGTTATGCATTGATGCATATAAGTTCATTGGTTGATCTCTTTCCACTTTTTTAAAGATAAAGTCACAGCTTTGAAATTTCCCATTATATTGCACTTACTTTAAAGCATTTAAGGTAAGCACTATGGCATTATTATTAGCAGCTATATTGTCAGGATTATAAAGCTGTGAATCTGCTGGTCACTCTGTCACTATTAAACTGGGTGATTTTGCCTTCTCGGGAGTATAAAATGAGATTTTTCTTTTTTTAAAAAAAAGGCATACAGAAATTCCTCAATTCCCAAGCAGAAATAGAAACCCATGTATATTAAAAGTCTACACTGAGGAAATACTGAAAAAGATGCAAATTTATCACTTGCAACTATTCATAATAATACACATTAATATGTGGGTAAGGCTAAGGATTATTGAAATCATCTGTACCTCCTGTCCATTCTTTAATACATTGACATATTTATTATATGTACATGGCTACTGTAAAGTGCTTAATGCTGTATGTTTTCTCTGGTGTTATTGCCACCCTCTTTATCATACAAATACACAAACATGTGGTCGTATCTATTTGGTGTAGAGATGTTTGGTTCACATCTATTCCAACTTCCCAGAATTCTGAATTCTATTTCTCTAAGGCAACCCTCTTTTCGCCTTTGCACATTGCTATAAATCTTTGTTAATAGATACAACAAAGAAATGTTATTCATGAATTTATTTCAGGGATACAACGAAGACCCTCGGGCCCCCTGATAGTCTGCTTCATGTTCAGTGCCATTTGGAAATCCTCATTTTTGATAGGGATTATATACAAATTACTCTTTTTTTAAAATATGTTTGTATTGATTTCAGAGAGGAAGGGAGCTGGAGAAAGAGAGAGAAACATCATTGATGGCAGAGAATCACTGATCAGCTGCCTCCTGCACGCTCTCCACTGGGGATCGAGCCCACAGCCCAGGCATGTGCCCTTGACCAGAATCAAACCTGGGATCCTTCAGTCCACAGTACCAAACTGAGGCATGGAGCCAAACCAGCTAGTGCCAAATTACTTTTTCTTAAAATTAAATCTTTATTGTTGAAAGTATTACATGTGTCCTCATTTTCCCCCATTGACTCCTTCTAGCCCGCCCCCATCTCCTTCTTGCCCCAGGCCTTTACAACCTATTGTCTGTGTCCATGGGTTATGCATATATGCATACAAGTTCTTTGGTTGATCTCTTCCCACCCATCCACCCACCTCCACCTTCCCTCTGAGATTCCTCAGTCTGTTCCATGCTTCTATATCTCTGGATCTATTTTGTTCATCAGTTTATTTTTTTCATTAGATTCCACATATGAGTGAGATATGTGATACTTGTCTTTCTCTGACTGACTTATTTCACTTAGCATGATACTCTCCAGGTCCCTCCATGCTGTCTCAAAGGGTAAGAGATCCTTCTTTTTTTACTGCTGTCTAGTATTCCATGGTGTAAATGTACCACAGCTTTTTTATCCACTCATCTACTGATGGGCACTTGGGCTGTTTCCAGATCTTAGCTATTTGTAAATTGCGCTGCTATGAACATAGGGGTGCATACATTCTTTCTGATTGATTTTTTGGGTCTCTTAGGATATATTCCTAGAAGTGGCATCACTGGGTCAAATAGCAATTCCATATTTAATTTTTTGAGGAAACTCCATACTGTTTTCCATAATGGCCGCACCAGTCTGCATTCCCACTAGCAGGGTTCCCTTTTCTCCACATCCTCACGGCACTTGTCACTTGCTGATGGTAGTAGCCATTTTGACAAGTGTGAGGTGATACCTCATTGTCGTTTTAATTTGCATCTCTCTGATGATCAGTGACTTGCAAATTACTCTTGTGATGAGGGAGAATGTAATCCACTGAAGTCATCTACTAAATTCTGCTAAATTCTGATTTTGGGGTATGAGGTAGGGAGAGGAATCCAGATCAGTAAAGTAAGAGTATTAGGGATATCATAGCAGGAAAGATAAAACCAAAAACGGAATGAGGTGGCAGAAGCAAAGACAATTTCATCTACATTACTATTTTTCAGCTCTGCTGTTGATCCCTCAATTTCTTAAGCCTAAACTTCTCTTTAGAAGATACAACCTGGAAAGTGCTATATAAATATCTACAATAAATGGCATAGTTCATAAAATATAAATATATTACACAATCAAATGAATAGTCATAATGGTAATAATGACTTTGAAAAGAAAAATTATAATTCAGCCAGTAACACTTGAACTTGACTTTTCTAATGATCAACACTTTAAAGCAGCATAAAAGTATTGTTTTGTTTCTATTGTTGAAAGACTTTGTAGTTGTAATATTCCCTTTTAGTAGTTCTTTCCCTAAATTATTGTTTTAATTTCACATGTATTGTTCTCCCAGTTTAAAACACACACACACACACACACTAATAGAATTAAAATAGATGATTTTTCCTCATCCTCTTGTTTTCTCCACAGGGAGGCATAGCTTTAAAAGAGCAACTCCAAGGGACTGGCCTGCAACAGGAGCTCCAGGTTTGTGATCACCACCATGACCCCTCTCCCCCACCCCACCCCCGACCCCCACCCTATCCCCCCCACCCTCTGCCCGTCCCTGGGGCTGGGCATGCATCAGCTCCACTGCAGCTCAGCAGTGCCTCTGGCCAGTTGAACCATCAGTCACAGGCAGGCACACTGGGTCACATGGTTTAACTTCGTTTTCACCACTGACACTCCCGTACCATGCTTTCTACTCTTCGTAGCCGTTGTATACTGGCTAATTGCTTCTGATCGGAAAATGTTCCCTGACGTTTGTATTCCAGCTGGCAGTGCATTACACAGAGTAGGAGCTCCACACATAAGTACAGATTGATTGAATTAGACAGCTGCCTAGATGCAGGCCAGTTCTCTGCCATCTGGCCACTGCAAATGGAAGGTAAAGGATTCGGACAACTATGTGGAGAAGTTGCTGAATAAAAGAGCAACTTGGTGTTGGTATAGAGGACCTAAGAGTGAGAGCCGTTTCTGGGCCCTCACAAACCACTCACACCCACTTCCCACAAGGGCTGCCGCACACAGGCACCTGCTGGCTGTAACGGAACAGAGGGCGACGCGGTGGAAGGTGTATCACCGTACGATTTCTGAGAGTCCAGTTATTTTGTAAGATTATTTTCGAGTCTGGAAACTCCAGAGAAAATTCTGCCATGGGAGATGGTTTCTAAGGTTAAAGGGTGGCAATGTTGAAGTAATAAATTAGTTGTAAAAGAACTTTTCCAGCATTTAGTAAGAATTGGACAGTCGTCTTTTCTTTTAGACCTGTGTTCCCTTCTCCAGAGGTTGACTAGAATCACCGATGAAACTTTTTTTAAAGTACCCATGATCACACCCCCACCTTCCTTAAGGTTCCCTCACTCCCACCCTCTCTAGGAATGACCACTATGATGAATCACTGTTACTAGTATGAGGATGTCTTACCCCTCATGGACACTGGGGACAGGAAATGTGAAGGCCCACTGTATTAAGCTGAGTTTCAACAGGAAATAATATGATTCAATGAAAATACATTCAACTTAACACCCTAGTTTTTTTTTTTTTTTCTTTTCTTTTTTAACACCTTAGTTTCAAGGAAACATTTTTTATAGCTGGAAGAAAAATAAAAAGAAGTGAAATACAACATGATTTCTTTTTTAAACGATACTAGACATAGCATAATTACAACTTGGTCTTAAAAAGGGTTTTATTTTTTAAAATACAGAAAATAGTATAAACACCTGAAAACATTGTCAACATTCTCCTACGTTTGCTTTTTCTATTTTGAAGTATATAAAAATATATAAATCATGACATTTCATCCCTAAAGTCTTTTAGTATCTATCTCTACACACATTTTCTTCACAACTACAATTCTAGTATTCTATCTTAGATGATCCTATATAATAAAAGGCTAATATGCAAATCGACTGAACGGCAGAATGACCGGTTGCGATGATGCACACTGACCACTAGGGGGCAGATGCTCAACGCAGGAGCTGCCCCCTGGTGGTCAGTGGGAGTGCCACTCAGCCAGAAGCCAGGCTCACGGCTGGCGAGCGCAGCGGCCTTGACAGGAGCCTCTCCCGCCTCCAAGGCAGTCCAACATCCCCCAAGGGCTCCTGGACTGTGAGACAGTGCAGGCCAGACTGAGGGACCACCCTCACAACCCCGAGGGCACGAAGTTTCATGCACCAGGCCTCTAGTTACTAATAATTGTTTAATGTCATCTAATACCCACTCCATGTCCAAATCTTTGGAATGGTTCTCCCAAAATGTCTTATACATTTACTAGAGGCCTGGTGCATGAAAATTCATGCACTGGACGGGGGGTCCCTCAGCCCAGCCTGCCCCCCTCACAGTCCGGGAGCCCTCAGGGGTGGGAGGTGACCCAGTGATCAGGGGAAGGCAATGCCCCATCACACCTCTGCTGCTGCCACTGCCGGCAGTGCAAGCCTCGGCTGGCCCTGGTTACCTGAGCCTCAGGTAGCCCTGGGCTGCTGGACAGCCGCCATCCAAGGCTTGCCTGTGCCTTGGGCCAGCCCTGAGTGGCTGGTGGGCTGAGAGGACTGGGGGACTCCAGAGGCAGGCGCCTGGCCTTGCCATGTGCCTGCCACCCCAGCAGGGCTGAGGGGACTGGGCGCTGCCATCTTGTGGCTGTGGGCACTGCCATCTTTGAGAGCATGGCAGTCAATTAGCATATTCTCTCCTTATTGGCTGTGGGTGCCGCCATCTTTGAGGGCGTGGCAGTCAATTAGCATATTTCCCTCCTTATTGGCTGTGGGTGCCGCCATCTTTGCAATAGCATGAGGGTCAATTAGCATATTCCCTCTTTATTAAATAGGATGTTCAAACTAGAATCTAAACAAGGAACACATATTTGCATTGACAACTCAGTTTATGTAAGGAATTTACCACCTTTTTTTCTTTATTATCCTTTTCTGAATTTTTCAACATTTAATGAATATTAGGGGCAAGGAAAGGATGGTCCCAGCCTAAATCTGATGAATTCAGTTATCTAAGCATTTCTAATTAATTTTTAAAGAAAAGGTCTAGAAGTCAATTTAGATATTTTTGTTTTGAATTTGTTTTGACAAGATGAAGAAATTTTCTTCTATGATCTGAAAGAATGACTAGGATGCGGGGGGGAAGCCACAAGGCATCTTAGCCCCTTGGATTGGGGTTCTGAGCCTTAAGGAAGAAGATACTATAAACAAAAATCTGAAAGAACTGTTCCCATGAGGCCCATGGCACTATTTGTGCAACACAAGTAAGGAAAGGTATTTCCCCACTTCTGCAGAGCACGTACAATACAGAGCCATCAATATCACATGACTTTAAATTTTAAAAGTTCTAAATAATGTGATAAAAATATCACAAAAAGCCTTACATTGTGACAAATTTTGAAATACAATCCACTAAATTAAAATTTTTATCAAGAAGCACTTCATTTCACAGCTGGTAGCAAAATGAATTGAAAGTTTTAAGTTCTTGCCACACAGTGGTACTATTTTGACAGATAAACAAATTTGACTTCAGTCCTGAAGTGCGAGTTTGACTTAGAAGTCTTCAAAAAAGTATCTTTGTCAAAGCGATCACTGGGTATGGTTTGAGCAGAGCAGAGAGCCCAGAGAAAGGGGCACTATTTTGGCATCTTGAGGATTTGTGGTTGAAGGAGCCTGGAGTGCCACCTCGGTCACACATCCAAGCTCCCAGGAAGTCTAGAGCAGCAGCTAAGGCTCCACCCTCAGGTGGCTTCATGGGTTCGGGACAGACACACTGATGGGGAATTCTTGAATTCACGAGGGACTGCTTTGGGATTTCCAGAAACAACTGGTTGGAATTTTAAGAGGAACCCAATCTCCTGAAGATACAGACAAGAGGAAGTGAAGTTTGGAATGTTACTATCAACACTATGCTACTTGTATCCCAGGCTGATGAAACCAGAGGAAACTTTGTAATAAATGAAAAGATAATGAAATACAATTAGAAATCATGAATTACAACCACTGAATTTATGGCTCTTTAATGTCAGTAGTAATTTGTCCCATTAATTTTTAACTTTGTAAGACACTGTACATTTATTATATACTAGAGGCCCAGTGCACGAAATTCGTGCACAGGGGGAGGGTGTGTCCCTCAGCCCAGCCTGCACCCTCTCCAATCTGGGACCCCTCGAAGGATGTCTGACTGCCCGTTTAGGCCTGGTCACCCCTAACTGCCCTCCCCTGCAGGCCTGGGTCCCCCACAACTGCCCTTCCCTGCAGGCCCAGTCACCCCCAACTTCCCTCCTCTGCCGGCCTGGTCACCCCTAACTGCCCTCCCCTGCAGGCTTGATCGCCCCCAACTGCCATTCCTTGCAGGCCTAGTCCCTCCCAATTGCCCTCCCCTGCTGGCCATCTTGTGGTGGCCATCTTGTGTCCACATGGGGGCAGGATCTTTGACCACATTGGGGCAGCCATCTTGTGTGTTGAAGTGATGGTCAATCTGCATATTACTCTTTTATTAGATAGGATAGAGCAGTGGTCGGCAAACTGCAGCTCACAAGCCACATGTGGCTCTTTGGCCCCTTGAGTTTGTGGCTCACGAGCCGCGGTTTGCTGGCCACTGCTTTAGGACAATGATTTGGGTGATACCTTAGAGCAGTGGTTGGCAAACTGCGGCTTGTGAGCCACAAACTCAAGGGGCCAAAGAGCCGCATGTGGCTCACAAGCCACAGTTTGCCAACCACTGGGATAGAGGCCTGGTGCATGGGTGGGGGCCAGCTGGTTTGCCCTGAAGGGTGTCCTGGATCAGGGTGGGGGTTCCCTTGGGGTGTTGGGCAGCCTGGGCGAGGGGCCTGTGGTGGTTTGCAGGCTGGCCATGCCCCCCAGTGACCCAAGGGGAGGCCCTGGTATCCGGAATTTATTTATCTTCTACAATTGAAACTTTGTAGCCTGGAGCGGAGCCAAGCCTTCTGCTCGCTCTGTGGTGGCAGCCATTTCTGTTGGGACTTATATATCTTCTATAATTGAAACTTTGTAGCCTTAAGTGGAGGCCAAGGCAGGCCAGGGCTGCAGAAGCTTGGCTTCCTCCATCGCTGGGGACAACCCTAGCCTCCTGCTCTCTCCAGCTCCGTGGCTGCCACCATTTTTGTTGGGATTTATTTACCTTCTATAATTGAAACTTTGTAGCCTGGAGTGGAGGCCTGGGCTGGCCAGGGTGTGCAGAAAGCTTGGCTTCCTCCATCGCCGGGGAAACCCAAGCCTCCCTCCTGCTCTCTCTGTGGCCACAGCCATCTTGGTTGGGTTAATTTGCATACTTGCTCCTGATTGGCTGGTGGGCGTGGCTGGTGGGTGAAGTAGAGGTGGGTCAATTTGCATATTACTCTTTTATTAGATAGGATAAGAAAATGGCTATAATTTAAATAATACCTATAGAAAAGGTTTACTTCTATAGTATTTGAGGTATCTAGTATAATATGAGGAATCTGGTAAGACTAAAATGAAAAATAAATGTAAGTCTTTCATTACCACTAAACCTGCATTACAAGAAATGTTAAAGGGAATTCATTAAGAGAAAAAGAAAAGGTCAAAACTATAAATAAGTACTTCTTGTAATTTTAATTGTTTCATGCTAGATTTATAAGTGGTTGGTCTACTACCTTTACTATATGTTTGCCTTTACTAGTGAGATTTTATTTTCTTTCATATAATTTCTTAATTTTTTTAAATATGTTTTTATTGATTTCAGGGAGAGCAAGGGAGAGGGAGAGAGAGAGAGAGAGAGAGAGAGACATCAATGATGAGAGAGAATAATTGATCAGCTGCCTCCTGCATGCCCTCCACTGGGGATCGAGCCCACAACCTGGGCATGTGCCCTGAACAGGAATTGAACCGTGATCTGGTTCATGGGTCGATGCTCAACCATTGAGCCACACTGGCCAGGCAAGTTTCTTAATTTTTGATCTTCTACAAATTTTTTAAAGAGACTTTAATGCCCAGCAGGCTTTTGTGCATGGAGAGAAACACTCATTGCTATTAGTATGTTAGTGCTCTATTTAATAAACAGATTTAAATAAATACAACTTAGAAAAACTAAATTTTCTTAAACATGTAAATGTTTATAACAAATTTTATTAAATAAAATCCCTGAAACAATTTAAAGTAAATTAAAAACTTACAAAAATGTTATTTAGAACTCTCAAATGCCATACACAGCAGATAAACATACATAAATGCCATATCATTCATTAACTATTATTACTTACTTTACACTTAAATTTATCCTAAAAGCAAACAACATGAATCTAATTCATATCTTAATAATTTCTACACATCTTTATTTTTATTTCTTCTAGGTTACAGTAATACTTATTTTGATGCCTTCTCAGGAAATAATAATCTACTCAACCTCAAAAAAAAGGAATATTTTTACAAACCAGCAAGAGTGGATGTGGTTATCAACCAGTTGATTCTTGTTTGGGGCATGGGATCTGTCTGTCTCTCCCAAATGGTTAAAACCCCAGTTTCCTTTCATAATTAAACGATGTTTGTTACATCAGTAAGACCTTTTTTTTTTTTTTTTTTACCTTTTAAGTCAACATCTTTCATTTGGACTTTAGGATTTCATTACACAATGCTCCATGTGATAACATTTTAATGTGTGAGAAAAGCAAGAAGCAGAAGGCTATTGTCTGCTATTTACATGTAAGAAGTCAGAGGGGCGGAGAATACAATGTATTTGCTAGTATTTTTCAAAAAGAAGCAATGGAAGGAGATAAGCTAAAAACTTAGAAAATTGGTTACCTAGAGAAAGGGAGGAAATGGGGAGGATAGAGGCAGAAATGCAAGCAATATTTCTCTGGATACTCCGCATTTTATTGTTTTGATTTTGCACCATGTAATGTTACACATCATTAAAAGAAAAGGTGACCTTCAGTACCCAAAAAAAAAAAAAGAATTAATTTAGGTAAAAATTTAATTTTTTACTGAAAATACCTGGTAGGAAATATACATCTTCAAGGCAAAAATAATTGCATAATTTTCTTAAACTGAGGTAGTTTTATTGTTAGTGGCCTTGTGGCATTATTATTTTGAAATAAAAATATTCCATTGAAGGATAAAAAACATTACATTGAAGAATAAAGCTAAATGAGGAATTATATTAATGTTTGTAAGTATCAAGATTCATTAAAAGTGGGTCAGCCGGACCAGGGTTACCTCCTGATGGGATGCATTAGGAAGAACACAACACCCCCAATGCAGCCTTCTTGTCACCAAGAGGAAAAACAGGGGGGAAAGAACGTGAATATTGTGTAGGTCTAAGTACAACTTGCAGGAAATACAAGAAACAGAACAAATGAAATGACGCCGGAGGAAACCATGAGAATGTGGGACATTTCACATGACACATTATCTGCCTTATTCAATAAATGACATGGGGAAAAATAAGAACGAATGATTGTAGCTGCATAACAGCCAACCCAATATGTGGACCCTGTATGGATTTCGACTTAGAGCGATAAGTAAAAAGGCACTTTTGAGAATTAGGGACACCCTAATATGGACTGAATATAGAATTTATATATCAGAATACAATCAGCACTGGATTATATTCAGGAATGATTGCCAATTTAATTAGGTAGACAATGGCACTGTGGTACGTAATCTAAAAATCTCATTTCCTGTTAAGAGATGCACACTGAAGTATTTACTGGTAAAATAATATAATTCTTCGGATTTGCTTTATAATGCTCCAGCAAAAAAGGGTAAGGGGAAAATAATGAGCAAGAATGGCAAAATGTTGATAATTGTGAAGCTGTATGATGGCATTCTCTCTACTTTAGTGTTATGCTTTGTGTTAAAGATTTTTTAATGTTAGAGATGCCTTTTCTCCTTATAATTAGTAAGCCCATCTGGAGATGTCATTTCCTACGCAATGAGAATCAAGTCTGTGAAGTTAGTTTCCTTCTTACAATGGTTGATCCTTTCATCTTGGGACAAAGTTAAACTATATATCTACTGTTATGAGAACATTTCCTACTTTTCCTATAACTATTTGACTTACAGTTTCCTGTAGTAAATCTTCTCTGTTTTCATAAACAGAAACAAATATATATATTTATAAATAGGCACATACAGACAGCCCTTGTTGTATATTGTGAGACCATAAAAATGACTGCCTGCTGAAAGCATGCAAAGCAATATTAATAACCAATATTGTGGCCTTTAAAATGTTTTTTCAAAACATTAAACATTCTATTACTGGCAGTTATTACTGTATAAAAGAGAAAATTAAAAAGGAAAGCTAATATTTACTATATGTAATTTAAAATACTAAAAATATTGCAAATTAGTGTCTTATCTCTTTGTTTAAAAAATACTTTTCAATTTTCACTGAGGGTGAAGAAGAAATGAATTAATCTATAGCCAACTTAGGGTAAGCCTTCTACCTAGCAATCCAAGGCATCTGGAGATTTACATTTTGCAAAGTCACATCTAGTTTCCATTTTTCCTAACTTAGGATATGAAGTGGGCATCTTTCCTATGTCTTGGTGAACTGTCATACTCCTTTCTAAGTCAGGATCAGCTTCCAACATTTTTTCCTCTGTGCTTTCAACATCATGAAACACTTCTGAGAATTGCTTTTTAATAAAACTTTGTTCGAAGTAGCTTTGGTGTCTGTTGGAATTCTGTGCGTTATTTAAAAATTCTCTATAGGTTTTTATCTAGACATTGGACACAATCTAATTGCATTTTATAAGATTGCTTTCAAAATACTGACAATGAGGTTTACCCCTCGAGATCAGTCATTTTTAACACTTTTAGTATCTTATAAGCAATGGTTCTCGAGCTTTTTTTCAAGTGACATTATACTCAAAGCAGAACTATTCTAGTGGGTAAGGGGTGAGGATGGGGGCTCATCTGGGTCTCCCCCTCAGCTCCTGAGGTTGCCCCCGAGCATCTCCAGGAACTTGGTTTTCGGTTGTCTGCACTCACAGTAGATCAGAGGTCTGTGTTTGATAAAGTCAAGTCATTAAGACACCACACACCATGATGCAGATCAATAAGAATCAGACATATTGGTTCTTCCCAGTATGTCGGTGCCTCAGAATCACCTCAGGCTTGGCAGAAATATCCCACCCCTCCATTTCTGTCCCTCTGTTGCAGACCAATGATTAGGATCAGTGATTGGTGTTACTCTCTACCCAGTCTTCTAAATGATGCTTCAGATTGTTCCTGGCTCTTGCCACCCACCTTGACTGTGGCTTTCATTTCACTTATCAATGCTCAACTTCACCAGCCACTCCCCAGCCCTGCCTATGCTTACTGAGACATCAGCCTGGGATCTGGAGGTCTCACATGTGGTCCCGCACACATCGAGTTTGTGTCAGTATTTCTCTCCCCACATGCCTTCTGCTATTTTAGCTTCTTTTAGATGCACAGTCTTTGTTCTAAAAGCATCCGTGTCCTGAATTACTTCCCTGCCCTCTTTACAGGATCAAAAACAGCTGTTGGAGCTGGTTGTTCCTTTCATTAACAACTGGCCTGGCTTTTAACTTAGATCTCGTTGGCCATATCCTTATGAGCATAATTCCTGAGCAGATGGCAGGGAGAATGAAGGGGGGTGGAATACAGAAAGAAGTAGATTAGGAAGGAAAGAAAATATCCTCCTTTAAAGCATTTCACCACACTATTTTTTATCATTATAAAAATGCAAGAGAGGAGGGGAAAGAGAAGTGGTAAAGGGGAAATTTAATATAAAAGTTTTATCAGAAAGAGGGAGAAGAAATGCCTGTCTCAATGCTTCGTGGAAATTCGGAGGGGGAAGGGGATGTTACTATGAGTATGTGTATGTGTCTCCGTGTGTGTGTGTGTCTGTGTGTGTGTGTGTGTGTGTGTGTGTGTGTGTTGCCCCATCACTTTTGGGAGTGCCCCCAATTGCAGAATCAGTCTGCTCTCACGCCACTTTTAAAATCTAAATTGTATTTGAAAATTTCTATCAAAACTTAAAAAATATATTTTAGAATGCTTGATTACTAATCCTTACCAGCTGATCATCCAATCCAAAAAGTTGTTCCAAGTAAGTTTCAGATAATCTCCGAATTTTGGGTTTCATTGATGGATCAATGCACATATCCCTTTAATAATAAAACACAGTCAAAAATTAATTTCATTTTATAGTAGTTAGTTCCATAATTAAATCATTGGCTATTTAGATGGAGTGTATGGGAGGGGAAGGAAGAGACAGGTCCCTGGGGAGAAGCATAGCAGAACCACCAGGAGGGCTTTTTCAAAGTACCTCCCCCTCAAGATTTTGCGGCTTCCCCAGGATGGCACGCCTCCCTTTCCTCGTGTCCAACCTGAAATAAACGGCCCTAGAGCACAAAGTACTGATGAAAACACTATTTCTCAAGGTGAGAACCAGTGGGCAAATGGTTCCTTTCAAAGTCCTTACAGACTTAAACGCATGTGGAGGGATTCTTTAACAATCTTGAGATTGGAAGCATTCATTAGCAAGACCCTTTTTGATACTCTACAATGAGCATTTATTTTACCTTCAAAATGCCTCCCTACCACAAATCAAAGCAAGACTCACCAGAGAAGACTTTCGAGGCCATTTTTCATTATAATGATGATCATTTCCTCTAAAAACCTCAGCGGGTCCTGAGGACATGTAATAAGCAGACCACACAACAGAACCTGGGGAAAGGAAATGGAATCCGTGTTTCTGGATCTGCATGTTCTCAGAGCAACAGATAGACCCCTCAGACAACTACAAAGTCAAGTAATATGACGGTTGTAAGTATGCATGCTTTATAGATACCCCTCCATATTCATTCAGCGTTAATATTGTGCAAAGTCGGACCAAAATGCAGTTTACCTTTACTCTCTTTTAAAATCTATCATAAATGACACAATAGAGTCCCTGCACAGTGTTTTCATTAGGTGAGGAGTGCTTTATAGACAAATTGAAGACATCGTTGTGATTCTTCAGATCAGTGGTTTCCACCCTTTTGAAGTATGAGGAAGTCCTTTTTAAAGTAAAAAATTCCTCAGAGCCAACCACAAAAATGATTGAGAAAATCCACCATCAAAATTTACTGTGGGGTCTGGTCAAGATGGTGGCTCAGGTAAATGCGATAGTCGGAAACTCCCACAGTGACATCAAAATTACAATTAAACTACAGAACAACCATCATTCAGAGCAGCCTGAAATCTAACCGAACAGAAATCCTATAACTAAGGAGATAAAGAAGACGCAGCCTGGCCCTGGCCAGGTGGCTCAGTTGGTTAGAGCATCGTCCCAATACGCCAAGGTTGCAAGTTCGATCTCAGGTTAGGTTACATACAAGAAGCAACCAATGAATGCATAAAGAAGTGGAACAACAAAATTGATGTCTGTCTTCTGTCTGTCTCTCTCTCTCTCTCTCTCAAAACTAGTAAATACATTTTTTTTAAAGTCGCATGGAGACTGGTTAGGAAGGGTGGAGGGGCAGTGACTGGAATGTGTGTTGGTTAAAAACTGAGCAAGGTATCTCAGCTGCAGAGGTCCCCTCTGAGGAGTGATGGCTCCCAGCCCCACACCAGGCTCCCCCAGTCTAGAGTTCCAGTGCTGGGAAGAGAATCCCTGTACCTTCTGGCAGTGAAAACCAGTGGGAATTGTGGCTGAGTGAAAAGGAGGCCTGCTGGAGTCCCAGGCATTCCTCTTAAAGGGCCCACATGAGAAGGTAAAGAACTGCATGGGCAATACAGTTAACAGTATTGTAATAACTATGTATGGTGTCAGATGGATACCAGATTTATCAGGATGATCACTTCATAAGTTATATAAATGTCTAATCATGGGGTGGTATACCTGAAACTAATATAATATATGTCAACTATAATTGAAAAACAAAATATTTTTTAAAATGTGCGAATTCAAGAAGTCTTTTTGAAATGTTTTTGTATTTTATCATTCACAACATCTACAGACACATCGACTGGTTGCCTCCTGCATGCACCCTGACCAAGCCAGGGATCAAACCTACAACCCAGGTATGTGTCCTTGACTGAGTGCTTGGGCTGACTCTCTAACCACTGAACAACACCAGCCAGAGCTATGGAGTATATATTTGAAAACGTGTGGCATGGTTGACTTACTGGATCTAAGGATATGTTTAAAGCACATAAGAAAGCTGCTGCCATAATATTTTCCTATTGAAGTTCTTCCCAAAGCAGCAGCTTTGGTGAGATATACAAAATTATTTTTTGAGACAGAGAAAAATGTTTACAGCACACTGCCCATGGAAATCACCTGTAATCCTCCTGAGACATTCTCTTTGCTTTTCCTTTACTGTCTCCAGCGGGGTGGGGTGGGGGGCTTTCTTTGGCCCTTCTTCCAACTATAGCCTCTTCTTGCTAGCTTTTTTACTCCTCCTCTCTCTCTCATGAACAAAATAATTTCACTTCCTGAGTCATGCACAGTTCTTCCCACCTCCACTGGATAAGTGTCAGCAGATCCTTAGGCTCCCAAAAGTCCTCACAGTATTCCTCCAAAAAGAAAAGGGTAGTGTATCCTGACTGAACCCTGCACATTTCCCACTTAGCTCCATGAAACCTCTTAGTGTGCAGCCTACAGGCTAAAATCAGCCCTTAAGATTATGGACAAAATGGTAAGACCTGGATGTCTCTCCCTCTGCCTCCTCACCTAGCCCCACCACTGCTCACAGTGAGCCCTTGCCATTCGCAGACTAACTTCTCCCCCAAACCTAGAGAATATACTTGCACAGGAGATCAGGGGTTCTCACCACCGCTGCAAGCTATATTGAATAGTCTTCTATTACCAAAGGGATGAAGTCTTCTATCACATGGAGGCCAGACTTCAGACAGCCCCCTGAATAGCTCTGATGAAAGGTCATCTGCCCTCTTGCACTTGTGTGCCTGGGTCCCCCTCGCACTGAGTTTCTGTACTCCCTGCTCCGCGCTCCCTCCTCCATCCTATTGTGGCACCTTGAGGACCTCAGAATCACCTGGGGAGTGATTTGGTCCCCTAGCCCACAACCAGGACTGGAAGCGCACCTTGAGGTCCCCCATCAAGCCCCGCTGGGTGGGGGGCGTGGCCTCAGGTCCCCTGGTCTGGTGCCAAGGCAGGAGGCATGGCCTGAGGTCCCCTGTCAAGCCCTGCCAGTGGGGGACGCGGCCTGAGGTCCCCTGTCAAGGCCCACAGGGGTGGGGGAGGGCATAGCCTCAGGTCCCTGCTGATTGTTCATTAAGGCTCCTTATGGGAACTTGACCTCAGCTGTGGGTGCAGCCATCTTTGTGACGAAGTGATGGTCAATTAGCATATTCCCTCTTTATTAGATAGGATTATGTGAACTGTGCTTAGCTACATGCCAATAAGAAATATAGTTAGTAACTTAATAACTTTTTTTCTGCTTACGGAAAATAAAAATCACAAAACCATTAGCTTGGTCTTCATAAGCCGAGGTGAAACATGCAAAAATTCCCAAAAGATGAATGTTTGACACTCAGAAATATTTTTAATATATTTTTATTGAAGTGAGAGAGAGAGAGAGTGAGAGAGAGAGAGAGAGAGAGAGAGAAACATTAATGATGAGAGAGGATCATTGATCGGCTGCCTCCTGCACATCCTCCACTGGGGATCGAGCCCACAACCTGGGCATGTGCCCTTGACCAAAATTGAACCCGGGACCTTTCAGTCCGAAGGCCGATGCTCTATCCACTGAGCCAAAACAGCTAGGGCGACTCTCAGAAATATTAATCAAGGCTTTATTATTGCCCATTTTCTTAGTAAAAACTTACACAATCAAGGACAATAAAAGACCATGACTTAATTATCCAGATTGACTTTATCAAGCTTGTAAATTCACAAAACAATTGTGCAATCCTCAACTTTCTTTTGGCTCTGCCTCCCTAATCTCAGTCCCCAATATTTTTCAAATATTCTGAAAGCTGTCTAGGTACTGATGACAAATGTGGGTTAATCCAGGACAGTTGTGTCTACTTTCCACTACTACCCATCTTTCAAGGAGCAAGATGATGCCGTGGGTAGAGTCCACTGGGTTTGAATCCTGGATCTGCAATCTCCTAATGTGTAACCTCTGACAAGTTACTTCTCTGTCCCTCTGTTTCCTTAACTACATATGGGATAATGAAGGTACACATTCCATATAACTATAATGAGAATTGAATGAATTAATATATGTAAAGTACTTTGAAGAGTGTCTAGCACAAACTAAGTCCTCAATAGATAATAATGATAGCAAGCCATCATCATTATTTTTAACCATTCCACTACTAATTACCACTACCATTAGAGGAAAAGACTTGGACAAAGAGAAAAGAAATTTAAAAACATTCCCTTGTATCATTCAAAGGCCAATGTGAAGACAGAGAGAGACGGACTTTATACCAACTCTAATGGAAAAGATTAGGACAAATGCATTTGGGAGGAAATGGTTGGGAGAGAAAACTTGATAGAACGATAGTTTAGATATAAATAACAAGATAGTAACTGTCTATCAGAACTATGGGTAGATACACAACACTTAAGAGAGCAAGTCTTATCTTTGAAGCTACTCAGATAAACATAGTGAAATCTGCTAAAGGCCTAAATAGCAATACAGAAAATACTTGCCCCGTGAGAGTAGAGATAAAAGTGATTACCAAATGCTTGTGGGGTCCTCAGCAGTTGGAGAATCTTCCAACTGGCAAGGAGAGGACAGGGGGCTTGAAGGGCGGGTCTTTCTCTTGGCAAGAGCAAAGCCTTGGGCTCAGACCAATTTGACTGGGGTGAAGGATGAATGTAAGACAGGAGCAGGCAGAGCCACACTGTGAAAAAGCCAGAACCTGGGACTGGTCCTCCTTCAGACCCAACAGGTCACTCATGATCAAACCCCAGCAAGATCATTCACAAGGCCAAAGGTCACAGGTCGCCGTACCTCAGAGAGTCACCGTTCAGTTTGTTTCCAAGATCCAACTAGCATGGCCTTGACTTTTGGAGGTTGTATTCTTGCTTCTGGACTTCATAGATGAGACAAAGAAGGGCTCGGTGATTCACAGAGCCAGGGATTTTGAAACTACAAACCCAGGGCTCCTCCCTTACCCTGTACTCACACAAAGTTGTATGCATGTGTATCTCCCTCCAGAAGTTCAAGGGGGTTTTTTGTATGCTATTTATCTGGAAATATTTTATTCATATGCAAACCCAGAAACACATTCTTCTTTTTTTTTTTCCCATTAACATTAAACTTTTATTGTTGAAAGTATTACATATGTCCCCATTTCCCCCCCATAACCCCTTCTAGCCCTACCCCGCCCCCAACCCCAGGAAATTCTTTTAAATAGGTGGTGGAATAATCAACATATAGTTTGCCCCTTGTTTTTTCTTTTTTTAGGTGAGGATGCATTTAGAAATTCAATGTCAGAATCACACAGTTACAGAAATCCTTTTACTTAGGAACAGGTTTATTCAAAGTCCCTTCTATCTTCCCACCCTCCCCAACACTCAAAACAAGTTCAAAGTGACATTTCACAACTGCTTGAAATCCTCATCTGTGGAAAAGTTGGAGTCGGCATGCTGTTTTTCTAGGGCAAAGCTTAATTTGTTTCTATGGAAGTAAGTTAAAAATTTGAAAATAAAGGGCTTGCTGTGTCTTGTCAACATTTAAATAGAGGGTACCAGATTTTTATTTTAGAAACTCTATAACTGAAAGAATACTGAAGATTATTGAAAGGGGCCAACCGGTTTTAAGGCAGACTGGGCAGGTGAGGGTTTGTAGTCTCTGTGGGGTGAGGAGAACAAGATAACAGAGTCTGATAGCAGCTGGACTGCGCCTGACCCAAAGGGGAGGCAGTTACCAGCTGTCTAATCTCTAGATAAGTGAACTGTTACTGGAGAAATAATAAATCATATACCCCGCAGGTTTGCCTCTAGAACTGCATCTATGACTTGATTGGCTGGGTTGAGAGAATTCAGTAAATACCGCCCTCAGGAGAAGTGACTACCTTCTAGCCCCAAGGTCCAGCAAAATTAGCTACTATAACCAGTTCCTTCTCTCCTACATTAGCTAGTGGTCCTTTGCTCATATATTCAGTAATTCCTGATTCTTACATATCTGGCAAATATTTGCAGCAACTAGTCCCTAAGGTGGGGGGGTGGGGGGGAGGAGAGAAGAAACTAAAAAGACCTGCCCTAATGGGTTTGGCTCAGTGAATAGAGCATCGGCCTTTGCCCCAGGTTCAATTCCCAATCAAGGGCACATACCTCAGTTGCAGGCTCCATCCTCAGCCCCAGTGCGGGAGGCAACCTCAGTTGATGAGTCTCTCTCACCTGGATGTTTCTCTCTCTCTGTGTATCTCCCTCTCCCTTCTACTCTCTCTAAAAAATCAATGAAAAAATATCCGCAGATGAGGATTAACAGAAAAATAAAATAAATTAAATTTAAGAAAAGACCCATAATAGAGTCTACGTGATTTAGAAATAAATAAATTTTTAAAACAAAGATTGGAGAAGTAATCATGAAAGAAACATAGAGCATAAAAACTGCATAACATCATAAAAATAAAAAATGTATTTATTTCTAAAAATAGAAAACTTTGTGTAAAATCATGATTTGTAATTTAAATATGCCCTCTGCTGGACAGATCTAGTTTTGCAAACTCTTTTATTTTTCCCTAGATGTTAAACCAAAATCTGAGCCAACAATTTGATGAGCTACTTTTTTACTCTCAGATACAATTGCATGAATAGCTGCTTAACCATTGTGTAAGCACTACACCGTAATGTCTCGCCCATCTTGGGTCCCTATGGGGCAGGCCTTGTTTGTAATCAGTGTGCTGATTTCTGCACAGTAAAAAAAAGAGGAAGACAGATTTCTAAATATTTTTGATGACCTACTGTCTGAAATTCTACCAACGGGGCTTCATTGTTTGAGCTGTTATATTAATTATATCTTTTAAAATTCAATGTCTTTTGAAAGGAATATCTCCAAGGAAGGTGATTCCAATTACAATATCCAAGAGCAACTCTGCTTTTATCTGTATTGTATTTTGGGATTCCCATGAGTTTCATTTTTATTTTATGAATAAAAATGGTGGGGTGAGTATCTTAGAGCTCTGAGAGAGAAATGAACACAGTGAGAGTGAGGAATCAGAAGGTAACCCTCAGTTTTCCCACAGTTCTATCGGGTGCAGGCGCTGAGTGTCTACAGGCAGACATTTCAAAAAAACAAACAAACACTGAATTTCTAAAATATATTTTTCCTAAATCTTAAAATAACACATAGAAAGTATTTTATTGCTCAAATTCCCAAGTATTTAACCATTTAGTTCATTTATTTCAAATCTAAAATTAAAGTTTACAAAAATACTCAACTCCAAGATTAAAAAAGAAAAGGCCATCCTCTATCTCTATGTTTATATCTTTTGTATAAACAATACATCCATGTTGTAGGAAAGCCATACCAGATACTGATGGTCTATGAGGGAAAAGACTAGCTTCCTGCAACACTGAAAACATGAACCATCAAGGAAGAAATTATGTCCTGACAGAGCCTGGATGACTGATCACAGTGGTTTGAAATTCACTTTTTAAATCAGAAAAAAAAAAAAAAATTAAAAACCGCAAGTCACCAGGCTGGTGTGGCTCACTGATTGAGCATCGGCCTATGAACCAGGAAGTCACGGCGTAGAGGAGGCAGCCGACCAATGATTCTCTCTCATCATTGGTTTTATCTCTCTCCCCTCTCCCTTCCTCTCTGAAATCAATAAAAATAAAATAAAAAATGAAACTCATGGGAATCCCCAAATACAATACAGTTAAAAGCAGAGTTGCTCTTGGATATTGTAAGATGGGTGTAGATGGGTGTGTAAATGGAAGAAGCGGAATTTTCTTCCTCCCCGTGCCTCTCCTCTACCTTAAATCCCTGGAATTCTGCTAAAAAAAAATAAAAAAAATAAAATAAAAAGAAAGAACTACCAGTATGCACTGTATGCAGTGAGCCGCACAGAGGCTCAGCTGGAAGCTGAACCAGAGAGGGTTTTAAGGAAGGTGCCAGCTGTGACAGAGGCCGGCCCAGGCCCATCAAGGAAACAGGATGTCCAGCGACCTCAGCCATATAAACAGAGGCAAAAGGGCTTTCGCCCCTGGGAGACCAGAGCAGGCCTGCAACCCAGCCAGACAGCTGGCTACCTACGATGAGAAACAGCATTTCCCAGCATTTTCCCATGCTTTTCTACTTCCGGTACTGTCCTTGTTTATTCCTAAAATTGATTTTCCTGAGGACACATTTTGTGATTTTCTTTTCCCATTTTTTCCTTTCACAGTTGCTTTCTCTCACTCTAGAAAATAAAGGCTTGTCTCTCATCCATCCGGAATCTTACTACAAGAAAACTGAGGCAGAAAGATTGAGAAACTTGTTCAAAACACACAACTAGAAATTGGCAAGCCAAGAATCAAAGCTGGGCAATCTCATAGTAAAAAATGATCCCCTTGTCTTGCTTCAGATGCTTTAGGTTCCAAGTAATAAACCTCAACTCCACATATATTGGCTCCTACAACTACCAATTCAAAAGATCAAGCTTGGGTTTGAGGCAGAATAGTAAGAAGCTAGGGAAATTCCTTGACATGTGGAATAAGGGAAGAAACTGAGACAAAAATCATTAAACGAGGCCAAACAATTTGAGCAATTTACAGCCAGCTAATGAATCACAAGTTTTTATTTTCCCTAACTAAGGACACTAAGGAGCAAATGCTTTACACATTCCAGACAGTCCTGGGACAGAAGGGCCTGGGTCCTGGTGCCTCTTAGATGATGTTCTTTGAAAATAAAATTAACCAGATAAAAACTCTGACCCCTCTATATTCACATTTTGATGAATCAACATATTGAAGAACATGTCTGGAAAGCTAATGAATATTCTGTTAAGACCTTCCCCTAAGACCTTTCCTAGAATTCCCACTATTCAAAAAAAGATTTTTAAAAGTCTCAAGAAAAAGGACCCACGGTGTGCTCTCGCTAGAGCATGCTCACGTCTTATATCTCTGCTTTCTTTCTCCTAAACATTAATAGTCCCCATGAGACTTGCAACCAGGAGAACATTGGGCAGCAGGCAGCTCATCTTGGATTTACCCCCTGATCCTGTCTCCAAAGCCCCCTTTTTCTCTGACTTCCCAGTGAGCTAACAGCAGCCCCACCTTGGCTCACTTCTTTCCTATGACATTTTTAGAGAGCCAGGGTAGCCCTGCCTGGACTCTTCTGTTACTTCTACCGTAAGCCTGTCCTTTGTGTCACTGTCCCCAGCTTTAGTAAGCGTACTCTCAAAATCACCTGGACTTGTTGGTGAAATCTTTCCTACATGAAGTCAAGAACCCACATACTACAGACCAGCCCAAGGCAGATCCACTTCGGGCCCAGACCCCATGTGGTAGCAGGTTTAACCCAGTGACGTACTGATGTCATTAGAAACCTGATTTCTTTCCATTTCCCCATGCTGCCTTCCTCAAAATCCACTTCACCCTAAAACCATCTCTCCTTGTGGACACAGGATCATTGCCAATGGCTCCCAGGGCTACAGGTTTCCCCCATGAATATCCAGAGATGGTAAATCTCTATCCCAACATTACAACAAGCAACCTGACCTAAATTGGCTTAGGTCACATCTTGCCCATCCCATGATCCTCATCACCACCTGCCATGGTCACAAACATTGTGGCCTAGAAAACTCAATGCACTGGTTGTGTAAGTTAATCAGACTCCAACCCCAGAGATACAAATAGTCAGTTTCCCTGAAGCACATGAGCTATGAGGGGAAAGGGTAGGTTATAAAACAAAAATGTAAGGAATATTAGGAAGAGAGAAGGGGAAAGTAGATGTTGTGTAGGTGACTTGTTAATGTCCAGTATATATCTGCTCCTGGAGAACATAGAAAAGAAAGAAGAAACGAGAGATCATTATAGATAGAAGGGCTCAGACCCACTTACTGAGTGATACTGTTGTGATCCACTGTTCATTGCAGCATTATTTACAATAGCCAAGATCTGGAAACAGCCCACACGCCCATCGGTAGATGAGTGGATAAAAAAGCTGTGGTGCCCTGGCTGGTGGGCTCAGTGGATAGACCATAGGCCCAAACAGTGAAGTGTCACAGGTTCAAGGGCACGTACCTGGGTTGCAGGTTTCATTGGAGGCCTCCAGTTGGAGCGTGTTCAGGAGGCAGCCAATCTATGTGTCTCTCTCACATCGATGTTTCTCCTCTCTCTCTTTCTCTCTCTCTTTCTCTCTCTCTCTCTCTCTCTCTCTCTCTCTCTCTCTTTCCTCCCTCCCTCCCTCCCTCCCTCCCTCCCTCCCTTCCATTCTTTCTAAAAATCAATGGGGGAAAAATATTGCCAGGTGAGGATTAACAAAAAATATACATAAAAAATTTAGAGAAAAAAAACAACTGTGGTGCATTTACACAATGGAATACTGCTCAGCTGTAAAAAAAAAAAAAAAGGAAATCCTTTTGTGACAGCATGGATGGACCTGGAGATTATTATGCTAAGTGAAGTAAGTCAAACAGAGAAAGACAAATACCATGTGATCTCACTTATATGTGGAATCTAATGAACAAAATAAACTGACCAACAACATAGAAACAGAGGCATGGATGCATGGAACAGATTGACAGCTGTTAACGAGGAGGGACACTGGGGGACTGGATGAAAGAAGGTGAAGGGATTAAGCAAAAATTAACAAAAACATATTTACATAGCACATAGACACAGACAACAGTGTGGTGATAGCCAGAGGGAAATGGGGGTGGGGGTAGGTGGAGGTGGGCAAAGTCGGGGGAAATGGGGACAGAAAGAAATTGCTTGGGATGATGATGGGCACATGATACCGTAGGCAGATGATGGTTTTTGTTTTTTAGTTGTACACTTAAAACCTGTACCCCAATAAATTCAATTTTAAAAGAAAGAAAACCAGCACAGTGCTGACAGATAGCCAAGTCAACCTTAGCCCATCTTGAGACTCTGTGCCAGAATTAAAATGATGATACTGTGTGGTTGCAATCTATGACGATTTATAGCATACAAATTTGAGCTAATATGATGTAAAATACCAAGTCTCACTTTGTGATACAAATCCCACAAATAAATATATCTCTTAAGAATGACATGAAAAAAAAAGTAGGGGCAATGTTCCCTCCTTTTGAATCAAGGTGAAAATAATGTTATATTAACTTCTGAGCCTCGGTCATAAATGGTGATAGAACTTCTACATAGTTCTCTCTGGGGATGCTTGCTCTTAAAACTGAGCCACCATACTGTGAGGAAGTTCAAGTAGCCCACGGAGAGGCCCTTATGGAGGAACCATGCCTACTTGTTCACAGACCTAGCTGAACTCCCAGCCAACACCCAGCACCAACTTGCCAAGCATGTGAGTGAAACATCTTAAAAATGGATCTTTGCCTTGGCTGGTGTGGCTCAGTTAGTTGGGTGTCAATCGAAAGGTTGCTGGTTTGATTCTGGCCAGGACACATACCTGGGTTGCAGGCCTGGTCCCTGGTAGGGGGCATGCAGGAGGCAGCTGATGGATGTTACTCTCTCACTTGATGTTTCGCTCTTCTCCCTTTCTCTCTCTCTCAAAATCAATAAACTATTCTTTTTTTTTTTTAATGGATCTTTAACCCCCTGTTGATCCAGCCCAGATGGTACCACATGGGGCAGAGACAAGCTCTCCCTGAAAGACCTTGCCAGAATTTCAGATTGTTGGGCAAACTAAATGATTCCTGTTCTTTAAGTCACTACTGGTAAATTTTGCAGCTGAATTACATAGCCATGGATAATTGATATAGCAAGCAAACACAGAAAATGGCTATAATGACAAATCAAGCCTGTAATTCCATAGCTACATACATTATGAAAAAAAACACCCAGACATGGCTATCTTTTATTTTAACTTTTTATTATGGAAAATATCAAACATACTGTATATAAACAATGAACCCCTATACACCATCACCCAGTTTTGACAATTATCACCATTCTGATTCTTATATTATTTCTATATCCATCCATTTTCCTACCTGTTCTCAATTACATTTTTTAGGTAAAATTTACATGAATTCAAATGCACAGATCTTAGCTGCATAATTTTGACAGTGGATACACCCACACCTCATAGTCATTTTCCAAACCCCCAGAAAGCTCCCTTGTTTCCCTTTCCAGCTGTCTTCTGCATCAGTCAAGGTCCAGTCAGGAGACAGAAATCAAACCAGTGATTTAAATAAAGAACATTTATTCTATTCTAACAATTAAATTCTAATAAATATTTTAATTCAAATTTACGTTGACAACAATTTTAAAAGAACAAGAGTTAACGTGTTAAAGAAAACAGGAAATGACAGACCAAATGGATGAAAGGATGCAGAATTTTCATTGGAATGTATAAAAAGAACCAAAGGGACATTCTAGAGCTGGAAAACATTCTATCTGAAATGAAGAACTCATTTGATGTATGTGTCAGTAGACGGGACACAACATAAAACAGATTCAGTAAGCTCGAAGACAATGAGTAAAAAATATCCAAACCTGCACACAGAGGGGCAAAAGAATGGGGAAAACGGAACAGAGCAAAAGGGACATGTAGGACAAAGAAAAAAAAAAATCTAACATATTTTTTATTGGAGTCCCAGAAGAAGAGAGAGAGAATTGGATAAAATAAGTAGTTGAAAATGACCAAGAATTTTCTAAAACTGATAAAAAAAATATTAATCAACAGATTCAGTAAGTCCAGTGAATTAAACAGATTTTTTTTTTAATCAGCCTCTATTCAAGAGGTTTGCAGGGGAATTATACATTAAGTAGACACCATGTTTTATTTAGGACAGATAGATGAATGAAGTTTAGAAGAGGTTCAACATACAGGGAAATCTTAGATAAAAGATTGGGTATTCCAAAGCTTACAGAAGATGGGTTTTAGAAATCGTGTGAGGCCTGGCAAATTGGGTCCAATGGACAAATGTACAGGGATATGAGGCACAATGGGACTCATCCTGGTAGCCTCTTAGGGGAAGTCGGTAACCCGGTTAAGATAGGTATGTGGGGCCCCAGGAGACTGCTCCTTTGCACTGGCTGGTAATGTGGTAGCAGAGGTGAGTGAAGGACTCCTCGAGAGAATATCCTCTTAAATAAGAGGGAGCACTTCTGAGGGCCTCCTCCTCCACGGGCAGAGCAATACAGTAGGCTGGTGAGGAAGTGCTCACGCTGAGGAAGAACCAGGGGAGCCTCCTGCAGCTTTGTAACGTTACAGCAAGAGGAGAGCAAGGTGAAGAGCGGCTATCACTCCCCTGATGCTCCCTGACCCTCAGCTCACATCCACTTCTGCTGCCTGCTCCATGGCCAGCCTGGGCTCTCATCACTCAGAACGGCTGTATCCTGAATCTTAATACAAATATTCCACTTTCTGACGCCTACCTCCTACTTTTCCAGCTCCCTCACTCGATTACTCCCTCTCGCCCTCTTCACTCACCCCTTAGGAGCCTGCACTTTCTATCAATAGATCAGTATTTTGTTTTATTCTCATTTCCTAGTCCTTAGAGTCTGTGGCCCATCCCTTCAGGCACTCCAAAAACCTAGCGCCCTCATGGTTGCCCTTCCCTTCTATATGCCTGGCAAACTCCTATCCTAGATGAAGTCCACTTGTATTTATGTACCTACATGTGGCTTACTGAGTGCTACTGGAGAAAATCACACAATTGGGAAGGTGAGTACATGCTCTCTACATATTTTTCAAACATAATTATATAAAGGTAAAACATAAATGAAATGCATCACAAAATTTAAAACAATACAGATGTATATAGAGTGAAAAATTAGAGTTCTCCTCTAAAACCATCCCCCAAAACATTTGCTGTAAATAGTTTGGCATATGTTCTATGCATGTATAATTCTTAAATATAGATACATATATACATTTAAACATACCTATACATTTATACATACATATACACATGTATGTATACATACACAGCTATACATACATACATACATATGTGAAATCGGATAAGTAGCTAGATTTCAGTAGACACTTTGATGGGCAACTTGTATTTTCTTTTTTAAAATTTAATATGTCTTGGGGAGCTTTTCTTCTCAAAAGGTACAGATATACTGAATTCTACATAATATCCTGTTCCTGTATTCACATTTAGGTTGTTTACTATTTTCACTATTAAAAAATGTTATGATGAATATCTTATACAACCTTCTAATCCTATATGCAGGTATAGCTCCATAGTGGGTCCCTAGAAGTGGAAATGCTTGGTCAAGGTCAGATGTGTTTAACATTTTATTAAATACTCCCAAATTACCATCCGAAAGGGAGGCGAACTGTACCAAACTGCCCTCCCAACTGCCTGGGAGAGTCACCACCCCAGCCGGGCTCTCAACACTGCTCACCTCCTCTTTCCTTCCCTAGACTTCTCTCTGCCTCATCTCCCCATAACTCACCTCTGTTCCCTTTATCCCTACCCAAACATACACATTCTTGGCAAGTATCTCACCAAATATTTGTTTAAAAAAAAAAAAGCCACCAGAGAAGAACTTTCTTGACTTCCTACAAAACCTGCCCACTCCTATCCTGTCCTCCCCTCCTGTTAGGATGGTGAGGAGTGGGGGCAGTCCTTCCACCGGGTTAAGAAAATACTAGGGGTGGGATCCTTCCCTTCACAAAAAGCTGGCCACTTTCCCTCCTAAGGTCTCTCCTTCCGCTTTCTCCTTAGCTAACCCCAATCTATCTTCTGCCTTTCTCGCTCCATTGAAACCTCAGGCTGGCCTTGGGCCGTACCTAGGTCCTTACCTTAGGTGACACTATTGCCCACTCTCTCCATAAAGCCACCCTCGCCTGGTTCCCTTCCTTTGTCTCTAAGGTACCTCTTTCTCACTCCTGATCTTGTCTTCAGGCTCTTCTCCAAACCTTCGAAGTCGGAGTTTGGAGTGTCTGTCCTGGGGCCCTGTGCTCTTTCTCCCTGGGAGATGTCACCCACTCCCCTCTTTCAACCACCATCACCACCCCTCTGTCTTCTCTCAGATCTCTGTCTTCAGCCCAGACCTGACCAAAGCTGACTTCCTCCTCTTCCATTCCGTTCCTCCTCTCCACTCCCTCACCCCCGCCAACCCCTAGCCTTCCTCTGGGAAATCCCTTCCGATTCCTCCCCCTCCTAACTCCGCCGCCCAGATGCTCCAGTACCTCGCAGACCTGAGGGATATAGTTCTCCTTGAAGTAATTTCTCAGCCAGGGGCTGGCATTGCGGAGGGAGGCCATGGCCAGGGGCTCCCCTGAAACTGCGCTCCCGGCCTCCTCTCCACGCCTGGGGCGGCAGGCAGGTGCCGAGCAGGGGTCAGGGCCTAGCGCGTCCCGGCGTCGCCCTGGCAACCGCCGGCCGGGGGGGCGGGGTGGGCGGGGCGCCGAGGGCGGGGTGGGCGGGGCGCACCAAAGCCGCCCCACCCGGGGGGGGGCAGGCGGGAGGGGGGCGGGCTTCGGGCCGGGCGGCCGGGGCCTGGGAGAAAGCCCTGGGGAGCCCATCCCGGGCCGTGGCAGTCCCCCTGCGTCCCCCTCGGGTCACACAGTGTGGCAGTTCTCCACGCAGACCGGCCCTCCGCCACCCGCCCCTCGCCCCGTCTTGGGGGAGCCGCCGGGATGTGTCGTGGCCGGAGTGGGCGGTTTCACTCTTCCCGCAGGGCTGTTTCCGAGAGGCGGGGCTCCGACTCCCATTTCCTTTCTCCTCCGGCGGCTCGGCTGCAGCTCCGGCGGCTGGGCGACCCGCTGGCTCCGCAGGCCCCAGCGCCGGCGCCCACGAGCCCCCCGCGCCAGGCCCCGCGCTGCGCCCCGACCCCAGCGGCAGCATGGGCGGCGCCCGGGACGCGGGCTGGGTGGCGGCCGGCCTGCTCCTCGGGGCCGGCGCCTGCTACTGCATTTACCGGCTGACGCGGGGGCCGCGGCGAGGCGGCCAGGGGCTCCGGCTGCGCCCCTCCCGGTCCGCAGGTGAGGCCTCCGGGAACCGGGCAGGTGGGGGGCGGGGGATGGGGAGGAGGGGGGCCGGGGCTGCCCCGGGGGTCGGCGTTGAAGAAGATGCCGCAGGCGCCCATGGCTTCCCTGTGCTCGCGGGGGAAACAGCAGCCGCGGAGGGAGGGAGGGAGGGAGGCCCAGGTGCACAGGGTGGGTCGCCCACTGGTTTGGGGTACGGTTCCGAGCCGCTTCCCTGCCTCCACTTCTTTGTTCGAAATCCTGGGGTGAAAAATGGCCAGACGCTGGGCCTGAGTCCGGCGTCACAGCTGAGGATTCGGCTTCTCAAACGCACGTTGGTTGCAACCTTCTCACGTTCAAGCTCGCTTCCGGCCTTTGTGTTACCAAAGGGATTCCCCCGACCCACCGTGGACGGGGTGCCGCGGGGCCTGGGGCTGCAGATGAAATGCTGGTGCAGTTACCCTGGAAGAAAGGACGTCCGAGGGGGAGCAGTTCTGCCTGGACACAGCCCAGCCTGCCAGAGGGGAGGTACCTTGGTCTCCATGGTCCATGTGTGTGCAGCCGAGGGAGGGATGCTGGAGACGGGTGTCCCTGCAGCTCTTTCAAAATGGAACCGGTGCCTGCGGGCGGGCAAGCACAGGATTAGGTTTCTGTCCAGAAGCTGGTGGCTGCATTCAGGATTCTAACCATCTGCCGAGTGTTTCAGATAATGGCCGCTGTTAGGGAAATCATGAAAATCACCTGCCAACCAAGAAACTCCTCTCTACAAATGAAGAACTGAATAGCTTTATTATGGAGGAAGCACTCCACTAGATTGCCACACGTATCACAGGCAGTCTGCTGCTAGGATTGCAAAGACAAAAGAGTTCTCGCCTCTTTGTGTACCCAGATGTAACCTGTTTCGTAGGACGTGTGTGTCCTCAAGATAAACAACTTGTCCTCAGGAGGACTTGACCGCAGCATTTGCTCCAGGGAAGTGCAGGGAAGCCCACCTCCCTGTGGTTCATCCTAAGTGCACTGGTAGTTGGGGTGGCTCTTTGTGTTAGCCTTTCTCCTGAGGGAAGATAAGACTTCTCGGTATCTTTTTGATAAGCAGGTGGTTGCAGCATGGAGCCAGATGCCAAGCCTGAACTCAGAGGCAAGATCAGCTCCATCTGGTGTTCCTTGATGTTTACATTTTCTTTCTTTTATTTTAATTTTGTTGTTGAAAGTATTACATATGTCCCCCTTTTCCCCCATTGACCCCTTCTAGCCCACCCCACCACCCCCATCCCAGGCCTTCACCCACCTATTGTCTGTGTCCATGGGTTATGCATATATGCATACAAGCTCTTTGGGTGAAACAGATAATCCCAAAGCCCCTAAGAAAGATTTTATTGGATTGTAAAGTGGCAAGAGGTTTGCTTATCTTTTAAAAAGATGTATATTTATGTCAAAGAGACAGAAAGGAATTACAAGTTTGCTCAAGGAAATGCTGTAAGAAAGGGGAGTGGTTGGGGAGGTCTCTTTCCCCTTTTCCACAAAGGAAAAATCTTTTTAAAGATTTGCATTTACTAGTATACTTATGTACAAAGCCTAATATGTTGTCTTTGTGTCAGAGATGTTTCTGTATACTAGTAAGTAATTGATCTAGTGGCCTGGACTCCTACTTCTCACACTGATGAAGACTGACAGTCTTACTTTTCTATTGTTTTGTTTTGTTAATCCTCATATGAGGATATCTTTTCCATTGATTTTTAGAGAAAGTGGAAGAGAGGGGGAGAGAGAAACATAGATTGGTTGCCTCCCCAACATGCCCAGACTGGGGCGGAGATCGAGCCTGCAACCAAGGTACATGCCCCCAGAATCGAACCCTTGGCCAGAATCAAACCCACGATTCTGCAGTCCATGGGTGGTCACTCTGACCACTGAGCCAGACTGGCTAGTGCCAAAGTCTTACTTTTTAAACTTAATTTTATCGTTTCCCAAAATCACCATTACCTTAGGTCAGGAAGCTTACAAAATAAGTTGCTCACAGTATCTTTTTCCTGAAGCTACACCTTTGTCTTTGACTAACATTGAGAAATACCCATTTTGTCAGCATCATTCTTAAATTTTTAGAAGGTGATATTTTTTTAATTGAGGTACAATTAGCGTATGACTTTATATGTATTTATCAAATCAATATATACATATATCAAATTAATTTGATATATGTATATATTGCAAAATGATCACCACAATAAGTTTATTGACACCCATCACCACACAGTTAGTTTTTTTTTCCTTGGGGTGAGAGCTTTTAAGACTTACTCTCTCAGCAATTTTAAGTATATAATAGAGTATTGTTAATTAGGTATGTGCCCTGACAGGGAACCGAACCTGCAACCTTTTGGTGTACAAGTCGATGCTCCAACGAACTGGGCCACCCAGCCATGGCTACTTCATTATTTTAATTACAGCAGTAACTCGTGTTTGTTGTTTTTAAAAAATCAGAAAATACTCATTAGCACAGGGTTGAAAATAAGTCACTTTTAATCCCAACACCCAAAGATAACCTCCTATAATAATTTGGTACATGTTTTTAAAAAGAAAAAGTACAGATATTACATAATATTGTACCTATTTTGTATAACCCTTCTCTTCCCCCCACCTCCAATAGTGTAGTGTGGACCTATAATCCTAGTTTCACTTTTAAGGAATTGTTCTATGTTTATAACACAACTAGAGGCCCAGTGTATGAAAATTCATGCACTGGAGCGTGTCCTCTCAGCCCAGCCTGCCCCCTCTCACAGTCTGGGAGCCCTCAGGGGTGGGAGGCAACCTGGTGATCAGGGGAAGGCAACACCCACATCACTCCTCTGCTGCTGCCACTGCTGGCAGCGCAAGCCTCTGCCGGCCCTGGTTACCTGAGCCTCGGGCAGCCCCGGGCGTCTGGGCAGCCACCATCCAAGGCTTACCTGCACCTTGGACGTCAGCTAGGCAGCCGACATCCGAGGCTTGCCTGCGCCTCGGGCTGGCCCTAGGCAGCTGGGCAGCCAACATCCGAGGCTTGCCCACACCTTGGGCTGGCCCTGGGGGACTGAGGGTGGGTCCAGTCGCACTGCGCACCTGCCACCCCCCCGGCGGGGCTGAGGGGACTGGGCACCGCCATCTTGTGACTATGGGCGCCTCCATCTTTGTGACGGTGTGACTGTCAATTTGCATATTCCCTCTTTACTAGATAGGGTAATCTATAATAATAAAAGGGTAATATGCTAATTAGACCAGACGTCATTCCGGATGTCCTTCCTGATGAAGCCGGGCCAGAGGGAAGCTGGCCCAGGACCCAGGTGCCTGCGGGCAGCCCGAGGGAAGCTAGTGCCGGCAGCTGGGGAAGGAAGGCCTACTCTTGCACCAATTTTTGTGCATCAGGCCTCTAGTCTATATATATAAAAGGCTTGCCGAAACCGGTTTGGCTCAGTGGATGGAGCGTCGGCCTGCGGACTGAAGGGTCCCGGGTTCGATTCCGGTCAAGGGCATGTACATCGGTTGCGGGCACATCCCCGGTGGGGGTTGTGCAGGAGGCAGCTGGTCGATGTTTCTCTATCATCGACGTTTCTAGCTCTCTGTCCCTCTCCCTTCCTCTCTGTAAAAAATCAATGGAATATATTTAAAAAAAAAAAAAAAAAAAGGCTAAGTGACTGTACATACGGCCAACCTGTACATATGACATGCACTGGCAATTTAAAAATAAGCATTGACTCGTGCATGTGCAATACATATAAAGCTCTCACTGGCACCAATCTAGACAGAGTAGGAATATTCCTACCTGAACCCATTTTTGGACATGGTCAGTTATATGTTGCTTTCTCTCAAGTTCGAAGAGCATGTGACGTTAAAGTTGTAAATACTTCATCATAAGGAAAATTAGTCAAGATCTCTGAAAGTGTTTTTACTCTTAAAGTGGTATACAGGGAGATATTAGAATAAGTTTAATCAATTTATCAGTCATTGTTTTTATCAATATTATTTTTATATCATGTTTCTATACCATCTCTATTGTTACATCATGTTATTGTTTATTTATTAATCTATATATTATTTTCACATACATTTTACTAATTTTCTTTCATCTCTGGCACTTCTATTATAGAGAAAGGGCAAATAGTGATATTAAAATATTTCTCCTAATTAATTTTCTTTCAATGTGCATGAATCCGTGCACCAGGCCACTAGTAGTGTTATAAAAATGGTTTTTTATTCCTGCAAAGAGGATTTTTTTTAAGGTTAAAAGCTATAATTCTAAAAGTCACTGAGCAGATCCAACATTTGACTGTTCTAGCATTTCCTCAGAATGACAGCTTTTCCTTTGTCTTCGCCACAGCAGATCAGGTCAGCTGTGGAGCCTCCCAGTCAGCAATGCCTTGTTCATATAAACCAAACAAAAATGCCACACCAGCCCTAACCGGTTTGGCTCAGTGGATAGAGCATCGGCCTATGGACTGAAAGGTCCCAGGTTCAATTCCAGCCAAGGGCATGTACCTTGGTTGTGGGCACATTTCCAGTAGGAGGTGTGTAGGAGGCAGGTGATCGATGTTTCTCTCTCATCAATGTTTCTAATTCTCTATCCCTCTCCCTTCCTTTCTGTAAAAAAGCAATAAAATATATATATTTTTAAAAAGCCACACCAGAAACACTATTGGGTTCCTCCCGTAACTTTCTCCTGCCAGAGGTGCTCTTAAAATTGTGATCAGAAAAGGTCTGCTTAATGCATATCACATTCCTATAGGCAAATGTTTCATTGGATGGGTGTACCTGATTTTTTGAAGAAACAGAAAATGCAGTTGGCATTAGGGTTATATATTATTTGCATGCAGTGTCTTACTAAAAAAAAATACCATCTGTAGATTACATTAGTATCTTCCCAGGGTTACTTGAGGATTATATCAGACAAAACACATAAAGTGCTTAACTCCATGCCTGGCATCAGAGCATTCACTACTGTTTTAATTTTTTAATGTCCTATTGATTTTAGGTGAACTTTATTTCGTTTTCTTTTTATGCAGAAGACTTAACCAATGGTTCATATGATGATGTCCTAAATGCTGAACAACTTCAGAAACTCCTTTATCTGCTTGAGTTAACTGAGGATCCTGCAATCATTGAAAGAGCTTTGGTCACTGTGGGTAACAATGCAGCCTTTTCAGCTAACCAGGTAAGTACCCTCGTCTCGACACACAGGCTCCTCCCATTCTTACACACCAGCAGTAATGGTGACCCTGAGGAGTTAAAGCCTCAATTCCCTCACCTATATAATGTGACTACTTACACCTATAGCATAAGGTTTGTTTACTTCTGAAAAGCACAGGTTAAAGAGAGGTGGTTATTAATATGTTTCTAGATCCCTATGAAGTTGGTCACAGGTATCACATTTGTAATAAGTGTATCTAACATAACGTTGGATGGCCTTTTAAATTATTTAAAATTCAACAGTAGAACAATGACAGCATCTAACATTTAAGTGCATGCTTTACACTGTAATAAACTCTCATGAGGATGGTTTTGGTGCAGGTTGTCCCTGGATCACTCCCAACAACCACTAAGCAATGTAAACAGCTTATAAGACTAAAGAGCTTAATTTGAATGCTTTCATCTCTGACCCCATGAAGAAAGAGTAGAAACATTTTTTGTTATTATTTTCAACTAGTGCCCCTTTGTTAACATGTGATGAATGCAAAATTAATTTGAATTTTATACTTTATTTCAATCCAGTTTTCTCCAGTGTAGCAAGGTTTACTGTAAAGCTCTAGAGATTTATAATGAAATAGAAAGAATATTTGTGTATTGCTCACATTCTTTCAGTTGCAAGTGACAGGACCCAGCTTAAATTATTTTAACCAGAAAGGGAAAATATTGAGCTCATTTAACTTGGACATCCAAGAATAGCACTGGTTTCAGGCACAAGTGAACACAGTTCAAGGCTATGGAAAGTGTTACCCGAGCTCTCTCTCTCTCTCTCTCTCTTCTGTCTTTGCTTACGCCTGCTTCTTTTTGTGTGTTGGTCTTTGTGTCTCTGGCTGCAAAGTGGTTTCCTTCACAGGGACGGAAACAAAGCCACTGGCCTCTGAAGCCTTCATCCCTATAGCTCATAGTCAGAAGGTGGAGTTGCTGTGCTAGGGTCAAGTTGCTGGGTCAGGGCACCATGAACCATGATTAGCGAGGCCTGGCTCACAGGAGCATCCTACAGCCATACTGCAGGGATGGGTATGAACACAGCTGACCAGCAGTCCCACCAGGGACTGTGTGGGATAGAGGAGGTGCCATGTCTGCCCCCAGGGAAAGAGGGGTGCCAGGCAATCAGAAACAACAGAGAATAACTAATTTATTGGCATGCCTGTATTGGGGTATTTCTGATGCCATCTATACTTACAATAGGGTAATATGCAAATTGGTCAGGGACATCGTACAGCAGGAAGGCAGGGCAGTGAGCTACAAGCAGCGGAGAGCTACAGGAGAGCTACGAGCGGCAGTGGGCAGGGCGGCCAGCTGAGGCAAGTGGCAGCGAGCTACTCGCGCACCGATTCGTGCGCAGGGCTACTTCTAGTTTTATATCTCTCTGAAATAAACTGTATCAAGTGGGTCAATGGCCACTGGTAAATCAGTACTTTCTTGGGTAATGAGAGTTAGTGCCCCTCATTGTTGATTATAGTGCCTTGATCTGCTTTAGCAGTGGGGAGCGGGGGCGGGGGGGGGTGCTGTTTTCTAGTAACAGTAACCACAAGTTTTGTGGGAAGAACCTGAACCTGGAACTGCAGAGGGAAGGTTTGTTTTCCTCTCCATGCTTTGCCCACCCTTAACAACAGAATAGGGTATTGGGCTGTGGGTAAATATGACAGTAATCATTTTCAACCTGTGTTTCTTGTAACAGTTGAAGCAGTTGTACAGTTCAACGTCAGGGCCAAAGGCACATAGTATCATAGTGTTGCAATTGATTGTGAGAAATTCCCAAGCTAATTTTCCTCTGAAAATTTGGGAACCATTTTTCAAACTGTGGAACTCCAGTTCTGCAAGATGTTAATAGGTGTCCCTCCCATCACCTCCACACTGGGAAATGCCCTCTTTGTGTACAGTTCATAGAAATACTAGTACAGTCGACTCTTGAACAATAAGAGGGTTAGGAGCACCAACCTCTGTACAGTTGAAAATGTGCAAATAACTTTTGATACCCCCAGGACTTAACTACTAATAGCCACTGTTGGCCCAAAGCCTTACTGATAACATAAACAGTCAATTAACACATATTTTGTTATATGTATTGTATACTATATTCTTAGAATAAGGCAATGTAGAGAAAATGTCATTAAAATAATAAGGAAGATTGGATGTGGAGAGAGCAGAGTGCCTGAGGAATGGCTCCTCTGTGTATGACACATCCAACAGCAACTTGGGCTTACTCCTCACGGGTGGCAGGACACCATGACCTTCCTGTGACATTGTGCCCTATATATATATTAATAATAAGGAAGAGAAAATACAGTTATAGAATTTACTGAAAAAATTCCATGTATAAGTGGACCCGTGCATTTCAAACCCGTGTTGTTCAGAATTCAGCTGTACTATATTCAGTACGCCCCTCTTGGAGCCTCCCAATGCACATGAACATTAATGCATCACAACAAAGAAATATGATGACTCTTATTATACCCAGAGTTTCTCACACTTGCTTAACCATAACACCTCCCCTTTTTAAAATGGAACATCCATTAACATCTTGAGGGATTGGTATTCCAAAGAACATATTTTAACAAAACACTGCTTTAGTATTCTAAATCATATTTTTATAAATTTGCCTGTATAGAGAAGTGATATAACTAATTTCAAACTGAAATAATTTTGTTTGTAAATTGCTTTGAGATCATTATAGTAACTGTGCAAATCTTTATATATCACCATGCAATAGTTTAAATAATTACATCTTAGTTTTTTATTTTCAATTGATTTTCTTTACCTATTATATTATGGATGGTAAAATTTTTAAATAGGAATTATGGGTTATATATAGGAAAGATATTTCCAAAGAGTCATTTATTTTTTATTTGTGTTTGTAGATGCAAAGAAGTCAATGTAGGGGGCTACATATTGAATTTATGGTGCTGTTTTTCCCCCCCTTAGGTTATTATTCGTGAATTGGGTGGTATTCCAATTGTTGGAAGCAAAATCAAGGATCCCAACCACAGTATTAAAGAGAAGGCTTTAAATGCACTAAGTAACCTGAGTGTGAATGTTGAAAATCAAATCAAGATAAAGGTAAGCTATCTAAAATCACAAATGTGTAAGGTTATCTATAAATGAAAGCGAAAATAATAAAAAGGTCAGTAATAAATTTTAGTAGACTAGCCTTTATAATGTTATGGCCAAGAATTACCCTTTTTTCCCAGCTTTATTGAGATATAATTGACATATAACATTGTGCGAGTTTAAGGGGTAGAGAGTGATGATTGGATACATATATACATTGCAAAATGATGACCACCATAGTGTTAGCTAATACCTCCATCATCTCACATAGTTACCTTCTTTTTCCTGTGGTAAGAACATCTAAAATCTATTCTTTTAGCAACTTTCAAGTATACACGGGCTACTGTTTGCACTACAGTATTACTAACTATAGTCACCCTGCTGTACTTAGATCCCCAGAATTCATTCATCTTATAACTAGAAGTTTGTACCCTTTGACCAACATCTCCCCATTTCTCCCACCCACAGCCCCTGGCAACCACCTGCTACTCTGTATCTATGAGTTAGGCTTTTTTAGATTCTGTATATAAGTGAGATCATTCAATATTTGTCTTTCTCTGTTTGATTTATTTCACTTCATATAATGTCCCCAGGTTCCATCCATGTGGCAAATGGCAGTATTTCCTTCTCTTTAATGGCTGAATAATATTCCATTGTATATATCACATCTTCTTTATCTATTTGTCAACAGACACTTAGGTTGTTTCTATTCCTGGTTATTGTGACTAATGCTCCAGTGCGCATGGGGTTATAGCTTTCTCTTCACGATAGTGATTTCATTTCCTTCAGATAAACACTCAGAAGTGGAACTGCTGGATCATATGGTAGTTCTATTTTTAATTTTTTGAGGAACCTCCATACTCTTTCTGTAGTGGCTGCACCAGTTTACATTCCCACCACCAGTGCACAGGGATGGTTTCTCTCCATTATTGCCACTTTTTTGTTTGTTGGTTGATTGATTGATAATTGGTTGATTTAAAGAAAAAGAAATTTTTAATCCTCACCTGAGAATATGCCTTTTCATCAATTCTAAAGAGAGAGGAAGGGAAAGGGAAACAGAGAAATGTCGATTGGTTGCCTCACACATACGACCCGACTGGGGATCAAACCAGAGACCCTTCTGTGCACAGACAGTGCTCTATCCTTGGAACCACTGGCCAGGGCTATTGATTTATTAATGATAGCCATTCTGACAAGTGTGAGGGGACATCTCATTGTGGTTTTGATTTGCATTTCCCTGATGATTAGTGATGTTGAACATCTTTTCATGAACTTATTGACCATGTGTATCTCTCCTTTGGAATAATGTCTGCCCATTTTTTAATGGGTAGAATAAGGCAGAGGAGGGAGGGATCTAAACCAGCCAGTAAGAGGTGCAATGAATTTTTGAATTTAGGGATTCAGTTTAATCCAAGTAGTAAAGGAACCAGGCCAGAGTCAAATAACATCAAAAGATAGATACAACAAATTAGGAAATTATGTTAATTCAACATTTATTGAGCTCCTGATCTGTGGTACAGAGCTAAGAAATGAACATGATTAACATCTTTTTTAAGAAAGCTATAAGGAAAGATAATGTAAGTAATTAAGGCAGAACATGATGAAGTACTTTAAGAAAAAATGTAACTAAAAACGTTGTTGAGTACATAGAAAGGGGAGATCTCATCAAAGTTTCTGTAAAAGGTAGATTACAACCTGGCTCTTAAAGTCTAAGTTTTCTACAAGTAGAGTTGGGGAGGAGGGAATTCTAGGAGAAAGGAATGAGGTAAGGTGGGCACAGGTCCAGGAATAACTGAGCTGCCCATTTGGTAATCTCGTTGCTAGAACTGAAATGGCAAAAGGTTCAGAGATCATAGGGATATAAATGCCCAACACATTTTAGGAAATGCTTTGAGAGACATCACTATCTTACATAAATATGACATAAGAGCTAAGGAAATGCGGTGTGTTTTTTTTAAAGGAATGATGTGTGATGAAATTGTGACCCAAGAGAGCCAGTTGACTTGTAAACATCATTTAGATCTTGAAACCAGATTAAAAATTTAATCTCTCTTTGCTTTACTACCATTGCTTTAGTTTCTGTGGTAACATGGATACTACCTGGGTATTATTTAAATGTTAAATATCTTAGCATTTATATTAGGAATTTTTGTTACCAGTTAGAATGTTTGGTAGAGTTCAGATTTAGTTGGGTGAATACCAATTATCTGAGAGATATAATTTTTCCAAGGTGGAAAGACCATGGCCAGACATAGAAAATAGAGTTCAAAAAACTTTCCATCACACTGGGTTTAGTTCTATTGTGTGTGAAATAGGAGTACTGCCAGCACTGCATTATTTTTTGCCAGTGGTGGTTAACAATGTTATGGAGGAGTAGTTCATATACGTTCCCCTAGGCATATATGAACCTTAGGCCATATATAGTTTTGCTTATTTTGATAGGACTAACTATAAAGCAAAATTCTATTTTACTCTCCCCCCACCTTCTTTACTTTTTTACTTCTTAATGTACCTCCTAGACCCGTGGTCGGCAAACTGCGGCTCACGAGCCACATGCGGCTCTTTGGCCCCTTGAGTGTGGCTCTTCCACAAAATACCACGGCCTGGGTGAGTCTATTTTGAAGAAGTAGCGTTAGAAGAAGTTTAAGTTTAAAAAATTTGGCTCTCAAAAGAAATTTCAATCGTTGTATTGTTGATATTTGGCTCTGTTGACTAATGAGTTTGCCGACCACTGTCCTAGGCCCTACTGTGAAGGTGCTTAACCATGGTACAAAGAGACTTCACACATGTTCCTCCTTAATTCTGTTGTGCTCAGAGCAGTTGACTCACTGTGCAGAAAGTTACTCTTCAATAGAAAAACTTTGGAGATTCTAAGATGCTCATTTTTCCCCCCCCCCCACCTCCAGGTATACGTCAATCAAGTCTGTGAGGATGTCTTCTCTGGCCCCCTGAACTCCCCTGTGCAGTTGGCGGGACTGAGATTGCTAACAAACATGACAGTTACCAATGACCATCAGCATATGTTTACCAGTTACATTACAGACCTGTTCCAAGTGTTGCTTTCAGGGAATGGAACCACCAAGGTACGAAGGAAACGGTGATTACTTGAAGTACAAAGAGCTATCGCATTAAGTTTATAAGATTGGAATTGAATTTTCAAGTCCCTCAAAAGAGAAAGTTAAAGTTTATTAAAAACCCTTACATGGGTCCAAGAAAGTAAATTATTTTTATCCCCTAATATTGAATTTTAAAATTAACTTGTGAAAATAATATATTTTGCTTAATCAATAGATTGGTATTTATTTGGTTTTCTGCACATCAGTTTATCTTCTACTGAAGGTAGGTAGCTTCCCCCCGCCTCCACCCCAATGGCGTCTTCGAGTTATAGTGCTCGTTAATTGAATTTTTGCTTACCTTGGAGTTAACAAAACATATTTTTGATTCAGCCATTATTGCTTGAAAAGTCTTTTTAATACTACTTTTAAGTTTTAGTAATGGATGTTTCAGTGCTTCACTTTGACCTGTTAAGTAGACATAGGAAGCAATAGGTTGAGCTGAATTAAGTAGAATCTCAAGACACACCCTATGAAAGTTATTTGAGTAACCCCTCATACTAGTGAATATTCTTATCAAGTGCCATTTTTCAAGAAATAGCATAAAAACAGAAGGCAGATTAATCAGAGTTTCTGATTTGTTGGGTTGATCCATCAGTGTTTTACTGTATTAGTGTCTGTTCTCTGGCACAGTTGACATAAAAATGCGCAAGCATTTTATTATTTGTTTGATTGTTTTTAAATTGTCACCTGAGGATATTTCCACTGACTTTATAGAAAAAGGAAGAGAGTGAAACATTGATGTGCGAGAGAAACTCTGATTGGTTGCCTCCCTACTTACCCCTCCTGGGGATCAAGCTTAGGTATGTGCGCTGACCTGGAACCAAGCCTGAAACCCTCCTGGTGCACGGACATTGGTCAGCCAACGGAGCCTCACCGGCTGGGCAAAATGCACAAGCATTTTACAAGAACCGGATGTGAAGCCAGACTCCAAATACTCAATGTCACTGCAGTTATTTCTGAGGTTATCACATTGTGATCACAGTAGAGCCTCATCATCATCCTTTTAAAGGCATTCAAAATTAAATGTAATAATCATATTAGTAATATTTTAACAATATTGCTCCATCCATTGACAATTTCCAAAATGCATGCATCCATCACCATCTCTCTCTCTCCAGGAGACCAAGGTAACTTCCAGCCCCTGGGGCCCTGTAGAAACTCCCTTCCCTCGCCCCCGTGGCCTGGCAGCTGTAGGAAAAATCTTCCCTCCGCCTCTCTGTGCAGCTGCCTTACCCAAAACCCCAGAGGAACATTTTTCAGAGCCAGGCTAGTCTGACCTTGAGGCTATAAAGATCTGTCTCAGACTTGGTCTATGTTTTAATATATTTTATGACTTTTTAAAAGGTGACTCATGCCCTGGCTGCTGTGGCTCACTTGATTAGAGCATTGTCCCATACACCAAAAGACTGTGGATTTGATTCCTGGTCAGGGCACATACCTAGGTTGCGGATTCAACCCCTGGTCAGAGCGCATATGTGAGGCAACCAACCGATCCATGTTTCTCTCTCTAAATAATCAATAAAACATGTCTTTGGGTAAGGATTATTAAAAAAAAAAAAAAGAGGTAACACACACCACAATAGTATGTTCTATTTCTGTTTTTCCATTACTGTGCTTAGTACAATATTTCTGGAATAGAAAATTGGCTTTTTTGGTCTGTCTGGAAATCTAACCACCAATTATAACATTGTTTTTCTCCTTAAAAAAAAAAAGTAAAGTTTCAACTTGCAAACTAACTTTTGGATAGTAATCCATTTGTAAGTGGGAAATTGTATCCATTTTAGTAACCACCAAAATGACTTTTTTAAAATCTTAAATTCTTAGTAACCACCAAAATGACTTTTTTAAAATCTTATTTTTAATAAGTGATCTCACTGTACTATAATAACCTTTTGGGTATAACACTGATTCATAACTAAATACAAATAGTGGAAGATTAATGTACATAAACTGCTCCATCTCCAGTGAGAGCAAAGAAAACTTAATGGCTTAAAAGAAATTACCCAGAGCCCCCTACAAGATGGCACATGTGATAAGAGACAGAGACTTAATGTGGTTTCAAACTGAAATACATGCTCTATATGTTCTTTGGTGTGGTTTGTTTCTGTTTTCCGTGTCATCTGTCTTCTACAGAACATAGCAATGTGGAATTTTAGTTCAGGATACTGTATGCTGCTGCATTTATTATTCCTGGTTGTAAATCTGCCCTCATTGACAACTAGAGGGCCTTTTAGATTCTGTTGACTTCATCCAGGCTTATTTCATAGTTTTGGGGCCACCCTATTTCAGAACTCTTGTCCCAGTTTTCTTAATCAAAACTTCAGTGAAGTTGGAGACAAGTGTTTATTCCTGACACTTTCTGTCAGTGTCGCTGGTAGCCAGTTGGGCCACCCAGACCTGACAGTGACTCCAGGAAGTGCACTAAAGAAAAAGGTCGGAAGTCGTCTTTGCTCTTTCACTTTAACCCTTTGCACTCGCTTGCTTTTTTCTCGATTCCTTTATTCTACTCGGGATTTAATTTTTTAAATACCCCAGATTTTACAAAGCGCGGCAGTAGAATAAAAAACTGGAGTTTCTTTTCATACAAACTTATTTTTTTGGATTTTTTTTATATTTCAAATTATTGATACATTCAATACAATTCGACATATGAGCTGCTACCGATGCTAACCGTGTCGAGTCACACTTGACATCCGAGTGCAAAAGGTTAAGAGGCTGTAATTTTACAAAGGATGTCTGTTTGGAAAACATGATCTCCACATATAGAAAAAACTTACCCGTGGTTTCCAGTGGGAGTGCAGTAGGCAGAGAGGATGGTGGCTTTTGTTTTTACCTTGTTCTCTTCTGCACTGTTTGAAATCTATCATGATCATTTATTAATTTTATTTTTAAAAATTTAAAGGAAAGTTTAATATCAATATTTCATAGTTTTCTACTGCATAATTTTTAATAGTTGATTAAAAAAATAAAATTAAGCAAAGCCATATATTCTCCTCCTTAATTAACAAATTTGTAGGTTCAACATGTTCAAAGGAATATGTGAATATGTAGGATCTATATCTATATATATAAAAGCCTAAGCGACTGTTTGACTGTTCAGCTGGTAGCTATGACACGCACTGACCACCAGGGGGCAGGCACTCAATGCACAGGCATGGAAACATGGAACAGACTATGAATCTCAGAGGGAAGGGAAGAGGGGGAGGGAGGGAAGAGATTCACCAAAGATCTTATATGCATACTAGAGGCCTGGTGCATGGATTTGTGCACCAGTGGGGTCCCTCCGTCTGGCCTGTGGGGATCTGGCCGAAACCTGCAGTCCGACATCCCCTGAGGGGTCCTGGATTGTGAGAGGGCACAGGCCAGGCCGAGGAACCAGGCCTCTAGTAGGTACATAAAGACCAAGGAGAAAATACCAAAACTTAATAGTGATCGTTTCTGGTCATGGGAATATGGGTGAATTTCCTTTTTGTGCTTTTCTATCTTCTTTGCTAATATTCTCTAGTAAACACATAATGCCTTTGTAATCAAAGCAAGTTTTATAAAATACACATCCGGTTCCTTTCGGGTCTAGTGGAGAGCACATTTGTCACTGTTTCCTGACTTCAGAACCCCCTCCCTGCTCCTCACTTTGTCATTTCAAGTATCTTGTAGAAAGTACAGTTTTACTTGACCTTTGTTTTTAAAGTAGGAATTCTATTTTAATTTTTTTATTGCTAAGTTTTCAGTTATAAGTGATAGTAATACTGATACTTTAGCTACTTGCCTATAAGTTAACATTTATTTGCTAATTATTTCTATCACTGCCTATTTAAATGATTATAAAGCGTTTTTCACATTAAAAAAGTAAATGCAAAGATTCATTGTGACCTACTAAGAAGAAAAGGGCCATATTGTTATTTATTTAGTCTTGGTAACCAAATTGTTTTTAAATTTTCATACTTTAAATAGAAATAAACTGAGCTTTGAAAGATTCCTTTTTGTTCCAAAGATCATATTTCACCTAACAGTAATCATAATACAATTTATGTAACACATGTTAAACCTACCATGTGTTAGATATGCATGTAGGTGAGGGTGAATATTGTCTTCACAATTTTCTCCCTATCTTCCTAACAAGGTAATTGGAAAAATTTGGTTTAAATAACACAAGTGCTCTGAGACCTGTGCCAAGTGTTGGGGGCAGGAGAGGGTGTGGGGAGGGAGGGAGCAACCCCTTTTACATAAGATGAATTGAGAGCCTCCATGGAGTAAGAGAATTTGAACCAGACCTTGAAGCATAGGCCGTGCTTTAAAATGTGACATGGCGAGGACAGGGAGAGAAAAATTCATGCCATCTGAGTCTCAAATAAACCAATATTGTTCTTATTTCAGGTTCAAGTTTTAAAACTGCTGTTGAATTTGTCTGAAAATCCAGCCATGACTGAAGGACTACTTGGTGCCCAAGTAAATAGCTTACGTTTGTTTTGTAAATATACAAATGTGTAGATTTGGACAGATAGATCTGGATGGATTTATCCCTTTTATAATGCTAACAGGGATCATCTCTGAGGAGCAATATTGTGTTATGTTTTCTCTTTGGTTCTTTTTGCCTATATGAATTTCTCAAAATTTTTGTAAGGAGCATATTTTACTTTTAAAATTTGTTTTTCAAAAGGTCTCCCTAGTAAAAATAAATAGTAATTTTTCTGTCTCCACCCAATTTGGGATATACTTATATCATCACATCTTTTACACTTGACTTGGTTATGCTCACATGTATCTCTTATCCACTGAAACACTAGTATGAAAGGAGTTCCCAGTACGCGCCCAATGCTGAGCCAAGTGCCGATACTCCAAGTGAGTACAGGGTGACATGGTGCTTGTCCTCATGGAGCTTACAATGTAGGGAGGAGACAAAAATATGTAACAGGAGAACAAGACAATTAAAAGATAAGTATTCTGAAGGAAGCAAGGTGGTGCAGTTAGAACCACCTCAGCTCCTGTGGAAAGAGACCTTGCTCTGTTCACCTGCTCATCCTGTGCCCCGCAGGCATGTGTGCAGGAAATGTTTGACGGGTGAATTGGTGAGGTCCCATGAAGACTGTATGATGGATCTTAAAAAAGGAAATGGGTGTTTTCCCAAATGATTATATTCTAGGATTCCAAGGAAATCGTATTTTTTCAGCTAAAATATGAAACCTCTTTTTTCCATTAGTATACAGTGTGGGGGTACATAAGATTTTGCATTTATATTATACAATTTTAGGGATAATGTTCAATGGTAAGATTTTTTAAATGTATTCAACAGTTTTAAAATGTGAAAATACATATGAAAAATTTTTTCATATGTTAAAATAATACTTGTTTCCTTTTTCAGGTGGATTCGTCATTCCTTTCCCTTTATGATGGCCACGTGGCAAAGGAGATTCTTCTTCGAGCTCTTACGCTATTTCAGAATATAAATAACTGCCTCAAAAAGGAAGGCCACTTAACTATTCAGCCTACTTTCACTCAAGGTTCATTGTTTTTCCTGTTATATGGAGAAGAATGTGCCCAGAAAATGAGAGCATTAGTTAATCATCATGATGCGGACGTGAAGGAAAAGGTAACAATAATACCCAAATTCTAACTGGTAGGTCATACTTTCCAAAGAGTAATGCAGTCTGGAAGTAAACTTCATCTTCTTTACAAAGGGATTCTTCCAGCTGCTGAATTTAAACAGTAAATGTCAGATTTCATCATTTCCACAGCTAGAACTTGCCATGGTCTTCTGATGTATTTTGGACCATTTTATTGATACCAAACAAATATAACAGCTTATTCTGAAACATTTATTTCCTTTTATTTTGCTCTTTGCTGAGCTACTTTAATTATTTCTTCTACATGAAGTGACAGTGACCTTTTTATATGTAAGCTACTCTTCTGCTGTTTGCTGTGATTAGTAGTTACTCACCTGAGAGAGCATTAGTATGTGATCGACTTTTCTATGTTCAGAACTGCCGTAGGAATGACCTTCTTTTAGTAGCAGTGAGATCCTATGCTCTTGAGTCCACCTGCCAGCCTAGCCATACTGCTGTCAAAAGTCTATTCTAATTATTAAAATCTATTCCAGTCAATGAAAATGGTAAACTTTTCGCAGAAATGTTTCCTACTACTCACCCACTCCCATTCAGTGTGCCAGCATGTAAAGATGCTGTTATAAAATACTGGGATCCATCTAACTGCCCACCTATAGGCAATTGGTTAAGTCAATCATCTAGTCTTAAAGAACTAAGTAGGTCTGAATGTGCTAATGTGGAAAGACACCCATGAAATATGAATGTTTTTAAATGAAAGATATTTAGGCTTATATATGGATAGCCACTTCTAGAATGATACTCAAACTCCGGGGCATGGGACTGTGGAGTGAGGAAATGACTTTTCTATGTTCACGTTCTACTGTTTGAAATTTTTACTATGGCATTAATTTTATCATAATTTTTTAAATAAAAAGGAAAAGTAACTCACAAGGTTATGTTTTCTCCTATTAATTGATAGTACTTTATTCATTAATTTTCATCCATATTTTACTTGACTAAAATTACATACAATATATGAAAATTTCTCAGCTATTATCTTTAATAATATTTTTGCTCCATAACCTACTATAACAAATCATTGATATATTGAAATTCAGTCAGGTTTTATAATATTCAAGTTCATCACCACCATGCTTAGTATTAAGTAAGTAAAAATGCAAGCAGAAGCATTCCTACTCAAGTATTTAAGGCAAAGCTTTAATAGTACTTTAAATTCCATTGGTAAATACATGGATTTCCACAGGAAGTCAAAATCCTCAAACAGAAAGATGTGTTTTCAGTTATCCTGTACAGAACTCAAACTTGGAAAAAATATTTTTACAGTAGAAAAAGGATTCAATATTGAGATGAAAACATGTAAATTCCTAAGTGGCTACAGTAGTGATGTGCATATGATGACTAAGAATAATACTTTATCAGTGATGCAAACATAAGTATTAATTCCCTGAAAGATACATTTCTTTATAATAATTTTTTAACCTGCCTCGTTATTTACTGAAAATAAATATTCAGAATGCACACATTAAAAACTGGGCTTTGGTTTCAATGTGCTTTAGCAGCATTGAGTGCTGAAACTGCCTCTTTTCTTCTTCTATTAGTTTGAATAAATAATTACATATCCTGGAAATCAGAGCATTGACCCTGAAATGTCAAAATGCTGGAGAAAGAGGGGGAGTCACTGTAACTACCCAGAGAGAATTACGTAATGAAAATGCCCAAGCAGGTCTTTATCTCTGTAGATCGTGGCACACCTTGGCTTCTATTAAGTGAGACTTCTAATTGGTGGTTCCATCTCTCAGGCAATGAGGAATGTCAGTGTTCCTCAGTTCCCACAGGAAAAAGGGAAACTTCAGTAATGTCTCACATTGGTAATGATGCCAGCTAATCAAAGAGGAAAATGAAATTGACTTAGAGGAAGGAGATTAAAAAGTATTATGAAGTACATTAGACTGAATGAAGGGAAGAGGATATATTTGTCTTATACTTTTTCAATTTTTTTTTTCATTTTGCAGATAAACCCTTCAAAATGTAGATATAAGTAAAAAATAAAATGGGACTAACTCAACAGTGAGATTCTATAAGGAGAGATGAAGCTTAATGTACTTCTGAGTAATAAAACATCAAAGTAGAAAGAATGTGAATGGTAATTAAAGCTTGTGAGGCAGCCTAGAAATATGAGGCAGGCCCAGTTAAGTGGAACTAGCACATAATTTAAAGTGCTCAGAGACCATCAGTTGGTACATGTGAATACAAAAATAATGTTAAGGCATTCGACAAAGAAAAAATCAACAAGAGGTACTTAGCTTGTTTCATAGAGCAGAGGTAAGAGATGAATTTTCCATTCAGCGTGAAACAACAAGGAAGGTGATCACAAAAACATTGGCTAGTATTTGGGTAACACACCTCAAAACTAATCTACCACAAACCTAACATCCTGATTTGCAGCTGCTTGCTAAATGCTCCTTTGAAGTGAAAAAGTTTGCTTATTCAGTTTTTTTCCAGAAGGTCCATTTTATGGGGAAATTTTTTGTGCTTTAGTGCCCCCAAATCACATACATTCACATACAGTATATACACAAACATTACATACACATTTCCTTTTGACCAATTTGCATCTTTGTAGATAAAAATGCTAAATTTTGATTAAGATCATTTACATTTGGTTTTGGCTCTCCAAATTTTACAAAATGAATGAGATAAAGTTGTCAATCCTCAGTGTTTAGTGTCCTGATATATATACTGAAATCTGTAACCGGAACAATACATTATCAAAAAAATTAACCTATTTTCATCTTTCAATTCTACCTATATGTATTAGGTAAGGGTATCCTAAAAAATCATTTTCTCCCTTATATTTTCAAAGTGCATTTTTTAAAAATCACTTAATTATTTATTCATAGTTTTTGGAGGTAGCTCAAAATTCTCCTCTTGTTACACATGAGGAAACTGAGGCACAGTGAGCATAGGTGACTTGTTTCAGTAACAGAAAAATCCTTGGTGAAATTAAGTGGCTAACTGTAGCATGCATATAGGTGTGCTACAGCACCGCCTGGGTAGCATTTGGTGTAAAAAACCTACTTTGATGATTTGTTATTAATAAAGCTCATTTCACCGAGACTATGAATGAGACAGAATGGACCTCCAAATGTATCTAATCGGCTCACTTAAGATGGTTCAGAGTAATCAAGTGACTTCAGAGCCCTTAGGACTGAGGCTCAGGTCAGCTGATTCCCCTCTCTCTCTCTCTCTCACACACACACACACACATAATATTAGTATTCTACACTGGTTTACTAAAAGTAGAATCATGCTGAGGGAATCATTTAATATAAAAATATGACATCTGAATAATGTCAAACATAAAATATAAATCTTACTGATATATTGAGTTAGAGCTAAGAAACCAGAAAAATATGAGTATACAGAGAGAATAAAATTTAATTCAAAGTGCATGGTATATTAACACTTAAGATCTGCATTTATCTTTGTAAAATATTTCCTTGCAGCTATATTTGTACTTAGCAGGTCTGACATTTAGATTAAAAATAGAAAATTTCATAAATCACATTCTCATAACCATTATTCTGTCAGGGCTTTTGATTTAGGGACTGTAGGCATGCAATAGAAATATACTGTTCCTTTCTTTTTAAAAAATTGTCTTTACAAATGTAACTTAGCCTAACTTCTTTTAGGTTTTTATGCTTAAAAAATATATCACTTAATATTTGGCATGTAAGCTACTCAGAGTAAGAAGTGCTATAAGCATGTGAGAGTCAATTTTATCATCACTCTAGTGTGAATGTAAGAAATAGGTTTATGTGAGCATATCTAGGTATGTAGACAGGCTTGACTAACCTTGCAGAAGGCCCTTAAGAACAAACAAAAATGAGTCTTTTAAAAAATCAGTTTTAGCCAATTCATTACTTAACCATACCTGAACTCTTTGTTTATGTGAACTGGCAATCGTATTAGTAAAGTTATTACATAAAACATAAAACAGAAACTTGCAGATGTAAAGGAAGTTTCCAAATGTAAAAAATCATAATCATGAATTTCGTAGTCTTTCAAATTTATATCAAATTTATTTCACTTAAAGCTCCTGTGCTCCTATTTATTCAAAGCTGTCTTCATTGGTATGGAGGTATCTTGATTCCCCATGCTTCAAGACAAAAAAGTCTTCATTCTTAAGTCCATACCTTTCTAGAGCCTCATTCAGTTTCACTGGAGGCTCTAAGTAATGCTGGCAAAGGACAGAGAGAAGAAAAAGTGCAAAAAGATTAACCATACATGTATTTGGGGGATATTTCAAATAAGAATTCAAACTAAAATGACTAACAACTCTACTTAAAATAATGCCCTTTTCATTGAAGCATTAGCAAATGAGTTAATCACATTTTCTAATACAACAGAGTCATTAATGTTAAGTCAATGGAAACATCATACTTATCAATGTAGCCAAACGCCATGTATGTCAAATTTGGTTCCAACTTAGACTGAATATCATTAATTGTATGAAATCTGATCACTATTTCACTGCATGAAATTTCAATCTAAACGGAATCAATGCCTAAGATAATATTAGAGAATTAAATATTACCAATATCTTTTAATATAGAAATTTACATTGTAGGAGTGTTGTGTGTGTAAGCAAATGCTAGAGAAATCTTTCTGGCAGAAGAAGGGTTGTTATCCTCAAATCCCTAGCCACATATTGATACTGTAGTGTACAGGGTGAAAGAGGGACAGAAATAAGACAGGTGGAATGTCCCTTTGTGTGTTCACCTTTTCAATCTAAAAAAAAAAAAGTGAAGACAGCACACTGCTGCAGAATGTTTTAACCCCATGGTCGGCAAACTGTGGCTCAGGAGCCACATGTGGCTCTTTGGCCCCTTGAGTGTGTGGCTCTTCCACAAAATACCACGGCCTGGGCAAGTCTATTTTGAAGAAGTGGCGTTAGAAGAAGTTTAAGTTTAAAAAATTTGGCTCTCAAAAGAAATTTCAATCGTTGTACTGTTGATATCTGGCTCTGTTGACTAATGAGTTTTCCGACCACTGTTTTAACCTATCAAATGTTTTCCAAATAAACTGAAACCACCTGGGTATGGGTTATTCTATCTACTGATTTAAAAGATATTAACAATTAAAAATGTTTAAAAAAAGATATTTTAAAAAATTAACTCACCAGTTTTTCTCTTTTGGTCTAAATCTTTACATTGTATAATTGCTACTTTTCCCCTTTATTTCAAATGGATTTCCCCCTATTTCAATTTTAAAAGCTTGTAAAATGTGGAAAAAATCAAAACGTCTCATCTAATCACCAGGGGGCGGTCTGCCTCCACCCTTCACACAGAGCATCCTTTGAGCACCGCACAGCAGTCAGGCCAAGGGACCTGGCAGCACCCTGGGGCTTGCAGTCCAATACAGAGCCAGAGAAGAAATGAATAAATAGGAAAACAGTACCTGATCTGAGTGGTTGATATATTCTGGGGACAAAATGTGGGCAAGTGTGGGATGTGGAGGTTTCATTTTAAATACAGCAGTCCAACAAGTTCTCTCTGAGAAGGCGATATTTGAACAAAGACCTGCTGGGAAAGAATGCACAGGGCTTTGCGGGCGATTGTGAGGGCTGTGGCTCTGACTGAGGAGGATGGGAAGCTACTCGGCAGAGGAGTGTCATGGTCTGATTCAGTGTGTAAAGGTCACTGCCCTCTGCAGTGTTGAGAACAGACTGTAAGGAACAGCATGTAGCAGTGAAGGCGATGAGAAGTGGTCAAAGTCCTAATATAATTGGAAAGGTGAGCTGATTGCATGTGGGGGAAAACTGGGTGGAGAGAAGATATGAGAGAAAGAGCAGTCAAGGTTTTGGCCTGAGCAACTGGAAGGAGGATTTGCCATTTACTGAGATGTATGAGAAATAAATCTGAGAGAAGCTCAGAAAGTTTGGTTTTGGACTTAGGTTTTGGTACCATTGGTAAGAAAGCAGTTGGAAATATAAATGTGGATTACAGGAAAAACCTGAGCTACAGAGGGACAGTCGATAAGTGGATTTAAAGCCATCAGACTGATGAAATCCCCACAGGAGTAACCAGCTAGGGAAGTCCCTGGGCTGAGTCCTAAGGTACTCACTGTTCAGAGGAAGCATAGCGAGGAACTGGCAGCAGAGACTAAGAAAGGACAGCAGGTGATGTACTAGAAAAATGAGGAAAGTGTTCTGTCTTAAAATGCACAGGTTTGGCCCTGGCTGGTGTGACTTGGTTAGTTGGGCATCATCCCATAAACTAAGAGACCACAGGTTCAATTCCCAATCAGGGCACATGCCTAGGTTTTGGGCTCAATCCCCGATAGGAGACATGCAGGAGGCAGCTGATTGGTGTTTTACTCTCACATTGAGGTTCCTCTCTCTCCTTCTCCCTTCTCTCTAAGAATCAGTTTTTTAAAAATGCACAGGTTTGCAAACAGTTATTAACGACACACAGGTTTTTTCTCCCCCCTTGCTCACTTCCAGATTTATGGCTATGTTTAGAGGGTCAGGGATGCCTTTTCACTAAGTGCTGAATAACTTAGGTTTTAACATATCACCAATAAAATGTAACTTTAAATCAGCGCCTTCAAGGCATTGCCCTTGAAAAAGGATTTTCATTTGAGATTTCAAAATGATGAAATTCTTTCCCACTAAAAAACAACTTGTTTTAGCTCCATCAGTATGGCTCAGTGGTTGAGTGTCGACCCATGAACCAAGAGATCACCAGTTCAATTCTCAGTCAGGGCACCTGCCCAGGTTGCAGGCTCATTCCCCAGTAAGGGCATGCAGAAGGCAGCTGATTGTTTCTCTCTCATCAGTGTTTCTATTTCTCTATCCCTCTCCCTTCCTCTCTCTCTCAAATCAATAAAAACATATTTTTAAAACCTTGTTTTGTTCAATTCTTTTCCCTATACGTCTTAGCCAACAATATAATTACACAATCATCCTACACTAATTTCACTGCTAAGTTATAACTTTGGTTGTAAGCTGTAACTTGGTATGGATTTTGATGCTAAAATATATGAGTTTCTTCACAGGTCAATTCTTGGAAGAAGAGGGGTGGGGAGTCTCTTTTCTGCCAAGGGCCATTTGGATATTTATGACATCATTCATGGCCCATACAAAATTACCAACTTAAAAATTACAAGAGAGAGAAAAATACCCACGGCCCTGGGGCCCAACTGTATAAAGCAAGACAGTCCATTCGAGGAGAATAAGAGTAAGTGGTGGGAGCAGAATCTCCCAGCTTCAAGCCCATAAGGGCCAGGAACCGCCCAAGACGACTCATACATTCCCATTTAAGGGTTCTGTTTTATGATCTACTCCAATAGAAGATAAAGACCCTGGTCATTTAAAAAGTTAGCATGTTTTGTAATGCTTGAAATATGTTTCCCCCAGAACTGAGTTGTTTTAAGTTTTAGTGCTTAAATACATCATCTAGGAAATTCACTCATTTCCTAAATAAATTAGATGTTGTTACATGTATAATTTCAAAGTGTTGCCGAGTTAAGAATGTCCTTAATCTGCTTATATTATAGTAAACAGCTAATATATCTACTTATATGCAAATCGTTTTAAAGTGTTTACAAATCAGGCAAAACATCCTCCCCAAAAATGCTATCTATTTTATAATTTAACAAACTCATGGTTGTCAAGTTTATGCAAGGAATGTCAAAATGTGAACAAATTCCAAATTGCTAAGTGAGTTTTTATTACATGTTTCATTAAGAAAGATGGAAGTTAGATTTTTAACAGAAATAATTCTTGAAGGCTGAATAATACAATAACTCGTGAAGACTGGGGTTTTCTACTCCTCAGTAAAGAGCACAACAATTACTGAAGTTAAAAATCTAGGTGTCATTCTAGATTCCTCTGCACAGGTTTAATAAAATAATTCTAAGTCACTGGCATATATTACATGTGGACCATATATATGCATATATCTATATGGAACACACATATGGAATAAGAAATGCCACCAAATATAGTGGTGTACCAATGGAAACCAATATCAAACTTCCCTTTCTTCAGGTACAAAGACACATTCTCGTTCATCCTCCCCATCCCTGTGGTCATTCCATTCCATCTCCCAACAGTGTGGCTCAGGATTGTTGCATCACGATACGGGAATTTTGAGTGGGGGAATAGGCAGTGGGCAGGCAGTGTATTAGGTAATTTTGGAACAAGCTGTAACCTAGGGAAAGGGCAGGCCAAAAACAGGAGAGAAAGGGAGTGCTTGACACAACATGAAAACGGTTCCTGCCCTGGGATGTGGAAGATGCCACATAAAACAAAGTAGAAGCCAACCAGCCATTTCTAAATTTTGCTTAGGGCAGGTCCTGGATCCAGGGAAGGTGAGAGAGCTTTTTTCTATCCTGCTTGATTCCAGAACTGGCTAGTAGCGAAGTTCTAGGGTTCTGCTACCTTAAGCAAAAAAATCAGTTCTTCACCCAGCCTGCATGGCTCAGTGGTTGAGCATCTACCTATGAGCCAGAAGGTCACGGTTTGATTCCCAGTCAAGGCACATGCCCAGTTTCAGGCTCGATCCCCAGTGTAGGGCATGCAATGGATGATTCTCATCACTAATGTTTCTATCTCGCTCTCCCTCTCTTCCTCTCTGAAATCAATTTTAACCTTTTGCACTCGATGTCGAGTGTGACTCGACACGGTTAGCATTAGAATAAAGGAATCGAGAAAAAAGCAAGCGAGTGCAAAGGGTTAATTTTAAAAAATCAGGTCTTCTATAAGTCTATGAATAAAAGTACCATTTCTCCCAACACCTGGCACCTAGCAGACACTGAATCGTTTAACATTTCTAAAAAGTTCTAAGTTGTCCAGCCTTACTTCCTCCATTGCCCTCCATATGACATCCATACGCTGGCTGAACAGAATTCCTCACTATCACCAGGTGCTGCTTCCGATCCTACACTCTGCCCTTTCCTCTTGAAATGCCTTCTCATAGCCAAGTTCAAATGTCACCTCTTCCATGAAGCTCTCTCTCCCTGATCCCTCCAATCAATAACTATCCCTGATTCTGAGGCCACTTACCCATTTAACATCTGTTTTAACAGAGTTATTATGTACACGTCTTACATGTTCTTCTAGAACGAAAGGCTCCCAGAGAGAGAAGACATGGTGGTTCATTTTTCTGTTTCCCAAGACTACACTCATTTTTTGTTATATAAACACACGCTTCATTACAGAAATAAGTCAAAAGAACAGCATGCAATGAGGGTTTTTTCACTATATAAATACTGTTTTACTAATTCATGATTTACCACTTCATGTGATGACTATGAATCACACAGGTTCTGATTCTAGTTTGATCTCTGAACACACCAAAGGGAGTGGTAATGCCTGAATCTTATCATAGATCAAACACACCAGTTATTTTTATCACAGACTGACCTCATTTGCTAAGGCAAAAGTTCCCCAGTGAATGGCCACAGATTTCTTTGTTTGAACATCAATGTGAATCCTTACAGCTTCTTCTGGGTCCACATGCTGGTATTTCATAAACCACCTGATGAAACACAGCAATTAATTCAATCCTTTGAAATATATAATGACTGCTTCATCTAATCAACCTTTAAGATTCTGCACAGGAAAAAAAATCACAGTAGGCAAAACCATCTCCTTTAAGTCTACTTTTCTTAAGGAAAAACTGAAGCAAAAATGTTTCATGTACAAACTGCTATACAATAGATAAGTCTCAAGCAAAACTCTCCTTTGAAGAGTAAGATTTTGTGCTATGTGTATTTTGATTTTATTGATGATTTATTCTGAAAATGTCTTACTGTTACTTTAAAAAGTAGATAGATAGTTCGCAATCCTGGTATGAATCAAAACAATGGGAAAGGATTAGAAACTAAAAGTCTACTTGCAAAAGAACTTGCTGAAACAAATTTTTAAAAAGGGGACTTAGGTAATACTTTCAACAATAAAGATTTAAATAATAAAATAAAAAATTAAACAGAAAAAAAACTTGCTAAATTGAAAAGCCAACAAAAATTTATGTATAATATTTAAAGATCAGGAGCAAAAAACACACCCCAATTACTACCTGAGGATTTTATTTAAACAGCATACAACTGAACAGTGAGGTGTTTTGGTTGGACAAGAAGACAGGGTTCATGAGGGGGGATAATCAGAGCGTAGGAACACTGAAAGGCTGCCTAATGCCTTGGAAAGGGCAGGGAACACTTTCAGGAGAAAGAATTATTATTTCTGATAAAAAGGAAAGTGTACTATCTACAGGCAAATCCTTTGCTTTCCTAGCCATTAGTTTAGAAGAGGAAAAGAAACATTGTCTTCACATTATTTATATCCTGGGTCTGCTACTGCCCACTACTGCTGCAGTCAAGTCGGATGGACAGGGACAAGCACAGGTGCTTCTACACTTTATGGAACACATCATGGAGCAGCTCATCCATCTCTTACAGCCAGAAGGTTGTTACTGTAGGAGCTGCCAGCCCTAGAAACAGAGACACTGTTCTCAGCGGCAGAGGAGAGGCACTGCTCTGCCACAGCTCCTGACACTCAGGATGCAGGGCGAGATGAGAACAGTTACTGGTGCTTCCGTCCATTTTTTAAAATTCCTACTGCAAATCAAAGAAACATACTCCTTTCTACCTTCATGTCTATCTGAAATAAAGGTTTACTCCAGTGCAGATGTCAAACAAAAACTCAAACTTCTAACGGACTTGGATAGAAACATTCCCAAAGTAAGGATGACATCCCAAGCCTATTACTGAAAGTCATTTTTTGTATAATCACCTTAAATATATAGAGTTCTCTAAAGTTTTGACAGATAACCTAATTTCTAAAACTGTTAATACTAAGCAGTGATTACACAGTAAAAGCTACCACAATTTACTTTTCTTAGAGCAAATAATGTCCCCCCTGGCCTTTTACCACCTCAGTAACGAGACAGCTCCAATACAAGCAGAAAGAGGGAATTACATGAGTGAATTTATATCGTCGCATATACTAGTATAGGGTGGCCCCCCAAAATGTATACACACTTTGAATAATTATTAATTCCAAAGGGTTAAATCTGAAAAGAAAGAAACAACAATTGAGCTATTAGCTGTTAAGTGTGTATACATTTTTTGGGACACCCTGTATATAAGTTTTCATTTTGCTACATATGAAAACTTATTTTCATAATTATAAATGAGATATTCTAACATATTAAAGACATATATTGAGTAAAGATCAGTACCATACGAAGTTGATTTGTAAACGCCTTGGATGATGTTTTGAGATGTTTTATTAGAATTCAGAATAAGAATTAAGTGGAAAAGTGAAATTCAAGCCTATTAATAATTTAAAATAAATTTTTTAAATAAGGTAAAAATATCTATCCACTTGAAGAAACTAGAAAGAAACATAAATGGGAGAAATGAGCATTAATAAAGACAGTTTTAGTGAACTTAGAAAGTTAAATAAGTAAAACAAAATCAGATGGAAACCAATGATCAGGTTTGCTCAATGCACTGTGTTAAGTGTTGACTTTGTTACTGTTAGTTTTTATTTTCTCTTAACATGTGCATATCAACCGGAGTTGACTGCAATCTAACTGAATTATTTGAAATAACTTCTCTTTTCCTTAAATAGACAGGATTAAGGAAAACACGGGCAGTGGGTCTCCTAGTTCTCAAAAGTTCGTGTGACCTTTATCCACTCCAAAGACAGGTGATGAGTATGTAGGTTGGAAGGCAAGGGGCGAGCAATGCAACAATGTCATTACCAGACTGAATTCAGTGCTGACCGAAATGAGACCAACAAGCGAGTCATGCTGTGGGCCCACTCCTGGATTTCCTCTGGTACACACAGGAGAGCTCCAAAACGCTTTGGAGCGAGGGTGCATTCCATGCAGCGAAGAGTGGTTACAGAAGGAGAGTACCCTCCAAGTGACAGGAAGAACAAGAGTTAGGTCTGATACTGGCTGATGGGTTTAACTTCAGCCAAAATGGTGTGTAAGTTCTGGGCTAGGTACAGAAATTCTTTTGTTGGTAATATAATTTCTGGTTTCGAATAATTATGTAACTAATTTAACTGATTATTTAAAAATTTTAACTGAATCTGACCTACTAACCCCCAACCAACGTATAACAAAGTCCACCAATAAAATCACAAATTACATGGTATCACAAAATCATGACTACTTTACTTTGACGTTCAGTTAGCTTATTCTGGTATAACAATAGCCGGAATGTTGTTTTTTTGGAAGCACACGTACCTTGGTGCATATGCTCCAATGGGAATAGCTGCAAGGTCAAAAGGTCCAAATCTTCTTCCTATCTCTTCAAAAGCAGGGCAATAACCAGTGTCTCCTGCGAAAAAAAAACGATTCCAAGGGCCCAACACAGACCAGCTGCCCCACAGAGCCTTGTTGTCATCCAGTAGAGTCCTTTTACACCAGTGCTGGGAAGGCGTAAAGACAAAGGTGACCTTGTCGTGTCCGGGGACACAATTCTCCTCCCACCAGTCCAGCTCGATCACGTTCTCACAGCCACATTTCTGCATCCAGTCGAGGAGACCCAAAGGCACAAACCACCTCAAGTCATTACCAAATCGCTCATTCAGAGAGATGACAGAACTGTAGTCCAGGTGGTCGTAGTGGTTGTGACTGATGAGGACCGCGTCTATGTGGGGCAGCTCACTGACAGAGCACGGTGCGTGCCGAAAACGCTTTGGACCCATGTGCTGCGAGGGTGAAGCACGAGAGCTAAACATGGGGTCCGTGAGAAAGGTGAGCTCATCCATTTCCACCATTACCGTGGCATGTCCCAGCCACGTGACTCTTAAGCCAGCTTCGCTCACTCCAGCTGCTTCGGGGTCACTGACAAAATATGGCTTAAGCACAGGGAGTTCCTTATCAAGTTCCTAAGTGTACAAAAAAGGAAAGCAGCCCTTAGAAAAAAATTAAAAGGTCTTATGTCATCACAGGACATATTTGACATAAATAATAGAAAGAAGAGCTATTTGGGGAGAACTGAAGTCATTCAATAAATCTGCTGTTTTTGCTTTGCTCTTGAAAAGCCATACTTCTTTCTGGATCTGCCTCACTAATCATGACAATATAGTAATGTAAGACACTCTTAACCCCAAATGCAGTAAACAAAGGAAAAATTAAATTTAAAACGGAGCACTGCTGAATGTACTAAATGTTTTCAAGGCTCTCTTACGTAAGTACTAGTGGCAGACGGGCCCAGCTGCAGTCACTTCTGCCATTTCAGGTGGCCAGTGCATTTACTGCTTGAAAACCGCCTCAGACACACGTCAGTCCCTAAACAGTAAAGAAAACTTACAACCATTTATTTACAGATCTTGGATCTGAGACATGAATCTGACTTTCTGAGTAGAATTCAAATCAGAGCATGATGATGATTCCTGGGCGGATCACAATCATAGACCGTTCTCCTCAATCTTTCTCCTAAGGTTTTCTATCATTGATCAAACCAAAGCAAAACATGGTCCCTGCCTGAGAGAAGATGATCATTTCGGAGGGGGGGGGAGGAAGCAGATGTAAAACAATAACTACAACAGAATATGATACGTTAATCCTTTGGTTATTCTGCATTTTGTCATCGGGTTAAGCTAGACCAAGCAGCAGCTGTGTTTTAGGGCCTCGTGTAACAACTTCACCCCTCCCTTCCACTCACCCCAGAAACACCTCAGTTCTCAGTGACAGGGAAAGCTCTTCTCCGGAGCAACTGGCTTTATGCACTGGACTGTCGCTGGGAAAACTCCGAGTCCCTGCTTCCCTTTTCACTTTGATGAGGAAGCTCAGAGTAAACGCTGAAGCTGCCTCCAGCATCGTGCAGGCCGCGATGGAACATATTTCTATCCTAACTTTATTCTTGACTTTATTTTCCTATCCTCATAGTCCACTTGCTCTTATATGTTCATCCATCTGCTTTTACTGCAACATGTATTGTTATAAGCTGCTGCAAATCCATTTTGAAAAGGGTCTGGCACTGGACAATTAACTACAAGACATGCTATACAGCCTAACAGGAAGGAATGAAGAGCCCTGTTGCCACAGTATTACCGACACCGTAACCTGGGCGAGTTCCTGAAGGATGATGAGACGTTCATGCTGCAGAGAAGAGGAGGAAGGGCGTTTCAGGTGGAGAAAGTGCCTAAGCAAAGGCAGAGCCAAACAGAAGCTGGCGTTTTGGGGGAAGGGGACAAATTAAATCCATAAAGGATCAGAATACAGTAAGAGCCCTGAATGCCATACTCTACCCAAAGACAATGAGAAAGCATCTTTTTTTTTTTATTATTGATTTCAGAGAGGAAGGGAGATGGAAGAGAGATAGAAGCATCAATGATGAGAGAGGATCACTGATTGGCTGCCTCCTGCACGCTTCCCACTGGGGGTCGAGCCCGCAACCCGGGCATGTGCCCTTGACCGGAACCGAACCTGGGACCCTTCAGTCCGCAGGCTGACACTCTATCCACTGAGTCAAACTGGCTAGGGCAGAGAAAGCATCTTAAAAATAGAAAAAGACGTGACCCAATTCCTGTTTCGAGAAAACACTGTCAGAGTGAAAACGATGACCTTGGATTGTGTCACAATAGCTGCCATGGGTGATGAAGACCTGAACAAAGGAGACAGCAACGAGCAGAGACGAGAGGGCAGCTGGAGAAGCAGCTGGTGAGGGCAAAGTGAGAAGTCACTGAGAGGGTCTGACTGGGAAAAGGACCTGGACAGAAGAGGAGCAGCACAGCTGGAGGACAGCAAACACTTCGCTTAGCCACCCTGAGTCTTGGTTTCCTCATCAGTAAAAGGGGTATAACAATTATACCTACACTTCATGGCTGTGGGGACTGGCTTATGGTGGCTGGCACACTGGAAGCACTCCTCAAGATTTCCCGAAGAGGAAAGCCCCACCCCTGACAACCAATCAGGCACCAACCCTACGGATCTCTTACCGTGTACCTGTTTCCGTTCTCATAGTAACTAACCTACCTAAGTAACAGCCTAACACTTAAAAGTCCTAATTGCTTAACTGTCTTCCTTCAACTCAATCCATAAACAGCCACCTCAAAAGCTGTCTACTTATGGTATAACTCTCTCCCCTGCTGAATAAATCTTCACTGGCTCTCTACTGCTTGACAGCACACGCCTCACCTCCTCACCCAGCAAGCCTCTTTGGACTCCCCCAACCCCTTTCCCAGCTATTTCATTCAACTCTACACTGTGTTCCAACTACCCCGAGACCGCTCTCTGTTCCCAGACTGAGCTGGAGAGCCCGGCACAATATTGATCCCATTTCTCAGGTTGAATGTCTTCCCTTCCATGCCCATGAGTCCTTAATCAAACTGAACACCCTTCATGGGACTGTCCCTGGGTGTCCACTGCTGGAAGCAAGCACTCCTGCCTCTCAACTTCATGCCACTTAGCTCATGCATCAGCTATGAATATTCTGTCTTATACCCTGGTTAAATGTATACAGGATGTATCTTATGTCCTATTCAACTCAGAATCACTCACAGTGCCTGATTCAGTGATGAAATACAACATCTACACTAATAAAAGGGTAATATGCTAATTAGACTGAACGTCTTCCGCACGTCATTCCTGACAAAGCCAGGGGCATAGCCGGCCTGCAAACCCTGGGTAGCTCCAAGCCCTGGCCGGCCCCACCCCCAACGGGGACCCCCCACTCCAATCCAGGGCCCCTTTCAGGGCAGGCCAGCTGGCCACCACCCATGCACCAGGCCTCTATCCTATATAATAAAAGGGTAATATCCAAATTGACCCTAATGGCAGAATGACCAGAACAACCACTGGACCAGTCACTATGAGGCGTACTGACCACTTCTTGGTTACTTTTCCGGCCGGCAGGCTACGATCCCGATGGCCACCCGCAGCGGGGGTGGGGCCGGCGAGCGGGCGAGAACAGCCAGCCTCTTGGTCCCTTCCCCCGTCCGTCAAGCTCCGATCACCCGATAGTGAACAGGGAACCAGGGGTGGGTGGCAGCGGGGAGCGGGGCCAGCTGCAGGCAGCTGGGGAAGATGGCCCTGACCGCAGGCCAGGCTTAGGGACTGTACCCGCGCACGAATTCTGTGCACTGGGCCTCTAGTGTGTTAACAAAATTAATTGGATGAATGATAGAATGAATGTAAATTTTTCAAATCAGTTCTCAAAGTTAGTAATCAGAGTTAGTGAATAATAATAAATGCCATATAGTGTACTTATCAAGAATTAAGGAGAACCCTAGCCGGTTTGGTTCAGTGGATAGAGCATCAGCCTACAGACTGAAGGGTCCCAGGTACAATTCCAGCCAAGGGCATGCTCCGGGTTGTGGATTCGATCCCCAGTAGGGGGCATGCAGGAAGCAGCCGATCAATGATTCTCTCTCATCACTGATGTTTCTATCTCTCTCTCCCTCTCCCTTCCTCTCTAAAATCAATATTTAAAAAAAAAAAAAAAAAGAATTGAGAAAGAATCAAGGAATATAAATTGAGTACCTACCATATGTTAGGTTTCATATTAGGCACATAATAATGATGATGAATTATCTAATACAGGGTGGGGCAAAATAGGTTTACAGTTTTGAGTTCACAAAACTGAGTTTATTGTTGTAGTATTATTTATTAATTATTGTATTATTTTTCATATGAACAACTATAAATGTACTTTTGCCCCATCTTGTATATCAAGTAATTTAGTGTAACACAAAATAAAATCACATTAACAATAGCTACCATTTATGGAGTGCTTACTATGTGCTGGACACTGTACTAATTGCTTCATAAAAATTTTTAGTTTAATACCAACCACAATACTGGACGTAGATACATTAAATATCTCCAATTTACAGGTGAGCAAACCAAAAATTAGAGAAGTCACAATATTCATACAAGGTAACCCAGCAGCTAGCTTTCACACACACTGTCTCTTACCATTATACTACTCCCAAATATTATCTCAGATGGGAGAGAATAAGGGCACAAGGAAGTTTTGGAAATGATGGATATGTTCATTATCTTGATTGTGGTGATCATTTCATGGGTATATACTTATTGTCAAAACTCATCAAATTATACTTTTTGAATATGTAGAACTTGTATTATATGTTTTTTTCTTATTTTTTCCCCCTTTGGAACTTGTATTATATTAATAAAACTTTAAAATATGTTTATGTGGCATCATGTTTAAACAGTACATCAAAATACCTATAACAATATTCCCTGAAAACTGTTGCATTTTCTTTTTCCTGAGCTTAAAAATGATTTCAGGTTTAGTATCTGGTATTATGCATAGACTCTTGAATGGAAACAAAACCTGAATCGAGCACCTCTGGCAGCCTCGACTTGTTCTCCAAACAAAGTATTAACAGGTAAGGTCCTAAAAGAACTGTCACAAAGGCCATCCTATCTAATAAAGAGGGAATGTGCAAATTAACCGTCACACCATCACAAAGATGGCGGCACCCAGTCCCCTCAGCCCCGCCGGCGGGGAGGGAGTGGCAGGCACATGGTGCGGCTGGACCCACCTGAGGGTGCTCCTTGTGCTTGCTGCCGGAGTCCCACAGTCCTTTCAGCCCAATCGGGGGGGGGGGGGGGGGGCGGCAGGCGCATGGTGCGGCTGGACCTCCAGCCACCCAGGGCCGGCCGGCCGGCCCGCGGCACAGAAAGCCTCGGATGTCGGCTGCCCAGCTGCCTAGGGCTGGCCCAAGGCTCAGGTAACCAGGGCCAGCCAAGCCTTGCGCTGCCGGCAGTGGCAGCAGCAGAGGTGTGATGGGGGCGTCGCCTTCCCCTGATCACTGGGTCGCCTCCTGCCCCTGAGGGCTCCCGGACTGTGAGAGGGGGCAGGCCGGGCTGAGGGACCCCCCCTCCAGTGCATGAATTTTCATGCACCGGGCCTCTAGTATATTATGATCCTTATTTTTATGAAATATCAGAAATAGGCAAATCCATACAGACAGAAAACAGACTAGCAATTTCCAGGGGCTGGAAGAGGGCAGGGGAACTGGAGGGTGGTGACTAAGGACATGGGGCTTCTTTTTAGGGTAATGAAGATGTATTAGATTGTGGCAATGGCTGCACAACTCTGAGTGTACTGGAAACCACTGATTGTACACTTTAAGCAGGTCAATTTTGTAGTAGGTGAATTATATCTCAACAAAGCTGTTTTTTAAAAAATTCAAAGTACTGACATCTGAATTAAGCAACCACACTTTTCTCGTGTTCCTTTCTCCATGCTAAGACCATCACAAATGAGCAGCTTATTATAAAGAAGTTGATCTCTAGCTACTATCCCATAAATATGACTCAAAGAAATAGTCTCAATTAGATTCCAAAAAGAAAAATAATTTTTTTTACTTAATCATCAGACTTGGAAAAAGCACGCATAATGGGGGTTGGGAAATTCTTATTTATTTGAGAAAACCAAGCACTCACTTGGCATTCTCTTTGCTGGATGGAGATTTTTCTTGCTGGTCTTCCTTTTTTTAAGCTGCAAATGGGAAAATCCCTAGGCTCATATTTAACCAGTATACCAGTTAATATTTCACTTTTCTTGGGGAAAGGGAAAAATCCTAACATTCATTCAACCACTAACCTTTGCCAGTTGCTTGAGGTGCATTATGTCATCTAGCCATGTGAAGCAGATGTCACTGGCATGTTACAGATAACAAGACCAAGGCCAGGTGGGGGGCCACTGACTAAGAAACTCATCAAGGTCAAATAACAAGTGTCCAATCAGGAGTGGAATCAAGGTGTTCCTGACACTACAGAACCTCTCTTTTCATTAAGCCATAATTCTTTCCATGGCATAAATGATGAACTTTAAAACAATGAAATCCATACTCTTGATGATATTATTTTAAGAGTATGTGTTTGTGTGCATGAGTGAGATAGATTTGATGAAAATCTGTTAAATACTAAAGTATTTTAAAATGAAATTAATAAAAATTTGAGGAAATCTGTCAGATATAAAACAACAACAAAAAAGATGATATACATGAGAAATAAAAAGAAAACTACAGAGGATTGATCCTGGAGAGCCATATAATAATTAGTAGTTGGTTTTGAATGGAAAGATGGAAAGAAATTTTCAAAGAAATATAGAAGAAAATTTCCTAGAAGTTAAGGAAACAGACTTTTACACCTAAAGGGCCCACCGGGCATCAAGCACAATGAATAAATAACCACACATCACGGTAAAATTTCAGAACACTGATGCCAAAGAAATGATCTTTCTCAAGTTTCTACAGAAATAAAGGTTTCTCCACAGCAATACTAAAAATAAGGTCACAGAGGTAACGCTTTCAATTTCTGAGAGAAAACTGTCTCCATACTAAATTTCTATACCCACACTATCAGTTAGGACTGAGAATAACCTGGCCACGTGGCTCAGATGGTTGGAGCGTCATCCCGTACACCAAAAGGTTTCGGGTTAGATTCACAATCAGGACACATACCTAGGTTGTGGATTCAACCCCCTGTTGGGGTAACCAATCATTGTTTCTCTCTCACATTGATGCTTTTCCCTGTCTTTCTCTGTCTCTCTCGCCCCCCGCCCGCCCCGCGCCCCCTTTCTCAAATCAATTAAAAAAAAAAAAAGCAACATATACTCAGGTGAGGATTTAAAAAAAGAGTAAAAATAAAGACATTTCAGACAAGCAAAGTATCACAAACTGACTTCCCAAGTACCTTTTTCTCAGTAAGAATGTTCTCCACCAAAATGAGACTACATCCAAGAAAGAGGAACAAGTGGGATGCAGGAAACAGCCAACACTGAAGAGGCTGCGGAGCCAAGATGATGGTGAAGGGAGACCCGAGAACGAAGCTGGCAGGGAGCCTGAGATTATAGCCCAGTGCTGAGAGACCACCTGAGGGGCTCCCTCAAGAAAACTGTATTGAGCCCTGACCGGTGTGGCTCAGCGGATAGAGCGTCGGCCTGCGGAGTGAAGAGTCCCAGGTTCGATTCTGGTCAAGGGCATGTACCTTGGTTGCAGGCACGTCCCCAGTAGGGGGTGTGCAGGAGGCAGCTGATCGATGTTTCTCTCTCATCGATGTTTCTAACTATCCCTCTCCCTTCCTCTCTGTAAAAATCAATAAAATATATTTTTAAAAAACAACAAAAAAAAACAAAAAAACATTAACGACTTTCCTGTTTAAAAAAAAAAAAAAGAAAACTGTATTGAGAAGAAGGGAAATGACCAGTCAGAAAGTTAGGCAGATGAAAAAAAAAGAAGTATCATTAAACCGAGGGGGGGAAAGTATACATGGCCATAGTACACTATTCAGTTAGTTCATCACTGAAAAATATTGACATATTCAAAACAACATATATATATATATATTTATATATATATATATATATATATATATATATTTGCTATTGTTGTTGTTAACACTCATTCAATATTTTCTATTGATTATTTTAGAGTGGAAGGGAGGGGGGAGAGAGAGAGAGAGAGAGAGAGAAGAGAGAGAGAGAGAATCATCTATGTGAGAGAGACACATCGATTGGCTGCCTCCCCCACATGCCCCGACCTGGGCCAGGATTGAACCTGCAACTCAGGGATGTGCTCTTAACCAGGAATCGAACCCATGACCCTTTAGTGTGCAGGCCAATGCTATAACCACTGAACAACACCAGTGGTTGTTCAGTGGTTATAGCATAGTCACAACAATATAAACAGTAAAGGGCAAGTTCAAGTATAACCATGGAAAAGAGATGGGGAAGGAGAGAGAGTTAAGCACAATAGAAAATGTGAAGGACCACAGAACGAAAAATGCTGCACATTTCCACATATTAGAGGTATCAAAAATAGTCAAATTCACGGAACCAGAGTGATGGTTGCCAGCGGCTGGAGGGAGAGGGAAGTGGGGCTGCTATCAATGGGCACGAAGTCTCAGTTAAGCAAAATGAAGCTCCAAAGACGACTGTACAGAACTGTACCTATAGTCGACTACAAGGGACACTTAAAAATTCAAGCTAGATCTCAAGTGTTCTTACTACAACAAAATTAAAAGAAATATAAAGGCAAACTCCGGAGGAAAGGATTGACAGTGTTGCCTCTGGGGATAGTGACAGAGTAGCAGGGACTGGTTAAGAGACTAGTATTTGTCTAATAAGCCTTTCAGTACTACAACTTTTTAAAAAACTGAATACATGTACGTATTCTCTTCATAAAAATAAAAAAGCAACCTGTTCACACATGCTATCGGATAAATAGAAAATAATTGGTATGTTTCATTTTCCCAAAGGGCACCCTATTCTTCAATATCATACAGCCAAAGATTATATTTTCAAAGAACTTTCATGTGTCAGGTGAACAAAGAACAATTACAGTGACCTACACAGTCTTATCCTAACTTTATAGACAAAATAAGAAAAGGAACTCCTTGAGGGACTGTGATAGAAACAAGGTCCCACACTGGATAAACCTTGGGCTGGAGTCTGGTTTCCGCAATCCAACCCTGGTGTCCCACTTTCCGACCCGGCCCTGCTGTGCAGCCTCAGTTCTGTGCCTCTCACACTCCGACGGACAGTCCCCTGCTCACTTCCGTAGCAGTACCGGGTAAGGACAGCCTCCTGCGCCTCATGAACCTCAGGAGGTGCCTGTCTCCGCCCTCTCTGAGATTCTCTAACCGTCCCTTTTTCCCTGACTGCGGGTGACAATAACAATCGGGCAAGTCACTGAGCCACCTGCAACCGCACACAGCAGTGACAGCCTCTGAACAATGCCACGCCTGTGTACTGCACAATGCTCTAAAGACCCAGAAAAGGCCAATGTCAGGAACAGGACAGAAATGTTATTAAAACAGAAACAAAAGGAGACATATGTAAAACTTTAAACAATAAAAAAAAAAACTATGTCCTAACCGGTTTGGCTCAGTGGATAGAGCGTCGGCCTGCGGACTAAAGGGTCCCAGGTTCGATTCCGGTCAAGGGCATGTACCTTTGTTGCGAGCACATCCCCAGTAGGGAGTGTGCAGGAGGCAGCTGATCAATGTTTCTCTCATCGATGTTTCTAATCTCTATCCCTCTCCCTTCCTCTCTGTAAAAAAAATCAATAAAATATATTAAAAATAAATAAATAAAACTAAATGAAAAATATGTATACAGATTTCATAGAAAAAATATTCTGATAAAATATTTTGATTTTAAAAAAAAAAAAAAAGAAACAAATGTATGTCCCATTCAACATGTAAAATTTGTACAAAAATATTGTCTTTGAAAATGATTTGTAATCTGTAGACTTAATACCTGGGAGATGTCGTGATATGTGAGTCCCATTTTTTGAGGTATGGGGACTTCCTTCTCCAAATAGATCTGATCTTCAAAGTTAAAAAAACACATGCTATTCTCTGAGACTGCTACTAAATTGTGCAGCTCTGCTAGTGACCCTTTTTCATTGTATTTATACTTACTTGTTCTATTAGTTATTTTATACTTCAATCATATTTCTTCCAAAACACTTTCATATTTATGTACCTAAATAAATATGATATGAATTGCATAATATATAGTAATTATAACCCGGTACATATCATAAAATCCCCCTGAAAACTCAAGCACCCACCTGGCATCATACACAGATAATACAATATTACTGACTGATTACATGCTGCACTTTACAAACCCGTGACTATTTTGTAACTACCAATGTGTACTCCTTAATCCCTTCACCTTTTTCACCCAGTCCCCACACACTCCTTCCATCTGGCAACCATCAGTTTGTTCTCTGCATCTAAGAGTCTGTTTCTATAAAAACAATAATTTGAAGTTGTGTTTTATTAAACTCTAGCCTCCCAATGCCTAACAAAAACAACTCCCAGAGATGTGATTAAATTCTAAACTGACCTAATAATCTGAAACAGGTGTTCTTTACATGGATCTTAATATGTTTTGTTTTGTTTTTCCAGAAAATGTCTGACTCTATCAGATTTAGGAGTTGGTAAAAATAAATTTTGGCAATTTAAAGGGATTAAATATGGAATTAGTTACAGTTATCTATGAAAATAACAAGTTAACATGCATTTGACCTGGTTCTAGGCTTTTATTGGAACAAAATATAGGTAAGAGATAAGAAATAAAATATAAATTGGAATAGGGCAAAAGTGTCTTCTTTCTCCTTTTACGTGATGCATATTTAAGTGGTACAGATTGAGACCTACTTTCACATTTTCTTTAAAAAGAAAATCTTCTGACTTAAAAACAAACAAAAACTTACACTATATTAAAGAATGTATGTAACACTCGCCCGGCCGGCGTGGCTCAGTGGTTGAGCGAGGTCACGGTTCGATTCCCAGTCGGGACATATGCGGGCTCGACCCCCAGTGTGGGGTGTGCAGGAGGTAGCCAATCGATGATTCTCTCTCATCATTAATGTTTCTATGTCTCTAGTCCTCTCCCTTCCTCTCTGAAATCAATAAAAATATATATATTTTTAAATGTAACTCCCACCTCCATCACCCTTCCTTCTCTGCTTTATTATTCCTCAGAATCTAATCATTTTTAATATTCCACAGAATTTACTCACTCGTTTACTGTCTCTCTCGTGCACTAAACCTCAGGTCCAAAGCAGCCAAGGGTGTGTTTCTGCTTTGTTCACTGCTCTACCTCTCGCACCTAGAGATTTCTTTACTTATTGAACACTGGCTCAATACATACTCACTAAATGAATGAATGAGTAAATGAGTTAATGGACTGGCTTGAAAGGGTCCAGGAACTCCCTAAAATTATAGTAAAAGGCAATGTGATTATGCGCATGTGTATATTTCTCTAAGAAGAGGATCCACAGCTTTCATCACATTTTCAAAAGGGGCCAGTATCCAGAAGAGCCTTAGGTGTCCTAGCCAGAAGCACTCAGACTACAGAAACGGCCACTTGCTTGGCTAAGTAGCTGCAATACTTCTAAATGACAGTGGTGCTTTCTGGTGGAGCTGATGTGCTTGAAAGCAAGAGTGAGATTCGAAGACACCCTGAGGACCATGTGGAAACTGACAAGGAGACTGATTAGGTATGTTAGGAAACCTTAAATTTGTCTTCTATTGGGGATCAATTATATGGGGTACAGTTCTCAGTTCATGGAATATAGCCAGGATATTTCCATACCAATCAGAGAATGTGAGATCTTCTTGGCTTACTCTCATAATGTAATATGGCGGGGTCAATGAGAGAAGAAATATTCCCTCTCATTACCGTAAGGGAGGGAGCCTGGACACCTGAGCTAGTGAGGAGAGAAATGATGAATGACCTGAGAAGACCCGGAGAGGCTATTCCTCCCTCCTCCGGTCTCCTTTCCGGGGAAAGGTTAAGGAATTGGGCATTTTCTCACATGTTCTTACCTAAAAGGGAGAAGAAAGCTTCCCTTGAATTATGGACAAAGGTCTAACAGCCCTGTGCAAAGCCATCTCTGGTAAAAGGCCGCAGCTTTGTCATCACCGTGTCACCACAGGCCAGTGTTGTGGAGGGAGGTGCCAAGAGGCAGCCATCTGAGACCACAAGAAAAGCCCCGGACAGAACACTGCACTGGCGTGCTTGGAGCAGCAAGGAAAATCAAAGGGGTGATTTCAGACTTTTCCTTCACCCCAGAATCTTTGGGTGAACTGACCACGAAGCTAGAAAGTAATTTAATTGCTTCAGAGAACACATGAGCAGGATTGTTGTTAATCCCTAATTTTACATCTTTCAACTGTTCTCCAAAGATAAAATTGTTTGGGAAAGCTTAAACACACACACACACACACCAAAAAAATAAAGGCTAAGGACCACTGTCCTGCCGAGTTCTCAGAGATTCGATACAGTTTCTAGAGTCTCCAAATTTTAGACTGCAGGGATGTCCATCTGTCTTCATGGGGTCACTCCCTTCCTCTCTGAAATGAAATCAAACTAAATACACCACTGCTATTTCTGTATGTTTACAAGCTGTGTCTCAAAAACAGGAAAAATTTACCCCAATATGCAGCCTACCCCATCTTGGCCTCCTGCCCTAACCCTTCTCTTCACAGCTCAACTCCATGCTTCTTATTTCTCTTCATACGGGGTTCTCCAGAAAAAGATTTTTCTTGTTCCTCCCATCCTCAAAGTTGAAACACAGAACAAGGTTTTATCTATTAATGTCCTAACTCATTTCTAAAAAAGTGCTGGTAAGATATTCCCGTTAATCAATTCTGTCTACTAGGATTAATACTGCGAATGTTACTTAGCATTAAAATGACAATATCAGTTTTTTATCCCATATCCTTTAAAGAAAAGTAGACACACATACCCAGATAAAATATTTACCACCACCACACCCATCCATCCACCCACTGCCCCTCCTGCCTCTCCCCACTGCAGATCAGGCCTTCAGGGCCCCCACTCTTTTCAACCCATCCCCCACTCCCAACATCAAGTTCTTTCTCTCTCAACTCCTCATAAAGCCTGAGGCTGATGGAAGAGTGGCCAGGGGAGATAGGACATAGGAGAGGGAAAGGAATCTAAGAAAGGAGAAAAGAGAAAAAGGTGCTACTGTAACTGGGAGCCACCCACCCCTGCCAAAGTATAATCTGATTCAGCTAATAAACCTTATGCCAAATGTTAGTAAGTTTTAGTCGAAGTAAAACCAGCATATGCAAAGGCCAATCATTTATTGCCAATTTTAAAGATCGGAAACGGTTATCTGAGGATTTCTCTTATAGCTTTAGCAGCTTTATCCAAGGATGAAAAGCAAGTGCTCTTGGGCCACGCCCTAACCTCATAAGACATATTCCAGACACAGGTCAGGTTATTCCTTTCCGGAGCACATCATGCACTTTCTTACCTTAGTGACCTTCTCCGTGCCACCTAGAAAACCACTGCCAAAATACTTTTTATCTCTCTAGGCCCATGTCAACTATCACTTCCTCCGTGAAGCCATTTCCCGCCCCACCAGTGAGAACTGTTTCCTTTCTTGTACCTCTAAAGTACTCTGCTCCTACCTCTAGTTGCCACTAGGTCAGTGCTAAGCTGGTTATTCATACACGTACTCTCCTGTTAAACCATGGATTTGAGGGCATCTTATTTACTTTATCTCCCCAGAACCTTGCCCTCTGCTTTATCACATAAAAGGGGCTCACCTAACGAACTTGAGTGTCGTAATACAATTCACCGCAAAGTTACGTTATGTATATGTGTGTATATAGCGAGTAAATACACAGCACGCGAAAGGGCCAAACGCTACCTCTTTGGAACTCGGAATGCTGCTGTGATCTTTTTCCATTATCAGCCATCTGAGAATATTTGGGATAGAGAGACTTTTCCATGTTGGCCAAGGATTAACAAATCTCCCATCCTTCCCTCTCTCTGATTTAGTTACATCTTCCTCTAGTCTGTAATCCAGTTTGAAACTTTTCCTGGAAAACCCAGAAGTACTTCCTCCAGAATTCCGTGCAGAATTCTGGCGTTTTCTTACTACTTCTTTAGGATATTGGCTGCTTGTCATCAGGGACTGGTTGCTTTCATTTTCATCCATGGCCTTTGGAGAACTAAAAAAGAGGAGGAAAAATACTGAGTTTAATATAAAGGCATTAAAACATATTACACAGTGTGTTTCTTAGCCAATAAAAATTTCCTCAAACTTATAAAAATATTATGTCCCTATTAACTCACATTTTCTTCTTGTAAAATGCAAGTTTAGAATCCAGTATTACTGCATGCTAAATAGAAAAGATGTTTACCAATTCCTGCCAAACCTTTTAAAAATCCTTATCAGCAGTAATCAAAAACAATCTAGTCCACCAGCCAGCATTTAAACATGAAATTTTCCATTTCGATGACATCTTGTAGAATAAATTAAAGCACCTTCATGAATCTGTAATATTTTCATACCTGAATTTTAAAAATATTATTGTTAATAACTTAGTAAGGAATACCTTAGTTCCTTGAGGATACCTCAGAAATTCAAGTGATTTACATAAGACCCACTAGGCCTAGTCATTTTTATTTTGAAGATCATCTGTTTCCATGCCCCCTGAAAAGCACAATGAGTCCAAATCACAAGAGAGGAGAAAAACAACATATTCAGAGGCATTTTAATAAAGTAGTTAAGAGGTGAACAATACAGATTTGAATTAATTCAGATTTAGAACCGCAAAGTCCATGCGTAGCCTAGGTAAATTTCCTGATCTCTCATGTATAAAATGGAGACAATAACACTTCCTACTTGTGGGGTTTATTGAGAGGATTTGAAAAGCTAATATGTGTAAAATACTTAGAAATGTGTATACAACAAATGTAACACACATGTATGCACATGATCACAACTGCTGCTGCTGACCTTGTTATTACTGCTGCCACCACCACCACTTAACGCAAGGCACTGAAATCCTTGATTTTGAACTATATACTCCAAACACAAAATGATAAATAATGTACTAAGAATATGCATTCATCTGCCATGAATTTCATTTCTTTCCTATTTCCTAAACAAATTATTTGCTTTCTTTCTAGTTTGAATACAATGCATACACTTAATACACTATAATCCTAAGGAAATAAGCACAATAACGGAAAGCCAAATATTATTTTTATGACTTCAGTAGTGTTTAAATAGAAATATTATCCAGGAGAGAAAGGGAAAGAACAAACCCTAGGATGAAAACTTTCACTGAACCAAACTTTTTTTTTTTCCAAACTGTTAGGAGTAAATAGTCTACAGTCTAGAGAATAATCAGTGTTCAGAAAAGAAACCAGAGCTGACAAAAGCACTCGCTGCTGCTCAGCTTTCTCTGTTTGTGGGAGAACCTAGAAGCTAAGAGAGTCTAATGAGCTTTATATCTTGGGCAAATAACTTAACATTTCTAGCCCTCAATTTTCTCACCTGTTAAATCCCTACTTACCTCATAGGGGTTTCAGATGATTAAATGACATAACACACATAAAGTGCTTGTCATTCACCAAATGTTAATTCTTTTTTCCCCTTTCCCAGCTAACTGGCCACTCATCTAAATTCTTTAAATTCTATTAGAAAACAAAGGGTCTGGCTGAGTTAGGCCCATTCTTCTCATAGAATTGCTCCACCCGGGTTATTAAATTCAGGCCCAGGCCTTTCCAAAAGGCAGAAACAAAGACCACCATCCATTTGAACCCCACTTCATTTAACAGAGGTAAACACACAAGTTTAGAGACTAAGTAATTCCCAAGGTAATATGTCTAAAAGATGGGAGAGCAGTTTGTGAGATGCGTGCATAAGTCTGCATATATACACATATATTCATATACAGGGTGCCTCCAAAAAATGTCTACACACTTTAACAACTGACAGCTCAACTTTCAAAATGAAATGTATTTTAATAAACACTGTCTATATAACACACCTGTAATTCTACCAACTATACAATAAATTTTGGGCTCATTATTTTAAACAATCAGAGGATAGGGAGAAAGGAGAAAAGGGTACTTGGAATCAAAAAAACACAAAATAGGGCTTTCAGACAGCATCCACTTGTCTAATGCACCCGGGACATAAGAAGCAAGAAAGGTTTGTGAGAGTCGAGATGGTAAAGATGTAAAGGATCATTAGACAGTGGGACTGGATTGGGGGCCTGGACTGAGACATTAAGGAGGTTTGGCCACACTGTAGGCATGGAGAAAAACTGAAGGTGCTTAAAAAGGAGTGTGTTTACAGAAGACAATCTAGTAGCGGGACAAAAACAAAGGGGTATAGATAAAAACTGGAGCCAGGAAGACAAATTAGTGAGTAGGAAGCAGAACAATCACTGATAGCGAAGCCCTATGCTACATGGTCTACACATTTCATTTAAACTACTGCTCCCACCAAAATTTCAAGTAGGTAATGTAATCCCCAGTTTTTAACTGAAGCTCTGAGAGGTAGACAGCAGTCACTGATGAGGCAGTGACAATGAGAAGAGAAAGAACAGAATAAACCCAAGAGGCAATAACGAAGCCGAATCGCTGAGACTTCAGAGTCTCTGGATAGTCCAAAACTTTGTGCAATTTGTAAGGCAGGTGGGGGTGGGGTGGGGGTTACAAAAGTGGGAGGAATCAGAAGTGGCAGCACCACTAACCAAAGAAAAGAATGAGGGGAAAGCAAGTATTTGGAGTATGGCAGAGAAGGTGGGTTCCGACCCAGAGCGTCTGAAGTGGGGTTTGAGGTCATGGGGAAGCAAGAATTCAAGCAGAAGTGCTCACTGACACGCAGAGGAAATAGATGATGCTGGGATCCAGGTTGCTACGGGGGGTGATAAAAGTGAGAGTAAGATAACAGAGGTTTCCAGGAGCCTGGAGAGTAAAATGAGAGTGAGAAATGGTTTCAGCGCTCTGTTTTCTCCCTGAACAATAGACTTTTTCAAAGTTGTCTATTCATGCTATCCCCATTTTCTCACCTCCCATCCACTCAGGTTCTCACCCCAAATCAATCGGGGAGGGCGGTGCGGGGAAAGGGCTCTTTATCAAAATAGCCATCCTCTCTTAACATACCCCCTCATCCATCACACACACAAAATCCACTCTTCTGGAGCGATCTTTTTAAAGGAAAATTGGGTGGAAAACAAACAAAAAGGGGAAACCTCCAGAGCCCTTTGGTCTCAGAAGGAGGGCAAAGTTCAGTAAGATGGTGTGTTTCTAGCCCACGTTCACTTCCTCTGCTCCGAACAGTGGCCTTGGTCTATTTCCTCAGGGCCGCTACTGCTATCACAGAGCCTGGCACATGATTGTTTAAAATATCCTTGGGGTGAGAGGAGGGAATGTATGGACACAGATATTCACAGGATTATGAATTACTATGAAAGTTGTTCAAGCAACACAAAACGTTGGCATTCAGACACACCATTTCACACTATGCACTAAGTGTGAAATGTTGGGAAGGAGGAGAAGGACATAAAAACATGAACCGTGACCATCTGGACTTGTTCTTTTGGAGGAAAAGTACTGGAAGTCCATTTGGTGAGTGTGCAAAAGGTACTCCAGGGACAAAGCAAGCCTCAGCTGGGGAGATGTATGGAGCCTGCCCAAGGGCTGGGTCACATCAGCCTTCCGGTCACTCGGTAGTGGATACAGCCACAATCTCACAAGAGTCATCCTAAATGACAGGAAAACTAGAAATGAGTGTGGACAAAAAAGGGATCACATACTTATTAAACCTGACAAGCTCAGGGGAAGTGGCATGGTGGGCCTTACAAACTCAGAACCTGAAAGTAGCCACATGGTTACTAACTACAAAGTGAGTCATGGCTGGCAGTCAACATCCTAGGCCTGTAGCTTCCTTGACAAAGGTCAATCTTTACCGTAAGTAAGCCTATCCATTGTCTTTCTGCATCTAAGATAACATACCCTTGGAATGTCAAAGTCACCCCCTTTTTCCAGACCCCTCAGGGTACACCCACAGCACCAGAGCAGGAGACCACAGAGCCCCTCGTTGTTATCTTTTCCTCATATACCATCTCTACGTGCTGTAAATGTTACTAGTAGCTATGCTACCCCCACCAACGTAAAAGAAGTTTTTGTCTGTCTGTTGTACTCTTGATCCAATCTCAGAGATTTCCCCACTTTGCTTTCTTCTGCCTCCTTAATCTATCACCAATGAATTTCACATACCCCCTTAGGTCTCCTCCTTTGATTGTAAAGTATAGAATAAGCTGCAGCTCGGCCTGTGTGGCTCAATGGTTGAGTGTTGACCTAGGAACCAGGAGGTCACGGTTCGATTCCCAGTCTGGGCACATGGCTGGGTTGGAAGCTCAATTCCCAGTAGGGGACGTGCAGGAGGCAGCTGATCAATGACTCTCTCTCATTATTGATGTTTCTCTCTCTTTCGCTTCTTCTCTGAAATCAATAAAAATACCGTATTTTCCGGCATATAAGACGACTTTTTAACCCAGGAAAATCTTCTGTACGCCCAGTCATCTTATACGCCGGAAAATACGGTATATATTTTTAAAAACAAAACTTTAAAATATGCTGCAAAACTGTTGCCATTCTCTTGAGCATTTTCTCAATCTGTTAAGATTTTGCTTCCTGGCAATTGTCAGTTTGACTCAAATAAACTCATAAAAATTCTCTACAGGTTTGGACATTTCTTATATCCACACGAGGAAGAGTGGGTTTGATGTGTGGTGCTATTAACTAGATAATAAGGAGAAATAGGGAGAGAGAGAGAAAGACAGGCATAAAAAATAAAAATTGCAATAAATTAAGCATCTATCAATAATAACGTTAAATGTAAGTGGCTTAAATGTTCCAATCAAAAGATACAGGGTAGCTCAATGGGTAAGAAAACATGACTCATATATATACTGTCTACAAGAGACCCACCTCAGAACAAAAGACTCACAGAGAATGAAAGTGAAGGGATGGAAAAAAATTTTTCCAAGCAAATGGAAACGAAAAAAATGTTGGGGTAGCAACACTTGTATCTGACAAAAGACTTCAAAATGAAGACCACAACAAGAGACAATGAAGGTCACTACATAATACTAAAGGGATCCACAGAGGTCAATGACACTGAAAAGGCTCCTAACCTTATGAATTGGGCCAACAAGTTAAAAGGCCCTGCTATCACCAGAGCAGGTAATGGAAAGCAAGAAAGTCACTAGAGAGGTTCCTTGAGCCCTGATTCAGTTATGAAGGAATGTGGCAGAAGGGCAGGCGTTATTCGGCTCTGGATGTCAGCCTTGCCAGTCCTTTGTGAGAAAAAGATAAATGGCCAAAAAACAAACCAACAATGTTGGTTTTCACAAGGAAGCAAAACCCTGGGGCCTGACCCTGTGCAGCCCATCTCCTGACAGTGTAACAACAGTTCAGAGGGAAGGCCTTGAGACAGCCCCAAAATGTCAGCTAACAGAATCTTGAGAAGAAACTTTGAGATCTCTGAGTTCAATTCAGTATATATTAAGAATACCAGGAAGTCAACTAATATTTGACAAGGGAGCCACGAAATACTTGAGGAATAGACAGCTTTTCAATAAATGGTGCTGCAACAGTTGGATATTCACTTGTAAAAGAATGAAACTGAACCCATATCTTCTGCCACTCACGGAAATGGATTAAAAGACTTATGTAAGAACTGAAACCCATATCTTATGCCACTCAAAATGGATTAAAAGACTTATGTAAGAGCTGAAACCATAAAATTTCTAGAAGAAAACAGGAGTAAAGTTCCTTGACATGGGTCTTGATAATAATTTTTTTTTCCTATGGCACCTAAAGCACAAACAACAAAATAAAAAATAAAACAAGTGGGACTGCCATCAAACTAAAAAGCTTCTGTACCGCAAAGAAAACCATCAACTAAGTGATAAGACAACCTATGGAATGAGAAAAAGTAATTGTAAACCACATATCTGATACTACTCTTATCAGATATATCCAAAATAGATAAAGAACTCATGCCCTCGCCAGTGTGGCTCAGTTGGTTGGGACACCGAGGGGTTGCCAGTTCCATTCCCGGTCAGGGCACATGCCAGGGTTGTGGGCTCTATAGGAGCCAGCCAATCAATGCTCTCACATCGATGTTTTTTCTCTCTCCCTCTCCTTTCTCTCTTTTTTTAAAAAAAACAATTTTTTAAAAAAAACTTTAAATAAAGAACTCACACAACTGAATAGCAAAAAAACAAATAACCCAATTAAAAATGGGCAAAGGACCTGAGTAGACACTTCAAAGAAGATATACAAAAGGCTAATAAGATGTTCAAAATCACTAGTCATTAGGGAAATGCAAATTAAAGTCACAAATGAGATATAATCTCACACGTTGGAATGGCCATCAACAAAATACAAGGGATAACTCAGCCTGGTGTGGATGTGGAGAGAAGGGAAGCCTTGCACACTGTGGTGGGAATGTAAATTGGTGCAGCCACTACGAAAACAGTAGAGAGGATCCTCAAAAAATTAAAAATAGAACTACCATACGATCCAGCAATTCTACTTCTGAGAATATAACCAAAGGAAACAAAAACACTAATTTGAGCCCCAACAGGTTTTGCTCAGTGATTAGAGCTTCAGCCTTTGGACCAGAGGGTCTTGGGTTCCATTGATCCCCAGTCCCCGTGGAAGGCAACCAGTCTCTGTGTCTGTTTCACATGGATGCCTCGATGTCTCTCTCTTTCTCTTTCTGCCTCTCCTCCCTCCCTTCCACTCTCTCCCTAAAGATCAATGGGAAAAATATCTTTGGTGAGGATTAAAAACAAAGAAACAAACAAAAAACCACACCTTAATTTGAAAAGATACCTGCACACCCCCATGTTCATGGCAGCATTATTTACAACAGCCAAGACGTGGAAACCACCTAAGTGTCCTTCGATGGATGAATGCATAAAGAAGTTGTGGCATGTACATACAATGAAATATTTATTCAGCCATAAAAAAATGAAGAAATCCTACCATTTGTGATAACATGAGTGGACCTGAAGGCACTATGATAAATGAAATAAGTCAGACAGAGAAAGCCAAATACTGTATGATCTCCTTTATATGTGGAAATTTTAAAAAAACCCACACTCATAGAAAAGGAGTAGGGGGGAGGGAAATTGGAGGATAAAAGGTACAAATTTCCAGTTATAAGATAAATAAGAAGTAGGGATGTAATAATGTAAAACATGATGACTATAGTTAACACTGCTGTATGATAAATAAGAAATTTGTTAAGAGAGTATCTAAGAAAGTTTTTTTCTATTTTATTTTTTAAAACTTTTTTTTTAATGCTCACCTGAGGGCATGTTTAGAGGGAAGGGAGGGAGGGGAAGAGAGAGAGAGAAGGACAGAGAAAGAGAGGGAGGAGGAGAGAAAGAGAAACATTGATAGGTTGCCTCCCATACACACTGACCAGGGATTGAATCTGCAACCTTCTGGATAATGCTGCAGCCCACTGAGCCACACCAGCCTGGGAACTCTTTTATTTTTACTGTATCTAGTAGGCAGACACGAGCAGAGCAAGGACCATGGGCTAGATACTAAAGGTCACCAGGGCAGAAAGCCCTGGGTGACTAGCAACATCCTCAGGGTGACCTTTCCTCCCCTAGCATTTCACTAGTCATGTGGTTTGGAGCCACTGACTTCAGATCGCTGGTCATTTGCTAGTCATTCGGTTTCAACCCATTGACTTTTCCTTCCTAGAGATAACATCTAGGCCTCCGTTTCAGCTCCAGGCCCAGAAAAGCAGCAAAAACAGACAGGTGACGCCATGGCTGACCTCAGGACCCCCTGCCCTGGCACCAATCGGTGGAGATCAGGACCCTGAAAGGACACACCTGGAAAGCTGCTGAATGTTCTATTGAGATCTCCCCTCTGGGACCACCCCGAAGAACCCCACCCTTAAGCCCTAAGGTGTGGACCCAGCCTGCCCCCTCCTGGGAGCACACCCATGCCTTTCCCTCCGCCTCCCTCTCCCCGTCTTCCAAAGCGCCTCGCCTTGGTCTTCCTCACTTCTAAGCTCCCACGGCCCTTCCTTTGCCTCTATAACTTGTTTCCTAAGCCCATTTCTTCTACAGATTACTACTTCTACCTCGGTGATTTTCTAAATAAGTGTTCTCCTATAGTTTGAGTCTTGGCTGTAAATTCCTTTTTAGCCAGAACTCAAGTACCAACGTTGCTGATCCCAGTTCCGGTCGGACTCCACCCGTCAGACACTTGGTGCCGTTCTCGCCAATGCCAATATATCCATAAGATAAATGTTAGCTGAACATACTGTGGTAATCATTTCACCATACATGTAAATCAAACCGTCATGCTGTCCGTCTTAAACTTATACAGTGATGTCAATTATTTCTCAATAAAACTAGTGGGAGGGAGAATGCCAAGATGTAGCAAATCATAAAAGCACATCGAAAATGGATATAATTAAAATCTCACTACCAAGAAAAGAAGCACAAAGGATTTAAAACATTTGAAAACAAGTACTTCTCAACTTGGCACCCCTGTCATCCTTTTTAAGTCTTTGTTTCCTTGTCTGGTGCCTATTCCTGGGTTATTGGACAAAATGTACATAGTCTTTAGCCCAGTGTGTGGCACACACACAGCCTCAATGACTGCAAGCCACTGTTCTATTATGTTCTAAACACTGTTTAGTAAGGTTAGTGGGATGCATATTCCATTTTGAAATTTCTACCTTAAGGGCAATAGCATGAACAAACTGAAATGGAATAAACTCTGGAATGTGTTTTTGTTCTTATATTTGAGTAAGAGAAGCCCTGGTCTTCCTGGAACTCACACAACTCTTAAAACAAATAGGAAACCCACAGGAACCTATACAACCCCACAGGTCCTTGCAGCCTCACCAATTCCCCTGGATTCACCAGGAGGTCCTCATAAAGCTTGATAGTGTCCTGTTCTGAAAACAATAATCTTCTCCCCTTACTGCCTCCACGGAGAGCAAAAATGTGCAAACTCAGGATACTAACAGCAGCCACATCTACAACCAGCACTGTCCCCAGAGCTTGAGCCCATTACCAAGATTCTTTGCATCAAAGGAAAAATTCCCTACAACAGGAACAGGCAAAACAGGCAAGCAAGGTCAGTTCTAGCTAACTGTCCCCTAAAGCAGCGGTCACCAACCTTTCGGACCTCATGGGCCACCAGTGGTCCACGGGCCAACGGTTGGCGACCGCTGCTCCAAAGGTTTCCTCATTTGTGTTTCACATCTCCTACTCGAGTGACTTGACTCTCCCAATTCCCTTTCAGTCATCAAAACAGATTTTCAAGGAAGGATCTGATCTCCAGTATGACTGATACGGACCAACTGGGACTCCTCCCTAGAGGAGGACAGCTGGGTGCAAAGCTTTAAACCTGTGATTCTCAATGCTGGCTGCACATCAGAATTACAGATGCTCCTGGACTTACAATAGGATTATGTCCAAACTAGAGGCCTGGTGCACGAAATTCATGAATGGGAGTGGGGGGCTTCTCAGCCTGCATCCTCTCCAATCCAGGACCCCTCGGGGATGTCCGACTGACTGCCGGTTTAGGCCCGATCCCAAGGATCAAGCCTAAACTGGCAGTCGGACATCCCTCACAATCCAGGACTGCTGGCTCCTAACTGCTCACCTACCTGCCTGATCGCCCCTAACAGCCCCCCCTGCCAGCCTGGTCACCCCCAACTGCCCCCCTGCTGGCCTGGTCACCACCAACTCCCCCCCCCCACCGGCCTGGTTGCCCCTTACTGTCCCCCTGCCATCCTGGTCACTGCCAACTGCCCCCCTCTGCCGGCCTGGTTGCCCCTTAGTGCCTCCCCCCTACTGGCCTGGTCACCCTCAACTGCCCCCCTCTGCTGGCCTGGTCACCCCTAACTGCCCCCCTGCTTGCCCCCAACTGCCCCCCTCTGCTGGCCTGGTCACCCTCAACTGCCCCCCTACTGGCCAGGTCGCCCCCAACTGCTCCCCCCTGTCGGCCTGGTCGCCCCACACAGTCTGCTGTTCAGTCGCTTGTTCTGAAAACAATAATCTTCTCCCTCACTAACCCCCCTGCCGGCCTGGTCACCCCATGCAGCCTGCTGTTCAGTCATTTGGTCGTCCCTCAATAACCCCCCTGCCAGCCTGGTCACCCCACACAGCCTGCTGTTCAGTCATTTGGTCGTCCCTCAATAACCCCCCTGCTGGCCTGGTCGCCCCACACAGCCTGCTGTTCAGTTGTTTGGTCATCCCTCACTAACCCCCCTGCCGGCCTGGTCGCCCCCAACTGCTTCCTCTGCCGGCCTGGTTGTCCCCAACTGCCCCCCCCACCAGCCTGGTCGCCCCCAACTGCCCCCCTACCCCCGCTGGCCTAGTCTCCCCCAACTGCCCCCTTGCCAGCCTGGTGGCCCCATGCAGCCTACTGTTCAGTCATTTGGTCATCCCTCAGTAACCCCCCTGCTGGCCTGGTCGCCCCATGCAGCCTGCTGTTCAGTCCTTTGGTCATCCCTCAGTAACCCCCCTGCTGGCCTGGTCGCCCCATGCAGCCTGCTGTTCAGTCCTTTGGTCATCCCTCAGTAACCCCCCTGCCAGCCTTGTTGCCCCATGCAGCCTGCTGTTCGGTCGTGCGTCTGGTTGTTTTGGTCGTGACAGCCCCTGGCTTTTTATATATTAGGATAACCCTATTGTAGATTAAAAATATCAGAAGTCAAAAACGCATTTAATACACCTATTTAATACATCATAGCTTAACCTGGGCTACCTTAAACGTGCTCAGACACATTTTTCTACAGTTGGGCAAAATCATCTAACACAAAGCCTATTTTATAATAAAGTGTTGAATATCTCATGTAATTTATTGAATACTGTACTGAAAGTGAAAAACAGAATGGTTGGTTGAGTATTCACCATTAATGTACACAGCTGAAAGCACACTGGCCCTAAAGAATGTTTGAGGCACTGAACTAAACAAACAACAGTGCTGACAACACAGTTCACTGCAGAGTCTCGGTTGTTTACCCTCATGATTGGGTGGCTGACTGGGAGATATGTTTGCTGCCCAGTATCAAAAAAGAGCATCCTACCACATATTGCTAGTCTGAGAAAAGTTCAAAATTCGAAGTACAGTTTTTACTGAATGTGTATTGCTTTTGCACCAACGTAAAGTTAAAAAAATCATAAGCTGAACCATTATAAATTGGGGACCTGTGGAGTTTTTTAAACTACATCTGAGGATGTAAATCAGAATGTCAGGTGGGAGCTCCCAAGTAGTTTTTAAAAGTTCTGTGGGTGACTCTGATTATCTAGGCAAGGTTAAGAACTATCACTAGTTATTGGCACGAAGGTAGGACAGGCATTTAGGAAGGAGCAAAGGGACTTCCTGGTAACCCCAAATGTATGCCAGCCTGGTACCTGCCAATCATAAAACCTACTCCTCCTCCCTGTCCCATGCTACAAGTTACAGAGGCAGCATAACCCAAAGATGGTTTCACAGGTCCGGGATTGGGAAGACTACATTGCGAAGGACAACGTTTTATAGGTCACAGACTTGTATACAGTCCGGCTGAGTCACAAATTTGACTCTGTGTGCACAGGAAGCCAAACCGGAAAAAGGAAACACAATCAGTGATGGTTCACATTGCCTATAATAACCCACAGCAGCCTGTACATGAGGAGTACTCAATAAATATTTATTGGGTGAATAAATAACAAATAGGAGCCATGTAAACTCATTACTTTTTATTGGGATAAAGTAATTGTTTTTTAAAAGCTCTCTTGGGAATTGAATTATAACAGAAGCAAAAGTAACCAAAGGGCAGTGAGACAAAACTCAGCAAAGGACAGTCCCACTAATTCTACTAATTATAGAAATAAAAATTGAAAAATCTTGGGGGAGAAACCAAGATGGTGGCATAGGTAAACACCTGAAATTGCTGCCTCGCACAACCACTTCAAAACTACAACTAAAAGACAAAACGAACATCATCCAGAACCACAGGAAGGCTGGCTGAGTGGAAACTCTACAACTAGAAGGAAAGAGAAAAGCACACTGAGACTCAGAGGAGCTGCGGAAGTAAGTGCAGAGGTACAGAGGCACGTGCATGGAAAGGGCTGGCAACTGAGGACACGGCTGTCTTTTTCAATCCGGAGGGAGACACAAGCTCCCGACTGCTCTGAACTCCAATTCCGGGTGAGACTCTGGGGACTCAGACTCATACGGGGAGAAACTGGACTGTCTGGCATCAGGCGGAACTCGAGGGTGGCTTTCCCTCAGAGGTGCTTGCAGCGATTACCAAGGGACACTGAGACCTGGGGCCTCTTAGGGCAGGGCTGACGGTCAGCCATTGCTGTCTGCTCTGCCCTGAGACCCCGCCCCACCCAAGCTGTGCGCAGAGATTTTTACATATGAATGGCCTGGTCCTTTGAAATCTAAAATTACCTAACAAACTGCAGCTGAGTCAGAGAGACCCAAAACATCCAAAAGAAGGCCCAACACCCCACAGCAGTTTGCACTGCTTCACAGCTGGGCCTCATCTGGGCACCTCCAAACCCCAAACAAAGAAGAGGAATCTGCAGATCTTTCCATAGCTCCTGCTGGGTGGCCTCAGGCAGAGGCTAAATTAGCACCTCCTTGGAGATACAAGAGCCAGTGTACCCAGTGGTCAGAGTGGGACCATCCAGATTACAACTCCTCAGATCCATAGGGACACACTCTGGGGGCAGACTCAGTGAGCACCAAAGCCCCACTGAAGTAAGTCTGGCCTCATAAGAGTGTCTCCAGCACAGAAGTTCTCCCATCGTAGACACAGCTGATCCTTACAGCCAATTGGCCTGGAGGTCAATTCCTCCCAGTGATACCAACAACAAGCAAGGCTTAACTACAACAAGACTGTGCACACAGCCCACAAAGGGGTGCACCAAGAGTGTCCACCTCAGGTAACTGGGGAGGCTGAGCCATCGGGCCCTATAGGACATCTAGCACACAAAGCCACTCTATCAACACAGGGAAGCAGCCAAAATGTGGAGACAAAGAAACAGGTCACATATGAAAGAAATGGAGGAAAGCAAACTACTGGATATAGAGTTCAAAACCACAGTTATAAGATTTTTCAAGAATTTTCTAGAAACCGCCGATAAATTTAGTGAGACCCTCGAGGATATGAAAAAGGACCAACTAGAAATTAAGCATACTCTGACTGAAATAAAGAATAATATACAGAGATCCAACAGCAGACTAGAGGATCACAAGAATCAAGGCAAAGATTTGAAATACAAAGAAGCAAAAAACATGCAACCGGAAAAGCAAAAAGAAAAAAGAATCCAAAAATATGAAGATAGTGTAAGAAGCCTCTGGGACAGCTTCAAGCGTACCAACATCAGAATTATGGGGGTGCCAGAAGAAGAGAGAGAGCAAGATATTTAAAACCTAGTAGAAGAAATAATGACAGAAAACTTCCCCCACCTGGTAAAAGAAATAGACTTACAAGTCCAGGAAGCACAGAGAACCCCAAACAAAAGGAATCCAAAGAGGACCACACCAAGACACATCATAATTAAAATGCGAAGAGCAAAAGACAAAGAGAGAATCTTGAAAGCAGCAAGAGAAAAACAGTTAGTTACCTACAAGGGAGTACCCGTACGATTGTCAGTTGATTTCTCAACAGAAACTATGCAGGCCAGATGGAAGTGGCAAGAAATATTCAAAGTGATGAATAGCAAGAACCTACAACCAAGATTACTCTACCCAGCAAAGCTATCATTCAGAATTGAAGGGCAGATAAAGAGCTTCACAGATAAGAAAAAGCTAAAGGAGTTCATCACCACCAAACCAGGATTACATGAAATGCTGAAGGGTATTCTTTAAGAAGAGGAAGAAGAAAAAAAAGGTAAAGGTAAAAATTATGAACAACAAATACATATCTATCAACAAGTGAATCTAAAAATCAAGTGAATAAAAAATCTGATGAACAGAATGAACTGGTGAATATAATAGAATCAGGGGCATAGAAAGGGAGTGGACTGACAATCCTCGGGGGGAAGAGGGTGTGGGGGTGCGGGAAGAGACTGGACAAAAATTGTACACCTATGGATGAAGACAGTGGGGGGGGGAGGTAAGGGCAGAGGGTGAGGTGGGAATCGGGTGGAGGGGAGCTATGGAGGGGGGGGAGGGGAACAACTGTAATAATCTGAACAATAAAGATTTATGTTTTTAAAAATCAAAAAAAAAAATTGGGGGGAATACTTTAGTTGAACTCTATGCTGGTAAAAGTGGTGACACTGTCGTAAAGACTGGAAGATGCCTACCATAAAATCTAGTTTCCCTTTTCTCCTTAGTAACAACTCCTGTTTTACTTAGGGTAGCTCTGCACCAGCTAAAGGACACTTCCCAGCTTTCCAGCTAGAAATGGCCATATTGACCGCGGTGATATAACTATAGGGTGTCCCCAAAAATGTATATACACTTTAAAAGCTGATAACTTACTTAATGTCCACTCCTTTTCAGGTTTAACTGGTTTGAAATAATGGGTGAAGCCAGACTAAGCTGTGAACAAAGAAAATTTATCCTAAAGTGCCACCAGACTTTTATGGGGATACATAAAAGATAAAGTTTACAGTACAAAACCATCAACAGTCGACAAATTGAGGGCACAAAAATACCGAACGAAATGATTCTTGATGTTTGTGATCCCATTACTTCACGTTATCAGTAGTGCCTGGACCAGAATGGTCATCAGTTTGAAAAGAGGCATTGACAAAAAAAAAATAAAAAAATTATTCATTTCTGTAGATTCTTTTAAATTTTGAAAATGAACTGTACTTAATAAACACTGACTTTATAATCATTCAAAATGCGTATACTTTTTTGGGAACAAGCTGTATTCTATTTAATTGTAAATTGTTCTCAATTAGTTACATAGAAAAGTACCAACAACAAATGAAAAAATCAATTCTAGCCCTGGCCGGTGTGGTTCTGTTGGTTGGAGTGTCCTCCCATACACCAAAAGGTTGCCGGTTCAATCCCTCATCGTGGCACATATAGGCGGCAAATCAATGCATGTTTCTCACATTAATGTTTCTCTCCCCCCGCCCCCCACTCCTTCTCTCTAGAAACATGAACATATCCTCAGGTGAGGATTTTAAAAAGTTAGTTCTATATTTCAGTCAAATAAACAGAAAAAATAAATGGGGCTTTGAAGATATTTTCCCTGCCTTGAAAAGATGTCTACGTTCACCCAGCATATAACCACCTGGCATTTTGTCCTCCCAAAAGGGAAAACTTATTAAACAAGTCCCACAAAGTGAGACCTTCAGGTAGGTGAACCAACACATCTAGTATGGCCAGGACTTTCCCAGTTTTAGCACTGAGAGTCCTGCATCCTGGGAACCCCCTTAGTCCCAGGAAAACCTGGACCTCAGGGTACCATATAAATGCATAGTTATGTCTTCAACAAAACGTATGAAAATGTGGGCAGTGTATTCAAAATTGGAGATGAGCATATTATAAAGTATGATTTTAAGATATCTGAGCAGCTAGCAAAAAGAAATTATACAGCTCTATATAATCATACTTAACAGCTCTATATAATCATACTTATAGATATTCTCTATAAATTATACAGCTCTATATAATCATACTTATAGATATTCTCAATATCTCAGAATGTTGCTGAGAATATCAAAAGTTTGTCCAGTTCCAATAGTGTGGTGAAGGCCTGGGATGGGGAGAAGAGGGGAGGAGGGTGGCAATGGGGGGAGGGGGGACATCTGTAATACTTCAACAATAACAATAAAATTAAAAATAAAACAATTTTTTTTAAATTTGTCAAATCCTTCATTGTGATGATATTTAGTATGCGCAGCCAGTTTAAAAAAAGGGGGGGGGGGGGGGCCTCCAAACAGCACACACACATTTACACACACTGGGTATTTCATCTACATATAAAATTGAGACACCATAGAAGGAAAGAATGAGAAAAGAATCAAATTTCATCCAAGAATTTTAAAGTATCTCATCTCTGTGAAATGGTGGAAAAGTCCAGTTTTGATGTTTCAGTTTTGTGACATCATGACAGGTTAAAAACTCTCGTACAAGTAGAAACAGGAAATCTGTAAGTTTAAAGAGCTTGGACTGGCACATACTCTCAAAGGTCCTTTCCAACTTGAACATTCCATGACGGTGTGACCCCTTCACAGATGAAATCAAGTCAAAGCTACACCGTTCCAGGGGTCCAGTTCTGGCTGGCGATGGAGCCTGGACTGTTCATTAGCCATGTTCTCATCTTAAGTATACTTACAAGCACTTAGAACCAAAGGAGCATATGGTCAGCATGGAAAGATAAACGACACATTTCTCCTCATGTGAGGTATTTTACTTAGTTTATATCCTAAACAGATAAACTGGCCTCAAGTTTAAAAAAAATGACTTTGAGTCCTGCCGGCGTGGCTCAGTGGTTGAGCGTTGACCTATGAACCAGTAGGTCACGGCTCTATTCCCGGTCAGGGCACATGCCGGGGTTTCGGGCTCCATCCCCAGTTGGGGGCATGCAGGAGGCAGCCCATCCATGATTCTCTCTCATCATTGATGTTTCTACCTCTCTCTCCTTCTCCCTTCCTCTCTGAAATCAATCAATCAATAAATATATATATATTTTTTTTTAAAAGGACATTGAATCTACAAATTCTTTAAGCTGTCATTAGGTACTTCAACTATAAAATTGCACAATATTCTTAATATATATAGTATTTGTTTTCATGAACTCTCTAAACAAGCCAAAGAAATGATCACAGTAACTTAAAAAGAGGACAAACATCTTTGGAGTTTGGAGGACTTTCAAAATTCAGAAAACAAGTTTCATAACGAATTATTGCTGTTGTGTAGTTGTAAGAAAAACAACTAATTGGGTCTTGTAAGAAAAACAAACAAATCCATAGTTTAAGGAGGGCCAATGACGAAGCTTGGTGTTTCTTTATTTTGACAACTTTATTCCTATCACTAAAAGAGATTATAAAAAGATGTCTAAAGGTATTTATTGTACAATATGTTAGTTTTCCTTAATCTGGGAAAGACTCCAAATTAGATAAACAAAAAATTGCTGCCTTCAAGGGAAAAGATGGATTATTCTAAGGAGCAGGTACATACTGAGTTGCTTTTCAATCATGATTTTGAATTTATGCTCATCCATCTCTATGCCAGCATAACCCATGGTACTGTGCCTCCATCACCAATGGTACTGACCACTGCAGACCAAGGCTGCTGATCCATACCACGCTATCTTGGCTACACTAGTACCCCTTTCTAAGAAGTGTATACAGTATATTCTGTCAAAGGCCAGGACTGCTGTGCTAAGGGACCTTGAATAAAATACTGAAATCTCCCAGGCCCTCAGTTTCCTGTTTTCTTCATCTGTGGAATGGGGTCAACAATCTCACATACTGTATGTTTATAAAATCAAAACTAAAAATAAATACAGTTAAAAATACATGAAAGAACTGTAAATTATAAAGTTATAATACCTCACTTAACCAGCTGAATTGGCAAAAGACTATATCTCTGATATAACAAAACTATTCCCTGAGGATATATGAGTACATATATGTCACAAAAACTTTTAATAAAATACTTATAATACACAATAGTTCTTAAATTAAAAAGAGAAGTCATGCAAAGCACTATAAATTATAGATAGGTAGGATGCTTTAGGATTACAGCAGTTAGAATGGTGTATTACTTGAACCTCATGCTGGAAATCACATAGGTGATTCTTTTAATGCCAAGTTTATATAGACCCTTACATCCCTTCAGGACAAAGGCTTGTTAACCATTAACTAGGTGCAAGTGCAAGTTCATTTCCCCAACACTTCAATGAAAACACTTTTTACTTGTATGCATTTCCATCTAAAATGCGAGATCAACACAGCCCTCCAGCTACAGCCATCTATTCTAATCGACCTAAAAAGAGTGAAATGAAATGGAAAACACACACACACCATTATCCACAGCTATCTACCACCACAAAGAAAAAGCAGAATGAAACAACAAAATTAAATGCAAATAGTACTTTTCCAAACACAGAAAAAAATGTTCTTAAAAATCCCCTCAGTTTCCTAAACTCACAAATGCCTAAGGCAACAAAAATACCCTTTTCAAGCAGGAGGATGACTGTGTCAAATAAAGCACGACCTAAACCCTTTGATGGAATGCTTATATTAAAATATCCTTCACACATTTATATCTGGACCAATTTTAAAATTAAATTGTGCAGTACAGTATCTATACAATATAATTTGGAAATGTCAGTGAAAATAAGGATATGAGAAATACACTAAATATTTTTGTCTCTTGGAGACTTACCAAAATTCCTGCAGCAGGAATGCCTGCAAATGTAATGGAAATAAAATCTTTGAAAACTGTGACTATATTTTAATTTGTTTAAAACAGTTTAAACTGCAGTCAATCTCTCTCTTAAATTCTTATTTTAAACAAGTACACTTGCCCTGTATTTTCTCGAATAGACCTAATATTTTCTTGCAACAAAATCAGACTACTGTGGGATATAGGTAATCTTTTCTTTTTTTAAAGATTACATAACTTCTAAAAGACGTCGGTGTCTGAGGCGAAATCAAAACCAATGCGACTGCAAACGGAAATGGAACTGCTAGATATCCATTTTTAACAAAAATAGAAATTATTCTTACTTTCCAGAGAGCTATTATGTCAGGAATACCTTTCTCAATAAATGAATCAGTTAATCCAATAGCAAAACACTTCACGTTAAGCTATCGTAAGCCAGGTGAGCCCTATGATAACATACACAGAACCTGCAGTCAAGCCAAGTCCAAGAACTAAATGGGGTTCTAAAGCGTAACTTTCCTCATTCCCTTGATGCCTATTTCCCAGGTTCAACTGAGGTGTTGATGCATCAGACTCCGGAGCCTGTGGGAAGCGAATTTATCTCAAGGACCAGAACCCCAGCGAGCTCTATGCAAGGGGTGGGGGTGGGGGTGGGGGGCACCCACCCGAACACCTGCTCTGAAAAGCCTGCCAAAATGCCCAATACAACTCACCAGCAGCCGCGGTGCACACAGCTCCAGCCGGCGCCGGCTCCCCCCACCCCGCCCCACCTCGCTCCATCCTTGGGCTCTTCATTCCCATCCCTCGGTTAACTTTCAAGATAAAAGGGGAGAAACCTGTTGGAATGGATTTTTTTAGAAGATAAATGCTACAGATGAAGCAGAATTAAAGCAGCTCCGAGAAACCCATTCATTTACATACAACCACAAGACGGTTCGCCCACGAGTATTCGGTCCGTTGAGGATGCAACCCTATGATTTGCAGAGAAGATGGGATCACCTCCCAGGGACGGTGTCTCTCCCAGGGGAGAAAATAGTCATCAATGTGGCTCTTCACCCAGGCAGCTCCAGGCGCACGTCGCCGAGGTGCGGAAATGCCAGCGAAGCCCGGCGCTCACCAGTGCGGCATCTCCGCTAGGAGGCAGGGCTCGGGGCCGAGTCCCGCCCCCCGCCCGCCCGCCCGCCCGCGCCCCAGGCCGGGGTCCCACCCGGAGGCTGAGAGAGCGGCGGGGCGGCGCAAGGGAGCCGCGCGCGGAAGGCGGCCGCCACGCGCGAGACCCCGCGGGGAGGGCGCGGCGCCGAGCGGCCGGGGGCGCAGTCGCGGGCTCACCGGGCGCCGGGAGGGACCGCAGGACGCGCGCGCCGGCTCCGCTGCCTCGGCTGCTCCTCCGCCCGGAGCCACAGCGCCCCCGCGCCGCGGGAGTGGCCGTGGCGGCAGGTGCTCGGGTGCCTCCGCCCCCGGCTCCGTCGCGACGGCTCCTGCGAGGGCGCCAGCAGCTGCAGGCAGCGCCTCAGCGCCCGCCGCCTCACCATCCTGGGAGCGAGCCTTGGCCGGGCCCGCGGCGCCCCCGGGCCGCGCGGGGCATGGGCCCCAGCTGGGTTCGCTCCACGTGGCCCGATCACTCACTCACTCATTGTGACCTTCAGACCTGGGAGCCCTGCCAGCGTCCGCCGGCCGCTGGCCGCAGTTCGGCCTTTACCAAGATGGCGGCCCCCGCGGCCCCCCACGCCGAGGCCATCTTGGGTAAGGAGGCGCCTCGGGCGTGCGCTTGGCCCACTCCCGACCCCGCCTGCGCCCCGGGCGCGCTCTGCGGGAGCCCTAAGTCCGCAATGAATGGTTCCCCAGCCCTAAACCCGAAGCTAACGCTCATCCCCAGGAATACCCTCCTGGGCACCTGCCGTCATTGCTCACACCAGGGGAGATGGTGCTGGCCCGCACCGCCTGCGCAGTCACCGCGCACGGGCGCTGGGGAGCGGCAGACTGAACCCGGGGTGCCGCGAGCCGGGGAGCGAAGAAACTGGCCGGGGCTGTGAAGTTTGCAGTAGGTATTGCATAGGAACGGCAGCACGGCCTTGTCAGTGTGCTCCTTAACCTTTAAAATGATACTCACTTTTTTTATAAAAAGTCAGGATAATGATAAGAGCATAAAGTTATGATTCTGAGTTTCTCGCAGGATTTTCTTTCTCAAACTGCAGGATGAGATGAGCTGTTTCAAGAAGTAACTTAAGTACAAACAAACCGAAATAGAATTCAACAATGGATGGCTGGGCAGAAAGAGTCCTCTGTAAAGTCATCCAGAGTGTGGCCACTGGCCAGAAAGAAATACCCTCTGAATAACATGTTAATTTAAATTTTAAAAAGAGAAAAAGAAAAAAAAAGAGGAAGAAAGAAATGCCCTCTGTCCGGGGCTCGGGTCTAATTGGCAAAAAGAAAAGGAATACAGGTCCCCAAATGCAGATATGACTGCTATGAAAAGGCCAAGCAAACTAATTTGCATTTTGAAAGTGCACGTGTGTGTTAGGCTGTAGAAATATAAAAAAGACTGTGCTTGGTGTGAGCCTCTCGCCCTCAGGCTAGCGAGCAGTTGCTGCTGAATCCCGGGGACTTAAGTGTGATTAGGAACTGCTGGCGCCTGCCTGGAGCAGAGACTGCTCTCGCTCAGTGGTACCTGCGGTGCAACAGCGATCGAAACAAAACAGCGCTACAAACCCAAAGGGTATGATGTTACTTGGCTAAGGAACTTTAAGAAGATGCCCTTTGTTGCCCTCACCACAATTTTTTTATTAATGTAAATTGTCAAAAATACAGAAAATAAATATGTCTTTTTGTATACCGTTTGAATAAGTTACAGGCATCAAAATACTTCACCTCTAAATACTTCAGCCTTCCTCTCCTAAGAGTAAGGACATTTGCTTCAGAATCACAATATTATCACACCTATGAAAACAATTTCCTGATATCATTTAATGTTCAGTACACATTCAAGATTCTATGATTGTCACACGAATATCTTTTATATCTATGAGTTGGGTTTTTTTATTTTTTTGGTTTTTGTTTGTTTTTTAACTAGGATACTGTCTATGGCCATATATTGCATTTGCTTATGATGCTGAAGAAACAATTTGAAATGTTCACAAAATAACTTTTTTTAATGTTTTTATTGATTTTTAGAGAGAGAGAGGAAGGGAAGGAGAGAGAAACATCCATCGGTCGCCTCCCACATGAACTGCGACTGGGGATCAAACCTGCAACCTGGGCATGTGCCCTGACCAGCAATTGAACCAGCAACCTTTTGGTGCACCGGACAGTGCTGAACCAACTGAACTACACCGGCCAGGGCAAGAACTATTTTCTTTACACATCATACTCACGGATATTCTGAAGAGACAGATGTTCATAGGGCGTTCTTCATCAAGAGCAGGTGCTTTAGATAAGCACATCTCTGCATACCAGGAAAGTCTAGGAGGAAAGAGTAGTTTTTAACACCACATTGAGACTATAACTGAAGCTGTATTAAATAGTAATGTTTATACTTAACTCCTGAAATACATAAACTTAATGGATTATGTTGGAATCTCTACTCAACCTAACTTCTAAAGTTTAACGACTGTTTTTTCCCCCTAAACAATGAAAAGAAGCTGTTCCATATAATAATTTATATCACTCCAGACAAAACGTCTAGCTTTCCCTGCTTCACAGTACAGAACGAAATGAACATTGCACCCTCTGCATTTTACTCATGGTTTAATTTTAGATCCTGACCTGCTGAATTGGGTTTTATTTGTCCTTCCCTTTTATGCACCCTCTAGGAAGTCAGGAACTCAGCAGATAATGGTAACTATTTTCAAGTTATTTAATTTTTAAATGTTAGTTAATGCTATAAAAAAAAAAAGGTGCAAATTTACACAATTCCTTAAAAGTGACTGGTGGCCAATGTAACTGTTTTTGGAGATTAGAATTAAATAAGATTATTTTCATACTTCACAAAACATTAGGTGCTACTTAAGCTCCTTCTGGAGAACCATAGTTAAAACAGTTTTAGCATAGTAGGTCTCATCTTTAAAGTGAGTTCTGTAATCAGTACTGTTCTCCTAGCTCCAGGCCTAAAGGGACAGAGGTCTAAAGGACTACATGATTTGTTACTAGAGGACTTTCAATTCGTATTTATAGCAGCATCTGTGGAAGTCACTTAAATACTGTGTTCACCTCCTATTTAATCAAATGTTGTTTTTCTGACCATTAAGAATCTTTAGATAACTTCATATAGCAAAAGGAAGAATCTTGGGAAGTTAAATTGTACTCTGTGCCCTATCATTCTCTACTAGGTTCTCTTTGACCTTGGGAAATACCCTTTTCACCTCCTAGTTCCCCCATACCTATCCTCCAAATGACACTGAGTGTCTATGGCTACTTGCAGCTGTAACATTTGGAGGCTCTACGAAAAAGTTTTGAGGGGAAGGGGGGTGGGGGGCAATGAGGGGATAAGGACACATATGTAATACCTCAATCAATAAAGGAAAAAAATAAAATAAAAGTTTTGAGGGGAAAATATGTGAAGCGAGGGTGCTGATTATGTTACTGGACTGGGGACTGGGCCCAGAGCAGGTCTGCCTCGAGCTGGCTGGTAGTGTGTGGGTTCTTGACTTTGTGCAGGAAAGATCTCACAAGAGTCCAGGTGATTTTGAGAGTATGTTTATTAAAGCTGGAAACCATATTAGAGATCAATCAAAGGACTTGTATGCATGCATATAAACATAACCAATGGACGCAAAACTCGGGGGGGTGAGGGCATGTATGGGAGTGGGGTGGGGGGGGGCAATGGTAAGATATGTACACATATAATACCTTAATAAAAAAAATTTAAAGCTGGAAACCGTGAAACAAAGAAAGAGCTTAAGGTAGAAGAAGAAACAGGAGAGCCTAGGAGGGGCTGCTTTGGATTCTTAGAAACGTTATAGGAAAGAAGTGAGCCACGCAGGGCTGAGTGAACTCAGAAGTAAAAGTCACAGTGACAGAAGTGAGACAAGGTGGAGCTGTTGTTAGCTCACTAGAAGTAAAATAAAAGGGGGCCTTACTTACAGACAGATTCAGAGAGTTAGCCTGGGATGAGCTGCCACTGCCTGCTGCTGCTCTGGTTTCAAGTCTGGTGGGGACATGCTTAGAGAGAGAGAAAGAGGGGTGAGAGAGAGAGAAACATTGATTATTTGTCTTCCACATGTCCCCCAACTGGGGATCGAACCGCCAATCTGGGTACCTGCCCTAACCTGGAATCGAATCATGACCTTCTGGTTCATAGCTCGACATTCAACTACTGAGCCACACCAGCTGAGCTGGAATTCTAACTTCTTAGACTTAGTATTTTCCATGTGGACTAATAGCTGCAAAAATGCAGGGGAGAACTTCAAAAGTGGAGGGATTAAGATGAATCTGCCATTGTTAATATCTATTCCACCTTGAATATTCTCAAGTATCTGTTTCTCCATAGACCGAGTAACTAAGGAGGATTACTTCTCCTAACCCTTCCCATCTACCCTTGAATTCCCATGTCCTCAGCTACAAACAAGTATGTGTCGTCTACATGCTTCCAATTTGGGGACAAAGAATACTGCTCTCTGTGGTAAACTGAAGAATCTTCCTTCCCCCTAAGATATCTATCTGCTAAGCCCCAGAATCTATAAATGTTACCTTATATGGCAAAAGAGACTTTGCAGATATGATTAAATCAGGACCTTGAGGTGAGAGATTAGTCTGGATTATCCAAGTGGGCTCTAATTGTAATCACAATAGTCCTTATAAGAGGGAGGCAAGGAAGTCAAAGAAAAAAGGCAATATGGTAACAGCAAGCAGAGATTGAAGTGATGCAACCACAGCCAAGGAATGCAGACCACGTCTAGAAGCTAGAACTGGCAAGGAATGGATTCTCCCCTGGAGCCTGTAGAAGGAACCAATCCTGCCCACACCTTGACTTAAGCCCAGTAAAACTGATTTCGGCTTAAGGCCTCCAGAACTGTAAGAAAGCAAATATGTGTTGTATTAACCAACCAAGTTTATGGTAATTTGTTACAGAAACAATAGAGAACAAATAAACTCTCCTTTCAGCAGTCTTTGAAGTCTGATGACAATATATATGTACTAGAGGCCCGGTGCACAAAATCGTGCACTGGGGGGGAGGGATGGGGGAGTCCCTCAGCCCATCCTGCGCCCTCTCTCAGTCCGGGAGCCCTCACTCCTTACTGCCTGCCGCTTGCTGCTCCTTACCACTCGGCTGGCTGCTCCTTAGCGCTGCTGCGGAGGCAGGAGAGGCTGCCGCCAGGACCACTGTGCTGCTAGCTGTGAGCCTGCTGGCGAGCCCAGCTTCTGGCTGAGCGGTGCTCCCCCTGTGGGAGCGCACTGACCACCAGGGGGCAGCTCCTGCATTGAGCATCTGCCCTCTGGTGGTCAGTGCACATCATAGCAACCGGTTGTTCCACCGTTCAGTTGATTTGCGTATTAGATTTTTATTATATAGGATATATATGTAAGTATATGTGTGTGTGTGTGTGTGTGTGTGTGTGTGTGTGTGTGTGTGTGTGTTTGTCAAGTTAGCATAACATTAATGAATGGACACAGGACTGTAGATCTAGACTCCATACTAGACTTCTAGGCTGAGCTCTGAGAGACCAAATTTTCAGGAGTTATAGGACCAGTTTTCCTGGTTGGTATTAGCAGTAGCGATTGGAGGCTTCTGAGGAAGGAGCAGAAGCCCTAGTGTTGACAGAGATTGCTTCTGGTCCTGTCATGAACAAGTCATTAACTGCCCTAAGCCTCTGAAGTTGATCTACATGATCACTAAGAGCCCTTCCAATTCTAAAATTCTGAGCTGTTGCAAAACATATTTTACCTTTCAATTTCACATTCACATGTTACTGCTATCACAGTCTCTCTCCAGCCTATCTAGCCAGCCTCCCTCCCCACCACGGAGTCTACTGATACATCAGTAACTTTAACCACAAGCACATGGAGCTTGTTTCTTCTAGCTTGTAAATTTCTTCCCTGCCTTCCTCGCCTGAGCACTCAGACTCATCCTCAACACTCAAACCACAAATCACAGACTGAGAAGCTCTCTCATCTTCCCAAAGCAGAGAGGTCATCTCTGCCTTGGTGCTTTCGGAGAACTAAAGCAGTATCAAATTATAGTTGAATATTCTTTTCCATTTCTGTTTCCCAAAATCCGAATGTGGGCTACTCATAAGCAATATTCTGTCAGATTCGTGTTTATATCTCTAGCACCTACTTCTGTGTTTGGCACCCATAGCAGACACTCATATTATGTTTATAGACTGAATAAACAGATGAATAATTAATCCCTGAACTCTGAGAACCTAGTTGAGGTTGTGGGGGAGGAGTTGGGAATGGGAAGGGGTGGAAGTGAAGTACAAGAAGACAGGAAATTCATGTTTCAGCAAGATGTCCAGAGTGCTGGAGAAAAAGTTGAGGCAGTTTGTGTGATAATTTAATTCAAGGCTATCTACAGATACTTATTGTACATGCAATTTAGCATCTCTCTTGACCTTGCTTCAAAGTCAGTTTCTAAGTGGAGTTAACAGTATGAGCTATCTTGCACAGTAATCTGCTGATTAGAAGCTCTTAACTGAGGCGGATGGCAGGCAGCCACACACAATTTGTCAGCCCTGCATCCTTGCATGCCTCTAGGCAGAGGCTATAACTTGAGGATTTTATGGTAGCTAGTTAACAACTCTGTCCTCATAGACCATTCTGAGTAACAACTCATGAAACTGTCTCCCTTCAGTTTTTCTTCTTAAACATAAAAATTACTCACCCACCCTCACTCCTTGAGTGCTCCAGATATATCTTCCATTTTCTTGATACGAAATACAAAGGACAAACCAACTGAGGAAACCTCCTTTAAGTGGAAATGCGGCTATCATTTCCACACTAGAAAACCTGCTAAATCACACTTTTACAATATATAGACTGATGTTAATTTACAGTGTGTCTTTGATCATGCATAATTTTTATGATGTAGTCATCTCTGTGTGTTCCTTTGCTGTTTTATACTATACTAGAGGCCTGGTGCACAAAATTCATGCACGGAGGGGGGTTCCTCAGCCCAGCCTGCACCCTCTCCAATCTGAGACATTCTTCTCTCAATCCAGTACAACTGGCTTCTAACCACTTGCCTGCCTGCCTGATCACCTCTAACCCCTCTGCCTGCTGGCCTGATCGCTCCTACTTTGCCCCCCTGCCAGCCTGATTGCCCCTACCTTGCCCCCCTGCTGGCCTGATCTTGCCCCCAGCTGCCCTCCCTTGCAGGCCTAATCTCACCCTCAACTGCCCTCCACTGCCTGCCTGGTTGCCCCCAACTACCCTCCCCTGCCTACCTGATCTTGCCCCCAACTGCCCTCCCCTGCCAGCCTAATCACCCCTAACTGCCTCTGCCCAGCCCCCCACCACCATGGCTTTGTCCAGAAGGAAATCAGATGTCTGGAAGATGGCGTTGACCCAGTCTAATTAGCATATTACCCTTTTATTAGTATAGATAGATTATGTAGGATAGGATTGCTTAAATGGGGGTGGGGCCTTTTTCAGCAGGAGGAGAAGCTCTCGGCAGACAAAAACACATAATCCCTATATCTGGACTAATAGCCAGCCATATGCACTATACTGCCAAACCGGTCATTAAAAAATTGAATCACTTTCTTAGACCTTGCACCAAACAGCTGTTGCCCTTAAAACCCCTCCTCAGCCCCACCTTAGGTTCTGCCTTCACAGTTCACCCAGAGTAGGTTCTGATTGGTCGGTTTCTATGCCGGTCAAAAGCTCCACCTACTAGGCAGCCATTGGCTCCTCGCAGTTCATCCAGATTTGGTTCTGATTGGTTAGTTTATATGCCAGTCAGCATCTCTGGGCCTATCTCCAGGCCTGATCATAGAGGCGAGGCTGATCAGCAGCTGCCCCAGGCTGCTGGAGAGCGGGCTGAACTGCTGACCTCTGGGAGAGAGAGAGAGGCTTGGCTTCTGGCAGGGTCTGATCACCCTGCTTCTCTCTCTGGGCCTCGCCAGGAGTCACTGCCACTGCTGATCAGCCCCTCCTCTCTCTCTCTCCAAGAGGTCAGCAGTTCAGCCTGCTCGCCTGCTGCACACACAGCCTGGCGTTTGGTCGTGCCTTCGGTCGTTTTGGATGTTATGAACCTGGCTCTTTATATACACTGAGTGGCCAGATTATTATGATCTCTGAACGCATAATAATCTAGCCACTCAGTGTATATAGATACTTATATCAGTTTAGAATTTTACATTTGAGATTCAGCTTACTTTTTTAAGGTACCACTTATTGTACATTTTCCATGTATCAGACACTATGCTAAATGCTTTACAATTCCCATAACAAACTCGGGCACTAAGCATTATTATCCCCTTTTTATAGAGGAGGAAGCTGAGATTTAGAGAAGCTAATTAACTTTCCTGAGGGCGCAAGGCTAGTGAGATGCAGAGGTAAGCCTCAATCCCATGTCTGCTAGATGGAGAGATTCAATAATGAGATGAGCTTCTTACTTGCTTTTTATAATGCTAATGTGACATTATATTGCTTAAGAAATACCACTCAGCAATTAACAATAGCTTGTGGAGGGAAATGTAATCCTTATTTCCAGAATCAAAATTTTCACAATTTATAGTAAGCATCCCATTAGGTAACATATATTTACCGCTAGGTGGGTAAAGCTGTGTATTACTGTGCTCAGAGTTTCCCCAGCATCAAGGACTAATAGCTAACCCTCTTATAAAACAAACTATTCTCTGTTTCAATTCTTAAACTTAGAGAGAGCAAAGCTATAGCCCTAAGGACTCTCTACATGGATCCAGGCCAAACATGAAATATAGGTCTATCATATATATGTCAATGTACATTAGTGGAAATTACAATGTTTTGTAGAAATTCAGATTAACCTACAACCTCTGTCATGTTCTGTACCATTAGTAATATGAAATTTTGATTATTAGGTTTTACTTATTCCTTTTTAAAATGACAAGAAGATTTATACAGTATCCTGTAACCTCGGTCTTCTATGGAAAGATAAGAATGTGTGTGATTTTCAATGTAATTATAGTGAACTTAGGGTTTACAGAATGTCCCAGATTTGCAAGGACAGCCTGAGATTTACTCTTGGGTTGGTCTTGGTTCCTCTAAGAAGATACTCAACTCCCAAAGAGCAAGAACCAGACTTCAGTGGTTTTCCAGGTGATTGCATAAAAATCACTGAAAAGTATGTTTAACAGACAGATGGGCTTCACCCAGGAGAAGACTCAGTAATAATAACAAATACTTATATAGTATTTACTATGCTCTAGGCACTGTTCTGAGCACATTACATTTACTCATTTTACCTGCTCAACAGGAAGAGTATTTGTGTGCATCTCTTCCCAACAATTGGCTACGTTACCTTGTGAGGTAAATGTTGTTATTATCATCACCAACTATCAGTGATGAAACTAAGGCACATAGAGGTTAAGGAACTTGCCCACGGTCACCCAGCCAATCAGAGATTGAGCCAGATTTTAACATAAGCTGCCTGGCTTCAGAGTCTGCACTTTTAACTTCTGTGCTATGGTTCCCCTAATTTGCATGTTAAACAAATTTTGCAGATGACTCTGCTAGACAGCAAAGCATGGAAACCCTGACAACTGTCAACTGATGTATGAATCCCCTCTTATAACCTCATACCTGGCTGTCTCTGACTTAGGGTTGGGAACCAACCACCTCAGGACAGCCTATTTTATTTTTTAAGTTTCTAGTCATTAGCTATTGCATCCTCTGTGCCATGGAGACTAAATGTGATCCTGGGAAGAAACTTGACTTGGGAGTAAGTAAGGTGGTATACTGGGTTGTCTCATGTGGCTTGGAAGAGTATTTGTGTGCATCTCTTCCCAACCCTGTGTTTGATGATGTTTGTTGGTAGCTTGAAGTCCAACTTGATGGGAGTTTGACACCACAGGAGTCAGCAGACACCACAGAGGAGGGCTTCTTTTCCCCTAGAGAGCTGGTGGTTAAACGTTTGCCAGCATGCCGCTGGATTTATGGCATGGTCCGGGCTCAACCAACAATTGGCTACGTTACCTCAGGTACATTCTTTAAATTCTCCAAGCCTTAGTTTTTTTCATTTGTAAAAATGGAAGAAATGACAACTGTGGAAATCCAATGAGATGTTTCTTTTGAGAGAATGAAATGAAATATGGAAGCATTTGGCATTATTTTGAAGAGATGAAGAGTAGGCACTTACTTTACAAAGAATGTTCCTTTTTTCCCCCCATTTCCCAGTTGCTCCCAAACAGTGAAAGACATCTATCAGATTCCTCCATGTCTCTTTCCCAAGCTAAATTTTTTTTAAATTATTACTCATTTGTCACTGTTTCCAGACCCTTTTTCATATTTCAAGATATATCACTCACCGATCACAACTCCAGCCTCCCTTGGGATGTATTCCGGTTATTTCTCTGAGCTGCCCTTCCCGGTGCCGCTCACTCTGCTGTCACCAGCTCTGCTGCTTGTGCCAGAGGCCGCTCACTATGGGCACCAAACTGATGCACCCGAGCCCAACAAAGGTCACAGTTCCATGACACAGTGGGAAGAATGCTCCTACTCCCATGTGGCTGATGATCTTCCACAAGTACCAAAGATGTGTTCCTTAGACCCCAAAACTCCCAAAGTTTTGAAGAGGTTTAGTGAGACTACTGTTTAATTATTTTACTCCCATCTCCTTTCCACAGAAATCAGTTATTAATTTGAGGGGGAGAGATCGCCTGAATCAGGAGAAAATTTCAAACAAACAAAACTTATGCCCAGACCAGTTCTTCCTTCAACACTTAAGGCTTTGTAACCAGGCCAAGATTAGCCACCTGACTCTCCCTTTTGGTTCTATTCTATCCTGAGAGGCTCATTTGTCCATCAACCGGCCAGACACACCTATGCCACCTGGATTCCAGTGGTGGATTCAGATAGATTCAGCCTGAGGGCTCCTATAAAATTTCTCACCAAGTGTAGAGTTGGAGGTGTAGAATGGAGAGGGAAGATCTCTCCTTCAGGGTAGAACACTGTAGTTTTATAAGAGTTGCCTAAGTGGCCCCAGCCAGGTAGCTCAGTTGGTTAGAGCATGGTTCCAATACATCAAGGTTGCAGGTTCAATCCCCAGTCAGGGCACATGCAAGAATCAACCAGTGAATACATAAATGAGTGGGACAACAAATCTCTCTCTCTCTCTCTCTCTCTCTCTCTCTCTCTCTCTCTCAGTCAATCAAGAAATTTGTTACCTAAGATGAAATTACTTTTTTCAGTCATCCATTATTAATTTACACTTAACTTGGTTGCTGTTTAGTCATATCTTCCACTAATCGCATATTTGTAAGTTGCTTGTTTTTTTGTTTTGTTTTGTTTTTAATATATTTTATTGATTTTTTTACAGAGAGGAAGAGAGAGGGATAGAGAGTTAGAAACATCGATGAGAGAGAAACGTCGATCAGCTGCCTCTTGCACACCCCCCACTGGGGATGTGCCCGCAACCAAGGCACATGCCCCTGACCGGAATCGAACCTGGGACCCTTGAGTCCACAGGCTGACGCTCTATCCACTGAGTCAAACCGGTTTCGGCTGTAAGTTGCTTCTTTGAACATAAATGGAGAGCTTATACCTATGCAATAACCCCAGCCTATTGAGGGCATTTTACTAGTAGGTTCTGATTTGGTCTCTGTCACATCCTTTTATGTGACAAAAACATGACTAAGGTGATAGGCTTTTACTGAAAGATATAGGGGGGAAAAGCCTCATAGAAGACTGGACAATGTTTATCATTTAGAATACAGCAGTAGCTCTCTTGGCCCAAAACATCTTTGGTAATCCAAATGCTAGTGCCTCCACCAGTTTTGAGACCCCAAATGTGCCTTTGTTTCCTTCTCTATCTGCTTTTCTATTAACTTTGCTTCTATTGCCTCTTCTGCTGCTGATTATTTCTACTGCCTTCCTGCTATATCTGGGATGCAAAATGTCCTTAATGCGAATCCAATGGGATCTGAGCACACTGTTGGGCAGATTTCTCATGCAGATCACTCCCAGGCGACTGCTCTGCCATGACTAGCCTAACAGATGATTTTGTCTAGAATAACAATTCCTAGTCCACTCAGCTGTGGCCAACACAAGGGGGTCACTTGACAAAAAATGTGTTCATTCATTCAATAGATATGAATTAGTCACCAACTATGTGCCAGATGTTGTTATAGCTGCTAGTGATATACACTAAGTGCCTGCCCACAGGGAGCACTCATTACAATGTGAAAGAAATACAATAAGTAAGTCAAGGAAAATTAATTTAGCGATAAGTACTGTAACATAAAAAACAATGTAATGAGACTGAGAGATACTGGGCTGGGGGCAAGAATTAGAGTTGACAGGGCAGACCTCTGAAAAACATAAAATTGAAGTTGAGACTTGAGTGTTGAGAAGGAGTTACTTTTGTCAAAATCTCTGCAAGAGCATTCCAGCACATTCCAGAGCATTCTAGCAAAGGCCTGGGTACAGGACAGAGGTAGGTGTCCTGGAACAGAAAGAAGGCCAGGGTGGTGGAACTATTGAGAGTAAGGGGAAGAAACCAGAAGGTAAAATTGGAGAGGCAGCAGGGGCCAGATCATTCAGCAAGTGGCACTAGAAAACCACTGGGGAGTTTGAACTATAGGAGATGTGTCGCAGCTGGGGGTAATGATCTGGTTTAGACAAAGGTTAGAATACGGTAACATCAGAAAGTGCTGCCTGGGCAGGGTTTAGTCCAGGTATTCGGCCCTAGCAAGCACTTAGCGTTTGGTTAAATAGTCCAGTCAGTCATTCAGAAATTTCTGTCCCTCCATCTTTCTGTCATTTATGACTTGATAAGCATGCTTTCAATGTTCTCATTCTGATTATAGTATTAACATTGCTTCAGAGAGAGCAGCTGAAGGCCACAGCCAGCAATGATAATTCATAGGATACAAAACCAAGGTCCAGATCACAGAATGAAGGTGGGTCAGCTGTATGACTAAGGGAATTGCTCAACTTTCCTCCCCATGTTCTCCCCTCACCCCATTGAAAGAGTGTCCAGTACCAAGGTCTCTTTTTGGGACCCTCTTGTCAAACCTCCCAACCCCCACAGTCCTTCCATAAGGAGAACCAAGGACAACACTCCTGCTCTTGAAGCCAGTCCAGTAATGCGATCTTACCACAGGCTAACAGCCTCCCTCAGTCTACTGCTTGGATTTCTACGTGCCACCTGTTCTGGACTTCCAGGGCTTGTCCCTCACCAGTTAGGATGTTCCAGGTACTTGAAGCGAGATCTTCTATCACTGGACTCAGAAAGCATGTCCTGCCTCCTGGACTGCACCTTTCTCCCAGTGAGACAGGCCAGTAGCCAGCGCAAGTGGAATAGGGAAAATGAGCAGATAGTTAAACAGCAGTTTGCAGGCCTCTAGTAAAACCTATCTTCCCTGAATCAGGGACACTTAAGAATAAATAGTTGGCACTTCTCCTCCCCAACCAGAAGATAAATAGCTTAATCACCTGACTGGGGGAGACAGAGAAATTCAATTAGTGCCACTTGCCAACCACCCCAAGGACAGATGAAGTTAAGCGAACAAATCTCATTTTGATACATGGTGACCCTCTCCTGAGACCTCCCCTAAGATTTCCACCTGCAAGATAGAGATAAAGAGCCGAAACCGGTGTGGCTCAATGGATAGAGCGTCGGCCTGCGGACTGAAGGGTCCCAGGTTCGATTCCGGTCAAGGGCATGTACCTTGGTTGCGGGCACATCCCCAGTAGGGAGTGTGCAGGAGGCAGCTGATCGATGTTTCTCTTTCATTGATGTTTCTAGCTCTCTATCCCTCTCCCTTCCTCTCTGTAAAAAATCAATAAAATAAAATAAAAATAAAAAGATAGCGATAAAGACCCTCAACACAAAGCACCCAGCCCACTCTCCCCGAGAGGGGCCTGCCTGTGTCATTCCTTTCCCCTTCTCCTTCCCCCACAGGCATGTAGCTCCGAAACTCTAAGGGACCCCATGAGACTTGCAACCAAGGAACAGTGGGCAATGGCAGCTGATCCCATGCTAACCCCCTGAACCTGTCTCCAAGGTCCCCTTTTCCCTGACCTCCCGGTAAGCCAAAGCACCTAGGCTTTCCTGTTGCTTCTATGCCCGCCCTTGTTTCGCTGTCCTAAGTGTGTTTTTGCTGCGGCCAATAAATTCTTGCTTGCTTCGCTGCGCTTTGTCTCGATTGAAATCTTTCCTTCCAGAAGACAAGAACTGAGGTCTCATCGTCTTGCTAGTGAACAGCACCTGTTCTCCAAATGTCTATTCCAATCCAGTTATCAGCTCTCACTCCCAAATGCTGTCCATTCCTCCTGCCTGTTTGTATTGGTAGACATATCCGGATAGTAAAACTGTCCCACCGAAGGCTTTAAGTGAGGATCACACTGAGGTGTGTAAAAGCAGGGTCAGCCTTTGACCTTTTGACCTTCTGAATTAGAATGAAGCCTGAAAATATCAAGATTACAGTACCCTGGGGTTGCAGGAGAGTGCTTCCTTCTATGGGGCTTTGAATTAATCTGAAGTGTTTATATATTCAAGAGCTGGAGACGTTAGCTGCTCTTAGCATTAATGGTTCACTGAAGACGGAGTTTCAGTTTAGATGGTAGGTTAGTGTTGTAATATTTTGAATTCTTAAACACAGCTGTCAGTTGGTTATTGACTATATTTGGGAGCTAAAAAGTAAGGAGCAGGCATAGCTGGTACTGTTTTATCAACATTGTCCCTGGGCCCACACCCAGCAAGTCGCTGGGCTTGGTCACCCTTTCTACCTGGTGAGGCATCTGGAGAATTGTTTTTCTAATTCTTCTACCGGCCTTTGGTAGTAATCTCAGTTTTAAAAAGACAATTAAAAAGAAAATTTTATATTATAGAATAATGAATGTCTACTTTAGAAACTTAGCAAAATACAATGAGGTATAAAGAAAGAGATAAAATCACCATCCGTCCCAGCATCTGGAGATAAGCACTGACTCCTAAATGCTGTTCATTCCTCCATAAAAATGACTATCATATGTGCTCACTTGGAAACAATGTGCACTTACTATGTGCCGGCTTCTGAACTAAGTGCTTTAATATGTATTAAACTATTTAATTCTCCCAACAGCCCTGTGAGGTAAACAAAAGCAGATTCAAACCAGGCAGGCGACCTGGAATGCCTGTTCTTACCCAGCACACAACATAAAGAAAACAGAGCCTACGCCCCATCCTTTGACTTAGAGGAGCACTTTTAACATGTTACATTTCAAGAAACTAATTTCAAAATTCACCAGAAAATACACTATCTTGTGATTTAAGGAACAGAAGAGATATTGTACTCAACGTGTCACTGTCAGTAACATCTGTTCTTTGCAGATGGTGCTTCTCCCAAGTTTAACATTCTCACAAGCAGACTGATGGCATAATAACTAAGCTTTTGTCCATTTATTTTTTCCTTAATGCATTCCATCTATTACACCCAGCACCAGTGACTAAGGGAGAAAATATGGATGAAAAGGGAAATAAAGACAGGAAAAGAGCAGTGCCCACACAAGCTGGGGTGGAGGACGCCTCTGAGACAATCCTTTTGATGTCACAGGTTAAAATTAGCCTCTCAGGGACGGATCAGTCTTCCATGGATACTGGTTACCTCACTGGCCTCCCAGCACCCACTCTAGCGTGCAATGATCCATGTTGTATGGAAAGCAGGTCCTGTGAGCCTCACTTCCGGCTGCGTGCACTGGCTCCATGGGAGCCTTATCCTCCTGTACCCTCTCCCTCCCAACAGCCTTTGCTATGCCCTCTGCCAGCATCACTGTCTATTATGCTGCTCCTCCTTTCTCAGCTGGAGGGGCATTTCCTCCAGAAAACCTCTCCCATCTGCCTGAGGAGGCCAAACTCCCACCCACCCCGAAGAGGCCACACTCCCACCCACCCCGAAGAGACCAAACTCCCATCCACCCCGAAGAGGACAAACTCCCATCCACCCCGAAGAGGCCAAACTCCCATCCCCCTGAAGAGGCCAAACTCCCATCCACCCCGAAGAGGCCAAACTCCCATCCCCCTGAAGAGGCCAAACTCCCACCCACCCCGAAGAGACCAAACTCCCACCCACCCCGAAGAGACCAAACTCCCACCCACCCCGAAGAGACCAAACTCCCACCCACCCCGAAGAGGAAGAGGCCAAACTCCCATCCACCTGAAGAGGCCACACTCCCATCCCCCTGAAGAGGCCAAACTCCCACCCACCCCGAAGAGACCAAACTCCCACCCACCCCGAAGAGGCCAAACTCCCATCCCCCTGAAGAGGCCAAACTCCCATCCACCTGAAGAGGCCAAACTCCCATCCACCCCGAAGAGGCCAAACTCCCATCCACCTGAAGAGACCAAACTCCCACCCACCCCGAAGAGGCCAAACTCCCATCCACCCCGAAGAGGCCAAACTCCCATCCACCTGAAGAGGCCAAACTCCCATCCACCTGAAGAGGCCAAACTCCCACCCACCCCGAAGAGGCCAAACTCCCATCCACCCGAAGAGACCAAACTCCCACCCACCCCGAAGAGACCAAACTCCCATCCACCCCGAAGAGGCCAAACTCCCACCCACCCCGAAGAGGCCAAACTCCCATCCACCCCGAAGAGACCAAACTCCCACCCACCCCGAAGAGGCCAAACTCCCATCCACCCGAAGAGACCAAACTCCCATCCACCCCAAACTCCCACCCACCCCGAAGAGGCCAAACTCCCACCGACTACGAAGAGGCAAAACTCCCATCCACCTGAAGAGGCCAAACTCCCATCCACCCCGAAGAGACCAAACTCCCATCCACCCCGAAGAGGAAGAGGCCAAACTCCCATCCCCCTGAAGAGGCCACACTCCCATCCCCCCGAAGAGGCCAAACTCCCATCCACCCGAAGAGACCAAACTCCCATTCCCCCGAAGAGACCAAACTCCCACCCACCCCGAAGAGGCCAAACTCCCATCCACCCGAAGAGACCAAACTCCCACCCACCCCGAAGAGGCCAAACTCCCACCCACCCCGAAGAGACCAAACTCCCACCCACCCCGAAGAGACCAAACTCCCATCCACCCCGAAGAGGCCAAACTCCCACCCACCCCGAAGAGACCAAACTCCCATCCACCCCGAAGAGGCCAAACTCCCACCCACCCCGAAGAGACCAAACTCCCATCCCCCTGAAGAGGCCACACTCCCATCCACCCGAAGAGGCCAAACTCCCATTCCCCCGAAGAGACCAAACTCCCATCCACCCCGAAGAGGCCAAACTCCCATCCACCCGAAGAGACCAAACTCCCATCCACCCCGAAGAGACCAAACTCCCATCCACCCGAAGAGACCAAACTCCCATCCACCCGAAGAGACCAAACTCCCATCCCCCTGAAGAGGCCAAACTCCCATCCACCCGAAGAGACCAAACTCCCATCCCCCTGAAGAGGCCAAACTCCCATCCACCCGAAGAGACCAAACTCCCATCCCCCTGAAGAGGCCAAACTCCCATCCACCCGAAGAGACCAAACTCCCATCCCCCTGAAGAGGCCAAACTCCCATCCACCCGAAGAGAGCAAACTCCCATCCACCTGAAGAGGCCAAACTCCCATCCACCCGAAGAGGCCAAACTCCCATCCACCCGAAGAGACCAAACTCCCATCCACCCCGAAGAGGAAGAGGCCAAACTCCCATCCCCCTGAAGAGGCAAAACTCCCATCCACCCGAATAGGCCAAACTCCCATCCACCCGAAGAGACCAAACTCCCATTCCCCCGAAGAGAACAAACTCCCATCCACCCCGAAGAGGCCAAACTCCCATCCACCCGAAGAGACCAAACTCCCATCCACCCCGAAGAGACCAAACTCCCATCCACCCGAAGAGACCAAACTCCCATCCACCCGAAGAGGCCAAACTCCCATCCACCCGAAGAGACCAAACTCCCATCCACCCCGAAGAGACCAAACTCCCATCCACCCCGAAGAGACCAAACTCCCACCCACCTGAAGAGACCAAACTCCCATCCACCTGAAGAGGCCAAACTCCCATCCACACGAAGAGACCAAACTCCCATCCACCCGAAGAGGCCAAACTCCCATCCACCCGAAGAGACCAAACTCCCACCCACCTGAAGAGACCAAACTCCCATCCACCCGAAGAGGCCAAACTCCCATCCACCCCGAAGAGACCAAACTCCCATCCCCCTGAAGAGGCCAAACTCCCATCCACCCGAAGAGACCAAACTCCCATCCCCCTGAAGAGGCCAAACTCCCATCCACCCGAAGAGACCAAACTCCCATCCACCTGAAGAGGCCAAACTCCCATCCACCCGAAGAGGCCAAACTCCCACCCACCCCGAAGAGGAAGAGGCCAAACTCCCATCCCCCTGAAGAGGCCAAACTCCCATCCCCCTGAAGAGGCCAAACTCCCACCCACCCCGAAGAGGAAGAGGCCAAACTCCCATCCCCCTGAAGAGGCCAAACTCCCATCCACCTGAAGAGGCCAAACTCCCACCCACCCCGAAGAGGAAGAGGCCAAACTCCCATCCCCCTGAAGAGGCCAAACTCCCATCCCCCTGAAGAGGCCAAACTCCCATCCACCCCGAAGAGGCCAAACTCCCATCCACCCGAAGAGACCAAACTCCCATCCACCCCGAAGAGACCAAACTCCCATCCACCCGAAGAGACCAAACTCCCATCCACCCGAAGAGACCAAACTCCCATCCACCTGAAGAGGCCAAACTCCCATCCACCCGAAGAGGCCAAACTCCCACCCACCCCGAAGAGGAAGAGGCCAAACTCCCATCCCCCTGAAGAGGCCAAACTCCCATCCCCCTGAAGAGGCCAAACTCCCACCCACCCCGAAGAGGAAGAGGCCAAACTCCCATCCCCCTGAAGAGGCCAAACTCCCATCCACCTGAAGAGGCCAAACTCCCACCCACCCCGAAGAGGAAGAGGCCAAACTCCCATCCCCCTGAAGAGGCCAAACTCCCATCCCCCTGAAGAGGCCAAACTCCCATCCACCCCGAAGAGGCCAAACTCCCATCCACCCGAAGAGACCAAACTCCCATCCACCCCGAAGAGACCAAACTCCCATCCACCCGAAGAGACCAAACTCCCATCCACCCGAAGAGGCCAAACTCCCATCCACCCGAAGAGGCCAAACTCCCATCCACCCGAAGAGACCAAACTCCCATCCACCCCGAAGAGGAAGAGGCCAAACTCCCATCCCCCTGAAGAGGCCAAACTCCCATCCACCCGAAGAGGCCAAACTCCCATCCACCCGAAGAGACCAAACTCCCATTCCCCCGAAGAGACCAAACTCCCATCCACCCCGAAGAGGCCAAACTCCCATCCACCCGAAGAGACCAAACTCCCATCCACCCCGAAGAGACCAAACTCCCATCCACCCGAAGAGACCAAACTCCCATCCACCCGAAGAGGCCAAACTCCCCTCCACCCGAGAGACCAAACTCCCATCCACCCCGAAGAGGCCAAACTCCCATCCACCCCGAAGAGACCAAACTCCCACCCACCCCGAAGAGACCAAACTCCCATCCACCCGAAGAGACCAAACTCCCATCCACCTGAAGAGGCCAAACTCCCATCCACCCGAAGAGACCAAACTCCCATCCACCCCGAAGAGACCAAACTCCCATCCACCTGAAGAGACCAAACTCCCACCCTCCCCGAAGAGGAAGAGGCCAAACTCCCATCCCCCTGAAGAGGCCAAACTCCCATCCACCCCGAAGAGGCCAAACTCCCATCCACCCGAAGAGACCAAACTCCCATCCACCCCGAAGAGACCAAACTCCCATCCACCCGAAGAGACCAAACTCCCATCCACCCGAAGAGGCCAAACTCCCATCCACCCGAAGAGACCAAACTCCCATCCACCCCGAAGAGACCAAACTCCCATCCACCAGAAGAGACCAAACTCCCATCCACCCGAAGAGGCCAAACTCCCATCCACCCGAAGAGACCAAACTCCCATCCACCCCGAAGAGACCAAACTCCCATCCACCTGAAGAGGCCAAACTCCCATCCACCCGAAGAGGCCAAACTCCCATCCACCCCGAAGAGACCAAACTCCCATCCCCCTGAAGAGGCCAAACTCCCATCCACCCGAAGAGACCAAACTCCCATCCACCCGAAGAGACCAAACTCCCATCCACCCCGAAGAGACCAAACTCCCATCCACCTGAAGAGACCAAACTCCCATCCACCCGAAGAGGCCAAACTCCCATCCACCCCGAAGAGACCAAACTCCCATCCCCCTGAAGAGGCCAAACTCCCATCCCCCCGAAGAGACCAAACTCCCACCCACCCCGAAGAGGAAGAGGCCAAACTCCCATCCCCCTGAAGAGGCCAAACTCCCATCCACCTGAAGAGGCCAAACTCCCATCCACCTGAAGAGGCCAAACTCCCATCCACCCGAAGAGGCCAAACTCCCATCCACCCGAAGAGACCAAACTCCCATCCCCCTGAAGAGGCCAAACTCCCATCCACCCGAAGAGACCAAACTCCCATCCCCCTGAAGAGGCCAAACTCCCATCCACCCGAAGAGACCAAACTCCCATCCACCTGAAGAGGCCAAACTCCCATCCACCCGAAGAGACCAAACTCCCATCCCCATGAAGAGGCCAAACTCCCACCCACCCGAAGAGACCAAACTCCCATCCCCCTGAAGAGGCCAAACTCCCACCCACCCGAAGAGACCAAACTCCCATCCCCTGAAGAGGCCAAACTCCCATCCACCCGAAGAGACCAAACTCCCATCCCCCTGAAGAGGCCAAACTCCCATCCACCCGAAGAGACCAAACTCCCATCCCCCTGAAGAGGCCAAACTCCCATCCACCCGAAGAGACCAAACTCCCATACCCCTGAAGAGGCCAAACTCCCATCCACCCGAAGAGACCAAACTCCCATCCACCCGAAGAGACCAAACTCCCATCCCCCTGAAGAGGCCAAACTCCCATCCACCCGAAGAGGCCAAACTCCCACCCACCCCGAAGAGGAAGAGGCCAAACTCCCATCCCCCTGAAGAGGCCAAACTCCCATCCACCCGAAGAGACCAAACTCCCATCCACCTGAAGAGACCAAACTCCCATCCACCCGAAGAGGCCAAACTCCCATCCACCTAAAGAGGCCAAACTCCCATCCACCTGAAGAGGCCAAACTCCCATCCACCCGAAGAGGCCAAACTCCCATCCACCCGAAGAGACCAAACTCCCATCCACCCCGAAGAGGAAGAGGCCAAACTCCCATCCCCCTGAAGAGGCAAAACTCCCATCCACCCGAAGAGGCCAAACTCCCATCCTCCCGAAGAGACCAAACTCCCATTCCCCCGAAGAGACCAAACTCCCATCCACCCCGAAGAGACCAAACTCCCATCCACCCGAAGAGACCAAACTCCCATCCACCCGAAGAGGCCAAACTCCCATCCACCCGAAGAGACCAAACTCCCATCCACCCCGAAGAGACCAAACTCCCATCCACCCCGAAGAGACCAAACTCCCACCCACCTGAAGAGACCAAACTCCCATCCACCTGAAGAGGCCAAACTCCCATCCACCCGAAGAGGCCAAACTCCCATCCACCCCGAAGAGACCAAACTCCCATCCCCCTGAAGAGGCCGAACTCCCATCCACCCGAAGAGACCAAACTCCCATCCCCCTGAAGAGGCCAAACTCCCATCCACCCGAAGAGACCAAACTCCCATCCACCTGAAGAGGCCAAACTCCCATCCACCCGAAGAGGCCAAACTCCCACCCACCCCGAAGAGGAAGAGGCCAAACTCCCATCCCCCTGAAGAGGCCAAACTCCCATCCCCCTGAAGAGGCCAAACTCCCACCCACCCCGAAGAGGAAGAGGCCAAACTCCCATCCCCCTGAAGAGGCCAAACTCCCATCCACCTGAAGAGGCCAAACTCCCATCCACCTGAAGAGGCCAAACTCCCACCCACCCCGAAGAGGAAGAGGCCAAACTCCCATCCCCCTGAAGAGGCCAAATTCCCATCCCCCTGAAGAGGCCAAACTCCCATCCACCCCAAAGAGGCCAAACTCCCATCCACCCGAAGAGACCAAACTCCCATCCACCCCGAAGAGACCAAACTCCCATCCACCCGAAGAGACCAAACTCCCATCCACCCGAAGAGGCCAAACTCCCATCCACCCGAAGAGGCCAAACTCCCATCCACCCGAAGAGACCAAACTCCCATCCACCCCGAAGAGGAAGAGGCCAAACTCCCATCCCCCTGAAGAGGCCAAACTCCCATCCACCCGAAGAGGCCAAACTCCCATCCACCCGAAGAGACCAAACTCCCATTCCCCCGAAGAGACCAAACTCCCATCCACCCCGAAGAGGCCAAACTCCCATCCACCCGAAGAGACCAAACTCCCATCCACCCCGAAGAGACCAAACTCCCATCCACCCGAAGAGACCAAACTCCCATCCACCCGAAGAGGCCAAACTCCCATCCACCAAATGAGACCAAACTCCCATCCACCCCGAAGAGACCAAACTCCCACCCACCCCGAAGAGACCAAACTCCCACCCACCCCGAAGAGACCAAACTCCCATCCCCCTGAAGAGGCCAAACTCCCATCCACCCGAAGAGGCCAAACTCCCATCCACCCGAACAGACCAAACTCCCATCCCCCTGAAAGGCCAAACTCCCATCCACCCGAACAGACCAAACTCCCATCCCCCTGAAGAGGCCAAACTCCCATCCACCCGAAGAGACCAAACTCCCATCCACCTAAAGAGACCAAACTCCCATCCACCCGAAGAGGCCAAACTCCCACCCACCCCGAAGAGGAAGAGGCCAAACTCCCATCCCCCTGAAGAGGCCAAACTCCCATCCCCCTGAAGAGGCCAAACTCCCACCCACCCCGAAGAGGAAGAGGCCAAACTCCCATCCCCCTGAAGAGGCCAAACTCCCATCCACCTGAAGAGGCCAAACTCCCACCCACCCCGAAGAGGAAGAGGCCAAACTCCCATCCCCCTGAAGAGGCCAAACTCCCATCCACCCCGAAGAGGCCAAACTCCCATCCACCCGAAGAGACCAAACTCCCATCCACCCCGAAGAGACCAAACTCCCATCCACCCGAAGAGACCAAACTCCCATCCACCCGAAGAGGCCAAACTCCCATCCACCCGAAGAGACCAAACTCCCATCCACCCCGAAGAGACCAAACTCCCATCCACCAGAAGAGACCAAACTCCCATCCACCCGAAGAAGCCAAACTCCCATCCACCCGAAGAGACCAAACTCCCATCCACCCGAAGAGGCCAAACTCCCATCCACCTGAAGAGACCAAACTCCCATCCACCTGAAGAGACCAAACTCCCATCCACCCGAAGAGGCCAAACTCCCATCCACCCCGAAGAGACCAAACTCCCATCCCCCTGAAGAGGCCAAACTCCCATCCACCCGAAGAGACCACACTCCCACCAACCCCGAAGAGGAAGAGGCCAAACTCCCATCCCCCTGAAGAGGCCAAACTCCCATCCACCTGAAGAGGCCAAACTCCCATCCACCTGAAGAGGCCAAACTCCCATCCACCCGAAGAGGCCAAACTCCCATCCACCCGAAGAGACCAAACTCCCATCCCCCTGAAGAGGCCAAACTCCCATCCACCCGAAGAGACCAAACTCCCATCCCCCTGAAGAGTCCAAACTCCCATCCACCCGAAGAGACCAAACTCCCATCCCCCTGAAGAGGCCAAACTCCCATCCACCCGAAGAGACCAAACTCCCATCCAGCTGAAGAGGCCAAACTCCCATCCACCCGAAGAGACCAAACTCCCATCCCCCTGAAGAGGCCAAACTCCCATCCACCCGAAGAGACCAAACTCCCATCCCCCTGAAGAGGCCAAACTCCCATCCACCCGAAGAGACCAAACTCCAATCCCCCTGAAGAGGCCAAACTCCCATCCACCCGAAGAGACCAAACTCCCATCCCCCTGAAGAGGCCAAACTCCCATCCACCCGAAGAGACCAAACTCCCATCCCCCTGAAGAGGCCAAACTCCCATCCACCCGAAGAGACCAAACTCCCATCCCCCTGAAGAGGCCAAACTCCCATCCACCCGAAGAGACCAAACTCCCATCCCCCTGAAGAGGCCAAACTCCCATCCCCCTGAAGAGGCCAAACTCCCACCCACCCCGAAGAGGAAGAGGCCAAACTCCCATCCACCTGAAGAGGCCAAACTCCCACCCACCCCGAAGAGGAAGAGGCCAAACTCCCATCCCCCTGAAGAGGCCAAACTCCCATCCCCCTGAAGAGGCCAAACTCCCATCCACCCCGAAGAGGCCAAACTCCCATCCACCCGAAGAGACCAAACTCCCATCCACCCCGAAGAGACCAAACTCCCATCCACCCGAAGAGACCAAACTCCCATCCACCCGAAGAGGCCAAACTCCCATCCACCCGAAGAGGCCAAACTCCCATCCACCCGAAGAGACCAAACTCCCATCCACCCCGAAGAGGAAGAGGCCAAACTCCCATCCCCCTGAAGAGGCCAAACTCCCATCCACCTGAAGAGGCCAAACTCCCATCCACCTGAAGAGGCCAAACTCCCATCCACCCGAAGAGGCCAAACTCCCATCCACCCGAAGAGACCAAACTCCCATCCACCCGAAGAGACCAAACTCCCATCCCCCTGAAGAGGCCAAACTCCCATCCACCCGAAGAGACCAAACTCCCATCCCCCTGAAGAGGCCAAACTCCCATCCACCCGAAGAGACCAAACTCCCATCCACCTGAAGAGGCCAAACTCCCATCCACCCGAAGAGACCAAACTCCCATCCCCCTGAAGAGGCCAAACTCCCACCCACCTGAAGAGACCAAACTCCCATCCCCCTGAAGAGGCCAAACTCCCATCCACCCGAAGAGACCAAACTCCCATCCCCCTGAAGAGGCCAAACTCCCATCCACCCGAAGAGACCAAACTCCCATCCCCCTGAAGAGGCCAAACTCCCATCCACCCGAAGAGACCAAACTCCCATCCCCCTGAAGAGGCCAAACTCCCATCCACCCGAAGAGACCAAACTCCCATCCCCCTGAAGAGGCCAAACTCCCATCCACCCGAAGAGACCAAACTCCCATCCACCTGAAGAGGCCAAACTCCCATCCACCCGAAGAGGCCAAACTCCCATCCACCCGAAGAGACCAAACTCCCATCCCCCTGAAGAGGCCAAACTCCCATCCACCCGAAGAGACCAAACTCCCATCCCCCTGAAGAGGCCAAACTCCCATCCACCCGAAGAGGCCAAACTCCCACCCACCCCGAAGAGGAAGAGGCCAAACTCCCATCCCCCTGAAGAGGCCAAACTCCCATCCACCCGAAGAGACCAAACTCCCATCCACCTGAAGAGGCCAAACTCCCATCCACCCGAAGAGGCCAAACTCCCATCCACCTGAAGAGGCCAAACTCCCATCCACCCGAAGAGGCCAAACTCCCACCCACCCCGAAGAGGAAGAGGCCAAACTCCCATCCACCCGAAGAGGCCAAACTCCCACCCACCCCGAAGAGGAAGAGGCCAAACTCCCATCCACCCGAAGAGACCAAACTCCCATCCTCCTGAAGAGGCCAAACTCCCATCCACCCGAAGAGACCAAACTCCCATCCACCTGAAGAGGCCAAACTCCCATCCACCCGAAGAGGCCAAACTCCCACCCACCCCGAAGAGGAAGAGGCCAAACTCCCATCCACCCGAAGAGGCCAAACTCCCACCCACCCCGAAGAGGAAGAGGCCAAACTCCCTTCCCCCTGAAGAGGCCAAACTCCCATCCACCCCGAAGAGGAAGAGGCCAAACTCCCATCCCCCTGAAGAGGCCAAACTCCCATCCACCCGAAGAGACCAAACTCCCATCCACCCGAAGAGGCCAAACTCCCATCCACCCGAAGAGGCCAAACTCCCACCCACCCCGAAGAGGAAGAGGCCAAACTCCCATCCCCCTGAAGAGGCCAAACTCCCACCCACCCCGAAGAGGAAGAGGCCAAACTCCCATCCACCCGAAGAGGCCAAACTCCCACCCACCCCGAAGAGGCCAAACTCCCACCCACCCCGAAGAGACCAAACTCCCATCCACCCCGAAGAGACCACACTCCCACCCACCCCGAAGAGGAAGAGACCACACTCCCATCCACCCCGAAGAGACCAAACTCCCACCCACCCCGAAGAGGCCAAACTCCCACCCACCCCGAAGAGACCAAACTCCCACCCACCCCGAAGAGGAAGAGGCCAAACTCCCATCCACCCGAAGAGACCAAACTCCCATCCACCCCGAAGAGGAAGAGGCCAAACTCCCATCCACCCGAAGAGGCCAAACTCCCATCCCCCTGAAGAGGCCAAACTCCCATCCACCCGAAGAGACCAAACTCCCATCCACCTGAAGAGGCCAAACTCCCATCCACCCGAAGAGGCCAAACTCCCACCCACCCCGAAGAGGAAGAGGCCAAACTCCCATCCACCCGAAGAGGCCAAACTCCCATCCCCCTGAAGAGGCCAAACTCCCATCCACCCCGAAGAGACCAAACTCCCATCCACCTGAAGAGGCCAAACTCCCATCCACCCCGAAGAGGCCAAACTCCCACCCACCCCGAAGAGGAAGAGGCCAAACTCCCATCCCCCTGAAGAGGCCAAACTCCCATCCACCCCGAAGAGGCCAAACTCCCACCCACCCCGAGGAGACCAAACTCCCACCCACCCCGAAGAGGCCAAACTCCCATTTACCCCGAAGAGACCAAACTCCCACCCACCCCGAAGAGGCCAAACTCCCACCCAGTGAGAACTTAAGGCGCTGCACACCTCCCTATTAGCACAGGTCACAATCCTGGCTTTATATTTGTGTGTTTGGCCATTTAGTTGGTATCTGAATCCCAAACAGGCTCCATGCCACCTCTGGTTCCCCAAGGTCTACTCCGGCTCCTGGCACAGAGCAGTCATCCACAGAGTGAATGAATGATTAAAGAAATCTTTACTGGAAAGTTTACTAGCTGCTATTTTTTAAATAATTTGCCATTTGAATTACGGTGTAATTGATATAACATTAATAACAACAACATTGAGCCCTAGCCGGTTTGGTTCAGTGGACAGAGGCCTGAAGTCCCAGGTTCGATTCTGGTCAAGGGCAGGTACCTCAGTTGCAGGCTCGATCCCCGGGCCTGGCCAGGGGGCGAGCGGGAGGCAACCAATGATATGTATCTCTCTCACATCAATGATTCTATTCTCTCTCTCTCTCTCCTCCACTCCCTTCCACTCTCCTAAAAATCAATGGAAAATATCCTCAGGTGAGGATTAACAACAACAAAATAACAACACAGTCTCGGGGACAGAGTGAGTGTAAGCTGGTTTTACTGTCCAACAGGGAACAGAAAAGTGATCCAAAGAGCGGCAGGTGATCAGCTCTGTTTGGTGGGGTCTCGAGGAATGGAGGTTACACACAGTTTTAACTCCAAATCCACAGACGATCCACAGTCGAACAGGCTTCACAATTGGTTGAATCACAATGGTACAGTTAAGTCACTATTAGCAAACAGTGACCATTTCACCAGCAGGGTGTTTTCTGTTGGTTTTAACCAGTATTGTGAGAAAAACAGTTGCCATTTTTTTCTTCTGGAGTCCTGACTGCTTGCTGTTTTGAAACTTCTCTTGCGCTCTGAAGCTCCGAGTTCTGCATATTCTCACAGTGAGGACTCACCCCCAAAAGGCTGTTTTCTTACACCTTGTTGCACTCATCGGTAAAATGATATCTCCCTCGAAGGATTCTTATGTGGGTTTTTAAGACAATTCAAGGAAAGGTGATAGTAAGTATATAGTATACTTAATAAAGGCCACTTAGATGTTACTGAAACTGGTGTTATTGATTCCAGGGATAAAATTGTTTATTTGTGTGAGGACCAGTATGCCAGGTCCCATTAAGTTGTGCTGTGCTAGTAAAGACTATTCCCATTTCTTTCTTTCTTTTTTTTAATGTATTTTTATTGATTTCAGAGAGGAAGGGAGAGGGAGTGAGAGATAGAAACTTCAATGATGAGAGAGAATCACGGGATCGGCCACCCTATGCATACCCCCCCCCACCCCCACAGGAGACCCAGGCACATGCCCCTGACCGGAATCAAACTCAGGACCCTTCAGTCTGCAAGCCGACGCTTTGTCCACTGAGCCAAACCAGCTATCACAAGACTATTCCTATTTCTACATTGATCTTCTAAAGCAGAACAGGAAAGATATCTTATGGAGAATCTCCCTGAACAAGTTTTTCTTCGTTACATTAAGTGAATTCATGCCCTTAATACCATAAAATTCAAGGCCAAGGTTGTTCTGGGAAATTCCTTCTGCAGATATCTTGTGAAGATAAAGCCTTAGAATAACGGAGTCCATAAATCATAGGATTTGGTCAGAGATCCAGGTTCTTTTCAGCACCTCACCTCGATTTCTTACAACCTATGTGATCCTAACTTCTCAGAACCTCAATTTCCTCATCTGTAAGATGGCAGTGATCATATTAACTGATTGCTAGGTAATTGTCAGGACTAAAAGAGAAAGGTCTCATGAACTGTAAACTACCATATAAACTGAGTAGTTATTAATTGTACATATAATATCACTTTTATATCCTACCTTATAATAGACAAATATGCAAATTGACCGCACCTTCGCTATGCCCAAGCCACGCCCACCAACCAATCAGGATGAGTATGCAAATTACCCCAACAAAGATGACGGCTAATTTACATATCAAGACAGCATAGAAAGAAGCCAAGAGATGCTGAAGGGAGCAAAGCTGTGGAGAAGCAAGCAAGCCGGGGGGGAGGAGAAGGGCGGAGCGGAGGCGGGGCCGGGGGAGAAGGAAGGAGAGCGGGGCGGGCTGGCGGAGAAGGGAGGAGCGGAGGCGGGGCGGGGTAGAGTGCAGCAGGAAACCCTATTGCAGGATTTTTCCTGCAACGGGAACGCTAGTCTATAATAATAGATGGGCCTAGTTCTCCATAGAAACACAACCATATTACTTGCACTCATTGGCAGTAAGAAAGTTGGTCACAGACACCCAATAAATCTCAACATACTAGGTGTTATGAGATTGAAAACACAAATGTAAAAGATGGCCATTATGAATTTTAAAACCATAACATTGGCATATTTTAAGATAACATAGTCAACTAGAAAGGAGAACAAATTAGTATAATGTATGAATGCAATGTCCCCACCTGATTAAAATTAAAGATATTGTCTTCTATTATTGGTACATCAATGCTATTCTAAATGAAAAAATATTTTTTTAAATATTTGTATTTATTTCAGAGAGGAATAGAGAGATAGAATCATCAATGATGAGAGAGAATCATTGACCTGCTGCCTCCTGCACGCCCCACACTGGGGATGGAGCCCACAACCCGGGCAGGGGCCCTGCCCGGGAATCCAACCGTGACCTACTGGTTCATAGGTCAACACTCAACCACTGAGCCACACTGGCCAGGCTCAGGCTAAATGAAAATATTTTTAAGAAAAACATGCATATATAAGATTTTTTTAAAAAAATATATTTTATTGATTTTTTACAGAGAAGAAGAGAGAGGGATAGAGAGCCAGAAACATCGATGAGAGAGAAACATCGATCAGCTGCCTCCTGCACACCCCCCACTGGGGATGTGCCCGCAACCAAGGTACATGCCCTTGACCGGAATCGAACCCGGGACCTTTGAGTCCGCAGGCCGATGCTCTATCCACTGAGCCAAACCGGTTTCGGCAAGATTTGATGTAAGATACGTACAAGTAATTATCTAAGAGCAAATAAAATAAGCATATTATTAAATTTAGTCCGATATAAATACTGGCTTTAAATGAAAAGAGTTGTAGATGAGAAAGCGTCTGCATTCCTTGTGTATGTTTTTATTTGTGCATATACACATGAGCTTATATATAGTATATATTTCCCCAAAGGGATTTCCATTTATGTGTTGCAAATAAATGAATCGTTTTGTCTGTCATTCCCTCATCCCATTATTTTCAAGGTAGGGGAAGGATTTCTTCCCCATGAACCATTCAAACTATCTTTTTATGCCTGAGAAAGTCCCTGCTATCTGAGAAGCAGCCTGATTTGAGACAAAGTGACAGGCCTACTTTTTGTGTGTCTTTTAAAATTCTTGGTAGCTAATGTCTAGAAGCGAAAACTGTGTATGTAGGCATTGCAGCCTGATTCTCCCGAAAGGAAAATCCTAATCACCAATTTCAAAAGCATGAACTTTGCTAATGAGCAACACTGCGATCTGCAGCCATTGTGTTTTCTTTAAAGCAGAGTCCCTTACAATTCCAAAGTACAAAGACTCAATCTCCATGCCCTGAAGGCTCTTCAGGTTATTGCTCAGTGATTAATCCAGGCGGGTTGGGGGAGGAGGGGACTATTTTCACCTTAATTGGATGGAGGACAGACAAGCTGTAGATATAAAAGAGTATTTCACAGCCCACTAATGAGCAGCTTATTCAATAAATGCTCACATTGAAAACACTTTATATACATAATAAGGAATGTATAAAGTGAAACAGTGCTTAATTCCCATAAAATCTTTCTCGTCTTATTTGCTTGCTCTATTTTTTTTTTTTTTTTTTCAGTTCCTATCTGCTGCTTCAATGAATAGAAAGAACTTCTAGGTGAAGGTACCAAAACACTCAACATTTCAGGCTGAATCGCCAACGCTGATGCTGGCAAAGTAGTCACAGCCGAACAAGGGCGGGGAGGTGCGGGGGGGAAAAGGGGGAGGTAGGTGCTTCATCTTTTCAATACTTTTTATTACCATTGTTATAAAGCTTTGGGGAGCAGGTATGGTTTGATTGCTTGTGTAGCCAGCTTTTGTTACATTTCTTTATATGTAAAAAAAGTGGCTGGGAAACTCACTATCAAGGCTTAGAATGGTAGAATCTCAGGTTCAGAAAGGACCCTATGTCAGTGAGGGTTCTGGCGGAAAACAGAGTTCTATGCAAATTGTTTAACTGAAGGTAGTTTATTGGCAAGATGGCTTATAGGGATGTGGACAGGGTTAACGGACCCACAAAGGATGAGGGAGCCCCCAGGACTATCAGTGGGGCTGTTACTACCCGAGGTCTGAAAGGCAAGGGCCGAAGACAGTGCTGAGCACTGGGAGAGCTGGAGCTATGGAGGGAGTTACCGTCCGACCCAGAGGAAGACACAGCCACTGCTGGAACCTAACTGGGGATGCAGGCAAGAAGGACGTCCATCTCCCTCTTCCCCCACTGTCCACCCCCTGTCAGTGCTTTCCATTGACTAAACCCCAAGAGAAGCCAGAGGAGGGGTGCCCAGATGCTCTGTCAGTAAGGCTTAGCTCCCTCCTGAGTACCCAGATCAGGTAGAGAGACAGAGACTAGTTGGGGTGGAAGAGGGCAAACAGAATAACCAAACAGACTCTTAAAGGCCCGCAGATCTGGCGGTTCTCAGACCTGTGCAGGTGGCAGAGCACGTGGAGATCAGCTTACTCCTTCAGTCCAACCAGTTTAACTGCACCCCTACCACACGCGAGGCCCGGCTAAGAGCAGGTAAATTCAGAGATGCAGAATGCATCATTTCCTGTCTCCGAGGAACCTACAGCCTAAGCCAGGACAGACTAGGAAGGAGATCATTTCAATGTAACACGGCTTGTACTAACCAATGTGTGTGTGCAGTCAGCCACTGTAGCATTGTAATAGCAGGAAATTCAAAGTAAACTAATTATCCATCAGTTGGGGATTGGTTAAATAAATAATAAGACATCAATTCAGTGGAATGCTATGTCATTGCATATTTAAAATGAAGATCTTTATGTCGTACTATAGTGTGCTCGCTGAGATATGTTATTTTTAAAAAGCAGAAGCTGAATGTCGTACAACATGCTAACATTTGTATAAAAGAGAAAGTAAGGGAGGGAGAGCAATTGGAAGAAAGAAGAATAAGATCTACGTATACATATATGTTTGCTGGTATATACTGGTCACCCTTTCAGAGGAGTCATGAGAAGGAGTTACTGCTTGTCTCTGTGGAAGGGAAATGTGTGGCCAGGGGGGCAGTGTTAAAAGAAGGCATTTTATTGTGGTCTCAGTTCCCATGGTGATTATACTGATTATACATTCAGCTCAGGGCCTACTTCCTATTCAGTATAACCTCCATTAAGAGGCAAGAGACAAAAAGAAATAAAGCTGAAGCACTTCAATGCGTCCAGCCTGGGCTCAAGGCTGCCAGCGTCACAGCCAGACACAGGGAGCTACTTAAACTGTCACATTATGCATAAATCGTTCCCTCCTCACCGGGGGCCCATTGTAGAAAAAGTTGAATCAGGAAAGCTGTATGAAACATGCAAAGAGTTTTTGCTCCAATTCATTTGCAGTTCCCTGTATGACCTTATTAGTTATGGCCAGATGAACAATTCTGAATTTCTCTTCCTATTTCAATTTGTACAAGAACCTCTGTGATGTGATGTGATGTGATGTGATGTGATGTGTGTGTGTGTGTGTGTGTGTGTGTATGCACGAGTTGGAATGCATGATTATGTGACTGTGAAACATGATGATCAATAGATAGAAAGTGTACTTCTTCCACACTCTCCCATCACTTTTTCTTTTAATTCAACTTTTTATTTAGAAACTAGAGGCCCGGTGCACAAAATTCATGCATGGGGGGGGAGTGTCCCTCAGCCCAGCCTGCACCTTCTCCAATCTGGGACCCCTCAAGGGATGTCTGACTGCCCGTTTAGGCCTGATCCTAAACGGGCAATCGGACATCCCTCTCACAATCCAGGACTGCTGGCTCCCAACTGCCCACCTGCCTGCCTTCCTGATTGCCCCTAACCCAGTGGTCGGCAATCTCATTAGTCAACAGAGCCAAATATCAACAGTACAACGATTGAAATTTCTTTTGAGAGCCAAATTTTTTTAACTTAAACTTATTCTAGCGCCACTTCTTCAAAATAGACTCACCCAGGCCGTGGTATTTTGTGGAAGAGCCACACTCAAGGGGCCAAACAGCCACATGTGGCTCACGAGCCGCAGTTTGCCGACCACTGCCCTAACCGCTTCTGCCTGCCAGCCTGATCACCCCCCTAACCACTCCCCTGCCAGCCTGATTGATGCCTAACTGCTCCCCTGCCAGCCTGTTTGCCCCTAACTGCCCTCCCCTGTAGGCCTGGTCACCCCTAACTGCCCTCCCCTGCAGGCTTGATCGCCCCCAACTGCCCTCCCTTGCAGGCCTGGTCCCTCCCAACTGCCCTCCCCTTCTGGCCATCTTGTGGCGGCCATCTTGTGTCCACATGGGGGCAGCCATCTTGTGTTGGAGTGATGGTCAATTTGCATATTACTCTTTTATTAGATAGGATAGAGGCCTGGTGCACGGGTGGGGGCTAACTGGTTTACCCTGAAGGGTGTCCTGGATCAGGGTGGGGGTTCCTTTGGGGCGTGAGGCGGCCTGGGCGAGGGGCCTGTGGTGGTTTGCAGGCCGGCCACACCCCCCGGCGACCCAAGCAGAGGCCCTGGTATCTGGGATTTATTTATCTTCTATAATTGAAACTTTGTAGCCTTGAGCGGAGGCCTGGGCGGGCCCGGGTGTGCAGGAAGCTTGGCTTACTAATCCCATTTCCATCTCTGTAATTTTGTCATTTCAAGAATTTTATATAATGGAATTATAGTATATAATCTTTCAAGATTGGCATAATTCTTTTGAGGCCCATCTATGTTGCATTTATTGAGATCTCATTCTTTTTTGGTGCTGAGTAATATTCCATAGTATGGATGTACTACTGTTTAACCACTTACCTTTTAAAAAATATATATATATCTTTATTGATTTCAGAGAGGAAGGGAGAGGGAGAGATAGAAACATCAATGATGAGAGAGAATCATTGATCGGCTGCCTCCTGCACATCCCCTACTGGGGATCAAGCCCGCAACCTAGGCATGTGCCCTTGACCATAATCGAACCTGGGACCCTTCAGTCTGCAGGCTGATGCTCTATCCACTGAGCCAAACCAGCTAGGGCATAACCACTTACCTTTGTTTAAAAATATTTTTATTGCCGAAACCGGTTTGGCTCAGTAGATAGAGCGTCGGTCTGTGGACTGGAAGGTCCCAGGTTCGATTCCGGTCAAAGGCATGTACATTGGTTGCGGGCACATCCCCCGGTGGGGGGTGTGCAAGAGGCAGCTGGTCGATGTCTCTCTCTCATCGATGTTTCTAACTCTCTATCCCGCTCCCTTCCTCTCTGTGAAAAATCAATAAAAAATATATTTTAAAAAAAATATATATTTTTTTATTGATTTCAGAGAAAGGAAGAAAGAGGGAGAGAGAGAAACATCAATGATGAGAATCATTCATCAGCTGTCTCCTGCACGTCCCTTACTGGGGATCAAGCCTGCAACCAGGCATGTACCCTGACCTGGAATCCAACAGTGATCTTCTGGTTCATGGATGAGCACTCAACCACTGAGCCACAACAGCGAGGCTATCTTTTTAAGGACATTTGAGTTATTTCCAGTTTTGAGCTATCATGAATAAAGCTGCTATTACTATTCATATAGGTGTTTTCATCTCTCTGGGATAGATGCCCAAGGGTATAATTGCTGGGTTGTATATTAAGCACATATTTCATTTTTTAAGAACCTGTCAAACAATTTTCTACAGTGACTGTACCACTCTGGAATTTTACATTCCCACCTGAGGCTGCGCCCCCCGCCCCGGCACCGGGGGGGGGGGGGACCTGAGGCTGCACCAGGGGACCTGAGGCCATGTCCCCCTTCCCCCCCATCTGGCGGGGCTTGATGGGGGACCTGAGGCTGCGCCCCCTGCCCGGAGGGGCTTGAGTAGGGTGGGGCCAGCCGGGTCTGGGTCTTGCGCGATTTCGAGGCGCACACGGGTGGGTGGGGACTTGACTCTGGGTCCCGTGGCGCGCCCCAGACTCTGACAGGAGGGAGATTTTCATATACATTTTACTAATTTTCTTTCATCTCTGACACTTCTATTATAGAGAAAGGGCAAATAGCAATATTAAAATATTTCCTCTAATTAATTCCCTTTTAATGTGCACGAATTTTGTGCACCGGGCCACTAGTTAACTATATAATTAAGCTAAATATTTTTAACTTCTTGAGTTCCTCATCAATTTGAAGAGGGTTTAATGATGGTACTATTTACAAATGCAGGGGCAGGGTTTAAAGAAACCAACAAGGGGGATTACAGCATTGCAGAACTAGTAACAGCTAAGACCTGTATCCACTTAGTCTCAAAGGTAGAAGAGAAAGGAAAGGCCACTAGAACACAGAGAGGGCAGCTGTATGAAGGCTGGGGCCTACGTGGAGAAATGTATCCACCCCCAGGGAGAAATCTGAGGGATAAATGTACTCACCTCACTTTTCCAGGCTTCTGTGTCCTGCTGTGACTTTTACTGGCTAAACCCAGCTAGAAACCAATCGAATCAGGCAATCTATGCAGGTCACCGTTCTAAAACACAGGATAGAATGAAAAGGGTGAGGAGTGGCTATAGCCTAGCCCTTTGTGATTTTAATGCCCCTAGTATTTCTGTAGGCTAGATTTAAATAATTTAATTCTTAAGTAGGCCTTTGTTTACATGTTAATCACTCTTTCTGCTCAGCTCCTTTTGTTCTCATGAATGTAGTCATAAGTTGTTGATGTGGTGGCTATTTGTCAAGCAGGAAGAGATAACTTCAGGGTCACATGGAGAATTTATGAGTTTGTTTTGCAGAAAGGAAGAATGTCTTCAAGGTTTCTGTCACCAGCTGCTGCCTCCCAGGACTGTGATGTGAAAAAAACTATGACTAAAGAAACACAGACTTCTCTCTCAGTTCCCTGGAATTCCCCCTCCCCTACTCCCTAGCTGCATAAAAACTCCCTACTTTTGCTTTTTTGAGAGAGCTGGATTTGAGAGATCTTGTTCTCCTGTCATCCTCTTGCATCAGCCAGATCCAATAAATCTTTCTCTGACTCCAAGTACCAGTGTCCCAATGTTTTGGCCTACTAGGGCATCTGGTACATGAACCCGAATTTTGGGAGGTGATTCTGCAACATGGGCACAAAAAGAAGATATCCAGATACTTTTTAATAAACACAGCATCTATTGTATTATCCCATTCTTTTAAAAAGTACTAATTGTGTATTCAATCAGTATAGCTATCCATCCATCCATCCATCCATCCATCCATTTATTCATCCATCCATCTAATCCACCTTTCTAGCCATATACATGCATAAAAAGATATCTGAAATGTTACCATAATGTTAATGGTGATACTTTTTGGATGATGAGATTTGAGGTATTTTTTTTTAAATTGAGATATAATTTATATAGCCTAGGATTTACCCCTTTAAAATGTAATATTCAATGGTTTTTATTATAGTCATATGGTTATGCAACCATCACCACTGTCTAACTTCAGAAAATTTTCATTACCCCTAAAGAAACTCCATATCCATTAGCAGTCATTCTCCATTTCTCCCTGCCCCCAGCCCCTAGCAACCACTAATCTACTGTCTCTATGAATTTCCTATTCTGAACATTACATATAAATGGAACATATAATATTTGGCCTTTTGTGATTGGCTTTTCTCATAGCATAATGTTTTTAAAATTCATCCATGTTGTAACAAGTACCAATACTTCATTTCTTTTTGTTGAGAATAATATTCCATTGTACACATATACCACATTTTGTTTATTCATGAATTAATGAACACTTTTAGACTATTATGAATAATGGTGTTACAAACATTTGTGTATAATTTTTGTGTGGACATATATTTTCATTTCTAGGGTATATACCTAGGAGTGGAATTGCTGAGTCAAATGGTAAGGAGCTGCCAAACTTTTCCACAGCAGTTACACCACTTACATTCCCATTAGCAATGTACGGGTTGAAATTTCTCCACATTCTCGTCAACACTGTTACTGTCTGTCTTTCTCATTATACCCATCTCAGTGTGTATGAAACAGAACCTTAGCATTAGCTTTGACTTGCATTTTTCTGATGGCTATGATGTTGAGCATCTTTTCATGTGTTTATTGGCCATTTGTATATCTTTTTTTGGAGGAATATCTATTTAAATCCTGTGTCCAATATTTGGTAAAACTTTTATTGAGATATAATTCACATGCTATATAACTCACCCACTTAAAGTACATCATTCAATAGCTTTCAGGATATTAACAAAGTTGTGCCACCATCTTCACTAATTTCAGAACACTTAAATCGCTTCAAAAAAGAAACCCCATACCTAGTAACTGTCAACCTTTAATCCTCCCATTTTCCCCAACCCTAGGCAACCATTAATCTACTATAGATTTTTGCCTATTCTATTTATATAAGTGGAATCATAAAATATGTGGTCTTTCATATATCATTGAATATACTGCCTTCACTCACTTAATATAATGTTTTCAAGGCTCATCCATGTCGAATGTATAAGTCCTTCATTGTATTACTAATATTCTCTTGTATGGATATACCAAATTTTACTTGTCCATTCATCAGCTGATGAACATGTGGGTTGTTTCCAACAAGTTATTAGTATACAAGTGGACGTATGCTTTTATTTCTCTCGGGTAAACCTTGGGGTGGAATTGGTGGGTTAAATCATAACTATGTTTAACTTTATTTGAAATAGGTTTTTATTGGTTTTAAAGAGAAAGGAAGGGAGGGGGGTGGAGAGAGCAAAAGAGAGAAATATCCATGTAAGAGAGAAATATTGATCAGCTGCCTCCTGCATGCCCCTACTGGGGACTGAGCCCGCAACTCGGGCATGTGTCCTGACTGGGAATCAAACCAGTGACCTTTTGGTGCTTGGGACTATGCTCAACCAACTGAGCCACACTGGCCAGGGCTATGTTTAAATTTTTGAGGAACCACCAAGACTATTTTTAAAAGTGGCTATACCATGTTACATTCCCCACCCGCACCCCCCAGCAGTACATGAGGGTTCTATATCACCACCAATTGTTGATATTCTCTCTCTCTCTCTCTCTCTCTCTCTCTCTCTCTCTCTCGTTTTTAAGCCATCTTAATGGAGGTAAATGGTATCTCTTTGGGATTTTAATTTTGACTTTGACTTGAGGACGAAATCCAGGTTCCTGGTTGGAACGTTTGGGTGAATGGAGATATCACTGGCTGCTTTGCATTGGATATTATAGGAAGAGACTGAGGAGCGAGATAGTGAATTGCATTTTGGACAAGTTGATACTGAGGTGACAATGGGATATTCAGATGCAGTTTTCTAGTAATTGAATGGTTAAGTGGGCACGGAGCCCAAGAGAAAGGTCTGGTTGGGTAGGCAGGGAAGTCCTCAGGTGGAAATGGAAACCCTCAGGAAGTGCGCAGTAGAAGAGGCCCAGATCCAGAACCCCGGGGAGACCAAGCTTTATGGCAAATTAGTGTGGTGTTTCAGAGCACCGGGCTTTTGAGCCAGGCAGCCTGTTCTTAGCATTGTGACCTAAGGCAGGTTATTTTACCTTAGTTTCCACATCTGTAAAATGAGCATAACAATAACACAGAACAGTGCATGCTGTTTTTCGTTTCTTTAAACGATCTATGAATAAAAAGCTGCCCAAGAAGGTGAAGGAGGAGGAGAAGCTCTAAGATATTTTGAAAAAAGAAAATTTCAGCGATCATGTCAAATTCCGCCAATACGATATAAGGTCTGTAAAGTGTCCATCTTTCAGCAATTAGTGGCCTCACCAAGTGCAATCTCTATGCAATGAAATGACTGTAAAGGGATGAAGAGTAATTAGGGTGGACACTGATACATCCTTCCCTGCCCTGACTAGCCAGGCTCTCCCATTAGATGCTTCCTTTCATGAGAGTCAGTTTGGGGTCTTATCCCACCTTTTCCAGTCAATTTCAGCCATCAATGGGATATGTTGCACCGGGTTACCATTTTACTGTATTTTTGAGAGGAAGGGAGAGGGATAAAGAGATAGAAGAAACATCAACGAATGCGAGAGAAACATGGATTGACTGCCTTCTGCATGCCCCCCATCGGGGATGGAACCAGAAACCAGGCATGTGCCCTGACCAGAATCCAACCAGTGACCTCTTGGTTCATGGTGATGCTCAACCACTGAGTCACACGGCTGGGCACCAGGTTACCTTTAAAAAACATGTATATATCGTTACTGATTTTTTATGGAGAGAGGAAGGGAGAGGGAGATAGAGAAACATCAATATGAGAACGAAACATAGATTAGCTGCCTCATACATGCCCCCTACCTGGGATGGAGCCCACAACCAGGGCATGTGCCCAGACCCGGGAATCCAACCGGGGACCTTGAAAGGGCATAAGATGATGTTCAACCAACTGGGGCACACGGGCCAGGGCGCACCAGGCTGCCGTCCCCTCCTCCACATCTGTGCCTTGCACCCCTCAGGGCCTACGGCTTAGGCGACTGGGGTACCTGATGACGCAGGGCTTCCACAGACTCCCTATCGCGTGTTGTTTGGAGTAGACCGAGACCGCTCGGCACCAGGCCCAGGTAGACTTCGAGCAGTGTCCTTCCCAGCGTGGCCACAAGGTGGTGCCCTCGCTCTCCTCTGGGCCCTGCCCCCTCACCCCGCCCCCGTCGCGACCTCGGAAGCACTTCCTCCACCCAGCGCCCAGCAGAGATGGCGGCCGCGGCGGCCCGAGCGGTGGTCTTACCCGCGGCGCGGCCGCAGCTTTGGCGTTTCGCCCGGAGGTTCCTGGCCGGAGGCGCTGCCGGACGGGTGAGCTGTCTTCCTCCATCGGGGTGCCGCCCCGGGCGGGCGGGCCTCTCCGGCGGACCCCGCGTCGCAGGCGCCCTTCCCGGCCGCGGCGTCGGCGCCGCACTCCCGCCGGGGCGGCTGGCCGTGGTCACCGCTGCGCGAGGCCTGCGGTGACTGGTGGGATGACCCTGGGTATGGGCCCTCCGCCCCGGTCCTCGGGAGGCACCACAGAGCGTGCACGTTGGTTGCGGTCTGTCCCGATGGGTCTTTTCCTGCAGACGCACATCGTTGGAGACGCCTCATAGAATAAGTGCGGTGCTGCCTTTGTCCACAGAACTGTTTGTTAGATCTGGGGGAAGGAGTTACAGGACAGCTGCTAAAACTGCAACAGACTTAATCATCTTTCTGATTTCTTTCATCTTAGGTGCTTTTTTTATATCCTGAAGATCTGTACTGTTCTAGGGAGCGATAGCTTAGGAGTGAAGATTTGCACTTACTCATGTTTAGCGGGTGTCTGAAATGAAAAAAAAAAAACAAAAACAAAACACAGGCAGATCCATCTGCTCAGACCCTAACCATGGCCCTAAAGTAAATTGCTTGAGGAAATTAGTTCCCAACGATTATAGGTGCGGAGTGTTTGAAGCGTGTCCATATTCAAGTGTAGATCAAAGAAGCTCAACTAAAAGGAATTGTGGACACACCGGAATGACATCAGGATTGAGCAAAAAAGGGAGTAAGGTGATTAAGACTCAAACTCAGGAGGAACTAAGGCAGTGGAAGAACTAAGAACATGTGAAATTCCTTAAATAAATAAGGGTTTGTTAACTTTAAATAATTGTGCCTATGTTACAAATAATAAAAGCCCTCTATACTTAAAAAAAAAAAAAAAGAGTGCACGTTGGTCACTCAGACCAGTGATTGCGGACGGGGGAATGGCGAGGGGAGATGGTTCTGCCCAGGTGGGTGTCGTGTAGACGTCCTTTCACATTGTCCTCCCCCTTCCTCGGCTTCCCCTCCTGCCTGGTGGTAACGGCCCCCCTGGCTGCTCTGGCTTTGGGAGAGGGCTGGTGGCAGAAGAGCCCAGGGGTGGCCCCCCCGAACAGAAGCCGAGGAGGGGAGCGCACTGCACGGAGAGAGCCTGTCTGAGACAGATTCAGGGTTCCAGTCGACATGGACTATCGGAATGATGGCGTGTTTTGGTTCCTCCCCCGCCACAGCCTTCGCCTTTTGGAGGAAGCAGATTGAGAAGCACCCAGGCGGCTGCACAGGTGGTTCTGAATGTTCCCGAAACACGAGTGACCCACTTGGAGAACGGCCTCCGGGTGGCCTCCGAGGACTCGGGGCTGTCCACGTGCACAGTAAGTGGCTCCTCGGGAGGGGAGCCGATGGCTGGTTTTAACCTGAGCTGCTTGGTGGGCTGGCGCTTGGAAAACGGTGGCCGGCATGTGGCTTATGAGTCTTTGCTCCGGGGAGACTGCCATCCTGGGTGCATGTGCCCCCAGTTTAAGCGTCTACAGCTGGCTTTTGTAGCCTGTTATTGTATTATTTGCTGTTAGTAATGTTGATAGTAATGAACGTTATATTTGCTGGGCTGCTCTGTGCCAGCTGCTTTTACATACTGTATTTTCTTATTTGATCTTTAAAACAGTTCTTTGTATTTAGGCATCGTCATCCTTTTTACAGCAGGGGAACGAGTTCAGAGACCTTGAGTGGTTTTGTCCGAGGTCACACAGCTAATACATTCCAGAACCAGGATTTGAACTTATATTTGACAATACCTGATATTCTTTATGTTATAGTTGTTAATGGCTATAGTACAAGTTGGACTAAGAATCTGGGTCCTCAGTGAAGCATCCAGCAGAGTATGGATGACCAAAATTTTTAAATCGCATAGTTCATAGCAATATACTATCAATCCACTCAAGTCAGGAAAACTTTAGTGTTAAGACTAGAAAGCATTTGTCAGACAAAGGAAGGTGCCTTCTCCCTGGTTCCCACTGCCATTTTCCCCAAAGAAAGGAAATGGTGCTTTACTTAATTGTGCCTTGGTTACATTAAGGTTGGACTCTGGATTGATGCTGGAAGTCGATATGAAAATGAGAAGAATAATGGAACAGCTCACTTTCTGGAGCATATGGCTTTCAAGGCAAGTTATCTGACATCCTGTATAATAAAAGGCTAATATGCAAATCAAATGAACGGTGGAACGACGGGTCACTATGACACGCACTGACCAGCAGCAGGGAAGATGCTCAACACAGGAGCTGCCCCCTGGTGGTCAGTACACTTGCACAGGGGGAGAGCTGCTCAGCCAGAAGCCCTGAGCCGGGCTCACACCTGGCAAATGCAGCAGTGGTGGTGGGAGCCTCTCCCGCCTCTGCAGCAGCGCTAAGGATGTCTGACTGACTGCTTAGGCCCACTCCCAGCAGGCCTAAGCCATCAGTATCCCCTGAGGGATCCCAGACTGTGAGACGTGCAGGCCGGGTTGATGGATTCCCCCGCCCAGTGCACGAATTTCGTGCACTGGGCCTCTAGTATTTTATAAGAATGCATTGTTTTAAGAGAGCACAAAATTTCATTCTAAGGCATGAAAAACTTCAACAGTATGGCATATTTTATTTTTAAAATCTTTTCTTTTTTCCAGAATAATTATCGGAAGTAATTACTTATAATTGCTCTGTAATATTGAAACAGAATTTTCTCTTGGGATGTAAGGGTTATCTGAAAATATACCATGATTTCTGAAGCCTTAGAAACCAAATTTGCTCCTTGCCTGAAACTGACAGACTTATGTCCTCGTACTCATTGTCTAAAGTATTTAGAACAGATGGGGGATAAAGGCAGGTATCATAACCACCCCCCCCCTCTTTTATTTCAGGGCACCAAAAAGAGATCCCAGTTAGATCTGGAACTTGAAATTGAAAACATGGGCGCTCATCTCAATGCCTATACTTCCAGAGAGCAGACTGTATATTATGCCAAAGCATTTTCTAAAGACTTGCCAAGAGGTATTGTTGTTATTTATACTGCAGATATGTAATTTTCATAAGTATTAAGAAAATTTAGTACTGTTTTTATTCTGCCTGTTGTGAAAGGGTAACCCCCAGAAGTGTAAAAAGAAAAATTTGTTTTTTCTCCCAATATGACAAATGATAGAAAATATTTATAGGCACCCTAGCTGGTTTGGCTCAGTGGATAGAGAGTCAACCTGCTGACTGAAGGGTCCCAGGTTCAGTTCTGGTCAAGGGCGTGTACCTTGATTGCAGGCTCGATCCCCAGCCCTGGTTAGGGCTTGTGCGGAAGGCAACCAGTTGATGTTTGATATTTCTTACATTGATGTTTCTCTCTCTGTCTCCCCCTCCCTACCACTCTCTCTAAAAAAAATCAATGGAAAAATATCCTTGGGTAAGGATTAACAAAAAAATACATATGTATGTTTATAGCAGTGATGGGCAACCTTTTGAGCTTGGTGTGTCAAACTTCGCCAGAAAACTGAGCATAACTCGGGTAGTGTGTCACTTTGAGGAAAAAACATTATTTCGCAAATGTTTCATCCTCAGGAGCAGCAAATGTTTCATCCTCAGCATGCGGCTGCCTTAGCGGCCGCGTGTCATCAGAAATGGCTACGCGTGTCAGTGCTGACACGCGTGTCATAGGTTTGCCATCACTGGTTTATAGGCTGCAAGACTTGTGTAAACTAGGCCTTAATGCTTGATTTAAAAATACTTCCTCCAGAGCCATATCTGTGTAAACATTTTTAATTGTTTGAATTTATTTATTTATGCCGACTGTTTTTTCCTCCCTCACTTTATACTGTTATCTGAATTTTTTATTTCTATAAACCTGAACACGTTTTATATTTACTGACTGCTGGGCTTTGTTTTTTGAACAAAACTTGCTTGCTTTTTTTTTTTTTAATCCTCACCTGAGGATATGTTTTTGATTTTTAGAGAGAGGGAGAGAAAGAGAAACATTGATCTGTTGCCTCCCATATGTGCCCCAACTGGGGATCAAACCCACAACCTAGATATGTGCTCTGTCTGGGAATTGAACCTGCAGCCTTTTGGTGCACTGAGTGACACTTCAACCGTGCCACCTGGCCAGGGCAAAACTTGGTTACTTCTTTATTGCATTTGCACATTCTAACATTCTAGAGCCTTCTCCTAGAGTGCGCTTCTTTTTGACCTTCCTTTCCATTAATTTATTTTTTAGTTATTTTATTTTAACTAAAAACAAAAACAAAACAGTTCACCCATTCTTAGATGTTCTAATATGGCTAATTTTCTGTTTTGTAACTTTCATACAATTTACACATATGCAGGTGTCCATGACTTTTTTTAAAAAAAAAGTATTTTTATTGATTTCAGAGAGGAAGGGAGAGGGAGAGAGATAGAAACATCAATGATGAGAGAGAATCATTGATTGGCTGCCTCTTGCACGCCCCACACTGGGGATTGAGCCTGCAACCTGGGCATGTGCCCTTGATGAATCGAACCTGGGACCCCTCAGTCTGCAGGCTGACTCTCCATCCACTGAGCCAAACCAGCTAGGACCATGATTTTTTTTTTTTTTTTTTTTGTTAATCCTCACCATTGATCTTTTTGGTTTTTTTAGAGAGAGTGGGAGAGAGGGAAAAACAGAGAGAAACATTGATATGAGAGAAACACATTGATTGGTTGCCTCCTGCACACCCCAGACCAGAGCCTGGACCTGGGAGGAGCCCACAACCAAGGTACATGCCCTTCACTGGAATCGAACCCGGGACCCTTTGGTTCACAGGCCGATGCTCTATCCACTGAGCCAAACCAGCTAGGGCGTCCATGACAGTTTTGAAGTGGTTGTAGGTAGTCATTAAGTGTGTGGGTCCTCTGGCAGACTTACATTTAAAAAATGTTAAGCCTGGCCGCAGTGGCTCAGTGGTTGAGCTTTGACCTATTAACCAGGAAGTTGAGGTTCAATTCCTAGTCAGGGCACATGCCTGGGTTGGGGGCTTGGTCCCTCCTGGGGGTTGGAGGTAACCGATCAATGATTCTCTCTATTGATGTTTCTGTCTCTCTCTTCCTCTCCCTTCCTCTCTGAAGTCAATAAAAATATATTAAAATTTTTTTTTAATATTGTCCTTTTAGATCTATTGAATGTATAGAAAAATGTGTTTCTTCTAAGTTTAATTATTTAGTCAATATTGAGTGATGGTCAGTATCATGGTTTTTGGTGCTAGTTAACTAGATTTTAATAGTGAATATTAAGATTCTTAGTATTTCCTATGCTTTATTTTCTATTAGCTGTAGAAATTCTTGCTGATATAATACAAAATAGCACATTGGGAGAAGCAGAGATTGAACGTGAACGAGGAGTAATCCTTAGAGAGATGCAGGAAGTTGAAACCAACTTACAGGAAGTAGTTTTCGATTATCTTCATGCCACAGCTTATCAAAATACTGCACTTGGACGGACAATTTTGGGACCAACTGAAAATATCAAGTAAGTATAATTCGCAGATTTTTTTTTTTTGAGAAAAACTTATGAGTTGTGAAAATTAACATTCATAAATATTCAAAAAATATGTTTCAAAAAGTAATTCCTCTCCCCCGCCCAACCCCCAACCCATGATAATCTGAATGAAATTGTAGTTAGCTATACTTTAGCCACACCTAACTCCCCAGTGTCTGGGCTCCTATCTACTTCTGGAAAAAACAAGTGATGGTACCACATCTGGCTTCTTTCTTCATATACAAAAGTTTGAATTTTTTGATATTTGATGCCAATATATTTTTTCGGATTATGTATTTTTTATTGATTTCAGAGAAAGGAAGGGAGAGGGAGAAGATAGAAACATCAGTGATGAGAGTCATTGATCAGCTGCCTCCTGCACCCCCTCCTTCTCCCCACTGGGGATGGAGGCCCCAACCCTGGCATTTGCCCTGATTGGGAATAGAACAATGACTTCCTGGTTCATAGGCTGACACTCAACCACTGAGCCACACCAGCCAGGCTTTCTAACTGTGTTTAACTTAGATTTCCTTTAAGGTCTGATTTAATTTCAGGTATTTTATGTGAAGTTCTGTGCATTTTAATTTCCGTTTAATTACTTTTCTTACTCCACTTCACAGATCTATAAATCGTAAGGACTTAGTGGATTATATAACTACACATTATAAGGGACCAAGGATAGTACTTGCTGCTGCTGGAGGTTAGTTGATTTAAATATCTATTACAGTAAAACTACAATATAATGGCTAATTTGGGCAAGGGAGTGTCTATTAAAGCCGAAAGTCCATTATATATAATAAAGTAGGTTTTCTACATGCATATGTTAAAAAATTGACAAATTAGTTTACCTGTTTTTACTTAAGTAGACACATTTGTGTAATTAAAATTAAGTATGAAAAGTTTAGTTTCACAGAAAAGTTTTCTATATGTATTACTGTAATTTTAAATTTATACTGAATAGGTCTAGTACATGCGCACATTCAGCAGTCACCTTGAGTAAACAGATGCACACGTCTGGGGTGTGGCTTAGCACACTTTGGAACATTGGCTGGCACATGTTAAAACTGCTGCAGAAACAGAACCAATTACCATGTGCTGTGCGGTGTGATCCTGTACTAATCATTTGCTGAACATTGTTTACGAGCAGTTGACACTTGGATTTAAATATGTAGATCAGAGGTGGGGAATATCCCGCAGGCAGTATTAGGCCCACTAAATCATTTGGTCTGGCCCTGCCAAGGGATGAGTTAACTAAATGTTTGACCAAATATAGCAGGCTAATTTTTAAGTTGATAATTTTGTATGGCCCCAGAATGATGTTATATATATCCAAATGGTCCTTGGCAGAAAAAGGTTTCCCACCCATGATGTAGACTATAGTAGGTATGTAATATTTATATCTGTCAGTGAAATTACTACAATGTTTTTTCCAATATAATGGATTCTTTGCTAAAATTTGTTTAAAATAACAGTGAATTAATAAAAAAGTAACCTGTTAATTTAATTTTAAGCAAATTTTGGTTAAAAGTATTTTAAAATCAACAGGGTGTTAATTTTTCACATAGGACATACGGACCGGAAATTTTGTCTGTTAAATCTGAAGTCTGTTAAATCAAGTGTTTACTGTACTTTTAAACAGAGTAATGTGCTTATCAGTTTGATTCCGTTGGGCGATGTCCTAAGAGTATTTACAGAGGGGTAAGGGGAACCAGACTTGCCCCTCTACTTTATAGTAGAGTTTTTTAATAGAAAATGTATGGACTCTCTACTACGTAAGTGTACATACATGAAGGAATTTACTTGCAAGAGAGGGCACGAGTGAACTGGGAGACAATGACACTTGGAAGGCAGTGCCCTGCAGTTAGGGAATCTTTCAAGATTTTAAATTACTTTTTGAGAACCAGCTTCATTGTTGGTCAGGCATGGAATGGGTATGTTATGTTCTTTAATTCTTTCATTTGTTCATTCTTCCATTAATCTAATATTACTGAGAAGGGGAAGTACATAGGGAACCATGAGAATGTTTAATGGGAATCCAAACATGCAATCCACGTGGCTGACATTAGGACAAGGCTTCTTTGGGGACATGTTTAAAGCCGGTGAATGATAAGAAAATTCACATTAGATTCTGTTAGATTTCGTGGCACTCTGAATTCAGGCAAACAGTACATTTTATTGGTTTCCAATTTTTTTTCTTCTTTTTTCTCTTTCTCTTTAGGGCAAAGTGAAGATAGATAAAGTATAGATACTTTTGTGTTAATTTTTCTTCCATTGGAAATGATAGTAAATTAAAATTCTAGTTGTTCTGGATAGACTTATGAGCTAATTACTTAGAAATAATGGAGAAGATGAAAAGGAGGGTTAAATATCTCAAACATATTCTTCATTGTGGCTCTCAGCTAAATTATGTTATCTGTGTATGGCAAGCAGTGCACTCCAAAATTCTCTTGGGAACTGAAGGACTGTTGGTTAGGTGGGACGTCAACATCCAAGCTGTCTGGAATGTCTCTGCTGTTGTTGTAGCATATGGACACAATGGGTTTTATTGTAGTTCATGAGTTCATTTTAACATTACTGAAGTTAGGATATCTTATAGTAATGGTTTGTCCTAGATCAATTAGCCTTTTTTCTTATTGATACATAAACAATGATGTGCCTTATAAACATTGGCATCTTGAATTCAATGAAATAGGTAAGACTTAGCTTCATTAAAAAAAATTATTTGCTCTCCTGCCTTTTGGATAGAGGTAGTAGTAAGTAGAGTTGGTATTGGAGCAGCTGAGTCTGGAACGCCCAGCCAGGGGGGCTACAGGTCAAGGTGATAGAACAGTAGAAGCAGTTGTCATCAGGTGCTGAGAACTATGTGCATGTTCATGTTTTTTCACTCTCTGCCTGTCATTCTTGTACCACAAAGATTTCCCTTGTTTTGTCACCCTCTGGATTGATATCTAAGGTGGCTCTCCTATATAGGGATTCTGAAAATGTACAAGCTTGCCCTGCCCTGTCTTGTTTCGTACCACAGATTTGTTTGGAAAATATGGGTGTAAGTTGTGCTTTTATATTCTAATAGAATGTTTTATTTATTTTTAAAATATATATTTATTGATTTTAAAGAGAAAGGGAGAGAGATAGAAACATTAGAGAAAGAATCATTGATCGGCTGTCTCTGGCACGCCCTCTTCTATGGAATTGAACTGGCAACGCGGGCATGTGCCCTGAATGGGAATTGAACTGTGATCTCATGATTCATAGGTTGACGCTCAACCAACCACGAGCCATACCAGCTGGGCTAGAATGTTTTATTTAAAGAGATTTTGTGGCAATATTTTTTAAACCATTTATACATGCCTAAATTTGTTCTGTAAGTTTATATTTTTGTTTAAAAATCCTTCACTAAGATTGAATCTGTTTGGGTCTCGAGTTTGGATAGTAAGGGATATAGCATCTAAGTATTTCTTAAGTTTTGGATAGCAAGTAATAAGTATTTGCATAGCTAGGGATTTATTTGGAAATTTAGATGAAATTATTTTGTTCCTAAATTTGATAGCAGAGCTCAGAGAAAAGCATATCTGTATATCCAGCTTTCTTTAAGTGTTAGAGCTCACTTTTTCACTTAAAAAACTTTAAATGTTACTTTTTTTTTTCTAGTTTGCATTCTAGCACTTTCAGTGACTTAATATAACATGATTTAATATGGAATATGGTATTTTCAAGTTGCCTTATCTTTTCCTGTGAATCCACTGGTATGTTAATAACTGTTGATTGCTCTACAGAATGACAAAGCTGTGCAACCAAAACTCTGTAACACCAGGGGAAAAGGTGTGCTGTATGAGCTTACTCTTAAATGGTTTAGTGAATGCAAATAGTTACGTGTAACCTATATCACATTACATCACCTTCGTTATTGTAAACTGAAGTATTTAGTTCTCTGCTTTGATTGTACTGCTATTATATATGTAAAATATTTTCCTTTAATTAGGAGTTTGCCATGATGAACTGCTTGAGTTAGCAAAGTTTCATTTTGGTGACTCTTTGTCCACACACAAAGGAGAAATACCAGCTCTGCCTCCCTGCAAATTCACAGGAAGTGAGGTAGGGCAAACCTCCTAAGCTAGTAGTTAACCCTTTTGAGTTTCTTGTGTTGTATTTATGAATGAGTATACAAAATGTGCATGTTTCCAAAAGGAGTAAAATGGAAGAAACCAAAAGCTTAAACCGAAAAAGGGAAGAGGATGGACTCATTTGCTTATATTCATTCCAATTTCATATTATTTAACCACCTACTTCTCCTAAGGAAGCAAGGTTTTAAGGGCAGCAAATTTAGTCTTTTTGTGCTTTTCTTTGGCACTATGCCCATTTATATATTGTAAGGTATAAAAGTAAACTTTTATTTTAAAAACACCCCAAATTTTGACTTTCACATTAGGTTTACTCTTGGTTAAGTTCTTTCTTCTGCCCAGTAGAGCCAGAACTTGCAGGAAATCTGCCACTTGTCAGCTCTAGTTTTAAGCCTTAGTAGAGGCTTAGTCTGCCACATTAGGAATCATACTCAAAGTAGTGTCTGGAAGGAGGCCTGATGTTGGCAGTTAAATAGAACATAGCATTGGCAGTACAAAAATAAGCTTAAATTCCGATTTAAAAATTCAGATCAACAAACACAAAAGATTGGTTTCTATCAGTAAAATAATGCAATCCTTTTTTACCAGTAACCATCTGGTGGCTATGTCTAGTATTTCAATTGAAGACCTTTTGATGAAAGTCCCTAACTCATGAAATTCTTCTAGATTAGATTGTACAATGTAATGAGGCTTAATAGTTTAAACCAAAATAAGTCATGGTGAGCATTTTAACTTTGCAATTAATGGGCATGGTGAATTTGTTTCTTTCTTGTTAAGCATGTTATGTAGTGTTTTGTTTTCTTTATCTTAACTAGATTCGAGTCAGAGATGACAAGATGCCTTTAGCACATCTTGCAATAGCGGTTGAAGCTGTTGGTTGGGCACATCCGGATACAATCTGTCTCATGGTTGCAAACACACTAATTGGCAACTGGGATCGCTCTTTCGGAGGAGGAATGGTAAGTGATTTAAAATTTTTTTTCAGCCCTAGACAGTTTTCTCAGTGGTTTCAGCCCACAAAGGGTCTCAGGTTCGATTCTGATCAAGGACACATACCTTAAGGGCACAGCTCCATCCCCAGCCCATCTGGGCATGTGTGGAAGGCAACCAATCGATGTTTCTCTTTTGTCTCTCCCTGTCCCTTTCACTCTATCTAAAAATCAATGGAAAAAAATATCCTCGGGTGAAGATTAACAAAAATAAAAACAGAAACCAAGTTTTTTCATAATAATCGCAAGATAGAACTCTGTACTAAGAATTTTGACTTTTAAAATTCTGAGCCAGAAAAAAATTTTTTTTTCCTTTTGCCATAAAGTTTATTAGTGGGATAATTGGCAAGATTTGATTAAGGATAGAATTTGTTAACAGTCAAAGTTACATCCTAATTTTTAGTAGTTGTTGTGAAGTTAATTTTAATTTCCTTGTTTTTCTTAAGTGCACACTAAAAAGTATTTAAGAGTAAAAAGCATCACATCTGCAAAGTATTCTCAAATAGCTGAAAAAATATGTTAAAAAGAATGATAGTTTGCATTCTAGGACTTTCAGTGACTGGATAGTAATATAAAGCAAGCATGGTAATATAAGAATTGTTAGGTAATTTGAATAAAGGGAATTCTTTTCACTGTTTTTATAACTTTCCTGTAAGTCTGAGATTATATCAAAATACAAAGTGTAAATTTGTACTCGAAGATTTCAACAAAATACATTTTATTTCTTAGGTTTCACATGCCCTATAATTTAAAATCTTTAAGCATACATAGCCAAGAGCACTACAGATTGGGTTGATAACAAGGTATTATTTTAGGAGTGTAACTATGTTAATTATAGAGATACATTGTTTTTTACATTATGAGTTTTTCTGGGGGTGCATTGGGCTGTTGAGATAAGTATAATTCTTTGTCTCATTGAATTTTAAATTATTGGACAGATGTTGATAGATAAAACTGAGAAACTCAGGCTCTTAGGTCATTCATGATTTATCTCATATCTCCTTATTCTTTCTGGTAAATTGGACATGTATGTATATCTATAGTTCTCTTGGACAGTTTTATTTTCCTTACAGAACTTATCTAGTAAGCTGGCCCAGCTAACCTGTCATGGCAACCTCTGCCATAGCTTCCAGTCTTTCAATACTTGCTACACAGATACTGGATTATGGGGAATCTATATGGTTTGTGAACCAGCCACTGTTGCAGACATGTTACATGTTGTTCAAAAAGAATGGTAAGAAAATAAATCTTGCCCAGAATTCACACCTAATTTCCTCTATACACTGTTCATGTTGATTATTTTCTACTGATGTTATAAATATGTAATCAAAAGAACGAGACTAGCAGCAGCCATGTTTTTAAAGATCACAGATGTTTCCTCTAAGTCTCATGTGAAGCTGCACTGACTTCAACTATAGAAAATTCTTTAAGAATACTTTAGAAAGGAGATCCTAGAAGTTTAAAATCCTATATAATAAAACCTAATATGCAAAGTGTAACATGCTAATGATATGCTAAAGCTGCTCAACCACTCACTATGACATGCATGGACCACTAGGGGGCAGACGCTCCAACCAGTAGGTTAGCTTGCTGCTGGGGTCCAGCAGACTGGGACTGAGCGAGACGGGCTGAACATGCCCTGGAGCCCTCCCGCGGTCCCTACCTGGCCCCAATTATGCACCTGTGGGGTCCCTCGGCCTGGCCTGTGCCCTCTTGCAACTTGGGACCACTTGGGGGATGTTGGAGAGCCGGTTTCAGCTTGATCCTGCAGGCCAGGCCAAGGGGCCCCCCTGGTGTACAAATTCATGCACCGGGCCTCTTGTGTTTAAATAAATACCAACTAGAAGTTTGGAAAATATCTCTAAAAGTTATCTAGCTTGGAAAGGCAGTTTTATGAAAATGAATCTGAAGTTGCCATTGCTAAAAGAAAAATGTAGTGTTTTGTAGTCAAAACTAGGACCATGAGACAGAAGCAGAAAGACCCACAGCTTCTTGGAAAATTTCCTCCACCATTTCCTTTTCTCCACCATTCTTAAATGGCTTACATCTCTCTAAATCTAGTTGACTGGGGTATAATTATTAAGGATCAGGTTTAAGTTAAATTCAATTGGATTCTTTTGAGAAACTAGTTGCCTACCAAACTATCCTCTAGCACCGTGGTCGGCAAACTGCGGCTCGCAAGCCACATGCGGCTCTTTGACCCCTTGAGTGTGGCTCTTCCACAAAATACCACAGCCTGGGAGAGTCTATTTTGAAGAAGTGGTGCTAGAAGAAGTTTAAGTTTAAAAAATTTGGCTCTCAAAAGAAATTTCAATCGTTGTACTGTTGATATTTGGCTCTGTTGACTAATGAATTTGCTGACCACTGCTCTTGCATATCAGAGCCTAGCAGATGGGGATTTGTGAAGTCTCAAAATGGTTATAGCATTTCTCAAAATATGGTTAGGCTATTTAAAAATATATTTTTATTGATTTCAGAGAGGAAGGGAGAGGGAGAAAGAGATAGAAACATCAGTGATTGGCTGCCTCCTGCATGCCCCACATTGATGACCAAATCCACAACCTGGGCATGTGCCCTGACCGGGAATCCAAACGTGACCTCCAGGTTCATAGGTTGATGTTCAACCACTGAGCCATACCAGCTGGGCTAGCCTATTTTTATATTTTATTGATCTTTTGTTTGCTAGCCATATCATTTTCAGAAATTAACAATACCAGGAAAATAATCAGTAATAGATTAGCTTTTGCTTAGCTATTGGGATCATTAGTAATTTCAAGTTTTTTATAAGTTGAAATCAAGTTGTGGTATAATACATAGGATATAGTATGTCTTTCTTTAGATCATTACTATAAAACATATACTCCAGCTACTTGACATTTTGATTTTTCCAATTGGTTTTTAGGATACGACTCTGTACGAGTGTCACTGAAAGTGAAGTTGCACGAGCCAAAAACCTTCTGAAAACAAACATGTTGTTGCAACTCGATGGTAAGAATAAAGATGTAAATTCTATTTTCATATGATTGATCTATAGCCCAATGCTTAGCTTTTTTTCTCTTTAAACAGGTTCTACTCCAATTTGTGAAGATATTGGTAGGCAGATGTTGTGCTATAATAGAAGAATTCCCATCCCTGAGCTTGAAGCAAGAGTAGATGTGAGTAGTTCTTACATACTTACTATTGGCTCTTGTGTAAAAATATTATTACAAAAGCTAAAAATATGTATCATTCCAGGTATCGAATTTGTTTTTACTGTAAAAAGCTCTGAATGCTAGTATCTTCTCTATTTTAGGCTGTGAATGCTGAGACAATTCGAGAAGTATGTTCCAAATATATTTATGACAAGAGTCCAGCTATTGCTGCTGTTGGTAAGCTGGTCACTTTTCTCCTATGTAGAAAGCTGGCTAAGTACTTTCATTTTAGTCAGTTTTAACTTTCTTTTCTTTTCATCCTTAGGTCCCATTGAGCAACTACCAGATTTTAACAGGATTCGCAGTAACATGTGCTGGCTTCGCAATTAAAATGCTCCTAAGCAAAATATTTTGAACATATATATTTATAAAATTAATAGAGACTGGCAAGTTTTAAGCTATCAGTCCCCAAAGGAAAACATAAAAATGAACATATGTACTTGGAAATTTGAATGAAATACTGCATCAAACTTTCAACGGATAATGCTACCACAGTGAATGGTAGATCTCTTGAGAAATTATGTTGGAACAGCACACTTTCAAATTATCTCCATAAGTATAATTACAAGAATGAAAATTTGTAAAGTATTTTCAGTTTTATTATAAAAATGCACACACAACAAAGATTGTCTTAAGTCATTTCTTGGCTCTACTTGCATTTAGTACTTGCTCTTGAGCAGCTTTCTTTGCTTTTACCATCTCGACAAGTTCCTAGGAAAGGAGAAAGGTGTTATTTAGAATTGGCAGGCATTTCTAGTGTTTGGTATAAATATGTAAAACATTCAAATTGGATAAATCTATGATTAAAGATACTACTTAAAGGTTGATTTTACTAACTCCCAGAGCTCTTAAAGTTTCTAAGATGGCCCATGACTACTGTGGTATTGAAGTAAGCAAACATCTATAAACTCAAAACATCTACAACCTTATATCGTTTCATGCAGTCCTTCTTTGTCCTGCCAGGCACTGCTTCTGCTATTTTTTCCCATCTTTCAGGTGTATTTACTGGGTATGTTTTCAAGGCTTGTTCCAAAAGTTTCTGTTCTTCTGTTGTCCAAGGGGTGAAATCTGTGCATGGACCTGCTTAAGAAAAATTTTTATTTGAAAACCCCAGTTTTAGAAAAATGCTTGGAACACCTTTCCAGTGAGTCTTCTGGTGCACAGGTATCTTGGTAAGTGCCCATTCAAATCTGTGATGTGTAATTTTAAACAAATTTTTAGACATAAGACACATCTCTAAATATTAATGAGAGGGAGAAAAACTTGAAATAGCTCACATGCCAAAAAAATATCTCAAAGGCTCTTTTAAAAATTTATATTTTTATTGATTTTGGAGAAAGGGAAAGATTTGTTGTTCCACTTATTTATGCATTCTCTTAAAAATATATATTTTTATTGATTTTTAGAGAGAGAGGAAGGGAGAGAGATAGAAACATCAATGAGAGAGAAACATGGTTAGCTGCCTCCTGCCCCCTACTGGAGATTGAGCCCACAACCCAGGCATGTGCTCTGACCAGGAATGGAACCTGCGACCTCTTGGTGCATGGGTTGACACTCAACCACTGAGCCACACCAGCTGGGCCATTGGTTGATTCTTATATGTGCCCTGACTGGGATTGTACCTGCAACCTTGGCTTATTGGGACAATACTCTACAGAACATAAGTTCTTAATATTTTCAAACTGAAATTTTGGGATAATAAACCAAACCAATCTTAAGAATACAGGAAAAGTGGGATTGTTAAAGGCCAGGGACAGATTAACATGTAAAAGTCAAAGCTGTTGCCCTAACCAGATTGGCTCAGTGGATAGAGCGTCAGCCTGCAGACTGAAGGGTCCCAGGTTCAATTCCCGTCAAGGGCATGTACCTTGGTTGCGGGCACATCCCCAGTGGGGAGTGTGCAGGAGGCAGCTGAATCGATGTTTCTCTCACATCGATGTTTCTAACTCTCTATCCCTTTCCCTTCCTCTCTGTAAAAAATCAATAAAATATATTTAAAAAAAAAAAAAAGTCAAGGCTGTTAGTTAATCCCAAAACACATTTGGAACTATGATCTGGAAAGCATATCCAAGATTAGTCTGTTTAAGGGAGAAAGGACTGGTGGTTCACAAATGTGTGAACTGAAAGAGAACTTTTTCAAACTTGGTCAGCAACTCAATAATGGCACATCCCAAAACACACATATATACATGAACAAAAGTTTCATAAATAATACTCACTTATAAAATAGTTATAATGCTCTATGACATTTTCTATTCATGACCCACTTATGAAGGAGGCTTGGGGAGGCTGGGTCATGATTTACAGTTAAACACTGTAAATTGGTCCAGAGCAATAAAATTGGCTAGAATACCCAACACAATCTTCTCAGCACCCTAACATTTTGTAACTTTTCATTTTGAAATAATTTCAGAAGAGTATAAAGAATCCTGATGTATCCTATCCAAACTCCCCACATAGGAACATTTTACCATACTTGCTTCCTCTTCCTCTTTATAAACACATTGGTTCTGAACCATGTAAATTGCAGACATGCTTCCCCTTTATTCCTAAGTACTTCCATACATTTTTCCTTAAAGACAAGGACATTTTCTTACACATTTATAGTGTACTAGAGGCCTGGTGCATGAATTCATGCACGGGTGGGGTCTGGCCAGCCTGCCCCTATTGGGACCAATCAGGCCGGCTGGTGGGGGAAGGGGGATTGTGGGCGTTTGGCAGGCTGGCCCCACCCTTGATCTTGGTGGGGACTGATCAGGGGAGGGGCCGCCCCCTGGAAGAGCTCCTGGTTGAACTCCCAGTTGAGGGGATAATTTGCATATTAGCCTTTTATTATATAGGATTTTTCAGTCAGGAAATTGACCTTGATAAAATACTATTATCTAGTTTATAGACCTCAAGTTTCAATTGTCCCAATATCCTTTAGCACTGATTTGTAAAATTGGTGAGGAAAACAAACACAGCCTCTCCCCTAACGGCATATGAAATGGAGGAACTGTGATTCTCAGTGGTGTTAAGTAAGTCTATCACTGTCCTGAAAATGTTTGCTTTACATCTTTCAGTCTAACCATTTTATCTCCCAATCATTCTGAACACAGACCTTAGGTCTTGTATATTCTAACACAGTGTGGATATATGGCTAGCATCTTCTACTTATAGAAAAAATTTAATTACCTTCAAATCGTTCTGAAGGTGTTGCATTGTCTGCTTGAGGCACTACTCCATGTTCTTTTTTAAATTTATCAAAAGCCTTTTTGTTTATGTCATCTTTTTGATGAGGGTCTGAGGAATGAAAAAATTTAAATATATTTCAGATCATCTCATTTAATCTTTCATTAAATTGCATAGATTATTTTAAAATAATCAAGGTAACAAAGAAACTGATTTAGCAAAATTAACTCACCAAGTTTTTGAAGACTTTTTGCTTTGCTGATAACATCTTTGGCGGTTCTCTTGATTCCAGAAGAAGAATGTATGTTCATGTAATTAGCAATAACTTCCCATCTAGAACAATCAATAGGGTAATTAAGGCAAAAAACACCAAAACAAAAACCAGAATGACTAACATTTTAAAAATATATATATATTTTATTGATTTCAGAGAGGAAGGGAGAGGGAGAGAGAGATAGAAACACCAATGAAGAGAGAGAATCATTGATCGGCTGCCTCCTGCTTGCCCCACACTGGGGACCAAGCCACAACCCAGGCATGTGCCCTGACCGGGAATCGAACCGTGACCTCCTGGTTCATAAGTCGACGCTTGAGCCATGCCGGCCGGGCATGACTAACATTTTTAATGCAGAAGGGTTAGCTATAGTATCTACAGAATTGGCTCTAAATTGGTGGTCTAGTCATCACTGTTGCCTGGACTATAGTTTTTGCTTTTCATATGTTTAAATCAACTGTCATATAATCTTGATTTCAAGTCTGTATAAAACCTTACAGATTCTGTGTACAAATCAATGGAAATAAAAACCATACTTTGGTGTATCCCACCATTTGGACACACACTTAAGGAGATAAATAATTCTGAAAACAGCTTTAGTTTCCTGATGTAAAGCATGAGGGAATCTGGATCTCTAAGGCTTCTTTGAGTTCTAAACTCAGAACTGCAATAAGCTCGGGTTTGAAGTCAGAAGCAACAATGAATTAAGACTATGAATACACACTCTAGTCCCTAATATAAGCCATGATGGAATAAGCCAACAAAACAGTCAAGGTTTTTCTTATGATTTTTAATTTCTGAAAAATTGATGAAACATACTGCTGTATGTATATGTGTGTGTATTGGTGTAAGTTGATAAGACTATTAGGTTCGGCCCGGCCAACGTGGCTCAGTGGTTGAGCGTCAACCTATGAACCAGGAGGTCATGGTTAGATTCCCTATCAGGGCACATGCCCGGGTTGTGGGCTCCATCCTCAGTGTGGGGCATGCAGGAGGCAGCTGATCAATGATTCATCAGTGATGTTTCTATCTCTCCCTCTCCATTCCTCTCTGAAATCAATTTAAAAAAAAAAAGACTAGGAGGTTCAAAATGCACTCTGCTTTTCACACTTCCCTCTGGCACAGAATTTAGAACAGGGCAGTCTGTCTAGACAAGCATATCTCTGGAAGTTCCTGCTATAACCAATGCTGTTACTTGGATGCTTTGTCTAGATTATCCCCAAGCTCTGGGTTGAAGAGAAATTTAATTAAAATCAGTACCTTGAATTTGTTCCAGCAGGGAAGAGGTTCACAGCTTTAATTAGTAATTGCAGATCATCTTCTGACCAGTTTTTACTGCCATTTCCACCTCCACCAGCTGACTTCTCTGCATTCTTAGATGCTTGTCGCATACGAGCCTCAGCTTCCTCTTTCTCTTTTCTAATTTGCTCATTTATTTCTTCTATCTACAAATATAATAGGTAAGTCAAGAACTTAATGCATCTTGCTACTCTACACTCCCTTTCTGGCTGGGGTTTGTGGTTTTCAACTCTCAGTATTATCCTGACAATGACCCAGGCCAACCCCAAAACTGGCATCAGCTTTTCACTCTGGCTTCCGGCTGCAAAGCTCTGCTTAAGGAACCAAGAACCACCCTCTGCCTGACCTACCCTGTATTTCTATCATGTGATTTCTATGTGCCTTCAACACTACTTAAGTCTACAGTCACTGGGTTATTCACCCACACAAGGCCATTTCAAACCTCTGTTTAATAAGCTCATACCCACTCTTTCAGCAGATACTTTCAATTATTTTTCAACAAAAAGGTAACAGCATAGCAAAGTGGTCTCTGCTTTAACTTGAAGTTCTACCCTTTACATTGTTACATAAAATCTTTCCTCCAACATGCACAAGTAAAAAAAGGAAAACCTTTTCTTGACCCTTGTTGCTTCTGTGGATGCTATCTTGGAGTCATCTTGGACTCATTTCCTTACCTCAATCCCTCAGAACCAATCACCAAAATCCCAATGATTCCCATCATCACTCTCCCAGTCCAAGCCCTTCCATTCTTACAGTCACTTGCACTTACCTAATACATCCTGCCCACCAATGCCAGATTAATAGTGCAATGTTAACCCTTTCCTACTCAAAGATCTGCAGTAATGGAAACTAATAATGACATTAAAAACATACTTAATTTAGCACTACTTTTCTTAACCAACTTCATCTCCCCCTAACTTTCTACAGCTACCCGTATTTTATAGTTCATGCTGTTACTCTGATCTTCATTTTCACAGCCTTTCCTTTTAGGCTGGCTCAAACCCTTCACTAAACCTTCCCTGACCACTCTGCCCTGGGGTTGGCACTTGCTGTCTAACCTACAGCATTTACTGTGGGCCCTCCATCTTTTGGTCCTTAAGCCTTTTCTCTTCAGCATAATTGTTCCTGAACTCCTTTGTGCAGCAATAGCATTAGGCATTTCTATGAATCATGTGGGTGTAGTGCAATAATATAGCAGGTACTAATGCTTGTTGCATTGAATTTAATTCCTGGGCCTGTTTCCTCATCGGTAAACTAAAAGGTGTAGAGACTAGACAGAACAAATGTATCTTTTGGTTCTAAATATTATTATCCTACAAAAATGCTCAAGGAATAGGCAAAACAATTATTTTTTTTCTGAGAATGATTAAAAAACAAAACAAAAACCTATGATTAATGTGCTAGGATACCACAAATCAAACGTTATATAACCATATCACTGAATAAAATTTAAATCAACAATACCACTTCCTATCAACAAAGCAGAGTGGGGGACCCAAAGAGAAATGCTCTCTTGCCCTCATAGTAACTTACATTAGGTGAGGAAATACTGAGGTGAAAGCAACACTATAAGCAGAATTAAATGTTAAATACAAATAGAAGTGATGTTTTCCTCCATTACCTGTTTTTCCAGAGCAGCCTTTCCTACTTCTTTTGTAGATGATGTGAGTGTTTCATTCAAGCACTGTAAACTAAGGGCGGGAAAAGGATGAAACTTTATCCTAAGCCCAGGAAACGATTTCAATAGATTTTTTATTTTAATTTTTATTTGTTGATTTTAGAGAGAGGAAGGAAGAGAGAGAAAAAGAGAGAGAGAGAGAGAGAGAGAAACACTGATTTGTCGTTCCACTTATTTACATATTCATCAATTGATTCTTTTATGTGCCCTGACAGGGCATCAAACCCGCAACACTGGCATATCGGCAGCATGCTCCAAACCGAGCTACATGACCAGGGCTGAAGACTTCAATGTTAGTTCTGTAGTTATACCTTGCTAATTCAAGGCGATCACAAAGTTTTTCCACTTCTTCCATCATTTTAACACGCTCTGCCTCATTGTCAGAAAAGTGATTCCAGGTCTAAAAGCACAAACATAAACATTTTCATCATATCTAGTGACACTGCAAAATACATTCATAAACATAATTACAAAGCATGATGTTCTCAAGAGGTTCTTGAGATGAACATATGGCCTTCTGACCATAACAACCATATTTGAGGGTATTCCCAGGGCTCTCCCTGACTGCTAGCAATAAAAAGGCATTCCCTTTTGAGTAGGAGAGCAAAACAAAAATGGTGATGGTGCAGAAGACTTTTGGATGTTATAAAAATCAGAATGAGTTCTCTGAGAATCACTTAATCAAATTCTGTATGATGACTCAAATTAAAATCTAGTGTGTGCTGAACTGGAAAATTTCATGGAAATTTTAAATTTACTGAAATTAAAGAAAAAGATAAAGTGTTAAGGAATAGGAGGTATTAGAAAAATTATGGTTAGAATAAAACATCATGATGTACAATTGGAAAGTACTTCCAATACTGTTGACACTTATGCCTCCCATTCCTCACTTTTCTTTGCTTCCTTAAGCAAGGCAGCTTGGCTTTCACTAAAGTTCCAATGGGTCTTACTGCTGATACTTCCCTAGGCTTCTAAAAGCACTAATTTTCTTCCTACCTGTCTGAGTCACTTTCTCAGGCTCTTCTTCCTCTAACAGTACCTTTACTACTGGTGTCTGCCAGGGTTTCACCCTCCTCACTCTCCCCTCTCCCTGGGTGATCTCATCTAATCACAAGGTTTCTAGTACCACTGAGTTTTTTTAAAAACATTTTTATTGATTTCAGAGAGGAAGGGAGAGGGGAGAGACAGATACAAACATCAATGATGAGAGAGAATCATTGACTAGCTGCCTCCTGCACGCCCCCTACTGGGGATTGAGCCTGCAACCCGGGCATGTGCCCTTGACCAGAATTGAACCCTGGGACCCTTCAGTCCGCAGGCCGACACTCAAGCCACTGAGCCAAACCAGCCAGAGCACCACTGAGATGTTTTTATTTTTTTTTAGAGAGAGAGGAAGGGAGAGGGAGATAGAAACATGATAGAGTCAATCAGCTACCTCCTGCACACCCCCTACTGGGGATTGAGCCCGCAATCCAGGTATGTGCCATGACCAGGAATCGAATCGGTGACCTCTTGGTGCATGGGACAATGCTCAATCCACTGAACCATACCAGCTGGACTGGATGATTCCATTCTTGAACTCCAGACTTATACACACTAGCACCTATTTTCATTTGAGTGTCTGCGCCCAACATGCCCGAAACTAAAATCATCATTCCCCCTAGCTTTTTCCTCCTCCTTTGTTTTCTATTTTATTGAAGTATACCATCACCCATCCAGTATTCCATGCAAGAAACCAGGACATATATTAACCTTCACTCCTCTACTATCTCCAACACATAATTGATACCCAATAGGCAACAGCTTATTCTGCCTCCTAAATGTTGGTTCATTTCATCTACCTTTTTCTATTCCTATCATCTTCACCTTAGTTCATGCCACAATACTCTCTCACTTGGATTATGGCAGAAGACTCCTAATTGGTTTCTCTAACTCTAGTCTTCTCTCAGCATCCTGACCAAAACCAACTCAGGATCAGATTTACACTAAAAAGACATATAATGTCCTTCGAGACTTGGCTCCTCCTCACCTCTTGAGCGGCCTCTGGCTCATTAAACCCACTCCTCTGGAACTCTGCATTCTCTTAATGCTCCTAGACCTCTAATTGCTAATCCCATACATACTCTGTTTCACCTGGCTAAATCCTACTAGATCCAGAAAACCTTCCCTGACTACCTTTTCGGTACCTTCTTATCCTCGTACTCATCTTAAAGTGCTTAAAGTGTTAGAAATAGCTGTGTGTCATTCTCCATCATAAACCAGTGGATTCCTTTAAGGCAAGGACTGTTTCATCATATTCACATCAATTATAACTGCTTGGCACATAGTAAATGCTCATCAGATATTTGATAAATAAATAAATGAACTCACGCTGGAAAGGAGCAATAAAACGAAGTTATCAAATGTCAGAACTTTTAACCTCATTTAAACATCATCTTTAAGAACTATTCAAGCTTTTTATTTTCTAACTAGTGTCCCAGTGCACGGATTCATGCACATTGAAAGGAAATTAATTAGAAGAAACATTTTAATATCGCTATTCGCGTCTTGTAATGCAAAGAAAATAGGATTCTGTTGAGTCTATCTACCTACTCCAGGACTTCTGTGAGGATCAAATGAGATGAGACATGGGAAAATGCTTCACAAACATTTAGTTAAACTGTAAAATGTTTGCACCTGGCTATAAAGCAAGTCAGGTTCCTGGGCTGAAGAAACTCCAAGGAGGCTAGTCGCTAGGGAGAGGAAGCTGGGCATTGCTACGTGACATCATTACCCGGCACCCACAGTACCCACAGTGACCATTTGGGCTGGGCTGTGGGCTGCATTTGCACCATGGAGTCTTGGCAGTGTTGGCTGCGATTTGGTGGGGTGTCGCTCTGGGGTGGTGGTGGCGGGGCCTGTGTCCCACTTGGGGGGGGGGGGGGGAAGCCGAGTGTTGGTTTATTGGCCCCAAGTCTGTGGTGCTGTTTATTTTTAAATGGCTGGTGCGTGTCACAGCAGCTCCTGCGTTGAGCATCTGCCCCCTGGTGGTCAATGCGTGTCACAGCTACCAGTCAGACAGACACTTAGCCTTTTATATATATAGATTGGCCTTTTAAATTTTTGTATTGACTTCACATCATATGCCAAATGTACCAAGCACTATATGTAAATTATCTCATCTAACCTTTCAGTTATTATATAGGTGAGGAAATTGAGGAACAAAAAGGTTTGAAGCAACCTCCTGAGGCCACAAGTAGTAAGTAGAGAATGACTTAAAACCCAAGCAGCTTGCCCTGAGCCAATGGTCTTTATAACTATGATACACTGCATCCTTCTCAAAATAATTTTCTAGGTGAAATCTAAGGAAAATACTTCATATTTTCTGATAAGGAACAATATTACTAGTCTTTGACTCTACCAGTTTAAGATGTAAGAACATCTCTTGGACAAAACTACACTTGAAAACTTTTAGTATTATTCACCAATATTTATTAGTGAAAACTGTACTTGAATGCAAACTATCAGTATTCACCCAAATGATATCCCTTTATTTAGATAAAAATAAAAGCTTTTAAATCCTTAAAAACACCAAAGTTTAACTTCTAAAAGAACATTTTCTAATTTAAGAACTTTACACCATTAAGGAAGCAACCAGCCAAAACCAAACTGTGGTGTATTATCAGAACAAATGATCTGTTTTCTCCAACAAATTAATGGCCATGTGGGCAGGGAAAAAGATGGTGATGACAGGGAGCCTGTTACAGACCAAATTAGGAGACACATAACTGAAGCCTTTAAATGATCTTATTTAGATTCTAATTTGAATAAATCAACTATAAAAAGACATTGTTGAGATAATAAAGGAAACAAGAATATAGACCAAATATTAGGATATTAAATAAGTGGGGGTTTTTAAACTTTGAAAATGGCATGGCAGTTAAATAAAAAAAATTTAAAAATTAGAGTTGGATATTAAAATATAAATGTGGGAAATTTTTTTAAAAGTGAATTTAAAAACCTTTACATTTTGAGATAAAATGTGTACAACAGTTTAATTATATTTGCATAGCATAAGAAAAGAAATATTTTAAAGTGGAATCGGCAACTTTGCTTGGTCAGTCTGACATACCTTGCATGAGTTTCGAAGTTTTTGCCTTTCCTTTTTGATGGCTTTTTTCTGGATATCTTTTTCCTTCTTTGCCAGTAATGCTTGTTGTCTAACTTCCTCTTCTTCTTTCTCTTTAGCTAATCGAGCAGCTTCTAATTCAGCTTGTCTTTGCTTTAAAATGGGGAGGAATAAAATCATTTTAATAAGAAAATTAAAATTCCTAAATGCTCTATAATATTATTCAAAAATTCAATCTTTTAATAAATTTTAAAAAAGATGATACATCAATGTATTGAAGACTGAAGGTTGAACTGGGAAAAGCAGCTGGTAAAGTTCTACAAACACACTTAGGAATGCATAACAGACATATTAGAAATAAGCATGATATTAAAGAAATTTATATCAAGTTTTTGCTCAAAAATTTGCTGGTAAAGATCCCTCTAACTCTCAATTGTACCAACTTGTCATGATTCATTCATAGTAGCAACTAATTCTCTGCGTCCATTATAGTTTCTAAACTAGATCTGAAAATTAAAGATTTTATGAATATTAAAGTCCAACTTCATCAAATGTCATCTTACTTTTTCTTTAGCTTCTTGCTCCTTCCGTTTTGCTTCTGCTTTTGCTTTCTTTTCTGCTTCTTTCTTGGCCTTTTCTTCTTCCTTAAACTTTTTTATTCTCGGATCACAGCTATATGCATTGTCTACCAGAAAGAAAGTTAATCTTTTGAATTTCTAACATTTAATTAAATAACTTAAAAAATTAATTACACTTACCAACTAATGTTCTTATTCTGTTCATTTCCTCTTTTTTTCTTTGTGCTCTTGTTGCTCTGTTCTGCTTTTCAATCCATCTCCTTTCATCACGACTATAAAATAGATAATATTGGAAACAAAATATTGCTCAGATATGACTGAAAATGTAACATAATTTTATATGTAAATAATGTCTGAGAAGGTCATAATGCTATGTTATAATGCTATTAACATTAATACGTGATTTTACTTATAATTAATTTGGATTAATATTTTTGGAACATTTATGTCAAACAATTTCCCAGGGAAAACTAAAATAAAACATAGGTTAAGCAACCAGAAGAAAAAGAATTTGCTGAATTGAGCTTTTTGGACAATTCTATATTCCATGGCATTAGTATATCTTAACCGACTACTGATCTGGCCTCATCTAGCTTAACATATGAGAGGAGGGCTCTCAAAATATCAAAAACTCATTTATATATAGTATATTTTGACATCATTACAAATACCAAAAAGCCAAATAAATATCTTCCTTGCCCAGCCATTGTGGCTCAGTGGATGAGCGTTGACCTGTGAACCAGGAGGAGGTCACATTTCATTCCCAGTTGGGGCATATGCCTGGGTTTCGGGCTCAATCCCCAGTACGGGGCTTGCAGGAGGCAGCCGATCAATGATTCTCTCTCATCATTAATGTTTCTCTCTCTCTGTCTCTCTCTCTCCATTCCTCTCTGAAATCAATAAAAATATAATTTAAAAAAATCCTCCTGCCGAAACCGGTTTGGCTCAGTGGATAGAGCGTCGGCCTACGGACTGAAAGGTCCCGGGTTCGATTCCGGTCAAAGGCATGTACCTTGGTTGCGGGGACATCTGTGCAGGAGGCAGCTGATCGATGTTTCTCTCACATCGATGTTTCTGACTATCTCTCTCCCTTCCTCTCTGTAAAAAAATCAATAAAAAATATTAAAAAATAAATAAATAAAAATAAAAAAATCTTCCTTTATTAATGATTGATATACATACCACTCTGCTTTTTCTTTTTCTTCTTCATCTAGATAAGAAAATTCTCTCCAAGAATCAAAATTATACCTGTAGACAAAAATAAGTAAAATAAAAACAAATAAACAAACTCTTTAAAATTAACTTAAGAGGTATATAATTTTAAAAAACATTAATGGCAGTCCTAGCCAATATTGTTCATTGGTTAGAGCATCAGCCTGTACACCAAAAGGTCTCGGGTTCGATTCCTGGTCAAGGGCACATACCTGATTTGCAGGTTCAATCCCCAGCTCAGTCAGGGTGTGTGTGGGAGGTAACCAATCAATGTGTCTCTCTCATATTAGTGTTTCTCTCTCTCTCTCCCCTCCCCCCGTCCCTTTCACTCTCTCTAAAAATCAATAGGAAAAATATCCTTGGGTGAGGATTAACAAAACAAACAAACAAAAACCCCAATATTAATGGCAAGTGAATGAGGTGTTTTTTTTTAATAAATCCCCTCCACTCCGTTCTGGTACTGAATTAACACTATGCTCAAGTCTTTTCTTCCTTTTTTAATGACATTGTATTTGGTATGAAAAATCTAAAATATACTTATAATTCCCCTCCAGTAAAAAAATCACACCTCCTTGTTAGGTCTTCTATTAGGTTTCTCTTTCACTGGGGACTTGTTAAGTCTTCCTTGCCTTCATCATTGCTCCTCTGTCAACTCTTAAAGTAACCATAGTAGTGGTTGGTTATTTTTAGTAACTATAACTGATAGAGCTAAATTTTGTCATTTTTGTTTTATGCGATTTTATGTTTTAATTTATCAGATATTAATGAGAAAATACAGCACATATAAAGTGGCACTGAATATTATGCTTATTAAAAATTAAGAAATTAGTTAAAGAGACAAATAGTACTCTTTCATCCACACGTACTCAAGTACTTTTAATAGCAAGATAGCTAGTCAAGATGTATTTATTTTTATTCAATTCAAATGATTACTCAGTTTTAATTTTTTACCATTAGAGTGTGCATGGTATCTAGAAATCTGATTAATAGAAAACATTGAAAAAACAATCATAAAAACCTAACTATCATACAGGAGCTAATAGAGTGTTTATTAATTTTTGAACACAGTGCTTTTGATCCCTCGATTAATTTATGAACAGTCAATCAAGTATTTACTGAATACTTAGCCTTTAAAAAAAATGACAGCACCATAAAATCAGTGTATTCACTTACCAGAAAGAATAAAATGCATCTACATCTTCAAATGATGAATTCATATCACCAAGTTTAGGGACATTTTTTTTATTTGACCATCTGAAACATTAAAAGAAAATTCAATTAAAAATTTGGTACAGAAGTTCAACAGACAAATTTATTAAAAACAACAGTTTTTACTAACCCCTAAATCTTCCTCTCCTAGGTCCTCTAAGACTAAAGAGATGGAGCTGGAAAATTAGGAGTGGTGTGCAGAACAACACAGGTGCAATAGAGGACAAGGATGGATAGGAATGGGCGAGCAAACAATGACATGGTGTTTTAACCAGCAGGTTATCAACAGTCTATAAATTACAAGACTGTAGCAGCTGCCAGTGGCTGGCTAGGAAAAGCAGGCGCTAAGCCCCCTTTCCCAAGCTCACTAGGCTCCTGCCTGTCAACAGGCAGTACAGCCACCTGCAGGCCTAGCCTTTTAAAATGTTAATCCTCACAGAGGGAATAACTTTCCACCCCCTCATCACCACCACATTCCCCCTAAAAGTCAGACTTTTAGGTTCAGTACCTCACCCATCACACACATCACATAGTAAAAGGATCTTAAGGCTACTTACTGACTTGTTTTCCATTCTATAAAACCATTCTACAAAAAAATAACTGTCTTTTTTTTTTTTACCACCTTCAATACTGTTACAAAACAAATGTGAAGAGAAAGATTAGAAGAAATATTAGACCACACCAAATGGCTAATCAAAGTGGTTCTCAAACGTGGATGCACATTAGAATCACCTAGGAACTTTAAAAACCCTACATGAATTCGAAAACTATTAAATTGAAATCACAATCTCTTTAGGTGGAACCCAGGTATCAGAAAATTTTCACACTCTACAGTTGAATTAATGTGCAGTCCAGATGTACTCCATAAAAAATCTTTCAATGCAGATGTAACCAAAAAATTTAGAATACTGGTACACCCTATGTAAAAACTGATTTAAATGAAATAAATTACATATGCTTTAATCTTAAATATAAATCATCCTTAGTCAAAGAACCTTATGATAAACAGATGCTCAAAAAATAGAACAAAAGCCTGGCCGGCATGGCTCCGTGGTGGAGTGTCGATCTATGAACCAGGAAGTTGCAGTTCGATTTTCTGTCAGGGCACATGCCTGGGTTGCGGGCTTGATCCCTAGTGTGAGGCATGCAGGAGGCAGCCAATCAGTGATTCTCTTTCATCAATGATGATTCTATCTCCCTTTCCCTCTACCTTCCTCTCTTAAATCAATAAAAAAATGTATATAAAAAAAGAAAAGCTTTTTTCAAGCGATAATGGGCCAAATAGAGTAATGTACTCACTGATAATAAAAGAGAAACAAAGAAAGGGAAATTACTGTCACCTAAGTAACAGTATCACACTACATAAAAGCAGTCTGCCCCCAAGGAAAACTCAAAAGAAAAACATTCCATGAGTTATAAAAGAATTTCACTATGGAAAAGTAAAACTTCTGTTTAGAGAGCAAAACAAAAACCTAGAGACTAAAAGCAGCAGGCCAATACAGGAATGATTTTCAACCGGTGTGCCACAAGAATATTTAAAACATGCAATACCTGACTATTAGTCAGGGGCACTGACCTCTTTTCCCTTAGATTGTCAAATAAAAAAATGACAACAGCCAACACAACAATAGCCGTTTGGTGTAAATGAATCAAAATTATACCTTTTTTTTTTTTTTTTTGTCAGATAGGGAAGAAAATATATTTTTTGTGTGCCGCAGAATTTTAGTAATTAGTTTATGTGTGCCCTGAGATGAAAAAGGTTGAAAATTGCTGCAATAGAGCATAATGATCACAAGGGGATGCCTTAACTCACCTGGAATTCCTTTCAAACACTGGGGAAAACACTTCGAAGAAATTGTCCTTTGCTTCACTTTTAGAAGGAACTGAGTTATCAAAAGTAGGATCTACACTGTTAAATGCTCGTCTTTTCACTGGATCAGATAACATTTCATAAGCTGAGGAAAAAATGATAAGGTCATATTACCATGACATGACATTTTTTTTCCCTGTGAGAAAAAAAAAATTCCCCTTCCTTTAAAAAAAGTTATTACTTTTCACATTTAAAATTTGATGTGCTTGGGGGGTAGAATTTAATCTAGGTAAAGAAAGCTCTAGCACTAGTAGATATAATTGCACTTAACCCCTTTAAGTGGCTCTTCTGGAAGGCAAATGACAAAACAACAGTTAAAAATACTCATCCCTTGACTTCTGATCAAGATGGCAGCACAGGTAAATGCGGTCTCACATCCTCCCACAATCACATCAAAATTATAACTAAGTTACAAAACAACCATCATTCAGAACCCCTGAAATCTAGCTGAACAGAAGTCCTATAACTATGGATGTGAAGAAGCCACATCGAGACCGGTTGGGAGCGGTGATGTGGATGGCGGAATGGGCGGTCCCACACCAACATGTGGTGGATAAAAATCAGGAGGGCTATCTCAGCTGCAGAGGTTCCTTCCGAGGAGTGAGGGGTCCCAGCCTCACACCAGATTCCCCAGCCCAGGGTTCCAGTGCCGGGAAGAGAAGTTCCATAACTTCTGGCTTAAAAACCAGCAGGGATGGTGACTGAGATGGAGGGCTGCTGGAGTTCCTGGTGTTCCTCTTAAAGGGCCTGTACACAAACTTACACAACTCACTTGCTCTGAACTCTAGCACTGGGCCAGCAGTTTGAAAGACACCAGGGACATACGGGGAGGAACTGAATTGTTTGGTATTAGGGTGAGAGCTGAAGGGGTAACTTTCTCCTAGACAGAAATGCTGGCAGAGGCCATTGTTCCTTTGCTGAGGCCTCTTCCCACAGAATCAGCAGACAGGTGGCCTATCTGAGTCTCCATCAACCTGGCAACACTGTTCACCTTGTCCTGGTGATTTCTTGAAACCCTGTCCCACCCAAGCTGTTTCTTTCCAGTGGCTTTTCCATACAAACGGCCTGTCTTTGCTCATGCTTCGGACTTCCCCACAATCTCTAGAAGGTTCACAAACCCCAAACAAGCAGCATCTGGCCTCTGTATGCCTCATACATATTGCTAAGTGGTCCTAGACCGGCTTCAGTACACACACAGATTTTCTTCTCCAGGCACCTCCAAGCCCAGCAGCCATCTGCAGATTGTTTTGTGGCTCATGCGGAGTAGCTCTAGAAAAGGCACAGGTGGTGGCTGACCTTGGCCTGCACCTCTCAGGAGGCCCCAAAGCCAGTGCACCTGGTGAACAGCTTCAGACCATGCTGAAGGACCACTCAACCACCTCCATGAGCAACACACTCGAGACAGACTCATTAGGCACTGGAGCCCCATAGAAGCCAGTCTTGCTCTGTGGTGTTGGCCCCTGAACAGCAGATCCTCCATGGTGTTTGCGCCCAGTGCTTGAAGCCAATCCACATGGGTCATGCACCTGGAGCACCCAGCTCAGGTGACCCAAGAGGGTGCACCACTGGACTCTATAGGACACTGCTACAGAAAACCCCTCTGAAATAAGTCAGACAGAGAAAGACAAATGCCATATGATTTCACTTATGTGTGGAAACCAAAAAACAAAATAAATGAACAAACAGAAGAGAAACAGACTCGTATAGAGAGAGAACATTTTGGAAGGGGGGTTGGTGAGATGGGTGAAAAAGTGAAGGAATTAAGAAGTACAAATTGGTTGTTACAGAATAGTCATGGGGATGTTTATAAAGCACAGCATAGGGAATATAGTCAGTAATATTGCAACAACTACATATGGTGTCAAATAGGTTCTAGACTTACTGGGTGATCACTTTGTAAGTTATATAAATGTCTAATCTCTGGGTTGTACACCTGAAACTAATATTGTAAGTGTAATTGAAAAATAAAAAAATTAGTAAAAAAATACTCATCCCTTAAGAAAACATGACTCTGAGGAAAAACAAATTGTTAGAAAATTAACTTAGATCCCCAGCTTGTGAACGATCAAAGGATCTCAGGCTTCTTGAGCATTTGTGTAAAAGTGGGCCAATAAGGATGTGTTTAAAAGGTGTGTTACAATTTTTAAAAAATTAGCATCAAAATGTAAAATCACATTTAAGGAAACATTTAGAAATGGTGGCACCTATATATTAATCTGCTTAACAAGGAAATGGTTATGTAATTACCAATAAACATTTGTGGGTCCTATATTAGGATACAAACAACTTCTTAATATAAATTAGTAAAATGTCTGAGCAACAGTTTAGTCCCATAAAGTATCTGAAATGAGAAAGATTTTAGTATTCTCATTATTAGATGTAACAGGTATGAATTCACCCTAGGATGAGCTACTTAAAAGAATCACCTGGTGATCTCATTAAAATACAGATTCCGATTCAGTAGGTCTGGGGTGGGGCCTGAGCTTCTGCATTTCTGAAAAGCTGTCAGGTGTTGCTGATGCTGCTGGTAGAGAGAACCTCATTTTGTTTAGTGAGGTTTTGGGGAAAATTACCAAAAATAACCACATGTAACTGAAAATGAGTAATCATCACTATTAGAAATTCCTGACTCTAAAATATTTCCTTACCTTTAGTTATGCAAGTGAAGTAGTCATTATCTCCTTCTTTTATTGGCTCACCAGCTGCTTTCCGTTTGTCTGGGTGATGTTTTAAAACCATTGCTTTATCTACAAAATAAGCCAGATATAGATAATTTGTTACTTTAGACATCAAAACTAAGAATAAAGATGAGCTAAATAGCATTTCTAAAATCATAATGCTAATTTAAAAATATTTTGCCTATGGTAAAACATAAGCTTATTAAATGTGGTAATTAGAGAAACAAAGAATCATTGTAAGAAGTGGCCAAAGTGCCAGCACCTAAACCCAATTACTGTTAACATTTTAGTGTATTTCCACAGACTTTTTTCCCTTAAGCATATGCTTCAAAAATTTTAGGTATAATTGTATCATATATGTCAGTTTATATTCTGCTTTTTTCCAACTTAAAATTAGAGTATTTGCATTTTCCATGTTGTTAAAAACTTCAAAAAATTTTTAAATGATTGCTAGTGCTTAGTACAACATTTCAAGTAGATTTACCATAATTTATTTATTTATTTTTTAAATATATTTTATTGATTTTTTTACAGAGAGGAAGGGAAAGGGACAGAGAGCTAGAAGCATCGATTAGAGAAACATCGACCAGCCGCCTCCTGCACACCCCCTACCGGGGATGTGCCCGCAACCAGTGTACATGCCCTTGACCAGAATTGAACCTGGGACCCTTCAGTCCTCAGGCTGACACTCCATCCACTGAGCCAAACCGGTTTCGGCTACCATAATTTATTTAACTATTTCTCTACCTACGGATATTTAGATTGTTTCAAAATTTTCTCTATTATAAAAAAATCCCTATTTTAATAATTTTTTAGACAAGTATTTTTTGATACTAAGAAGTTTTTTTTAGGACATATTTACAGAAGTGAAATTAGTGATTGAAAATGTATAAACAAGTTCCCTTCTAAAGTTATACCACTTCATTCTATGTGAACATCCTATGCACTACAGCCTCACCAGCACTGGATGCAATTATTTAAGTCTTTGATCATCACTTGTATTCAACAATTCTTTTCTTGTTTCTATCTTTCATCCTTTATCTATGGAGGAAGGAAAAGTCAGTTTTTCTTCTGAGTCTGTGTGAGTCACTTTACAGTAATAGCTAGCTGTTAACAGCTATTGAGCATTTAATATGTACCAGGCATAATTTATCAGTTAATCTTTTCAATCACCTCATAAGGAATATACTCTTATTTTCTCCATTTTACAGATGATGAAAATGAGGCAGAGAGAGATTAAGTAACTAAACACTGTAACCTGTCCAAAGTCCTGCTAAGTCGGGCTCCAGCCCAGGGACCCTGACACCTCAGCCTGTGATTGTATGGTGCCTCTCAGTCCTTCCTGCTTGATACTAATGCTTTCCCAGCTGCTGGAATTGAGCTTACATTTTAAAAAACACTCAATTATTTTTATTTATATTTACTGATTATTTCCTTTATAATTTCTTCCAGAAGAAATTTCTTTCATACCTAGAAGGCCCTTTTTTCTCCAAAAGCCTGATATATATTTCTAGTTTCATTGATAGTTTATATGATTAGAACTGAAAATTTAAAAAAAAAATCTTTAAGTATTTTTGAAATTTTAATATAGTCAAGCAAATATCTAAATTTGTCATTTTTCAAAGTCCTCATCCCATAGTAAATTTTACCAGGGTTTGATTCTGATTACCTACCCTTGCCTCAGGATTTACTTTAAAATGACCATTATTTTCCAATATACTTGATAAATTCTCAAAACTGCATATTATTTTTGCATATTTTTCCTGCATCTAGCCACCTGATACAACTCTCTTTGCTTTTCTAGGAGGTTTATATTTCCTACAAAAATATATTTCTTCCCTTTTTCTGAATAGTTCTGTTATTTAATATCTAACTCACTGACCCACACTCACAACATAGCATAAAAAATAATGGGCAGGTTAGCTCCCCCTATAAATTTTAATGGTAATATGGTCTAAAATACTTTTCAAAGTAGGGAATTAACTGCATTTATTTTCCAAGTTCTATTTATCAAAAAGGCATGGATATCTACTTAAGAAAATCACATAATCCAGAAAGAAACTCACTACAGACTGATTCATTTGCCTGTCAGCATAACTATTACTGCTCGTCTCACATTCGGTTCTTATAAGTATATTTCTAGTAACACATGATCTCACTCATCTAGGGGAAATGATGAACAACATAGACTGATGAACAAGAACAGACCCAGAAGCAAGGAGGCATCGATCGGACTGTCGGGCCTCAGAGGGAGGGTAAAGGGAGGGTGGGGGTAGGGGGGAGAGATTAACCAAAGGACTTGTGTGCATGCATACGAGACTAACCAATGGTTAAGGACAACCGGGGGGTGGGGGCATCTGTGGGAAGGGGTGTGGGATGGGAATGCAGGGATGAGGACAAATATGTGACACCTTAATCAATAAAGAAATTTAAAAAAATAAATAAATAAATAAAAAGAAAATCACATAATATTATCTAAGCTATAAACAAATTTAGTTATATTAATATACTAGAGGCCTGGTGCACAAATTCATGCATGGCTGGTGATCAGGGCCATCTCGCCCAGTCCCCATAGGAGCTGATGGGGGCCAGCCCGCTAGGGGGAGGGGTCGCGGGAAGTTGGCCAGCCGTGGGAGGTTGGCTGTGGGAGCACACTGACCACCAGTGCATGTCATAGTGACCGGTCAACCAGTCATTCAGTCGACGGTTGTAACATTTGCTTAGGCTTTTATATATATAGATTCTGTTGGTGAACATTTAGGTGTTTTCCAATTTTGGGATACTGTGAATAAATTTGCTGTGCACAGTTTTGTACAAATGCTTTCATGGGCATATTTCTACATATAATGCAAGAAACTGACATAAACATTATTGTTTTTCTTGAGCTCCAAGATTTTTCTTACAGTCAGGTATATTAGTGCTTCCATTAACACTCAAGAAGAGGCATTTTCACCTTTTAACTGGTTTAAGCAGAAAAAGAATTTATTAATGGTTATTAGACAGTTCACAAAACTCTGAGCCAGACTATTATTAGGCTTGGAGGCCACGTAGTCAGGAATAATATGTCCCATTGGACGGTTTGGCGGTATGATGATCGCACCATGGTTGGCACTGCAGAAACTGCGCACAGGCTACTTCCACTGCCAGGGCCTGAGGGAAAGCCATAGGCTTCTCTTTGTAGTGCTCTTCCACTCCTGCTGGCAAAACATACTCTACACAGCTCAGGCCTAATTTAAAAAAATTTTTTTTATTGATTTCAGAGAGGATGGGAGATCGAGAGAGAGAGAGAAACATCAATGATGAGAGAGAATCATTGATCAGCTACCTCCTGCTTGCCCCACACTGGAGGAATTGAACCGTGACCCCCTGCTCAACCACTAAGTCACACCACTGGAGAGCTCAGGCCTAATTTAAACACTGTTCCCTTTTGAATTGCAAGTGTGTGCTGAGTAGTAAAACCTAAGTTATATGACTACAAATATTTTCTCTCAATTTCAAGACATATCTTTTTGTAAATTAGGTAAGTTTTCTTCTTTATTTGCAATTACTATTTGTTACATTTATTCTGCTTTCTTCCCTAGAGAAATCTGTCATCTCTCTATTCTTTCTCACCGAATCTTGGGAACATTCCTCAAGGTTGTGCTCCGCTTTACTGCGTTTTCTAATTGTATGTCAGCTTTTGTAATTCTAAACTCTGCTTTCATGTTGTTTCCAGGCAATTCTACTTATTTCTCCCCTATTTTCTTCCTGCAATGTCTACACTGCCCCCAAAGCAGTGTCTTCACATTACACTGCCAACATGATTTAAGTTTTCTTTTGAACCTTACAACAAAAGCCTGAGAGAGATGATATCTCAAGTTTTTGTTGGATAGTCTCCTCTTGTGCTGCACTATTTTTTTTATTCATTGATTTTTCTGCATTATCTTTAGTTGCCCATGCACATTAGGGGGTCCTGAGATTGTCTTATATGCTGTCCCTGAGCAGGCAAAGGATGCTACCTGGTATTAAAAATAAGGTAAAAATGACCAAGAACATTATTGGTTTGAAAAAGAAACAAATTTGAGAGCAGCTGTTATCTGAAATTTCAAAGACTTCTTTTCTTCCTTTCCCCCAAGCAAAGACAGTTTCTGGGGTGTCCTGAGGATACATTAGCAAAGAGGCTTTTTTTTTTATTGTTACTCCTCACCTGAGGATATTTTTTCCATTGATTTTTAGAGAGTGGAAGGGAGAAAGAAAAACATTTATGTGAGAGAGACACATCAATTGGTTGCCTCCTGCACGTGCCCCAACCAGGACTGGGGATTGAACCTGCAACCCAGGTATGTGCCCTTGACAGGGAATTGAACCCACCACACTTCAGTGCATGAGCTGATGATGCTCTACCATCGAGCAACACTGGCCAGGGCACAAAGGGGCCTTTATTGTACATTCATACTGTTATCATAAAAAGCCTCCAATATGATTTTTAATTTTACAGAAGTTTAATGTGAAAGCTTCCAGTTTAAAATATCAGGAATATTTTAAGCTAAAAGTATTAAATTAAAAAAATTCAAATTACCAAAGACTTTATTTCCATTCGAAGAATATCAAACCTACATACATCGTTTACCAGAATGGCAATTTTACTTCAAAATTATATAAGCAATTGAAATATCACCTTTAGTATTCAAATACTTTCTCTTAACCTATCATTATTCAACTTCTCTAGTAATTTATTCTTTTCAGAAATGCAGAGAAGGAAAAAAAGACCACTAACTTTATTCACCCTTGATTGACTTCCTAATTTTCAATGTAGCTATTAAAATACATTAAACAGAAATAAAACTCTTTTGTGTTTGCAATACGATGCAAGAACTCTAAGGCTCTCAAATGCTATCAGACTTTCATTCTGATTAGGTTTGTTTGTACTAATTAATAATATAGATCTGAAAACACTAAGTTGGCATTTTCACTTCTGGACAAGATTTCAGAAAGCAGTATGTAGCAACTGTCTATTTTATAGTTATAGAGGAAAGACAACAATAGTTTCCTTCTGAATAAACAATAAGAATATTCAACCAGAGAGTGAATTATAACTCCACTTAATGTTAATAACCTGTGCACTGGGGTTATAAAACTTTTGGCTACAGAATTAAAAAATGTATATTATGCCAATAAAAAGAACGGACTTAACAGAAGCAAATGGATGTTCCTTTTACAATTTATTTTACAATTTTTTTTATCTTTAGAGAAAGGAATAATTCTTTCACCTAAAAACACCAACTATTTTCATAGTTCTAAATCACACAAATTCATATGTATGAAGTCATATTTGGTATTTGTATGCTATTATTTAATACAGTAAGACTTTGCAAATACTTTTCTATGGCAACTTAATTTTCCTGGCATTTATGTATTTTACGACTATTCATGTGTATTAACATATGCATAGTCTAAAATCATGTCAGCTGTTAAAGAAATTCAATAATAGGTCTAAAGTAATCTCATAAATTCCTTTATCTTCTTAAAGAATATTTTCTGTGATTTCCATTAATAGAGAAAATTTTTAATTTATCAATTAGCATTTTTCAACATGTGATAGGACTCCTTCAGCCATTTTCCTAAACATACAACATTCTCTCTTCTTGACTGGCCTTGACTCCCTATTCCTTTTCCCTATGGCCACAATCTTCTCCTCTAACCTCAACATCCATTCTCTAGAGTGGAGGGCAGAACATTCTTCTAAGATAAAACACAGAAAACTAATCACCTTCACCTCTTTCATGAAACTTTACTAGTTAGTTGAACCAAATGCTGTACAGGGAATTATGTCCACAGGAATGGAAAAGACAGGACATTTAGAAGCAATAAGGGGATGATGTTTTGTAAGGCATATGAACACTGGCTTCCCAACAACCCCTCCACCCCAAATTTTTAACCTTGTCAATGAAAATAATAATGAAACATTGAATAACTCTTTCTTGCACAGAAGAGAAAGGGTGGTATCAACAAAGGTGTGATCACAAAACAAGATTTAAAAAAAAAACCTAAGTAACAAGGCAGCTTCTACTAAATACAAGTGAAGTGTTTTTTTAAGAATTTTTTTTTAATGAATCAAGTTACATTCCTAATTTCTACTATTATTGTTTCTTGTAGAGTGATTTAGAAGTGGTATATGGTACAGAGGAAAGAACTATTTGATTTTGGTCAAGTTATTTTTTCTCTTTGATTTTAGAAAGAAGGAGGAGGGAGACGGGGAAAGATGGAGGGGGAGGGGAAGAGAGACAGAGAGAGACACAGAGAGAGAGAGAGAGATATCCATCCACCAGTTGCCTTTTTTTAAAAAAATTAATATATTTTTATTGATTTCAGAGAGGAAGGAAGAGGAAGAGAGAGATAGAAACATCAATGATGAGAGAGAATCATTGATCGGCTGCCTCCTGCATGCCGCCCCCCTGGGGATCAAGCCCGCAACCCAGGCATGTGACCTTGACCGGAGTCGAACCTTGGACCCTTCAGTCCACAGGCCGACGCTCTATCCATCGAGCCAAACCAGCTAAGGCCACCAGTTGCCGGTTACACATGCCCCAACTGCAGTTGATTCCAAAACCTGGGTATGTGCCCTGACCAGTAATCGAACTGTGACCTCCTGGTTCATGGGTTGATGCTCAACCACTGAGCAACACTGGCTGGGCTGAAGTATGTTCTTTATCCTGTCACAGCACACACACCTACAACCCTGATTTCTTATTCCTAATGAGAAAGGCCACTCATGAGACTGATTGCTTTTTTCCTGGTTCTGAAGGTAAACGAGAGTGTGGTCAGGCATTGGTATAACCATATGGTACATGTGGTTCAATTTAGAGTTATGGCTATAGACTATGATCCTGCACATCTTTTCAAAAGGAAAACATTTCCTATACCAGATATCGGATTATTTCAAAATAACTAAATACTTACGTGCTGCTTTGATCTGTCTCTGTGTAGCTTTGTATCTTACATGGCCAAGTCCAAGTACTGCATAATGATCTTGGTTCTGATAAAGACATAAAAGGGAGTCAAGTTTAAAATGCAACAATATATACTACCTCTTGTATTTTGGCACCGGGAAACAGTGCTTCCCAAAGATGTTCTAATGACAGAAGTCCAGTGAGACATTCTGTATAAAATGGGTTCTGTGGTCATTTAAGTTTGGGAAATGCAGACTCCTGTATAGCATTTTGATGATTTGATGCACAAAAGCCTAATAAAGGCTCTGAGAAGTTCTGCAATTAAGAAAACAAATCTGTAAAACCCAGCATTTTCCAAACTTACTTGACCATAGAACCCCTTTTCCTCTTAAAATCTATTAATATCCTATGGCCATTCTTAAATGAAAGTATAGCCAGGAAGATTTCAGATCTGAAGAGAGCATTACAGCAGCCCTAGGGCAGTGATAGGCAAAAACTAGGAGCCACAGGGACCAAAGAAGGTAGGTTAAATGGAAATTTTGAGAAACCGAGGGGTGAGACTTCTCTCAATAGAAGTACCTGCTTTCATTTCTGTTTTGGTTAACAGCATTGCAAATTTAGAAGTTGGGGTAGCAACTGGAGTGAAGGCTCCTTACAGAACACTAGTATTGGAGAATGAGTGGGAAGGAAGGGGAGTTACGAGCATAAAAGATAGGAGAAAAAAGTCAAATAGGGCTGACTGGTTTCCCTGCAAGTTTCATAGGGATTGGCCCCTTTATTAGACCTGGCAACCACACTTTTTCAGTTAGTTCACCTTTCCACTCAAGATTACTATTACATACTAGTACCTTCTGTCTTCTGGTCTTTCTTTAAACCTTACAGATCCTTCTCAACCCTCTCATCAATGTCCATGCCTCTTGCCTAACTAAAAAACTTAAATTAAATTACACTAATCAAATTCCAGCTTCTTTCTACCATCCTACCTGCATCCATACATTTTTCCCCCCTTTCCCTTTATTCATAATTGAGAAAGCCTGTCCTACCAAGACAAATTACTCCTTCGTCTTGGTTCTGAATATCACCTTTTCCAAGGCTCCCCAAATACTAGCATCTTTCAGCTACCTCCTAATTTCAACTGGGTTATTTTCATCAGTATAAAAAGATGCTCTATTATATCTCATCTTTAAAAAAAACCTTTCCCGGACCCCTTTTCCAGCTACCACCCTATTTTTCAGCTGCCTATCAAAGTTAAACTTCCTTTTTTTAAAAATATATATTTTTATTGATTTCAGAGAGGAAGGGAGAGAGAGAAACATCAATGATGAGGGAATCACTGATTGGCTGCCTCCTGCACGACCCACACTGGGGATTGAGCCTGATCTCCTGGTCAATGCTCAGCCACTGAGCCACACTGGCTGGGCAAAGGTAAACTTCTTGAAGAAGCTGTCTCCTCTAGCATTAATTTTCAAACCACTCCAATCTGGTTCAGCTCTGTCCACTTCTAGCCCAGGTGCTACAAAGTTGCTCTCTTCAATATCAATTTCCAGGTACCAAATCCAAGATCACCTATCTGCCCTCACTTGGCTTCAACTCCCATTGGCAGCACAACCAACTCTTTTTATTGAAACATTATCTTCCTTAGTTTCTGTGAATCCACTATGTTTTCCTCCTACCTTTCAGCTTTTTCAGTCATTTTTACTAGTTAATCAATGACCTGCAAAGCTCAGTCCTGAGGTTTCTTTTGGTCTCTCAATACTTTGATCCTAGGTGACCTGATTGAATGCTGGGCTGGAATATGGTAAGAACCGTGTAAATGTTCACGTCTCTCCATTCCTGTCCCTCCCCCACCCGCCTAAGTTCTTAAAGATTGCCAGTGCTTCAAACTCTACAATGGCTCTTCACTGAGGCCCACTACTCCCGACTTCCTCGACCCTCCCTCATTCACTCTGTTTCAACCACTTGCCTTCTCTCAGTTCCTGGAACGTTCCAAACTTCTTTCTGCCTCAGCACAAGCTCTCTGCATGGAATGCCACTCTCCTGATCTTTGCAAATCATCCAGTTTTTATCTTAAATGTCAATTCTACTGGCCTTCCCCACCTACTCAGTCTAAGACAGTCATCTGAACACTCTATCACTCTGTTCTTCTTTGCCCAGCACTTAGTGGCCATGTTCCTGATTGCTTGCTTATTATCTGTCTCCTCATTGGAATATAAGGTTTGTGGAAGGAGCAAAACTATCTTATTCAGCACAGTATCTTTAGCACCCAGAAAAGTATCTGAAACACACAGCAGGTGCTTGATCCCTATTTGTTGAATGAAACAATTAAAAGAATGTATGAACTCCGCCACCTTGCTCTGATGCCATCTACTCTTTTCTATACCAAAGATCTTCTTCATTCTTTCTTCCTTTCTCTCTTGTCTATCTTAATGCCCCCCAATTCTATGTCCTCCTGACCCTTCCTTTCCCTCAAGTTACTGTTTTCTCTCATTTTCTTTACAACCCAGCTTTGAAAGAGTATTTTACACCTAGGTCTCACTTTATTGCCTCCTAATAACTCTTCAACCCACTGCAATTTCTTGCTATCCCAATCATTTCCCTAGAAGAGCTTTCACTGTGGTCACCTAAACTTCATTTGCAAACCCAGTGGCTCTTTATCTTTATTTATGTTATGTGATTGACCTCTCTCCTAAGCAGGACACTGGAGATTGTGTTTTCTTCTTGTGACTTCCTCCTCCCTTAATTTTTGGAAGAGTATAGTGCCTGATGTTTAATGAAACTTTGTTAAGCAAATGTTTGGTCTTCCTTCTACTTCTTTTACTCTTCTTAGTATCCTTTGCTGTTTCTTCTCCTATAACCATCCTTAAAAATCTATCGGTGCTGTGCTCCTCGATGTTGTTCTTTTCTTTTAAAACTGATGATGATAGCAGGAGGATCAATTCACACTTTCTCAGTGCTTATATACTTTTCTAAGTGCTGTATACATATGCCTTACCTCATTTAACACTCACTTCAATCAATGAAATAGGAACTCTTATTATATACTATTTGTTTTGAATTTATCATGTGTCCAAGCACTAGTTAAGTGCCTTATATGCATCATTTCACTAATCTTCACTATAATCCTTTGAGCTGTTAACAATATCATTGTACCAATAAGGGAAATGAGGTGCAGAGATGTCAGGTAACTTTCCCAAGGTCCCAGCACACTAAATGGGCAGAATCAGATGTGAATTCAGGCACTCTAATTCCAAAGTATGTACATTTAAGTATTATACTAGCACCTACTTAAGCAATAATACCTATTTGTCTGTATTCTTCTCCTTGGCTGATGTCATTCCATTTCCCACAGCCTCAACTATCCCCTATGTGCCAACGACTTGCAAATGCTTTTTGCCTCTAACCTCTTTGCAGAGTCACAGACCAATTTCTAACCACCAACAGACAACTTCACCAGCATGTTACCAGAACCTCAATTTTGACCTAACCAAATCTGAAAACACCACTCCCCACAAACTTCCTTTTCCTGCATACCAGTGTTGGTAACAAACCCAAATGCACAGAGGTCTTCTGAATACATTCCCTTTTCTTGTGACATACAGACAAGGTCAAAACTTCTCAAGACTACCTCCCCTCTGCCCCAAATTTATCCCCTCTTCCTCAAAACCCAGCCACAAATTTAATTCAAGCATCAGGCATTCATTTGAAGGCTTAAATTATTGCATTAGGCCTACACTAGCAAATTATTCACTTCCCCTCCAGACCTGCCCTCCCTTTTCAAGCAATTTTCTGTGCTGCCAGGAGAATTACTTTTCTAAAATTAGCTTAGAAACTTTTAATGACTTCCTACCGCCCTGAAATAAAATTCCTTCCTTAGCATGGCATAAAAAGGACACTACAGAGTTTGATCTAGAGGAGCGGTCGCCAAGCAGTGGTCCGCGGACCACTGGTGGTCTGTGAGGTCTGAAATATTGGTGACCACTGATCTAGAGTCTGTTTTAGGCGGAATTTCTCACCACCTTCCCTCAAGAACAACCCTTACCCTAATCTTAACTAATCCCAAAAAGGTGGTACATATTCTTTTACGCCTTTGTGTTTTTGCATCTCTATTCCTTCTGCCCAGAACACCTTTTCTCCCTTCTTTGCTTCACAAACTGCCTCTCATCCTTTTAAGACCAGCTCAAACATTACTTTCTCTGTGAGGCCTTCCTAGACTTCTTCAGCAGAAAGAGCATCCTACGGCTAGGACTATCCCACTCAAGGCTTAACAATGAAAAGGTGCTCAACTATAGTTGTCGTACTGAAGCATCTTAAAACGTGGTTTATTATTGGAAAACTCATGAGAAAATTGCCTGTGTCTAACAAAGCATGTGATTGAACAAAAGATTCAGTTATTAAATACCTTCCAGTCCTTGGGATCAAGTGTTTTCAGCATGGGAAATTCTTCTAACTGCAATTCTTCATCTTCTGATTCCTCTGATAACTCTTTCTTATCCTCCAGTTCCTGAAAAGAGGCAGAAGCATTTCTGTTTCTCCTCTTAACAAAAGCTTCAAACCATCTTCCCACAGGTTCAACTTGACAGAGTGTTGAGGCTGTGATTGAAAGTGTTAAGAGAGGCTTCAATGTATTGCATGGAATAAATCTGTTTCAAGGCAATAAGATCAAAACAGTGATAGTATCAGAATATAATTTTAAAACCATCAACTAAGAAAATGGCTGCAATAATCCAGTTAACATGAGGGTTGGCAATAAATTTAGAGTATTCAATAAACCTCTTCCGATTAGCTGAGAAAACAACACATTCATCAATGTCAACAATAAACCAACACTTTCCTGGGGATCTGAGAGGAAGGTGGGGAACAGGGAGAAATGTTGCAAACTTTTACTTTGAGACCAATAATTGTAATAAAGCAATAAATGATAATCATCAAGAGCTAGCCTTGTCAAAAAACAAGACAACCTTCTAAAAGCAACTAAATGTATCTTAATTTTAAAACCCTGAGTTCAAATAGCTTTTAAAATTTTAAGAATTCACTAGGAGTGATTTGTTCTGAAAGACAACTGTCCAGCAGCTAAGGGGACTTACTAAAACAACTGCTATAGTGGAACGAGCTCTGGCCTGAAATCAGAGGCGCTGGAGTTTAGTCGAGGTCTCACCATTAGTGGCTACGTGAAATGAGTCGGAGATGTCTTCAACTCAAAACGGGAGCAAAGATCTACCTTATATGATTCCTTGGAAGACTGACTGACAAACCGTGGAAGCACTTCGGAGTAAGGCTTTAACATTAGTCACTGTAAATTTGTACATTAACATTTCAAAAAATGTTATTTAGGTCAGGGAAAAAAGTTAACATCTTAATTCTAATTTCATATTCCATATGAAAGCAAAAGCTTTACTTTGTTCAGTTATCAATAACTCAGATGTAAATGTTCCCTTGTACCTAAAGCCACAATTTTCTAAAAATAACTGACTTTTTATATTTTAATTAGTTGTGGAAATTAAGATTTCCTCTACCACACACGGGAGAGGATTCAAACAGTAATGTTCAATAAGTACTGCCCCACCCATGTGGCTCAGTGGTTGGGCCTCGACCTATAGTTGGTCAAGGTTCAACAGGAGGGCAAGGTTCAATTCCCAGTCAGAGCACATGCCCAGGTCGCGGGTTTGATTCCCAGTAGGGGGCGTGCAGAAGGCAGCCGATCAATGATTCCCTGTCATCATTGATGTTTCTATCTCTCGCTCCCTCTCCCTTCCTCTGTGAAACCAACATACACACTATCTGTGTATGTGACTTTGTTTTCTTACCACGTTTGTTTGTTTTTTAAATCCCCACCTGAGGACATGCTTATTGATTTTAGGGAGGGAAGAAAGAGAGAAACATCCATCCGTCGCCTTCCCCTGGGCGCCGCAGCGGGGATCCAGCCCGCAGCCCAGGTAGGTGCTCTGCCGGGAATGGAACCCTCGGCCTCCCGCGTCCCAGAGGCGGCGCCAACCACTGGCCCACACCGGTAATGGTTAAGAACGTTACCTCTCAAGCCTTTCCCTCTGCTTTCAACGTGATATACACAGACACTTCTATGCGCACGAAATGCAACACGTGCCATGATATACGTTCACAACCGCATTCAACGAGCGTGTGTACAGGCGGCTGTAGTAATTCATGTGGATGGCTGAAACCGGGGGCTCGCGTGGGCGATGGACACGACTGTCCGGGGCTGTCACCCTCCGGACCCTCCAGCACAGGGCACGTCTCCCTGCAGGACCGTGCTGAGAGTCCTACCCGGATCTCACCAGCAGCCCAGTCTTTTCCTACTGAGCGTGTGCACCAGCGTCTGAGTTATGACATTTAAAAAACAAAGCGGAGCAAACGGAGAGAGGGGGAAAGGTGCCGAGCACCGGCAGCAAGGGTCTGGTCCGACCCCACGCCCCGGGGAGCGAGCAGCGGGCAGCAGGGTACTGGAGGGTTCGGTCCCGAACCGCTCGGCCCAACCCGTGAGTCAGCGGCCGCGAGAAGAGAGAAATCTGTAGGGGCAGAAAAGAGACGCCCCCTCCCTCGCAGGCTGGGGAAGGATGACGGTCTAGCAGGGAGCAAAAAGGCGCTCGTCACGGCCCCACACGTCCCGGGGCTAGTCGCCCGGGGCCAGGGCTGAGAGATTTCGGGGTCGCGGAAGTCGAGGGCTGAGGCAGGGGGGCTGAGGCGGGACGGAGCCGGGGCTGAGTGGACACGTACCAGAGGTCAGAGCGTGGGTGATGGCGGTGCCCTGGCCCTCCGCAGCGCTTGGCAGGAGCAGCATGATGGCGCCGGGGCCGGCCCCGCGGGCGCAGCGGCTCGGGTCCCGGGCGGAGCGCGCTTAGCGTTCCACAGTTCTACCTCCCGGTCTGAGCCTCGCGCCTTGGCTCCACGACGCCCAGGAACCGGCGCCTGGAGACAACCAGTAATTACTTCCGGGTCGGATCTCTCCTGTGAATTGGGGCCATTCGACCCCCAAGCCCGCCGCCAGCGTGTGCGGCAGCCTGGTCCGTCCACTGATTCAGTTCCGGCTGGGTACCAAGATTCAGGAGACAAAGATTCCTAGACTCATCAGTTCCCTGGTAAAAAGGATGACGAATTTTCCTCATCCAGGTGCAAAATGTAGAGCATAATTTTCTAAAGCAGCTTTTACTATATTCTTTTTGTTTTTGTTACTCCTACTTATATTTGTCTGAACCTAACTAACCGCTGTTTTTTCCAGGAGATCTACTTGCATAATCAAAATGGAAAAGATATGTTTGTATTGAGAATGATTCTAGTTTATACATCCATAGAGAATTCTATGGGTTACATTACATATACCTGTAATGCATTTGTGTTTACCTAAATAATAATAGCAGCTAACTTTTTTTTTGGTGCTGGAACTAAGTAATTTACTTACATCATTTAGTTTAATCCTCATAATATTTGGAGAAGAAACTTTTCTATCTAGTGTTAGATTCTAATAAAAAGCCAGCAACTTTTTCTCCTGCTCTGAAGCATGAAGTTTTCTGTAAAGATTTTCCCAATTACAGGACTCTGGAACTTAATTTGTAATGTGTAATAAAATCAATTGTACTCCTACTATATGATTCCTTCTTGTACTGGGGTCAAAAGCAAGAACTAGCCAAAGGAAACCAGTGGGTGAAGATTCACTTCCTTAATCCCCCCATTCAAGCTGGAATAGGTAGAGCAAAATCAAAGGCATGATGTGCTACTCTTTGGGAAAAAGCGTCATAAACTAACAAATTATTCTCTGAGAATCACATTTTACTGTTAAATATATTGAATGTTACTGAATGACAAAATGGTCACTTAGAAACTGACATTTCAAAAACGAAGCTAATCATCTCCCCAATACTCTTCCTGACTCATTTATTAATGCAGCCACTGTGAAAAGAGGCTCTAAGTCTCAAAGTAACCTGACTCTACTTTCTTTATTTTTATTGATTTTTTACAGAGAGGAAGAGAGAGGGATAGAGAGTCAGAAACATCGATGAGAGAGAAACATCGATCAGCTGCCTCCTGCACACCCCCCACTGGGGATGTGCCCGCAACCAAGGTACATGCCCTTGACCGGAATCGAACCTGGGACCTTTCAGTCCGCAGGCCGACGCTCTATCCACTGAGCCAAACCGGTTTCGGCTGACTCTACTTTCTTAATATTAATAATTTTTTCTCCCATCTCTCCCATCCATTCTCATCATCACTCTAAGGTCATAAAGGGCACTTTTTTTTTAGAATGAGAAAGAGAGAGAGAGAAAGAGAGAGGGAGTGACTGAGAGAAACATTAAGGTGAGAGAGAGACATCGATTGGTTGCTTCCTGCATGTGCCCCGACTGGGTCCAGGGCTTGAGCCTACAACCCAGGTACATGCATTGACCTCAAACCCAAGACCCTTTAGTCCGTGCTTGAAGCTCTAACTACTGAGCAAAACCAGTTAGGGCAAGGATACTTTTTTAAAAAGTGTGGTAAAATTTATATAATGAAAATTAATATCTTAGCCATTTTAAAGTGTAAAGTTTAGGAGCATTAAGTACATTAACTGTATTGTTTAATCAATCTCCAGAACTCTTTCCATCTTATAAAACTCGATCTCTATACCATTAAACAACTCCCTTTCCATCCCCTGCCCCCACTCCCTGTAACCACCATTCTACTTTCTTTTTTAAAAAATATATTTTAATGATTTTTTACAGAGAGGAAGGGAGAGGGATAGAGAGTTAGAAACATCGATGGGAGAGAAACATCGATCAGCTGTCTCCTGCACACCCTCTACTGGGGATGTGCCCACAACTAAGGTACATGCCCCTTGACCAGAATCAAACCTGGGACCTTTCAGTCTGCAGGCTGATGCTCTATCCACTGAGCCAAACCGGTTAGGGGACTACTTTCTGTCTCTATGAATTTTACTCTGTGTACCTCATATAAGTTGAATCATACAATCTTTGTCATTTTTGTGACTGATTTACTCATTTAGCACAATGCCTCACAATTGTGGTATGTACCAGAATAATATTCCTTTGTATGTACATTCTATTCATCCATTCATCTGTTGATTGGGTTGCTTTCGCTTTTTGGCTATTTTGAATAATGCTTCTATGAACAAGGAAATACAAATATCTCTTGAAGATCCTGCTTTCAATTCCTTTGGGTATATACTCAGAACTGGAATTGCTGGATCATATGGCAATTTTATTTTTAATTTTCCATAGCAGTTACACCATTTTAGTTCCCCATGAACTGTACAAGGTTTCCATTTTCTCAACATCCTCATCAACACTTATTTTCTTTTTCTCTTTTTTATAGTTACCATTCTAATGAGTAGGAGGTGATATCTCATGGTTTTGATTCATTTTCCCCCAATTGCTAGTGATGTTGAGCATTTTTTCATGTGCTTGGTGGGCATTTACTAGTATATGATCTTCTTTGGAGAGATGTCTATTCAAGTCCATCCCCCACCCCCACCCCCCTTGATTTTGTTAATCTTTACCTGAGGATATTTTTCCCGTTGATTTTTCTTTTAGCGAGAGTGGAGGGGAAGGGGTGAGAGAAACATCAATGTGGGAGAGACACAAGGATTGGTTGCGCGCCCCCCCCCCCCCCAGCCCAACCTCCCCAATGGGCCTGACTGGGATGAGGAATGCAACCTGCAACCCAGGAACATGCCCTTGACCGGAAATCAAACTTGCAACTCTTCCCTGCGCAGGTTGGTGCAGTAACCACAGAGCAACCCCGGCCAGGGCACATTTACAAGTTCTTAAGGCCGGGTGTTTGCTTTCTTGTTGAGTTGTAGTTCATTATATAGTCTGGATATTAACTATTATCACATGATTTGCAATATTTTCTCCTATCCTGTACTACTATCCTCTCCTTTTCACGTTGCGTCCTCTAGTACTCAGAAGAGCCAGACTTTATTTCTAAACTCTACAATTGTTTCCTAATTGCTCTCTTCCATTCCTCATCTCCCAAACTCACTTCTTTCAAAACCTGCTCTTTTCCCCGACTTCTTTGTATCTGAGGATGGTACCACTCTGCTTTAGGAGCAGGCTCAAAAATTGAAAGCAGCCCTAGCCAGTTTGGCTCAGTGGACAGAGCGTCGGCCAGGTTGATGGTGGCCAAAGTCACATGCCTGGCTTGTGGGCTTGATCCCCCCTAGGGGGTGTGCAGGAGGCAGCCAATCAATGATTCTCATCATTGCTGTTTCTCTCTCTCCCCCCACCCCCTTCTTCTCTGAAATCAATAAAAATGTATTTTAAAAAAATTGAAAACATTTACCTCCCCATCCCGAGTTTACTCAAGTTTGTAACTCAAGGTAAATAGAAGGTAAACTCCTATTTACCTACACCCTACTTGTAGACCTAGCCACTGTTATTGCATATTTAATACGCTGTTATTTAAGCAATAAAACACTGTTATTTAAAGCCTCCGCCACAGTGTGAAGTACAGGGTTAATTAAAGCATATGTGAAGAAGGTGCCCAAGAATACACAATACATAAATAACTAAATCAGAACTTAAACTCAGCGGCTGAGCCAGGGCTGGTCTTGAAATCTGTTGCTCGAGGAAGGAGTAGTGAGGACTGGGGGTCTCTTCTAACAGGGAATTCTTCCTACTTCGCACAACCGCGACCCCGACGCCCCCGACGCCGGCGCGCGTATTCCAGGGCGCTCTTCCACTTCCGGTGCGCAGAGGAAAGGGGCCCGCAGAGCCGGCTCTACTTCCGGGGGGGGGGGGAGAAAAAGGCAGGCACCACCGGAAGCGAGGAAGGTGCTGTGTAATTACTGCGGAGCCGAGGCAGCTGGATCTGCTAAAATGCCGGATTACCTCGGTGCGGATCAGCGAAAAACCAAAGAGGAGGAGAAGGAGGACAAGCCTATCCGAGGTCAGTTGACAGAGGCGGGAGTTCCGGGCGGGCCGCGTTCGGACCTGGCTTGGTCCTGGGGGCGAGGCTGGATTCCTTATCGGGCGCTCGGTCCTCGCTTCCTTTTTGCGCGGCTGGTGATTTGATCTGGGGCAGCAGCCGGATTAACCCGCCAACCCTTTCTGTCTCTTTCATCCGCTCCAAGTTGTTACGCATCTCCCGCTGATGGACATGGTTATTCATGTTCAGCTCTCAGGTCTTGGCGAAGGCAGGCACCCTGCCTGGCCTTGCAGGCCTTGAAAAGTTACCCCGCCCAGTGGTGCTTGGTCACCGGGATCCTCTTTGCTGTCCCTGGCCCCCTCCAGTGGGACAGCCTGGACCTGTTGTGGGCGGGAGTGGGGTCCGACCGCGCCTGGCTTCAGCAGCCTCTGTACCTGGGCTCTGGCTAGGGAAGAATTCAGAGCCAAGACTCAAACTATAAAGAGAACATTTATTTGGAAAATCACAAAGGTAGAAGAAGGAATTTGTGGAAGAAATGGATTTAAGCAACTCGTTTTAGAGGCGAAGGAAGGGCCCTTGGAGTTCGGGAGTGAGGAAGGTAAAGGTAATGCGCCTGGCGGGGGGGGGGGGGGGGGGGACAGGGTCCTCAGTCCTAAGGGTTTTAAGAAGGGAGATTTTAGGGAAGGTCCCGCAGTGGTTCTCAACCTTTCTAACGCCGCGACCCTTTAATACAGTTCCTCATGTGGTGGTGACCCCCAACCATAAAATTATTTTCGTTGCTACTTCATAACTGTAATTTTGCTACTGTTAATGTAAATATCTGTGTTTTCCGATGGTCTTAGGCTCTACAGCAGCGGTTCTCAACCTGTGGGTCGCGACCCATAGAGCCTAAGACCATCGGAAAACACATATTTACATTACGATTCACTAACAGTAGCAAAATTACAGTTATGAAGTAGCAACGAAAATAACTTTATGGTTGGGGGTCACCACAACATGAGGAACTATTAAAGGGTCGCGGCATTAGAAAGGTTGAGAACCACTACTAGGGGAACATCTCAATGGCATACTCAGCAGTTTTCCAGGTGTGTCCTTTCGGCGTCTAGGTCTCCACTAATTGATTGGTTGGCGTCAGGGCAGGGGGTCATTATCCAATGCAGCCTGTCCTGAGGTCAGCCATAAGGTGCCTGGTCTGGTTTTGTTGCCTTTTTGGGCCTGGGGCTCCAGGGAGGGAAGGTCAGGGGGTCCAAACCGCTGGACCAGTGATATGCAAGGGGAGGAAAGGTCACACTGGAGGCAAGGTCCTACCCTCTGTTAGGCACCCAGGGCTTTCTGCCCTGGTGAATTTCTGTACCTGACCCATCATCCTTGCTCTGCTCATGTCTAACTGCCTACCGCAGAGCCAGGATCCTGAAACATAATTTTCTTTAAAAAACAAACAAACATTCCTTTAACTTGATGATACATTTACATGCCTAAAACTCAAAAGGGAGAAAAAAGGTACATTGACAAATGTCTCATCCCTGGCCCCAGCCACCCCTTATCCACAGAAGCAACTAGACATTTTCTATGCATATACAAGCAATTTTGCTCGTGTATTTTATTTTTTACATAAATGCAGCATGCTGTACATCTTGCTTTTCAGTTTTAATATGTATTAGAAATAAGTTCATGTTATATACTAGTCGAGTCAGTGTTATGTCTCTCTGCATCTGCATGGTACTCCAGTTTTGGGGGTGTATTGTATGAAATTAATCATTATTCATGGACACTTTTCTTCCAGTCTGTTGGCCGTTACAGAGCAGTGAGTAACCTTGTTCATATAACTTTTACTGCATGCACAAACACAAGCTGTAGGATAAATTTTAGAAATGGAGTTGTAATTTTGATAGAAACGGCCAAATTAGTCTCCTAGAGACTGTACACTTTTACACAGTGCATGAGACATGCACACCATTTTCATGCACCATTTCCCAATACCCCTTATGTAGTCTCCTCTTTATGCTGTTTTCTTTTGTTCCTTATAGACTATTTTAAAGCATTCTTATGGTGTTTTTTTCTCTTTTCTCTTATTCTTCCCTCTCTAAATAACTTCAACCTCTCCTAGTGCCCTTTCTTCCCTGTTTCCAACCTCTCCTCAAAGAAGGAGCATTCCCTCTCTACATTCATCTCATATTCTACTCTTGCCCTTGAAAATATTTTAGGCCACTGTAAACCCCAGAGGTACTCAGTCACCCAATGGAAAACTTAGTTACAGAGATTTAACATTTCTTCTGTGCATTTCTCTGGGTATGTTATTCTGTCAACGTAGTAATAAATTTATCCCTTGGATACAGTTAATGGCTAACGTGTATATAGTATTTTATGCTCTTCATATTTTATGTGATCTTTATAGCAACACTGAGGATAAATTATCTCTTGTCATTATTTATTTTTGAGAAAGAAAACATCAATTTGTTGTTTCACTTTATGCATTCATTGATTTTTTAAAATATATTTTTATTGATTTCAGAGAGGAAGGGAGAGGGAGAGGGAAAGAGAGAGAGAAACATCAATGATGAGAGAATCACTGATCGGCTGCCTCCTGCATGCCCCCTACTGGGGATCAAGCCCACAACCCAGGCATGTGCCCTGACTGGAATCAAACCCGGGACCCTTCAGTCTGCAGGCGGACACTTTATCCACTGAGCCAAACCAGCTAGGGCTATTGATTGTTTCTTGTATGTGCCCTGACCTGGGATCGAACCTGCAACCTGGCATATCAGGAGGACACTCTAACCAACTGAATTACCTGGCCAAGGGGTAAAGTCATTCTTTATGTGCTTTGCTATAAGTTATGTAATTTTGGGTTTAACTTTGTTGTGCAAGATGAACCCACTGTGGAGGGCATCATGGTGAAGGTCCTTTCTTGGATGCATGTATCTGATGGTCTGATCATTGGCTCTGGAGGCTAGAAGTCTGAGATCAGGATGTCAGCATAATTGGGTTCTGGTGAGAGCCCTCTTCCAGGTTGCAGACAGGCACCTTCTGACCGTCTTCACACGGTGGAAAGGACCATTATCTCTATTTTTCAGATGAGAAAACTGATGCTCAGAGATTAAATGATTTTTCTAAGGTAACTTAGCAGATGCTTGACTTTGTTGGGACTAGTGCCAGGTTGTTTTGATTCTCAAACTGTTCTTTGGGCTACCTCTCTATATAACTTCAGCCTCTCATGTTCTTAATGGATCATAACACATTGAGTCTCTCCAGCAGCTAGGCTGTGTATTCTTTCAAATCCACCTTCACCCAATTATCCAGGATTCCAGGAACTATTTGAAGGTTGTAGTTATATCATTACAACTTTGCACATTTTTTCTCACTCAGCTAATGAGCTTTGGATTTAAACAGAGAAGAATTATTAGCTCTAATTTCTCTTGTTTGAATCTTATGTGTTTTCTCTCTTTTTTTTTTTCCAGCTTTGGATGAGGGTGATATTGCCTTGCTGAAAACTTATGTAAGTCCTTTCACTGTCTACAAAACATAGATGTTTTATGTTGAAATAAGAACTATTGTTGGTATTGCTCTTCCAAAATAATTAGAAGAGAATATCTAGAAGTTTATAGTAATCTTAACTGAAATAAAGTCACCTTTTTACAGATTCTATCTAGAATAAATCAGAGTGTAAATATTCAGTGTGTCTAAGTTTATACATTATTTTTATACTGTTTGTAATTACAATGTGGAACTCTAGAAAGATTTGAAATAATTTACACAAATATTTACTGTACTTGAAATGTATAAACTATTAAATGTTTTTGTAGTTTAATAAATTGTTGATTTTCTGATACTCTACTTAAACTGGGCTTTATCTCCTAGGGTCAGAGCACTTACTCTAGGCAGATCAAGCAGGTTGAAGATGACATTCAACAACTTCTCAAGAAAATTAATGAGCTCACTGGTATATTTTAATTCCTGTTTCCTCTCTCTAGATGTAATATATTAATCACATCAAAGGATTTTAAATATAAATGTTGCTCTTTCATGAATTACAGATTTTTAAGAAATTGGATCTCATTTAATAATCTCTTTTACTTTTACAAACAAGTTTAATATTTAAGCAATTAAATAACATCATCCTTTAAGCAAGTAATGTTTCTGTTGGTCAAAGCCATATTTAATAAACTTTTTTTAATATTGATTTCAGAGAGGAAGGGAGAGGGAGAGATAGATAGAAATATCAATGATGAGAGAGAATCATTGATTGGCTGCCTCCTGCATGCCCCTCACTGGGGATTGAGCCCACAACCTGGGTATGTGCCCTTGACCGGAATCGAACCCAGGACCCTTCAGTCTGCAGGCCGACGCTCTATCACTGAGTCAAACCGGCTAGGCCAAAACTCTTAAGACAGGTTAAAGTTTCTTATTGAATAAAAATAAGATCTCACATGGTACTGCTTGAAGTAAGTGGGCTATTGCCTAGTAATTGGAAACTTCTTCTTAGGAATTTCAGTGGTGACATTTTATAATATTTGACCACAAAAAATGTCAAATATGTTATTAAAGTTTTGGCTTATGACTACTTTAGGGCAGCAGTTTTCAGCTGGGTAATTTTGCCCCCCCTCCACCCCTCAGGGCATTTGGTAGTGTCTGGAGGTAGTCTTGATTCTCAGGGCTTGAGGGGGAGACAGTGCTAGTGGCATCTAGTGGCTAGTGTCAGGGATGTTGCTAACCATCCTATACACAGGACACCATCCACAACAAATTATTTAGTTCAAAATGTCATTAGTGCAAAGATTGAGAAAGTTTGCTTTAGGGATGCGTTACATTTTAGTGAATTTTATAATCTCTTTATGTAGGTATTAAAGAGTCTGACACCGGCCTGGCCCCACCAGCACTCTGGGATTTGGCCGCAGATAAGCAAACACTCCAGAGTGAACAGCCTTTGCAGGTTGCGAGGTATGTCCTGTGGAAATTTATTTGAGTCTCAGGTATAATGTGATAGTTCATAAAGAATTTTCATTCTAAATCCCAAGTAAATAAAGCTTTCTACAAAAGTATCTGGGGTTAAAATTGTATGTCTTAAACAATTATTCAAGAATAGGTGAAGCCATAATCATATAAAAGATTCAAAGTGATACAGAAAGATGCAGGGCAGATGTGAAAATCTTCCCTTCTATCTTCACTGTCCCACTGTCCCTTTCTCAGACATAACAAATACTGAAAATAGTTTGGTCCTCTTAATCCTGCTGTATAGCTTCCTGTCCCAACATCCTCCTAATGTAATTATATTAAAATTTAGGTTAGATCACTATTCAGTATAATTATGGCTAAATAAACCCTATTCATAAAGAGCCAGGAAATAAACTGTGATTTCTTTTCCTTGTACCACTTTTTGTTTTACTTGTCATAATTGCCTGGTTTTGTATGTGTATTACTAAATCAACCCCTCAGTTTTCCCTGGTGTCCAAACTGCTCTTCAGATGCATTAGGTCCATCTCCTTCAGGTTTTCTCTCGTGTATACCTCAGGTGCACCAGCTGCAGCTCTCAGGTTGATCTTCCCCAGCAGTTTCTGACCTGCTTCAGTTAGACCAGTTGCCCTTTACACCTGTTGCATCACAAGCATCCAAGCATCTTACTCTGGAGGTTCCCTTTGCCTCTCTCCTATTGCTTGTGTACCAACTCTTTTTGGTTTACTCTCACCCTCATTAGATGGGCCATATTCTCTGGTAGCTTCGTGAAAGAGGGTCATTTAGGAGGTAATATTTTGAGACCATATATGTCTTTAAATGTCTTGGCTGGTATAAAGTTCTTTCTCCTTCAAAAGTCTGAAGGCATCGTTTCATTGTCCTCCATCTGTAGTGTTAGTCTGAAGCCATTCTGATTCTCATTTCGGTTTATGTGACCTGTTTTTCCTTTGGAAATTGTAGGGTCTTCTCTTGTTGTCACTTGTTCTGAAATTTCATGATGATGTGCCTTGATGTTGGTGTATGTACATCCATGATGCTGGGCTCTCATGTCCTTCAATGTGGCACATTTTCTTGAAATTATTTGAATAATTTCCTTCTTTCCATTTTCTAATATCCAAATAATCGAAGTCCTCTATTTTGGACTTCTGTTATTTGAATATTGGACCTCTGTGATTGCTCTTCTAATATGCTAATCTTTCTTGCTTTTTAAAACTATTTTTGCCAGCATTCACTTAACTTTCAAGGAGGAGCATACTCTCAAAGGTTCTTATTGCACCGTTCTGGAAGTTGAGGTCCCTGTATAGTCTATACCTTTTCAGCTGTGGATTAAAAACTCCGTATCTGTGCATACAGTGTTGGCAGGGTCTGTCAGATAAAGTAGTGATAAATACTTTTATATATGTGATTCTACCTCCCTGGTAGACCTTGGCTAGTAACAGGAAACAGAGTTTTGTCACACAGTTATGCTTCAAGGACAAAACATCTTTACCTTACTGTCGGTGCTACCCATATGCATACTCCAGAGACTGTTGTATTTCCCTGTATTTGTTGTTACAGATTATGACATGAGTTCTCGCTAACATGAGTTCTGTCTTTTGTTTTTGTTTTTCTTCAGTACACAAATAATAGGGAAGAGGAAAGGCAGTAGAGTACTTTCTATAAAATGTACACATTATTATAAATTTTCCTTCATATGGCACACAAAAAGAATACATTTAAGTTAAAAACAGCAACAACAATAAAAATTGTTGTATAAACTCAGGAAAGAATGGAAAAACACTTATTACTTAGTGTAAGACAAGATGACTGTCTTCTGATAGGGAAAATAAAAAAGGAAAGTCACTTAAGACAGCGGTTTTGTATGCCATTTTCATCTCATGGCATACAAACTAATTACTAAAATTCTGTGGCACACCAAAAAATATATTTGCCAATTTGACAAAAGGTATACTTTTTATTCATTCAACTGGATGGCTTTTGTTGTGTTGGCTGTTAGCATTTTTTTTACTTGACAATCTAAGGGAAATGAGGTCAGTGCTGCATGTTTTAAAAATTCTTGTGGCACACCAGTTGCAAATTGCTGACTTAAGACATAGAGAAGTATCACTAATAAAGTAATATAGTTACGAAAATCAAGAAATTAGAGAACTTCCTAATGATGAAATATTTGGGTTAAATTTCCAGGGGTATGTATCTTTTAAAAATGTTACGGCTTGGCTTAAGTTGAGTGGGCTCTTGGAATTAAGCATATCTATAGAAAAGGATCTTTTAACAGTGGCCCAGTTTCTGCAGTTCTAGTTTACACCTGCTCTTTAGTGTGCTGCATGCCCAGGGGAGAATCTAGTTACTTGAATTCGTTTTAGTGGTTTCGGTTCCTTACTCTAATCAAGTCTTTTGCTGTGTTAGATGTACAAAGATAATCAATGCTGATTCGGAGGACCCAAAGTACATTATCAACGTGAAGCAGTTTGCCAAGTTTGTGGTGGACCTCAGTGATCAGGTAGCACCTACTGACATTGAAGAAGGGATGAGAGTTGGGTAAGATTACTGTTTATAATACTAATTTTTCATTAAAGATACCATGTCACATTCACACCCTTGGCTATCTTTTGAATGAATGTGCTGGTTGCCATGGAATACCAAAGGATGATCTAGCAGAGTACTTCCATTTGAACATCCTTGGTTCTGCATCCACTTCCTGACCTCCCACCTTCCTCTTTTCCCCCACCCCCACTATGGCTTTTATTGAATGACTTCAAATGTCATAATCAAAGTAAATGCAGAATTTGAGAGGTGAGTGTGCCAGCCTATTTAAGATAACATGGTATAAGTAGAGGATAGTTATAAGGATTGAGTTAATGTAATTAATGTTTACAGAATACATAATTCACTTAGGAAGTTTTTTGAATGTCTTAGCATCTTTTTTACCTTTTTAGTGTGGACAGAAATAAGTATCAAATTCACATTCCACTGCCTCCTAAGATTGACCCAACAGTTACCATGATGCAGGTAAGAAACTATGGAGGGAAAAGAAATGGCATGACTTAGAATACAACTGCATCCATCTCAAGAAATTTTGAAACTTTGATATATATTGTTAATATGTTGGTATGTTTGATTTGCCCAAAATTTCTAAATCACTTTTCAGTTGAGAAAGTCTTTATTAGTCTTTGCTAGTTTATCAATATCATAATATAGCAAGTGGTTCTAGTGCACTGGGCGATATATTCCATTTAAAAAAATTATTACTTGCTATAAATTTGATTTTCTTTAGGGTATTGGGTCTACTCTACTAGATAGAACTTTTGGACTAGTATTCAAAAATCTGTGGCTATATGTTGTACATTTTCTTCCCTCTCTTAGGTAGAGGAAAAACCTGATGTCACATACAGTGATGTGGGTGGCTGTAAGGAACAGATTGAGAAACTTCGAGAAGTAGTTGAAACCCCTCTACTTCACGTAAGTGGCTGAATGTTGCATTTTAAATTTCTTTGTATAAAGATATGATAGCCTGTTGTACACTGTGCACTAAAATTATCTATAAGGTAGCTTTTTAAATTTTATAATTTCCTTAATGGAAATTTTTGAGGGGATAGAGCAGTGATGGCGAACCTATGACACGCGTGTCAGCACTGACACGCGTAGCCATTTCTGATGACACACGGCCGCTGAGGTGGCCACATGCCGAGGATGAAACATTTGCTGCTCCTGAGGATGAAACATTTGTGAAATAATGTTTTTTTCCTCAAAGTGACACACTACCCGAGTTATGCTCAGTTTTTTGGCGAAGTTTGACACACCAAGCTCAAAAGGTTGCCCATCACTGGGATAGAGGATAGAGGGTAGAGGTGTGAAGAATAGGTAAGTTCGAGAAGAGAAAGCAAAAGGATTGAGTGGTCAAGCCAATTAAAAAAAGATTTTCTATTTTTAGTGACACAGGAGTTTGAGGTATAACCTTTAGGAGTATGTTAAATGTTATAGTTTATTGTAGAAGAAACTGTGTGCTTGAATGATATCAAGAAGAAATGAGCTTTAATGGAATTGAAGTAAGCTTGGGATGATAATGGAAAGCTAGTATATAAAATACCAGAAAATAACTTTTGTTCTTTAAACACTGCAATTATTTTAAAATTAGAAAAAAAGAATTGTTAAGCCTGGGTAGCAGAAATGCCTTTAAAAGCCATTCAGCCTTATGTATCTACTAGAGGCCCGATGCACGGAATTCGTGCAAGAGTAGGCCTTCCTTCCCCCGGCTGCCGGCACTGGCTTCCCTCTGGCACCCGGGACCCAGGCTTCCCTCGCAGCCCTGTCCAGAATGACGTCCGGTCTAACTAGCATATTACCTTTTTATTATTATAGATATGAGTCTAGTTTATATCTTATATCTTAGAATAAGTAAAGTTCTTATTTAGATCAAGTATATAGATTGTGGACTTAATAGTTTTGGTTTAAATATATTGATGTAGAAATATTTTATATAGAAGTGTGATAATTATAAATATTGTGTCTCCATCACAGCCAGAGAGGTTTGTTAACCTTGGCATTGAGCCTCCCAAGGGCGTGCTTCTCTTTGGCCCACCGGGTACAGGCAAGACACTCTGTGCTCGGGCAGTTGCTAACAGGACTGATGCTTGCTTCATTCGAGTTATTGGATCTGAACTTGTACAGAAATATGTCGGTGAGGTAAAGTAAATTGATCATAATCAAAGGATTTGTAGCTGTGAAAAATTTATAAAGGAGGGATGAAATTTAAAATGGCAGTTTCACATAGAAAGATTGAGACCCGAAATTTCTTAATTGTTGGATTGTAATTAGTAGATGTAGAAGCCACCAGCTTTCCCTTGTGGTCATTTGGAAGTAAACAACTGCTTAACATTTTTAATTACCATGCATCCTCCTCAGAAATATGACGTTTTCTATAAATTTGGTAAGAGAAATACCCCAGAAATGCCTGGTGAATGCTTTCAAAAGTGTGTTTTCGCTTTAGGGCCAACCTTTTATGGTCTACTGAGAAAGAAAGAACATGGAGTATCTATCTATACTCACACACATTGTCTCTCACACACACACACACACACACACAGATTTTTTCATTAGAGAGTAAGTCTAGGGCTGTATATATTGTATCTGAAATGTTAATGATTAGAATACTTACAATAAGAATTAGAAAAGGAACTGCATGAATTGAGCTATGCAGTACTTTTAGTCCCTGAGCAACACTTACAAATCAAATTCAGTGATCAGAAATGCCAAGTGATAAGTCAGATGCTTTTATTTCCTCAAGTGTTACTGATTGAAATGGTGGCTTTATTTATTAATTTGACCTCTTCAGGTCTTACAGTTATTGGCTATTTACTAGGTACAGAATCATAAAATTATTTAAGGCTAACAAGATTAAGGTGAATAAGATTAATTTGATGGAATAGGTAACAAACTGCAGTTGTTTTTTTGGAAAAAGCCTGGGATAATAATAGTTGAGGATACTTTTAGCAATATTGAAAAGTTTGAAGTATAACTTTTTATTATATTTTTAAAGATTTAAAAATTAACTCTAACTTAATGATTTTCTTTTTCCCCATTAGGGAGCACGAATGGTTCGAGAGCTCTTTGAAATGGCCAGAACAAAAAAAGCCTGCCTTATCTTCTTTGATGAAATTGATGCTATTGGAGGTATGGATGTTATTTTAAAGTAAAAAGAAATGTGACATAGCTTTGCTATTTTTCAAAGTCTTTATCTTTGTACTTTCCTAATTTCATTCATGTGACACGTTTTCACGCTTAAACAATTCCTAACTTGGGATACAACTTCACTTAATGTGATAAGAAAGCACTGGGGCATAATTTAATTGGTGGTGGTATTTCATAAAGTGTACGTAAATAGTTACTGTTGGCTTCATAGATGTGATGAAATACACTATTAGCTGTGCGATCTAGACCAGTTGTTTTAACTAACTCTTGAGTCTTAAGTTTGCTCATCTTATAACGGGCATGATAATTCCTGCCCTGCTTATTTCATGGATTTTTGAGAGCTGTAAAGTAGTGTGATAGATTTTGAAAATGAAACTTCTATAGGCCTTGACTGTTGTTATAGTCTATAGGAGGAATAATCCTTACTATAGAGAAGTGTCATATGTCCAGACATTTTTTATTTAAGGAACTTAGTGATGAAAATTACTTGAAAATATCGTGGACCTTGTAACACTGTTAGGGGACTGTGGTCAGGTTACATAGAGTCTTGCTTTTATACTGGATGGACGTTGTGGAGTTGGGACAGGCTGTAGTTAATGTCCTCAAGTGGTTAACTTGAGCCCAGTATATTGATGCAGTGTGGTGACTGAAGTAATTTTTATAGTGTCATTGGAATAAGCCATAAGCCTTACGATGTCAGGATGCTCTGAAGTTATGCTTTCCAAGGTGGGTTGTGTATAAAATAGTATTAGGGTGCAGGAAGAAAATACTATCAATTTTTCCTTATTTAATTTTATGTATTTTTATTATTTTTTAATATATTGATTTTTTACTTACAGAGAGGAAGAGAGAGGGATAGAGAGTTAGAAACATCAATGAGAGAGAAACATCGATCAGCTGCCTCTTGCACACCCCCTACTGGGGATGTGCCCGCAACCAAGGTACATGCCCTTGACCGGAATCGAACCTGGGACCCTTGAGTCCGCAGGCCGACGCTCTATCCACTGAGCCAAACTGGTTTCGGCTTATTTTTTAACTTTTAATTTTTTGTGTTATAATGTACATAATATGTTAATATAACAGTATGTATCTCTATAATTTTAAAATGAAAATATATACTTGGAGGCTTATTTTTTGTTTGGTTTTGTTTTTGCTATTTTGGTTGAAATGAGACAGACATTTATCTGAGAGTACACTAATGTATCCAAAATAGGGTGATAGTGTAGGTTATATTTCTACTGTATTATGGCTCTAGCCGTGTTTTTAAGAAGAGTTTTGAGAAATGTGGAAGAGTGGGGCAGTTTCTTACATTATAGGTGGAAGTTTCATGTGTTCTGCTGCCTAGTCTTGGTGTACATTGTTAAACAACTGGTGTTTTGATTGATTTAAAAACAAAGTTCCTTGAGATAGTGGCTAGCCTGGTCTCCCTCAGTTTACGGATGAGTTGGTCCTGACTCCTTTAGTTTGAGGAATGAAGTGGATGGGATCCTCTCATTTGGGGAAGCAGGGAGAAGGATCCCTTTCAGTTTGGAACAAGAAGAGAAAATAAAATTCCACTCAGTTTGAAAAACCAACAACAACAGAGTTCCTTGAAGAGGATTTAAAAAATACTTTTTTATTTTTAAAAATATATTTTTATTGATTTCAGAGAGGAAGAGGGAGAGAAATAGAAACATTAATGATGAGATAATCAGTTGATTAGCTGCCTCCTGCATGCCCCCTACTGGGGATCAAGCCTACAACCTGGGCATGTGCCCTTGACTGGAATCAACCCAGGACCCTTCAGTCCACAGGCCGACATTCTATCCACTGAGCAAAACCGGCTAGGGCAAAAAAATACTTTAATGAAGCCTATATTAAATAAATCTGACGAGCCTTTTGAAAGATTCACTTTCTAATTAGTTTTGTGAAAAGCAGGCAGTTCTTGTAGGATTTGCTTAAAGTTGGATATTCCCTTGCACTGGAGGCCATGATTTGAGCTGAGAATAACAGTACTTTCAGGTTATGCTAGTGCTCCTGTGACCGGATAAGTCTTTCCTTTCATCTTAGGGGCTCGTTTTGATGATGGTGCTGGAGGTGACAATGAAGTACAGAGAACGATGTTGGAATTGATCAACCAGCTGGATGGTTTTGATCCTCGCGGCAACATTAAAGTACTGATGGCCACTAACAGACCTGACACTTTGGATCCAGCACTGATGAGGCCAGGGAGACTGGACAGGAAGATTGAATTTAGCTTACCTGATCTAGAGGTCAGAAAACCATTTCTGAGAAAAGGGATTTTTTAAATTTTTCTTCCTGTGATGTTTTCCATTGTAATATTTTTCAATTTCCCTGTTTTTAGGGTCGGACTCACATTTTTAAAATCCATGCGCGTTCAATGAGTGTTGAAAGAGATATCAGATTTGAATTGTTAGCACGACTGTGTCCAAATAGCACTGGTAGGTTGAAAGGTCTTGTTTATATTGCTGGTCTGTCTGTCCAGGCTGCTTTAATGAAGCCTATTATTTTCTTTTTGTTTGAAGGTGCTGAGATTAGAAGTGTCTGCACAGAAGCTGGTATGTTTGCCATCAGAGCCCGGCGAAAAATAGCTACTGAGAAGGATTTCTTGGAAGCTGTAAATAAGGTCATTAAGTCCTATGCCAAATTCAGTGCTACTCCCCGCTACATGACATACAACTGAGCCCTGAAGCTCTCATGAAAACACTTAATTCGAATCCTAAGCTTATATAGACTTGTTAATAACCATTTCACACAAAAAATAAATGGTTTTAAAATGTTTTTTTTTCCAGATACTTTTTCTCTGTAGTATAATAAAAGGTGATATTTAGTATCATTAGGCACAAAAGGTTATTACAGTGTATGTTATTTCTTGCTCCACTACCATTTAAGGGTTTCATAGCATAAAGTGCTTGCTTAGAGCAGGTACGTCTTAGGCATATATTGGCTGGGTGCTGTACATATGTCATTACATCCTCCCATCTGCCCAGTGAGGTAGATCTAATGGATCTTGAATGCAAAAACTTGCCTACCAAATTGACTTGTTGCAGAGCTGGGATTCAAGTACAAGTTTATCAACTCTATCCCCTGTGCTCCTAACCAGTGTGCTATTGTGCCCTCATCCAGAATAGCTCATCTGGTTACATGATCACATGCATTTCCATGATTTCTCCCTACTGCGTTGAATAATAAAGCTTTGGCCAAACATTTTTTTAAAGTGGAAGAAGCATCTTATGTAATATATTTTGCCTTGCTATTTTGACTTGATTTCAAATTAATCAAGAAGAATTGATTTACAGTGAAATCAAAAAGTATATACACATAATCTAATTTAGAAAATCCAGAATTGGCTTTGTACAGATAAGTACTTGTTTCATTTTAGTAAAATTCCTGTTAGACGTCTGATCTAAATATAAGTTGCATTGAAATTTTCAACAGACTTCTTTAAAATTATTTCTTGTGCAAACACCACCAAATCCCTTCCACAATTCCGTCCTTCCCCCAAATTCTGAGTCTCAAGCACAATAAAGAATGTTTTTATTGCAGTTCAATATTTATAAGTAATGCCAAATAGAGGTGGATACAGTTTAATTCACAAAAAAGTTGACAACATAGAAAATGCTATAAGTATCACATTGAAATATTTAAAACATGGACAGTTTTCAAAGAGAAAAATTAAAGCCCTTTATTCATAAAATCCAACGACATTCTTTTTTGATTTTTCATTTTTGTGAAATTTATCAGAAAAATTTTCCCCTAAGCCTGCCCTAGTCTTTCATAAGGTATAAAATATAAGCAGAACCTAGAAATGGTTTGCTCTAACATTTTGATAAATGTAAGCATTTAGAATACGTTCTTTGAAGTCTTACCACTTTTTCATATAGCCACATACATCATATGCATCAATTTGAGACAACTCAAATTGGACATGTTGCCCTCACTCAGGCCCAACATGTTATAAGCTCTGAATCTTGACATCTCAGTTACAGGACAAAAATCTAACTGGCCATGCATCAAATGTACAATAATTTATTTGAAAAATGTGGGTGTTTTTACCCAGGCATGTATATGCAGATAGTATCAATATTATCTAGATTAGCATGCTTATACCATATTTAAAAACAAAATATACATTCACCAGTAATTCCCTCCACCTAAAATATGCATGTGTATATCTGTGTAGAGATGCAGGCGTATGTTTATACATGTTAGGGTGCTGATAGATAAATCAATACAAAGGGTTTATGACTAGAAAAATAATACTGGAGTAATACTTAAAAAATATTCTTAACATTAAAAATGTGATCATATTTATAAAAATTTAATTTTCACAAGGGTCAGATTCATCTGTTACATAAAGTAAATGCTGTATAATGAAAAAGTTGGTAAGCTTTTTCAAAGGCAAGATGGATTTGTGAGATGCTCAAACTTGGTTACATTCAAGTTACTAAGCAGGCAGCTAGCTTTTGAACATTTTGTTGGGATTTGAGGGGCTTCAAAACCATTGCATGCATTTTGGTTATATTTGGAGAATTAGATAATACTTTTATCAGTTCTCATATCAACTTGTATCAGCACTCAAACCATATCAAGAATCTAAACACACTGAATCCTAAAAGCATTCCTGAAAGGTACACTAAAAAGGACAACAGCACTTTGCACTCACTAAAACATACAGGCTCACACCAAGTAAGTATTATTGGATCTTAGAATTTAAATTGACTATCTTTAAAGGGGCAGCCATAGGAAGTAAAGCCTTCCCACCACATACCATTCCCTCCTTCATCCCCACACAAGGGCACACCCCCCCTCCCCCACCCTACCCCCTAAAACACAAAAAAACCCCCACACCTACCCACTCCAGGGCAAATTATCTGGGTTTGCTAGCCCTCCATGCACACACGAGGGCAGACTCATTTTCTCAAAATGTACCTTTGGAGGCAAGCACCTCCTTTCTCTGATAAACAGGTAAGGGTACAGGATCAAACCACACGGAGTGGATATTTTAGATGTTACCTGAAAACTACAAAGGAGCTACTCCAGGGCTTGCAGAGGATTCATATCCACTGTTTCTTTGAGTCCCACTGCAGATGAGATTGGCAATTGGGATCCCACCATCAGCTGCCATATGAGTACACAATGTCTGTGACATGAACTAGCTTCCTGAGTCTTGGTTCACAATATTTTCAAACATTCTATCCATCCATGAGGTAGAGATCAACCACTGTCGTATTACGCAGGATTTGAGAAAGACAAAGCATTTCTCTATATGGGACCTTCCTGAAAACAGCTTTCCCCTACTACCATAAGAAAGGCTAGTCCCTATATTTATTGATGTACATTATGCCCATTTTGACAGGGCAGTAAGAATCTGAATTTGAACCAGGGCTGAAAAACAGAAAGGCATACACTAGCAGCTATTAAAATCCAGAAAGAAGGTAGAGACAAAATATGACAAGTAAAAAAGGGTCAAGAAATTTTCCACTATATGAAGTAATTCTAAGTGAACGATGCCAAAATATTTACATATAGATAAAATACATTTTGAAATGCATTAGATTCTCCGAGGTATACTGAAAAAATTTTCCTTCAGTAAGACAAGTGCTTTTTATGTACATGGTAGAATTCTATTTAGGTTAAACATTAAAGACAGAAAAAATACATAAGTTTGTAAGATCTAGACAAATACTATTTTTGTACACGTTCAACCTATCAACTAAGACTTGAGTCACTATTATGTGTAAAGTGTTTGTTGAAGGCTGGTTCTAAGGAATATGCAATGAACTATTTTATAATCTTGCTTACAATCCTTAAGTTCTACTTTAATGGCCAAAATGATGCAGGCCCTTTTACAAAAATTTCTAGTACAAGGTGAGGTTCTACAACTACATGCTTTTTCAGAAGGCAGTCTGTATAAGAATGCAGATGTATCGGATCTTGCGTGTGATGATTGCCAAGGAAATAACTGGATGTAAATCTAATTTCACTCTAGATCTAGGGAAAGAGTTGATTAAAAGGGAGGGGTCTACTTTGAATTAAATTAGTAAAATTACTGAGAAGCCTCATGGAAGTTAAAGCAAACAAACCATAGAGTTTGTTTTTGAGTAGACCCATGCTCACACAGTTCTTCCTAGCATCTGACCACTTTTCTCCTGCGTGTTTTCTTCATGAAAATTAAGATGAGTCAGTAAGAAAACTTTTTAAAGAAGAAAAACATATAAAGAAGACAAACTATTAGCAGGGAATCTTAGCATAGGAGGCTTTAGGCAGGTTAGCTAATATTTGTGCTTCGAATCTGAGTGATTTGTTACAACAATAACTTTTGATGACAGGTTGCCTTAATCATCTCCCCCACTCCTTTGGAGCAATTTCAAAGAGTGCTTGAAATAAGCATTTTGCTCATTCATAGGCTTAAGACCGAGTCTGATGAATTAACGGATAACTCTTCTGGACTTCTAAGGAAAATAGTAAGTTATGCGAAGGCATTAGTTTTGTTAAATACATGGTCTTTAAGACTACTTCACTATTAGAAACATTTCTAGGGGCTCCTACTGGTCACAACTGTTACCATTTTAGCACCAAAAGAGTAACTATAACAGACTGAAACACATTAAGAATTCACGAGTCTATATTTATAATGAAACCTAACTTGTCACCTTCTATTTATTAAACCAAATTCTTTGAAGTTGATAAGTAAATGGGAAAAATAAACCTGCCTTTCTAGTAAGAACTGGGTTTAAGGATGACTAAAGAGATCAAATTGAGGAAGGAAAGCTATAGTTTACATAGAAACATCAACTAATAAATGCAGAAGGAATAAGAAAATTGGAAAAAATATTCACAAACCTTAACATTTACTGGTTTAGGCAAGTATTATCACCAGATGTTAAAACCCTGGATGAATGGCTCATGGAGAACTGGGAATTCATTAGATGCCAAAGGAACACCATGTTGATAACTTACTAGACACAAAGGTGAAAATGTAATTGAGAGGATTAGACTGTTAGTAGATTTATCTTAGCATTTAATGGTAGGGTCAACTAGATATGATGTGTTTTCTGATGTGATACAATTTAAAGCATGTGTCTCATCTATGATATATTCTAGCAAAATAAATATATATTTTTTCAAATCCATGAGGCCTCTAGATACAACTTCTAGATAACAGGTAGTTCATGATATAAAAGGACAAGCTAAATAACACCTTAAGAAAGCAAGTAGACACGTTAGCAATATGGGATTCTGCAGGATAACTGCCCCAGTCTCTTTAATGAATCAATGTCATAAAAAAAGGGACTGTGCTAGATAGACTTAAAGGACTTAAAGGGATATGACCAGTGATAGTGGAAGGTCATAGAATGGATACTAGTTTGGACAAATCAACTACAAATTTGGGGACAAGTGGGGTAAATTTGAATATGGTAAAAATGTTCTGGAATGAGAAAATGGAAATTGTGAAAGAAAATAGGTTACAGAACACTATGTGGCCTATGATCTTATTTTGGTTAAAAGATAAATGTATTCATAAAGATATGGAAGGATATGCATTAAGTTGTTAGCGGTAATTTTTGAGTGGTGGCAGTATCGTGTTTTATTTTTTCATTTTTGCTTTTCTGTTTTTCTGTAATGCACTATATTGCATCTGTAAAAATAAAAGCCTATTTCTAAAAAAGAACTAGAAAATCGTGGGTATGCAACCTCTGTTCAATAACTCTCATTACAGAAAGTCTGCAGGGCAACAAGTACAAAAGCAAGGAACACACTACCTATCTGGTGACAGCATAACTGATTTGTAAGTAAAGTGCTTAAAGAGAAAAATTCTTAAGTGCTTAGCTGACAAAGATAATAGTAAAAATTAACAGAAATGTCACTGCACAATACATTCAGGTTAAGAGGCCAATTTATCTTGGAAATAGCCAATTAAAAGAAAACCACACAAGTAAGATACATCTTGCTATGCGTCATTCACCCTCCAAATCAAGCCTTGACTACTCGTATTTACTATTAGAAAAAAATATCTCCTGTCTAGTATTTAAAATGTGTAAATTAGTAGTTTTGGAAGAGGCTCCTACCCTATCCCAGGCTGAGTTCCTCATGCCTCAGCCTGAGTGGCATTGGGCTCTGCATCCTCCTGGGGCGGAGGAGTCAAGGCTTCTTGTTCAGCAAGCGCCTCTCGAAGCTGGCTCCCTAAGACGGCATCGTGAATGCTGTGGAACAGCAGCTCCTTTAAGGCTGGGTTTTCAAAAAAGTAGTTTGAAGTGAGGTCATTTACAACTTGTACTAGAAAAGAAGAAAAGAAAATTAGTGCACACTCTGGGCATCAGTCTTGAACATAAAAAACAAACCCACTTTCATATAGTTCAAATATTAAGATGATATAATAAGTCTCACTCCAGATCCTGTCCCCATGACATCACACCCCCAGTCGCAGGTGGCTACTTTCATTATTTTCTAATGCATTTTCCAGTATTTCTTTATGCAAATATAAGTAAATATATAAACACTTATTCTTATTCCCCCCCTTTTCTCACCCAGAAGAAAGCATACTATATGTTATCCTGAATATTTAAAAAATTCTATCTTCTCACTTAATATTTATGACTACATGGTATTCAATCTCATAGATGTAGCCTAGCTATTTTACTTGGTCCCTTTTGACAGTTGAGATTTTCCCCTCTATTGTTTTTTAAAAAAATATATTTTGATTTTTTCCAGAGAAGAAGGGAGAGGGATAGAGAGTTAGAAACATGGGTCAGCTGCCTCCTGCACGCCCCCTACTGGGAATGTGTCCGCAACCAAGGTACCTGCCATTAACCGGAATCAAACCTGGGACCCTTCAGTCCGCAGGCTGATGCTCTATCCACTGAGCCAAACCGGTTAGGGCTCCCCTCTGTTGTTTTTAGAGACAGTACTGTGACAACAACCATGTAAGTGTTTCTTACTAAGCATGTGTAGCACATTGCTGGATTTGCTGGGTTAAAAGGCAAATGTGTTTTTTGTTTTGAGAGCCTCCGCAGAGGCTGTTCCATTTTGCGCTCACACCAGCAAGGTCTGAGAGTGCCTGCTCTTCCACAGTTTGCCTACAGAGCACATTGTCAAGCAGTTTTCCTTTATGCTATTATGTAGAGTTCCTTTTCAAGCAGTGTTTTAACCAAAATGTAATATAAAACAAGAAAGCAGGCATTGTATAGAAAAACCTACATGATTTTATATAAGTAAGTTTATGGCAGCCATTAAATAATTACTAAAAAATATGCTAGCCCAGAGCAATGGCCTATTAGCTCCTCTCCACCAACGGCAGCTCAGGAGGCTGCCACAAGGAGCCCAGTGACAGGGGTGCCTGTACGTGACTAATTTCAAAGCTAGCTTTAGGGTGATTTTCAGAAGAATGATTTTCATTTTCACTAAAGACTAAAATTAGGGAAAAATATTTCCAAATGCAGTTACTGAAAAAAAGAGAAAAAAATAAAAATGGTAATATTTCTCCTCATTCTAGAAATGTACTTACCACTGCATCCTGCTAAATACACATAAATACCGACATCTCCATATTCTTTTACAATCTGTAATAATGTTGAAATAAAGTTTAGTTTCTCTTGACTGTGCCAAATGTAAGTCTCTTTTTACCAATATGTATTTCACCGATATAAGACACTCTACTACATTCACTTGAACTACTTTGCTTCAATAATTATGCATTTTTGAGCTAATCATTTAAAAACTGTATATTTCTTTTAGATTTTTATACGGACAGTGATAATTAGGGATACTAAAGAATTCTTGTTAAATTTTATTTAGGTCTAATAAAGGTATAACGGTCTAATAAAGATATAATGACTTTGAAAAGAATCTTCTTGTAGAGATATACAGTATACTGAAATATTTACAGATAATGTGACGACTGGGATGCACTTCAAAATAAGAGAAGGGGAAAGTGGGTGTGGGGGACAAGTGAAACAAGATTAACCATAAATTGATAATTGTTGAAGCTGAGTGATACTTATGCGGGGGTTCATTACGCTATGCTCTTTATTTCTGAATATTTTTGAAACTTTCCATAATCAAAAGTTGAAAAACAACAACAAAAGATGTTTAAGAGTCAAAAAGGGACTCTAAGTTCAACTGTCTGATTTTTATTGATGGCAAAACTGGGCACAGAGAGATTAAATGACTTGTTCATGATGATGCTTACCCCCGACAGAGTTTTTACACCCACAGAATCGATAAAATTGACTTGTGTGAAATCCAGAATGACAGTGTGGACATTATCCCCTGGGGGCATGAATCTTTGCAGTTCTTCAGGAATTGTGGTCTTGATGACTACGGGGGGGAATTTTACTTCATCATCCTCTTCCTCAGGCTTCGTAGCATCTTCTCCGTCTACTTCTCCATCCTGTGTCAAAAATTAAATCACACCAGAAGTCTATATATTTTGGTCCTGAGAGTTATAAGGAAATATTAGTCCTTAGAGTCTCAAGCTATGGACTATACCAGGTCTTTTCTAAAATATTTGCCAAATCTCAGCCTTGTGACAAAAAATTTTTCATGCATAATATTCAATTTTAGCTCAGTTTATTTCCCTTTTGTTGGTTCAATGAAACCCACTCTTCTTAGTCCATTTCCCCCCTAACTTCTAAAATAATTCTATTCAGCATGATAGACCGTAAGTTACCATAAGCCTGGACAGTAAAAACCAACCTTTGACTATAAGCTGAATGAATCTATGGCTAAGTACTAATGATAAAATTTATTAACGTTCTGTATGATGTTTACTTTTTAAAACAATATTTTCCGCCCTAATCGCTTTTGCTCAGTGGATACAGCATCATCCTGCAGACTGAAGGGTCCTGGGTTCGATTCCAGTCAAGGGCAGGTACTTCGGTTGCATGCTTGATCCTGGCCCCAGTCAGGGGCATGTGGGAGGCAAACAATAAATGTGTCTCACATCAATGTTTCTCTCTCTGTGTTTCTCTCCCTCCCTTTCACGCTCTCTAAAAATTAAAGGAAAAATATCCTCGGGTGAGGATTAATGAAATAACAAACAACAATGTTTTCCTGAGCCTACATCACTACTTATTTCAGAAGCATTCTCATAACTGACCTTGTCATGCATTTTTATTTTTTTCATGCGTTTTTAATACAGAAAGGATAGTTAGATTATTTCTCAGCTTTCTTATTTTAGGGACTTCATGCTGTGTTAAAATTTCAATCATGAATAAAGGTGGGGGCCACTAGGAATTAAGAGAGAAGGGAAAATTACACGGAAGAGACCACTCACCGCCTTGATGATGGTTGCGTTGGCCATGTTTGCGTTCCCGACTTCTTTAGCATACTTCTTCATGGCCTTTCTTCTTGCTCCCATAATAAGTGCTGGGTTCACTCCCGTCTTTACAGAAGAGCATTATTTGCAAAATCACTTCTTGGCTCCCAGGAACCCACCCAAATACAGTTAATCTTTAAATGTGCCCATTTGATGGTTTTCTATGCGAAATTACCACCCCAAACCTTTCTCTACTTTTCCCTCAGATCCCTGAACTGAGTTATTCCCTCATTACAAGAATTTTAGTACGTTTTCTTATTCTTGGTCTTGATTCAAGCCAACCAGAAGCTAAAGTATTAAAGAGAATTTAAAGTAGCATTTTTTCAAACTTAGATTTCTCAGATTCTTATATTTAAGAGACTTTGGGTTGATTGTGAGGATTTCCTATAAACTGGAAAGTGTAGGGTCAAGTTCTAATCATGACCAAAGAAACCCTTATGATCCCAAGAGCAAGAAATCTAAAATTATTTTTTCACCTTTTCTTTAAAAAAATTTTAAAAGGTTATATGTGTGTGTGTATACATATATATATACTCACACATATAAACAAAAATGTACACACACATTTTAAAAGGTTATATATATATATACATACATATATATATATATATATATATATATACAAACACACACATATATACAAAAATGTAGAGAGAAACAATGTAAAATTTTTTGTGACTCACCTTTCTTTTTAATGCACTGCTGTACAAGTCACTATTTGCATAATAAATTGGGGCATTTATTTGGAATATTTTAATTCCAGGAATTTCTTTCACCTGAGAAATAAAATGTTAGTGAATTTAAAACATGGATATATTTCAGAATCAAAACTGCAATAGCCTCCCTCTTCTAACCTAAAAATTCATACAGAGGTTGCTAAGGGCCCTCTTAATAGTGTTTAGATAAAATAATGTCTCCCTAATCATGCTCTGGAGGAGGGAGACTGAAAAGAAAGCCTTTAAAAATGCGCATTTTGATTAGAGAACCAGGATGAAGGCATAGGTAAATGCCAGTACTCGCTGCCTCCACAACCACATCAAAATTACAACTAAAATACAGAACTATCATTCAGAACTGCCCGAAATCTGGCTAAATGGAAGTCTTACAACTAAAGATGAAAGTATATAGAGACTGGTAGGAGGAGCAGAGGCGACAAGTGGGCTGGTCCGACACTATGTGTGGCTTTTTTTTTTTTTTTTTAATTGGGAAGATATCTCTGCTGAAGAGGACTCCTATGAGAAGCCAGGGGTTCTAGACCCACATTGGACCCACAGCCTAGGGTTCCAGAGCTGGGAAGAGAAGTCCCTATAACTTGGGCTGTAAAAGCAGCAGGATCTGTGACTGAGTGACATTGAGGCTGCTGGAGACCCAGCAGTTCCTCTTAAAGGACAGCTCATGAACTTACATGGTCCTGCTTCCTGTAAACTCCAGTGCTGGGGCAGTAGCTTGGGGGGGATCCAGAAACATATGGGAGAAACTGGATGATCTGGCATTGGAGCAAGAACTCAGGGGTGGCTTTCTCCCAGACAGGGGTGCTTGCTGGAGTCATTGTTCCTATGCTGAGACCTCCCCTTGTTGCAGAGGTGACTGGCAGCCATATCTGAGTTTCTCATACTGTTTGCTCTGTCCTGGTGATTTCCTGAGATTCCCACCCCATCCAATTTGCAGCCCCACTCAAGCTGTTTGCAGTGGCTTTTCCATATGAATGGTCTGTCCTGGCTCAGACTTCAGACTTACCTATAATCTCTCAAACAAGCAGCAGCTGGCCATCAGCAAGACCTGGCACTAGCAGCAGCCTGCCTTGCTTCACAGCTTGGCCTAGCCTGGGCACTTCTAAGCCCCACACAAGTAGCAGCCATCTGCAGATTGCTCTGTGGCTCCTGCTGGGTGGCCCCAGGGAGTAGTTGACTTTGCACCTCCTGGGAGGCCCCAGAGCCAGTGTATCCGATGGACAGCTTCAGACCATACCAGATCATAACTTTACACATCCATGAGCAACACCCTCAAGGGACAGATTCAGTGAACACTAACGCCTCACCGAAGCAAGTCCTACTCCACAGGGTTGTCTTCTGAACAGCAGCTCTTCCACTGTAGTCTTCCACAGCTGATCCTCACAGCCAATTGGCCTGGAGGTTAATTCCTCCCAGTGATGCCAATAGCAATCAAGGCTCAACTACAAGACTGTGTACACAGCCTACACAGGGGCACACCTAGTGTGCTCAGCTCAGGTGGGCTGAGCCACTGGGCCCTACAGGATACCTACTACACAAGGACACTCTACCAATTCCAGGAGACATGGCAGCTCTACCTAATACATAGAAACAAACACAGGGAGACGAGCTGGTGTGGCACAGTGATTGAGCATCGACCTATGAACCAGGAGGTCCCGTTTTGATTCCCGGTCAGGGCACAGGCCCAGGTTGTGGGCTTGGACCCTTGTGTGGGGCATGCAGGAGACAGCTGATCAATGATTCTCTCTCATCATTGATGTTTCTGTCCCTTAAAAAAAAAAGCCTTGAACTCTAGAATGCAGTTTGGAAACAAGTAATTCAGCATATAATTCTTTGGAAGGAGGAGAAAACAGTAATCCTAATACAATCTCATTTCCTAATATCTTACAGTGAATCTGAGAATTTCTTCTCCAGCAAAAACGAAACAGAGAAAACTAGTATTAAAAGATTTTATAAAAGTCTTTGCGATTCCACATAAGAACATTCAAAATAAAGGATATTTTAAACCCTGATTTTAACCTATATTTTACATAGTTAATATTTTACCATCAGTTTAAATCATCAGAAAAAAAAATCATGCACATACAAACCATCCTCTCAGTTTCAGTATTTTGTAAATATATACCTTAGTTCCAACAATATATATTTATCCTCATTAAAAAAAGAGAAAAATAAATATTAGGAGGTTGAGCAATTAATGTATGGTACAATGTACAGTGTAAGCTATAAAAGTGAATCCAGAGAGTAAATAAATATTCAGGATTTTCTCTTTGACCAGTACACCCCTTTCCTTTTCACCCCCCCCTTTTTGTCCTAGGTGAAAATAAAATTTAGTTAGCCAATCACATTACATCACATCACTTGCTTACAACCATTTAAAATGATAGAAAAGGTCCTACCTCCTCATATGCATCTATATCAATATACACATCAGTGTCAGGAAGCTGTCCAAGGACTTTGTAGCTCGGACTGAAGAGAGAGAGTGAATGTGTTAAAATACCATTGTGTTGAGACCCAGTATGTAATTGAAACATGAAGTTGTGCACATTTAAATGTCACGTATGGATGGGCTATGAATTCAGGAATACTTGATCCTTATATGGTGACTTTCACATTCCTAGTGCCATTCCAAACCTAACATTCCCCACACACCTCAAACCACACACACCCTACACCTCACCCCCAACATACACAATACACACATACAGCAAATATATCTCACATCACACAAATAACTCACAGAAACACATACAACACATACCCTTCACATACACATAGACAATGCAATTACACACACATACCATACAAATACACACCACACACCTACCACACCAACGATCTGGTCAGGACAAAAGACTTGGGCATTTAAAGATGGGGCTAAAAATGAATTGTGCAGAGTTCAAGTCATGCCATACATGACTCAAGTTCTCATTCTACTCAGTAGATAGAACTGTCATCCTGTTCTACGTAAGAATAGGTTTGCTTTCTGTTTCTAGGAGTCTCTGACCGGGGTGTGGGTAGTCAACTGAAGAGGTGGGGAGAAAATAAAAATCTCCAGTTAACATAGAAGCTTTCTTAAGTTTTGTTTGATAAATTGAAGCCCAGTTAGGTAAGGTGAGTTGTCAGGAAGCTTTGAGAGCCAGAATATGTCCCAAAGTCTTTGATCTGACATTCCATGGTCTTGATAGTATGTCCTGGTGTTTCTTAGCATGCAGAGGCAAGTGCTTTGTGAGTTAGAATATACAATACAAACATGAGCTGATTTTCTGGGTGAATTCCCTCAATAAGTATTCAGAGAACACACTATGTGCCTGATTCTGGACTCTAGGAATACCGCCTTCAAGGTCAAGATGATCAGTCTGTAGACAGATACAATCCACTTAAAGTCAACACTACAATCTTGGGCAGGACACTCACCTCTGTGTTCTGTAAATCACAGTCATCAGCGCAATGATGACAGCAGTAATCAAACCATAGTCCAACCCCAGGAACAAGGAGGAAACAAAAGTGGTAAGCCAGATGGTCTGAACAAAACACAGAAAGCTTTATGAGGAATCCTGTTAACAATTTCCTAGACACACACACACACACACACACACACACACACACACACACACACACACACACGGTACCTAACCTTGCCTAACTGGATACTGCATATAACAACTGACTGCACTAAATTATAATTCTCACATTTTTATCAGCACGAATCCCTGTGTTGCTATGATCAATCACCTAACAATCACCTTTGTTACTTACCAGCTCTATTTTGCTGGTTCTCCAGAAAAAGGGGAGATCTGAGAATTGCATAAACATTCCTTTCAGGTTGACGATCACAATGGCCGACAGCACAGCCTGAAACACAGCACATCCATACTTGCCTCTCCTCATGTGTCCTAACAGCCCCGTTTGCTGGCTCCTCGCTGTCCTCCTGCTGCCCTCCCACACCCTCTCCCCACTCACTTCCTACGCGGCAGTGACGGTACATTTGGAGCCATGAACACCTGGATTTTCAGGACTTGGTTAGCTAAAATGGGCCTTGGAAAACCAGGCTTATATCCTAGCAGCAAACCTGCATGGTAGTCAAGAGGTTCAGAATTAAACTTGGTACTCAAGGAGTTAGTTCACCCATGGCCTTTCTACATTGATTTCCTTTACTCTAACATTGCTCTTTGTCTCTACTAGATTAAATATATCAGTAAACAAATGTCTTATGAGTGTAGGCCATCTCAGATTTCAAAAGGAAGTATAAGGTGAGAGAAGATCAAGGCGAAAGGGACCTTGGAGAGTAGCCAGTGCAAACACCCTGTTAGCAGATAAACTGAGACCCAGAGATGTTGAGATGGCTTTCCCAAGGTCCCAGTTGCTGGTAGATTGTGGACCAGGATCTTGGTCCTAGCCTTGGCCCTTTCTCATACCACCCTGCTAGGGTGACAGTAAAAACCCATGAGACATCTGCAAAAATATAAACAAATAAAATAGCAAAATCTGTACACACAGAAAACCTCACACCAAGTCCAAGCTACACACCTGGGGTAATGATTCAAAGAGGAATCCGGTGGCTAATATGACCATCAGAATCATCAACGAGGCCAAACAACCTGCAAGCTGCACGAGAAAAGACACAGGGAGGGGGCTTTTAGGAGAGAGTGCGAGGCCAGCTTAGGTGGGTCCTGGTCTTTTGATAACCAATGTGAGACGATCAAGAAAAGATGGATTCATATATGTCACCCAAACCATTACATACACCTATTAGCTCCTTCCCACTCCTCTGAAGTTCTGTTCCTCTTACAGCTTTTAAACGGAAGCTGAACTACCCGGACTGAAATCTGCTTGCCAGGGGTGGGGAAAGGAGATGTCTGGTGCTGATCTGAGACCCATAAGGGCCAGAAGAGGTCAGATAAGACTCTGCTATCCAATGTGGTGGCCACTAGCCATACGCAGCTATTTGAATGAAAAGAATTTAAACTAAAGTAAAAAATTAAGGTCTTGCCAGCACTAGTCACATTGTAAGTGCTCAAGAGCCACAAGTGGCCAGTGGCTGCCATATTGGATGGTGCAAATACTGAATATTTCCATCATTGGTCAAAGTTCTATTGGATAGCGTGGCATCCTTCCCATACTCAGTCTGAGCCAAGGAGTATCGTATAATTTTTTTATTTAACTGGAGAGTATACCTCTTTCCTGTAGATTTAGCTCCTTGGGATTTGCCTCCATCAATCATACTTTTCTCTGATTCACTACACAGCTCACTGGAGCACGGATCTTCAGGCAGAATAGTTTTGGGTTCAGAAAAGAACCAAGGGATTAAAATGAAATCACCACCCAAATCACCAGTCCTGAGAAGCCAGTCGTATACATACCTGTGTCTTCCCTCCAGTGCCCTCCTGAACAAGGCTTCGAGACAAGGAGCATGAAATCGAGAAAGTCTGGAAGAGTGATCCAATGGAATTGCACAGTCCCAGCGCAATGAGCTCCTTTTCCATGTGGAAACAAAGCACACAAGAGACCCGTTATTCTTCAGAAAGGTGTGACGGCCCACGTAATATCCATTTTCAGCAGCATAGGCTGTTTCTTCACTGTCTTTTCAGATATAAGAAATGGTTTAGTATGAGCTCAAAACAGGAATTACTACAGAATTTAAGGTGGGGGTGGGAAACACTTTGAATTTTTAGTGTTGGAGGTAAATGCTGCACTCAGCCCTTCTTTCCCAAATACTCTCGAAGGGACAATACTTTTGTAAAATTTAAGTTCTTTATTGTTGAGAGTATTACACATGTCTCCTCCCCCCTGCCCCCATTGACCTCTCCCCGGCTGCTCCCGCACCCCCCAGCATATGCCCTCGCCCCCCTACTGTCTGTGTCCATTAACTAGGGATAAAACTTTTTTGTTGTTGGTTAAGGTATATAGGATTGCGGTGTGTAGTTCTGACATCTTTTGAATGCCTGGGGCATTCAGTGTCCTCCTGGGGCAGAGAGTCCTGTTCTCAGGGCTCCTCTGGTCTTCCTGGTTGGATTACTGTGCTTCATATGAATGTGGATCATCTCGTCTCCTCTTAGAAACACAGAGCATGTTAAAACACACACCGTCATGCCAAAATTACAGCTTATGGCATTCAGATTAAATGCCTTATCTGTAGCTATGTTATAAAAGAAGGTGACAAAGACTATATTGTGGAGTTTGAGTGATGAATCATGACCAAAGAGAAGGTTTCCTGAGGAGTAAAAACGGTTCTGGAAAAACATTTTATTCCCAATCTGTGACCTTTAAAAAGTGATCCCATCTATTGAATGACAACTGAAATTGAAAAAAAAACAAAAACAGTGATAACATCAATAGCAGTATGGCAAACTGTGAACCTCAGATTGGAGATTTCACCTTTCTAGCTGGACCTCTGCCCATGGGGTGAGGTAGGACTGTACCTCAGTATTCTAATGATCTGATCTACGTTAATTATGAAAAAAATGTAATGTTCAATAAATTCATGCTTTAAATACATCCCCCATCAAACTACACGTTTTTTGATCAAGACAGAGGAATCAAGTTCACTTGCCTTTGATAGCAGAGCATGACCATTGTATCACTAGGGAACATCTGCACAAAATTACCTGATTGCCATCGACCTGGTAGCCATGTTTATTTGCCAAGGTCTTGGCCATCGAGATGGTCACTGAAAACCCAACAATGGCTATGGCGATGGCATCCACGTACACGAGGTGGAAGAGGCTGGTGTCCGGATTGGCTGGAGGTAGTAGCCTGAAAGACCAAGCTGACTTTAACCCAAGTGCTGTGACCACTGGGAAACAAACAAGCAATGAAAGGGGCGCATTTCGGAGGGGCATTATTTACAAAGGAGGTGATCAATGCTTGGATACTTGTTTGCTCTCGTTTGGCAAAAAGGAGGGCCCTTCTGGACACACGGAGGTTCTTTCCAGGCCCCAACCCCAGGGCACCAGCTTTCTACCTGAATGGGCTATCAGCAGAGATCAGATGCCGTTTTCTTTAGAAAAGGAGTAACCGCACACCTCATGGCACCTGCATGGCAGGTGTAAGTAAGACCCAGAACAGGAAGAAGAGACATTCGAACCAAAGTCTGAGGGCAGGGAGGGTATCGGACAAGGGTCACCTTGGAGGAGAATTACTGTCCGAGCAACAGTAGGTACTCACTGCTCTCCCTTGTTATGTCACGTAACTGCTTCTTCCCAGGATCCCTTGAGGTGAGTTTCTAACATCAGAAAGGAGCTGCAGCAAATTATACTCCTTGGGTCTCACCTGGGAGTCTGAAGGGGCCAATCATGCGACTCCTGAAGCCCCAACAATGGGCAACCTAATTTCTGTGGTCCATTTTATAGTTTAGGAATTCCTTCCTAAAGGAAAAGAATAGGAATCCCCTAGAACAGTTTGGGGGAAGGAGCAATAAAGGTTTTCAAAGGCACCTGCTCCCATTTGAGACATTGGGCTAGATAATAACAGTAACAACCACCAATTAAGTGATGCATAATATTATTCTTACAGTAACAATCATTAGGTGTTTCCTCTGTGCCAGGTTCTGTGCTTATTTACCTCCAGTAGCCCTGTAAGTGAGGCACCACCATAATGGCCATTTTACAGATAAAAAAACTGAGGCACAATGAGGCTAAGCAACTTGTCCCAGGTCAAACAGCTCACAACAAAAAACACGAAGAATCCACCTCCCTGTGCCTATTTCTCTTACTATGTCATCACAGCGACAAAGGGGATGTCTCAAGTTCTGGGGTAAAGGAAAGGGAGGCGAGAGAGGAGAGAAATCCAACATAAAAGCCTAGATTATGTGCTACATGCTTGACATATGTCATCTCATGTGTCCTCACAATAATCCTACTAGATAGGTACCACTATTATCCCAATTTATAGGTGGAAAAAATAGATGCTTGCAGATGTCAAGTAATTTGCCCAAGATGGAGCAGGTAGTCAAGCTCAAGGGGTCTGACTCTAAAACTTCCTGTCTTTCCCTTGCACTTTGCTACAGAAGCGTTAACCAAGAGGGAAGGCCTGGGAGCAGCTTTGGTCTGAGGAATAAGAATATGAGAAAAGGGTTGATTTTGGAATGAAGGAAGGAAAGTAAACCAAGAAACAGAATGTACTGCCACAACTTGGATCTTTAATAGTCAACCGTCACTTTCTGGACCCTGTATTGTGTATGTACTCATGTGCGTGTGTGTAGACAAGAGTGACATGCATGTGTGTAAATAACTGTGATAGGACCCAAAATTCCTCCCATCCTTGTACATGCTGCTCTCCCATCCAGAGGTGGAATCTGTTTCTCCTCTGGATAAACCTTGTGATTTGCTTTGACCAACAGAATGTGGTGAAAGTGATGTTGTGCGGGTGCTTTAAGCGGCTTCTGCTTTTCTGTCCTGCCTTGAGCCACCACGTAGAGACACCATGTGGAGAGAAGAGGCCAGCCAGCCCTCAGCAGTCCCAGCCCTCCGGCTGAGGTGTCACACCTGTGAGTGAAGCCCCCTGTCAGACACCTATGGCTGCACGAGAGACCCCATGTGAGAGCAGCGAAAGGACCACCAGCGGAGCCTCACCTGGACTGATGAGTTGTGCACAAAGAAATGGATGCTGCTTTAAGCACCGATCAGACTCACAGATAACTGAAACGGTGTGATTATACAGAGACAGAGAGGTGGGTAGGCAGGCATTATTGGTTTCCTGCTTGGGTTTGGGCAAAATTCCAGAAAGATAAACTTCCTGAGTAGCCAAGTTTTAGAAAGGTAAAATGTTATTTAGAAAAGAAAGACTCTGACAGAGGGAAAGCAGGTTTGGGTACAATGTGATCAGGAAAGTATATGGGTGGCATGTGAATTTTTAAAAGAAGTCTAAGTGTGAGAATTCACATTTATCCCGATTATTTGTGATTAGTTATTCAGTAGGGTTATCTCTTGGATCCAGTCAAGACTAATGTTTATCACTTGACTAATTATGTTAGTGACTCAGGTGTGAGGTAATGGAAAGTGCACACAACTGGGTATCGGAAGACTGAGCGCTGGGTCCAGGCTGGGACTCACCAGGAGTCACCAAACCTCATTCATGTCTCTCAAATGTCACCTTCTCAGATACTCTACCCAAAACAGCAACCCCAGCCCCGCCTACCCCTTTCCTGGCTTCCCCTGACTTCATAGCACTTCTCACTATGTGGTTATTGCCCGTCTCCCCCTGGAGAATATGAGCTCCATGAAAACAAAGGCATTTATGCTCACATGTTTGCTTTAACTGCTGTGCCCCTGGCATATAATAGGCACTCAATAAACACATGCTGAATAAATGAACTTGCTTATCTATAAAATGGGAATAATGTAGGTCACAAGTGTTATTGTGAGCAGCAACTGAGAAGGCGAGTATTAAAGTATTTTAAAAATATTTTTTTGATTTCAGAGAGGGAGGGAGAGAGATAGAAAAATCAATGATGAGACAGAATCATTGATTGGCTGCCTCCTGCATGCTCCACAAGGGATCAAGCCCGCAACCCAGGCATGTTCCCTGACTGAGAATTGAACCTTGACCTCCTGGTTCATAGGTCGATGCTCAAACACTGAGCCACCCTGGCTGGGCTAAAGTATTTTATAAATTACAAGTCCAAATAGAAAATCAAGCATTATTACTGTGTTATACTTGAGTTCATGCTTCCTCCTTCAACACTTGCTCTGTCGAGTGAACTTTGTCTTAAAGAGCAACTCCTGCTCCCTGTGATTCCCACCAAGTTCATAGATGGGGCTAGAGGCAAGGTCTGATGGGACATGCCAGGTTCTGTCAACCTCCGACATCGGGGCAAATGTCTGACTCGGTTTTTTGGAAAGAGAAGAGGGTGGTAAGTGAGATAGTATAAGAGATAGAGACACAGAGAGATACAGAGACCACCAGAGAGTGTCAGAGAGGAACAGGGCTAGACTAGGAGAGGCTCATAGTCACTCTTGCTCCTTCAAATAAAGGGAATAATAAATTTAAAGAGTTAGATAAAAGGGAAAAAAATGAAGCAAAGAAGTAATACATGATTTGAAACTAGAAAAGTTGTTCAAAGAATGAGCCACAGAACTTTTGGTTACTGTGTCTTGAACACTGACAGCGTATTAGCTGCTACACTAATATCTCCTGGGCTCTCTCAAGGGGCCTTGGATAGGCATCAGTTACCATGCTTGCCAGGCAGGAGAGGAAACGGAGGCTTTGAGAGGACAGTGACTTGCCCAAGGTCGCACAGCTAGAAAGTGGCAGGCGAGACTCAGGTCTTTTTGCTCTTAATTTCTACGTCTCCCAAGGAGAGTTTTAAAAAACTGGTAAGTGCTAAACAATAGGAAACCAACCAAACAACACATGCCACGCTGGTGGGACTGTAACAGGGTGCAGGCAGTATGGAAACTAGCATGGAGGCTCCTCACACAGTTACACCCAAAAGAACGGAAAGCAGAGTCTCGAAGAGATATTTGCACACCGTGTTCATAGCAGCACGATTCCCAACATCTAAGAGGTGGAAGCAGCACCGCTACCCACTGACGGATGACTGGGTAAACAGCAACTGGTATGTACCCCGGGGACTTTTATTCAGCTTTAGAAAGGAAGGAAATCCTGGCATGTGCTGCATCACGGATGAACTTTGAGGACATTATGCTAAATGAAATGAGCCAGTCACAAGAAGACAAGCACTGTATGATTCTGCTTATCTGAGGTACCTATGGTAGTCAAATCCAGAGAGGCAGAAAGCAGAATGGTGGTTGCCAGGGGCTGAGGAAGGGAGATGGAGAGTTCTTGTTTAATGGGCATGGGGTTTCAGATTTATAGGATGAAAAGGCTCTGGAGATGAGTTTCATAACACGAGTATAATTAACACTGCTGAACTGTACAATTAAAAATGATTAAAATTGTAAATTGTATGTTATTTTTTTTAACCACAATAAACAACAACAACCCATGCACATGCTAAAAGCCAAAAACCAAAACAACAAAAACCCCCAAACCCCACCCCCCAAACCCTCAGCTATTTGATAGGTAGGAATAAAAGGAGTTTCTCATTGCAAGATCACTAAAGCAGGAGTTAGAAACCATAATAGACCCATTGATTATTCAAGTCACACTGTTACTTCAAATTGTGTTCCTACCCCAGAGGAAGTGTCCCAACGACATCCACGTTGTACGATTCGTGCAAGCTAAACCCCGCTGAAATGCCAGTTCCCATGACCACCTAGAACAGACACAAACCCAAACGTCCTTTACAGATGAGAATTCAAACGCCACAAAAATGAGCTCTTCAAACAATGTGAGCCAAACCAAATCTATTCTCACTTGAACTTTCAGTTTTAAAAAGAATTATAGTTAGCATCTAGCAATTCTAAATTCTCCTGACGACTCTCCCCCCAAAATTAAAATGGGCTCTAGTTTTCTTGTGGCCTGGAATGCTTTCCTTTTCCTTTTGGTCTGTTCCATGCTGAAGTGTTTGGCTACTTGACTGCAAACAGAAAAGGCCATGAAACCTTTCAGGAGTTGGCTGTGCATGTGGGCCAGGTGAAATGCGTCTCTGATCACCTGGCATGAATAAAGGTCACTGAGGGGTGTATTGTGAAGGGGAGAGGGGTACAATGACAATGTATCATAAAATGCAATGAGTGGATAAAAAAGCTGTGGTACACTTACACCATGGAATACTATGCAGCTGTATGGAGGGACCTGGAGAGTATTATGCTAAGCAAAATAAGACAATAGGAGAAAGACAAGTATCACATGATCTCACTTATATGTGGAAGCTAATGAACAAACTAAACTGATGAATAAAAGAGTTTGAGACATGGAAGCATGCAACAGACTGACGAATCTCAGAGGGAAAGTGGGGCGAGGCGAGAAGAGATTAACCAAAGAATTTATATGCATCTATGCATAACCCCTGGACACAGACAATAGTGTGGGTGAAGGCCTGGGGTAGAAGGAGGGTAGGGAGCTGAGGGAGAGTGGGGAGTGGAGCCGGTCAATGGGGGGAAGAAGGGGACATCTGTAATACTTTCAACAATAAAGATAAATTATAAAAATAAAACAAAAAAATGTTTGGATCCGCAATCGTCCTGCTGATCCTGTTCCAGCACCATGTGTGGGGAGCACCCTGAAGCTGCCTCCTCCCAGTTCAGTCAGGGTCAGAGTGCAAGTGCCCATCACACACGTTTCATCATACGTAAGCTTCCTGGAATGCCAGGGCATAGATTCAGTTGGTGTGGAAAGTACAACCCTTAGTGAGCTACAAGAAGAGAAAAACAAGAAGGATGGCAATTTTCTTCATCCTGAAGAGTTACAGCTACAGGACTTTGAGTGGGCTGCCGAGAAGGAATTAAGGCTGTCCAGGGAAGGGAGCGGTCCCTCACGGTGGTGGCAGCTGCAGGGAACCCATAATGAGGTGAGCTTATCTGACACAACAGCCTGAGAGACCAAGTGCATGGGTGCGTCTGGCCCCTTTGATGAAATGCTCCCTGTTCTTTAAAATATATATATTTTAATTGATTTTAGTGAGGAAGGGACAGGGAGTGAGAGATATTCGGCTGCCTCCTGCACGCCTCCTTACCAGGGATCGATCCAGCAACCCGGGCATGTGCCCTGACTGGGAAATGAACTGTGACCTGCTGGTTCATAGGTTAATGCTCAACTACTGAGCCACACTGGCCAGGTCGAATTTCCCCTTTTTTGGGGTCACAATTATGTCTGTCACCCTGCATTGTATTAGTTGTGCATCTCAAACTGGGGGGAGGGAGGGGGGTATTTTCCCAGAATATTCAAATCCACAGGATAAATGTGGCTTAAGTTTCCATTGCCTCAACTTTATATAGTGGAAAATAATTTAAACCCTGCTTTTTGATAAACACAAACATATATTATGAAATAGAATGCAAAACTCAAAAGTGTTTTTATGGTAAAAAAGAAATTTTATGTTTAAAGGGAGTCATAAAGACTCTCCCAAATTTTCCAGTATGGCTTCTCTCTCCCTTGCTCTGAGGAGAACTTAGATAAGAAATTTAAAGAACACTGGATTCCTATAATCACAATGATAAAAATTCTGGAGAACCACTGCCCTGGGAAACATGAAGGAATCCATTAAAGGGAACCTGGAAAATGGACAGAACCAGGAACCCAGGCCGGGAAAGGCAACCTTCACCATTTGCTGTACAATTAGGCCTTGCCTGCCCGACTCCTTGCCATGCGAAGGAGCCGAGAGCATCGTGCTGTCCTCCAGGACGAAGCAGGAACTCTGTGCCCAGCCCCAATGAGAGAACAGGCTTCGAAACTGCTAGACAGTCCTGTTGGGATGGAGACATGACCAAAGCACGGGAAAGAACCAGAGGGGTTGGTTTCTTCCTGAGCTGTAATGTTGGCCTGTTGTTATCGTGGCTCAAACTTTTGGCTAAATTTGGGTCAGACACCTATACTTTTTATTTTCTGTCCTTATGGTTCTCGAATTACGCACCAAGGTGCCCCAGGGTACCAAGGGGAACTCACCAGGGCACCGTGGGATAGAACTTCCAAGGGAAACAGTGACGTGCATCAGACACTATGCACACGTCTAGTTTGAGGTAGTTCACAGTTTCCACATCAGTTCCTACCACACTCCTTTTGATCATACTCTATCTTTGCAAAGCTGGGCATTCAGTGGTTGCTGCGATGGAAAGCAGGTACTGCACAAAGGCAAAGTGAAGAGGAAATGGAGGACAGTAGTGCCCATCTGACATGAGGATTTGTGAAGTGGACACATTCCCATTAATAAATAACTGCGGTTATTTAACAGCGTGATAAATATACATATTTCAATTTAGGTGCATTATTTGTACAAACAGTTCCTACGTTGTTAGACATAAATATCCTGCTTGGACCTAACTACTTACTAAATGAAACTGTTAGGTATTTCTTTTGGCCCAGGAGTGCCAGGAACCAAGAAAGTTTGGGAACTGTTTTTTTTTAGCTCTTTTCAAAATTGAAACAGCTTAATTTTTTCAGGTTATTAAAGTTATGTGTTCATTACAAAAGAATTAGACAACAAAAGACTGGGGCAGAAAAATCTTCCCTAATCTAATCACTCACAGATAATTCCTATTAAAATATTTACAGTGTTCACCTATATTTTAAAACTCATCCATTCAGTGCTCTCATGATTTTTCTTTCTTGTCAGTGTATTTGTAAAAGTTCCCCTTTCAAATTCTACCCTTCTCTTGGCAGAACTGAGAGGGAAAAGGTCTAACGCCCTGTCCCCTCCCGTCCACTTCCGCACCCCTCTCAGAAATAGCTGAAAGTTGACTTACCGCAAAGAACTCTAAAGGAATGGGTGCCGGCAATTTCTCTTTAAATCTCTCATTAAACTCCTTGCCACCCAACAGCAAACCAAAAACCATCAGCCCGACGCCTAGGGAACACACGTTGAGGTTTTTAACATTCTGCAACACAGCAACTGTACTCTGTAACACAGTGAACACTGGGGTTTACACCAGGCAGCAGCCCTGGACAGCCACTAGTGCACTAATTCACACAGCAGCCCAGCACCGGGCGTTCTCGTCAAGAGTTCTCAGGCTCAAATCGCTCTCTTTGTAGCTCCCCCCAATTTGGAGCCTTTTGTTCCTCGTCAGTCAGACAACTTTAAAGCTGAATTCTTATCCACCCATCTTACAGTGTTCTTTGACATGCTCATGTGCCAATGTAGTAGTATTATAAAATTCAGAAGAGTAACCCTTGTACTGAGTCCTGAGCATTGAGAAAGGATTAGGGGCTGATACCAGCATAATACAAAGGTAAAGACACAGAAAAACTTTTAAGAGCTGAAAGAGAGAGAAATCATGGTTAGCAGATGAAAGAGGAATGAGGTGGGCTTTGAAGGCAAGAGGGTGCTGAAGTTCAAAAAGATGCCCAGGGGAGTTAAAGAAAGCCATTTAATTTTATCCTAGGGTTGCAATCCCAGCACCCCAAATACAGTCAATTCTCATCTGGACCCTGGGAAAGTAGGTTACCCCTGAGCCCCGGCTACACACCTTTCCTAGCAATGCCTACGGCATACTCAGGTCCCCGTCTGTTCTGTCTCCTGTGTGACGAGGCATTTAGAAAAATCTCAGAGTAAGAAGCATGCTATCAGCTATTGTGGGAAATGCAGAATTTAATTATTTAGGGAATGTTCCTACGGTTTGATTCCATTTGAATCCACCCAGGACTCAATTTAAATGGCACCCCCAAAGTGACTTTCCTAGACCCCTAATCTAAAGGTCTCCCTATTCAGCTTTCCTAGTAGCCAGTGCCTTCTCTTCACAGCTTCGAACAATATTGTAATCAATTACACATTTATGCAATTAGGGGCTTACTATTTGTCTTCCCATTGGACTAAGTTCCAAGAGGGCAGCGGCCATGTCTGCCCACTCACTGCTGGGCCTAGCACAGTGTCTGGCACATAAATACCTACCAAGGTCTTTAGGCCCAAGAATAGCTTTAGCATCATCTCGTAAGTTTCAGTAGTACTTTAACTGTCATTTGGTTCTAATTATTTAAACATTTCTTTTACCCATGGGTTACTCAGAAGTAGGCGTTTGTTTTTTGTTTCTAAATGTATGGGAGTTTTAAAGCTATATTTAATTACTGATTACTAATTATACTATACTGTGTAAAAGATACTAAATTAGAATTCGTGATCAGTTTCACATGTAAGTTTCAACACAATTGGTTATTACCATTGTTCCCTATGTGCTTATAACGAATTTATATTTTCTCCGAGTTGGGTGCAAAGGTCTATATATTTTTTATTAGATTAAACTGGTTAATTGGGTTAGCCCAATCGTTTATAGACTTACTTTTTGCCTGCTTGGGTAAGCAGTTTTTGAGAGAGTTAGGTTCCCCCATAACGCTTTTAAATTATTTGTTAGTTCCCAAAGAGAATATAATTCTGTCCCGAGAAAAAGCTGTCTTTTCAGCTAATGAGGGTGAAGGTGTAGCCACCAAATAAAGACATAACAAAAAATTCCTTGTAAGGCAGGCAGTATCGCACATTAATAAAATGAGAGTTTAAGGTTTAATTCATTTTGTAGTGCTCTTTTCAGAAAAGCTTTAGAATAACCAAGTCTTTCCCACTGTATTAAAATTCTTAGAAAAAAGAAAAGTGAGCCTTGAAGGTAAAAGGGATATAGAAGAGGAGGAGGGAAAAGAAGGAAGGAAAAACTAGGACCAGGAAGTTGCTTACTTACATACACCACTGAAAAGATCCCACTGTACCGCTTTGTTTTAACTCCAAACAGGTATTTTAACATGGAGGTGAAGACGTGCACAGCGGCCGCGGTGGTAAAGCCACGCACCAGGGGCTCTGTGAGGTATATGGCCACAAATCCAAACCTACAGACACCTAGGCAAAACTATTTTTTTTAAATGACAAAGAAACAAATAAATCACATGACAGATCAGGAAGTGAAAACCAACAGAAAACATACACATTTCTTTCTGGACTACTTTCTAACACTACACATTTGCACCTGCAACAGTTAAGCAGCGAACAAATCAATCCCTGATTATACAAAACACACTGGAAGGTTTGGAGTGGCTTGGAGTCCCAAGAGCATCAGGCACACTCAGAACCGGGGACACGGTGAGTCAATGTCATTTCCTGTTCCTTCCAAGCAGATCTGAGAAGCCTCTTCCCATCACTAAACAATTCTGCTTCAAGCTTTTCTTGCTTTTGGGATCTCTAAAGTACCCAGCTGAGGCCTGCTAGTTCCTAAAACATATCAACTTCAGGAGGGCATACCATCGGCCTGGTGCTCCTGAGTGCTGGGAGCTCTGAGCTCGGGGATCTTGCAGGCTGATCCTACCCACCCAGACCAGCCAAGAGCGCTCAATAGATATTTCTGAAATGAACAAACGAGAGCCCATTCCCCGTCTCAGAGTCTTACCTGAATGATTCCTGAGAGTAAGGTCACTGACATGGCGACTTTCACTCTCAAGGCGTCTCTGGCTTCTGTACCGTTGGTTGCGTTTACTCCTCCCGGGATGACTATATCATCTGGTACCAATCGAACAGCCACGCCGCCAATCATCAGGCTAATTACAGCAAACGGACCTGAAATAGTGACGCATCAATCAAGGAAATCAGTTTCAGTGTATCTGATGTGATTGTTGCCAATACTCTAGAGAACACGGGTGAGGTCAATAAATCATCACTGAACTAAAATTGCACTGTTCTCCTTAAGCATTAAACCACTGCTCCTGGTTTATATGTAAACGGTGTGTGTGCAGATTGTATTCTCCAAAAATGACCATGAAGACATCTTCCATCCACAGACTCTTCTAGAACTCTGACATTTCCCTATTAATAGATAGACTAATTTTTAATCCCCCTCTCCTTGAATCTGGGAGGACTTGTGACATATTAGTAACCAAAAGAATGCTCTTACCCTTTGAGACAGCCTGGAGGGACCTGGAGAGCATTATGCTAAGCGAAATAAGCCAGTCAGAGAAAGATAACTATCACATGATCTCACTCATATGTGGAATCTAATGAACAACATAAACCGATGAACAAAATAGATCCAGAGACAGAAGCATGGAACAGACGGACGAATCTCAGAGGGGAGGTGGGGGTGGGCATCGGGTGGGGAGAGATTAACTGGGGAATTTATATGCAGATTTGCATAGCCCATGGACACAGAGGATAGTGTGATGAAAACCTGGGAGGGGCAGGTGCGAGATGAAGGGGTCAATGGGAAAAAAAGGGGGACGTCTGTAATTCTTTCAACAATAAAGATAAATTTAAAAAAATGCAGCAGAAGTGATACTGTTGACTTCTGAGGCTAGGTAACAAAAGGTGATGCAGCTTCCACCTGAGAGCTGTTACACTTGCTCGTGCTGCAGCCCTGAGCGTGAGAAAACTCCAATTAGGACCACGTGGAGAGAAAGGAGAGGAGAGAGGGGAGTTGGGAGAGAGAGGGAGCAGAGGGCAAGAGGAGAGGGCGAGGGGGAACAAGAGAGAGAAAGAGGTTCAGGCTTCCTGTAGCTGCTCTAACCCCAGCTCCCTTCTGACCCTCAACTGCATGAGTCCCTGAGCCAGACCTGTCCAGATGAGCCTTTCCCAAATCCTGACCCACAGGAACTGTGAGACACAATGAAGTGATTCTTGCTTTAAGCTGCTAAATTTGGGGGTATTTGTTACCTCGGAATGGATATCTGAAACATTGTGCCTGTGTTTGCTGGGGGCTGCCTCATGCAGCACCAAGGCTATTATGAAATCCCTATAAATCTGATCCTAAATACACTAACTACACTACAGGGAATCCAGAGCCTAAAGTCAGATGAAAATGCAATACACGTGTGGTAATTAGGAACTTGCAGTACCACTAATAGAAAGAAAAACCAGATGCAAGTAAATTGTATTATGAATTAAAACACGTATTTCACAGATTTTAACAACTGCTCTTTTTACACAAGAAAATTGTCCTTTCCCCCCCATTACGCCAAGATGATAAGAAAGCTATTAGTTCTAGAAATCTTGGGGGGAATGTATTTTAAAGTACCTACTGGGTATGCAGTAACAACTTGTTATTAAGCAGATGTTCTAATAACAAACATGCTATGTCTTCGGCACATTGCAAAGCTGAACAATCCGAACAGAAAGGTGCTAGAGTACCAAGTATAAGCTTTTACCTATGGATATGTGTCTGGAGGTTCCGAAAAAACAATACATGATAACAGGGTAAAATGAGGAGTACAGGCCGAACACCGGAGGCACAGCTGCCAACATTGCGAAGGCTAAGCCTGTGGGATTCAACACCAGACAGAAAAAGGGAGATCATTAGAAAAGAGGTTTATATGTAGTTTCCTCTTGGTTCTTTATCTCTGATGAACACGTGACAACCATGTTAACTTAAGCAGAAGTGTCCTCACCGGCCCGACCTTCTACCCTGAACATACACATTATGCTGCCTTGTGTTTAAAGAGTCCAGGCTGGGATTTCCCCTGGCCATCTCCTCTTTTCCAGGAGTCATAGCCACCTCTAATCAACTTCCCACATTCATTCTGGTGCCCCTCCCACCAACCAAATCCATTCCCCAAACAGCAGTCTCAGTGACCTCTTACAAAGGCAATCCAAGTGAAAAGCACGCTGATAGCTTTCACTGCACTCGGAATGAATCCAAAAGTGGCTAACAAGGCCAGGCTGACCTGCCCCTGCCCACCTCACGCCCAGAGCACTGCCTTCCTGTTAATTCTGCAAATCATGTCTTCAAACACCCCATTCTTTTTCTGCCAAGTGCCTTCACACATGCTATTCCTTCCTCTCATCCTTTTTATTGTTTTCAAAGAGAGGAAGGGAGAGGGGCACAGGGATAGAAACATCAATGATGAGAGAGAATCACTGATTGGCTGCCTCCTGCACGCCCCCTACTGGGGATTGAGCCCACAACCCCGCATGTGCCCTGACTGGAAATTGAACCCTGACCTCCTGGGTTATAGGTCGATGCTCAACCATTGAGCAACACCGGCTGGATACCTCTCATTCTTTACCTGCCTCCTACTCATCCTTCAGGTCTCAGCTCACATCTCATTTCCTTAAAGAGGTTTTTGTGATTTTCCTTCTTAAACTAGGTCTCCCTGTGATTATCTCATAGTATCTTGTATTTTCCTTCATAGTGTTTAACATCATCTATCTATATATAAAAGGCTAATATGCAAAGTGTCCCCATGGGAGTTCAACTGGGAGACTGGGAGTTCTATCACTTGCTATGACGTGTGCTGACCACCAGGGGGTGGCACAGAATGAAGGAAGGCTCCAGCCAGCAGCTGGGGAAGGGAGGCCCCAGCCAGCCCTGATCTCCTGCAAGGCTTAGGGACCCTAGCCGTGCACGAATTTCGTGCACCAGGCCTCTAGTTTATACATAAAAATGTATATGTGCTTTTATTTGATTCAGGTCTCTGTCCCTGATTAGGGAGTTAGTTCCATGAAGACAGGGAGGGACAAGCAGATCTTGATAAACAAGTGTGAATAGATGAACAAATTAATGAGATGTTCTTAAATTCTTAATATCCCATATAAAAATCACACAGATGCAGAGGATTCAACATTTCATGATCTCTTGCAATTAGAATATGAACTTATCGTAAAAAACCTTAATGATGACAACCCCAAGAGCATTTCACAGAGTGACTGATTAACCCAGCCAGTTCCTAACTGTACTGATCTGCAAAACAATATCACCATATTCTACTACTCCTAGCTCTGGGGCTTTTTAAGGGTTATGTTTTTTTTGTTTGTTTTTTCTGGAGAATTCTTTTAGACAGGTAAAGGCTACTAGAATGATATGATAAAAACTATGAATTTGCAATCATGATGAAATTAAGCAGAAAGGTCAATTAAGCAATTGTTTGAGGATATGGTAGTAAGAGAAATGAACAAAAATAAATAAATAATATTCTACTGACCTTGAGGAAGCTGAAGCACCCCTGTGCTAATGCCTGAGACCAAGTCACCCAACACATACTCCTTGAATTTGTATGCTGGCAACCACTTAGTTATGGGTAAGAACATATAAATGATATTTCTTACTTTCTTAGGAGTACATCTGGGAGGACAAAAAAAGACAGAGAAAAAAATGAGGAACATTTCTGTAGAATTTGAACCAAGGCATTTCCCCTTCCTTTTATCCTGGAATGGTAAGAAAACATTCACGCTGGTGCTGAGGATAACCTTTCACTCTGCAGAGATCAGAGACAAGAAGAGCTGTTCTTGCAATTTGTTGTTGTTGGGGACATCTAAATCGGCTCCATAATAATGCTCTACAAGTGACCATGAAAAAGAAGAAAAATTTAGCTTCAGAATAATTGAGATAACTCAGAAGCTATTATTTTAATAGAAACAATCCTTACTATACTTTCTGTGTTGGTATAAAAGTGAAGTAGGGGAATTATTTACTGATTGAGTTAACTTTTGAAGAATGTGGAACCACTGACCAGCATCTGCCCATTAGTTTTCCCCTTTCCTTATAAAATCAAGGAAATTTATACAGGTATTTTGAGTTTTATTAACATATGTCCCTTGCTTTAGGGTCTTTGATTCGGTAAACTCAAAATGCCATTTGTCACTGGAGTGTAATAGCTGAGTCTATTATGTCTGGTTGTCTTGGTTAACTGGAAGACCAAGCTGATAAAACCAAAGCCTTGCATTTAATCCCTATGGGCCTTGGCCAATTTTATTGCCAGGCTACGCCAATGATCAAAGACATCACCGAGTAACAGTATGGACAGATGAGTTCTATGGCCACTGTGAAAATTTTAAGTGTTCCCTGTGACAAGGAAACAATTTGTTCCATTCAAAATATAATATATTATTGCAGCATGCATGGTATTTTTATACAGTATCTTTAGTGGTTAAGAGTATTTGGCAATTTGATGAAGGAAAATATTAGAAGCAAAATGTGAGGCAACTGTGGTAAGAACAATATCTTTGAATAAAACAAATTAGATTTGATACCTTGTTTAGAAAATTGAGATATTAATAATAGCTACACTTATATAATACTTGCCATAAGCCTAATCCCCTAGTAACTCTATGATGTAAGTACTATTATTACCACAGACCAGGAAATTCAAGCACACAGCTGGTAGGTGGTTGGGACTAGGATTAAAGCTCAGCGAGTCTGACTCCAGTGCATACATTTTTCACCTCTCCTGAAAGGTGAAGCTTAAATGAACACAGAACACAGAAGGTGTAGTATCAAGTGTTCCGGAGGCAGTAATCAAATGGTTTGGTTTTGAAATTTGAGAGGTATCAATAGGCACACATGTATTGACATTCTCAGGCCTGCAACATGGCTGTGCATGTGTCTCCAAAATTAAGAGTCACAGGACAGTGAGGGTCCTTTACAGCATAGGTTGGGGATTTAAATTCAGGGCTTTGCCAAATGAGATAGAAGGGTAGAAAAAAGAGAATGGCTGGAGCATTCTGAGAGACAAAGGGAAAAGGTGGATATTCTGAATGTGGTGGAGAATTGGAAGTGGGTTATTTATAGGAGCCTTTACACATAATCCCCAAGGCACAGTAGGAATTTAATAAATATGGTGAAATACATAATGAAGCTCGTGCTCAATCAAATATCTATCACGGACAACCCTGTGGACAGTTCTGCAAATCACAAGTGCTCACCATTTCCCCCCTCCATTTCGCCAGATTTTCCTTATACACTTGACCTTGTTTCTCTCACAACTGAATGACAGAATAAAGGAAACAGATTAAAACACAACATACGTGAATGCCTGTTTTAGCTTATCCCCAATGGAATCCGGAATCTTGTCCTTCGTGTGCAGTCTTTCCTGGAGGGCCAGATGACTAAAGATAGGCCTGTCCACATAGTACTTCTGGGTCGCTGCAAGGATTTCAGTTTCTTCAGCATGATCCATAGTACTCCGAAATTATTCATCAACAGCAGGAGACAAGCATTTCCTGAGTGTCACTAGGGAGAAAAGAAACACTCTATTTCAGATGCCAAAATCCAACTGATGACTGTTCGTAAGCATCTTTTCCTTGCGGTATTCTAAGTTCTTCTGAATGTTTCATCTTTGGACACCCCAGAGCACCTAACGCAGTGATCTGTACATAGTAGGCACTAATAAATGAAATAAAATCAATAAAAATCAACCCCCAGTTCAATAAGTGGCTCATTAACCAACCACAGGACATCATGAAAAAAAATATGCTTAGGTCCAAAGAGGTTGAAAATTTGAGAGTCTAAAATAAAAAAGAATTCTAGCAGCAAATGCAACCATGTACCAATAAGGATGATATGAAAAGATTAGTCTGGAGAAAGGATTTTTGCAGCAGAATCTGACAAATAAAGATTGTATGTTTTTTGTTTTGGGCTAACTTTAAAAAATATATATATTTTTATTGATTTCAGAGAGGAAGGGAGAGGGAGATAGAAACAATGATGAGAGAGAATCATTGATTGGCTGCCTCCCGCATATCCCACACTGGGTATCAAGCCCACAACCCAAGCATATGTGCTGACCCAGAATCAAAACATGACTTCCTGGTTTATATAGGTCGATGCTCAACCACGAACCACACTGGCTGGGATGGGCTAACTTTTTATGGCCACTCTAGGAATATCACAATATCCAAGAATAACTGGGCTGATATATGAACAGAGTTTGACAGATGGCAATGCTACCACTCTGCCTTCTAGCTGCTTCCAATTCCTCCAAAACATTACATGACAGTGTTGTAGAAATGTTTGTAATTCAGGAAAATACCAAGCTTAGAGTCCCATTCACTCTAAGAAATGCCATTTCTTTCCCCTCACTCTCCTTCAATTTCTCTCCACACTTATCATTGTAGCTTTCAAAAGCCTGGTTTTATGCTCTGTTTCTCTGAAGTCTCCCCTCACCTCTAATCCCCCATAGATGTGTCTATAGTTGCTACTTTGCATAATTTTCCATTTTTCTCCCACTATATTATAATTATTGGTCTCCTCTTCTAGACTGTAAATTGCTCCAGGCAACACCATACTCTGAATTCCCGGGATCTAGCTCAGTCCCTGTTTCCTAGCAGGCACTCAGGAATAGCTGAATGAATAAAATCTTTGGATTGGTGCCTCATGATTGTTGATAATGTATGCCAGGCTTCCTCTCTGTTATATCACAGTGCAGAAGGTTAAGTCTATTTTAAACACTTTTACTGTATTGTTTCTTTTGGACACTTCCTCCTTGGTCTTCTTCTGTCCTATTTTTAGAAAGGTTATTCCTTCATATAGCCACTCAAAGAGAAAAAGACGAGATAGAGCCGATAAGAATCAGACTGTTTTTTTTTTTTGTTTGTTTTTGTTTCCCTGTTGCAAAAAAGTCAGCTTTACCAATGATTTTGCTCTTAACACACATTTACTGTTGTCAATGGGACAAGTAATGATGACCATGGTCTAAGGATATTGTATCATCTACAATGCAGTGGTGAACAAACCTGGTCACTCACTTCAGTCGTCTGGGGAAAGGTTCAAAGTACTGCTGTCGAGACCAACTGGTGTGGCTCAGTGGTTGAGGGTCAACCGATGAACCAGGAGGTCTCAGTTCAATTCCCAGTCAGGGCACATACCCAGGTTTTGGGCTTGATCCCCAGTAGGGTACGTGCAGGAGGCAGCCGATCAATGATTCTCTCTCATTATTGATGATTCTATCTCTCCCTCTCCCTTCCTCTCTGAAATCAATAAAAATATATTACAAAAGTAAGAGTTCCTTCTTAAAAAAAAAAATAAAGTATTGCTGTCGAGGCCTCACTCTGACTCTTCTGAATTAGGATTCCCATGGGTGGGGCCTAGACGGTGGACATTCACTCCATGTGGGTGTGGGCATGCATCGCTGTATCACTGTATCCATGTGTGGGGACTTTTTCTTAAGATTTCAGAGCAACAGGTTTACATTGTAGTATTATAATGCAAATATACATACTATATAGTATAGTGGGGGAAATAAGATATTTCTAAAATATTAGACATCCTTTTCCTTATTCTACCCTCCATCTAGAACCTCTCAAAATTCTTTTGACTTCATTAAGCAGAGCAATTAGATGTATGTTTTGAAAGTTCCCTGGGAAATTCAGATGATCAGCGAGGTGGGTATTTGACATATATAAAAATACTGGCTTTCAACTCTGCCTGAACCCAGAATCTTTTAGAAAACAACACCAGACCAATTAAGGCAGAGCTCTAGCAGCGGATATCAGAAAACTTTTAAAAAATCATCTTAAGAGCCCTGGTCTGTTTGACTCAGAGGATAGAGCATCAGCCTGTAGACTGAAGGGGCCCTCGATTCTGGCTAAGGGTGCATGCCTGGGTTGCCAGCTTGATCCTCGGTAGGGGACGTGCAAGAGGCAGCTGATCAATGATTCTCTCTCATCATTGATGTTTCTATCTCTTTCTCCTCTCCTTTCCTCTCTGAAATCAATAAAAATAAGAAGTAAAAAGCATCCTAAGATGATTCTAATGAACAGAGTTAAGAACCACTTGTTTATGACCTTTAAGAGACAGAAAAAGACATATGAAAAAGACATAACAAATCATGAAGAAACATTTGAAAACAAAAGCCAATTATATACTTTTAGAAATAATAATAAATCAGTGACATGATTAAAGCCATATGAGATCCTTTTAAAAAAGTGATCTTTATAATATATGATATGCTAGAACATAACATAATAAATATAGTAAAGGTTAATATAAAATGCTTACTGAAAAGTACATGAAATAAATTTTGAAGAGGAATTTGAACTATAAAGGCCTGATTTAGCCGTAAAAATGGTGCTTTGAATTTGACATTTCAATTTAGGGAATTGGTTCTCAGGCCTGGCTGCACCTGGGAATCACCTGGGCAGCTCTAACTACCACTGATGCCTGACGACAGCCAGGGATTCTGATTTAATTGGCCTGAGCGGCAGGCAGGGATTGAGAGCTTAAACGCTCTCCACATGAGTCTAATGTGCAGCCAAGATTCAAAATCGCTGACTTAGCGGATGGCAGTATAAAAATCCACACTCACCCGTATGCCACACGTCAATTTTTTAGTATACGTATATTCCAAATATCGCAGGGGGCATGCTTACATTCAAATTTTATTCTTTATCTCAACTTTAACATGTTTTGCTAAATTGGGCAACTGTAACTGTAGGTTAGGAAGAGACAGAGCACAGAGGGGGTTCTCAAATATTTTTGAAGTGTTGGGACCCTGGCTGTACGCTCTGTCCTCCTTGAGATAACTGGTTGGCAGTGTAGAGACGTCTTAAGTGGGGAAAGAAAGGCCTGCTGGGAGGGGTCAGGACCGGAAAGGCGCAGAGCATATTATAATGAAAGGCTGTCCTTTTGGGGAACTTCTAATGCTCATCAGCAAAAATTAAATAATTAAAGGCTTGAAGGCTATCAATAACCACCTTATCAGAATAAGAGAGGCAAAGTAACCAAGGGACCAACACAAGGAGATTAAATGACCAGACTCTTATCTGACAGATAATGAGGTTCCAGAGTGGCGATTGAAATTATAAATCACCAAATTGTAAAACAAACCCTCCCATGAGAGAAAAGTCACTTCTGAGATGGCTTAAAGTGACACATCTTCTGGTAGGACCTCCAACAAAATTACTAGTGACACAAAAGAAAATGGATCTAGAGGTTTTTCCCACAGCTATAAGAGAAAAAAATGTAAAAATAGTTTAGAACATCTTTTATCATAGATTTCTAGACCTGAAAGTAATCTTGGAGATCATCCAATTTAAGTCCCCCACATTGTAGGTGAGAAAATGAACTCAACTACACTCACTTGGGTGTAAGTGACTTATCCAAAACTATTCTCAAAATGCAAAACTTGTTTCCTATTCAAAGTAGTTGTCAAATGTAAAAGGCACAGATATTTATAAATAAAAATTGTAACAATATCAAAATACTCATGAAGATGTAAAGTACAGCAGAGGGAATATAGTCAATAACATTGTACTGACTATGTAAGGTACCAGGTGGATACTAGACTTTTGTGGTGATCACGTCACATGGTGTACAAATGTCTAATCACTTGTTGTACACCTGAAATTAATAAAATATTGTATGTCAACTGTAATTGAAAAGTTAAAAATATTATAACAAAGCAGCAACATTTTAACTTCAAACTAAAGGCAAGAATTAGTTGCTTGGCAATAACGAAGATTCACTATGATTTTATGGAAGATGCTCCAAATTGGAGGTCAGGGTCAGGGTCTAGCCCTACTTCTGCATCTCAAGTTCTATGCTGTGATGACAGGGTTAAGTAGATCAGGAGTTCCATACTTGGAAACATGTCAGAATCACCTGGGGATCTTGAAACCACAGATTTCCAGGTCCTTACAAGATTCTGATTTAGTCATTCTGGAATCTGTATTTTTTAAAGCCCATGGGGTGCCGAAACCGGTTTGGCTCAATGGATAGAGCGTCGGTCTGCGGACTGAAAGGTCCCAGGTTCGATTCCGGTCAAGGGCATGTACATTGGCTGCGGGCACATCCCTGGTAGGGGGTGTGCAGGAGGCAGCTGGTCGATGATTCTCTCTCATCGATGTTTCTAGCTCTCTATCCCTCTCCCTTCCTCTCTGTAAAAAATCAATAAAATATATTTTAAAAAAAAAACATTAAAGCCCATGGGGTAAGACTGATGAACAACCTGTTGGGAAACCAGACTGTAAGCTCCATGGGAACAGAAACCCAGTCCTGTTGCTATCTGTACAGTGACTGCGAGGCAGAGCTCAGAAATGCTTGTTGAATGAATATGGAAAAATAACAGCCTCTCTGGGTCTTAGTTTCCTGGTCTTTAAATGGTATTTCCAGTGATAACATTCTGAGGGTAGTCTTTGGTAAGTTTGTTCAAAATGCCAATTAAATCTTTGTGCTTAAATTAGCTAGAATGGGTTCAGTTGTCTGAAACTAAGAAGTTTACACACACACACACACACACACACACACACACACACACACACATTCACACCAGTTTAATAATGTTTCTCTCTGTTTTAAGTTGGAAGGTGAGTATTATTCACTAAGAACTGGACATGTCAGTTAAGACATCTATCCATCTATTCAAAGTAATCAAGTTGCATATTTATAATTCTAATAATGCATATGTTAACCTTTTATTTATATTTTTAAAAATATATTTTTGTTGATTTCAGAGAGGAAGAGAGAGAAACATCAATGATGAGAGAGAATCATTGATCGGCTGCCTCCTGCATACCCCCTAATGGGGATGGAGCCTGCAACCTGGGCATTTGCCCTTGACCGGAATCGAACCTGGGACCCTTCAGTCTGCAAGCCGATGCTCTAACCATTGAGCAAAACCAACTAGGGCTATGTTAACCTTTTAAATCCAAGTATGCAGCACATGCCCAAACTTACTATATCTTTCACATAATCTACCTATGGGTGTCAGCATGAACAACCCACAAAAATAAAAGTTATTATAAACTTTTTCTACACTTCCCAGAGCAACAGAACATAAACGTTCCTATAATGAACATGGCATATAGAAAAGCTTTCATGAATTATAGTCCAGAAAATAAAGTTTTCACTTATGAAACCTTTTCCTGAAAAGCAATTTGTAAAAGCTGCTTCCTCTTCTCTATATTTCCGGCGTAACTAGAAATATATTATCTGCTTCTCCTTATAACAATCTCTGACTAACTGCAGTAGCGCAATATGTAGGAAGATCCAAAGGCCTTGAAATCTAAGCTGGTCCTAAATGTACACTGTAAGCTCTGTGAGGGCAGCACCATTGTCTCTGAACACCCAGCACAGAGCCCAGCATGCAGCAGGCTCCCAGACATTTGTTAACTGAGTGCTCTCTGTCTTTGAATGGTAGGGACCGAGGCTGCTGGAGTATTTAGCCTGGGGCTCTGCCATCCTTTACCTCTTATATCCTCCTCCTCCCCTTAAATTCCTCTGCTAAAGGACTATTAGATTAGTATCCAGAGGGGCAACATTGTCTGGTAGGCTTTGGTCTCAGAAGGACTGTGTGTGGCCTCTGCACCTGGCACTTAAGAGCTGTGAGTTTTTTTGCAAGGTCCATAAGCTTTCTGTCTCTTTGTTTGCTAATTTGTAAATGGCAGTTACCAGCGTAGGCTGTGGAGTCGCACAGACCTCAGTTCCAGTCCTGGTTCTGCCATTATGACAGGACGTAAGGCAAGTTACTTGCCTTTTCTAAGTAGGGTGACCATAAGTCCTGGTATTTGCTTGCTGTCCCCAGAGTAATTATTACTTCCAAATTTCCTGGATTAGAAAATAATTTACATTTCTCTCCTTCAGATTCTTTAGCTCTAACACTGAGATAAAAATAAACCTCCTTAGAGATCCGAGAGGAATAAATTAGAAAATGTTTCTACAGTACTTATTATGGGCCTGGCACCCAGTAAGTGTTCAATAAGTGTGTCTATTATTATTACTACTGTGGGCAGGGCACCTAATTTCCTTCAACCTTAGATTCCTCATTTGTAAATGGGAATAATAATGTTCCTTTATTTTCATTCAATTGTCTTTTTGATTCACCAGTGTATTCACATGGCTCAAAACTATATAAAAAGGATTAAAATGAAGTCTCACTTCCCCCATGGCTGGAGGCAACCATGGTGTCAGTTTCCAGTGTCTTTCCAGAGATATTTTTATACACGAGCAGATAGAAATATATCTTCTTCCCATGAATGGTAGCATAACTTAACACCATTCTACACCTGGTTTTTTTCACTTAACAATATTTCTTGGTGATCTTTCTATATCTCTACAAAAGAGCTTCCTCATTTTACTTTTTAACCAGTTGCATAGCAAGCTGTTGAATGCATGACCCCTAACTTGTCTCACCAGGCCTCACAGTGCTGCACTGAGGATTAATGTAAAATTATAAAGCACTGCTCCAGGCCTTGGGTCTCCATTTATTCGTTCATTCAATACTAATCTATGGACTCTCAACTTCCATGTTTGGCTGTAACATGAGAGTTGGCTACACTGAGAGACCAGTAAGCTATGGTACATGCCCTTAGAAAAGTTGTCACCTAATGTCTTTGCAGAAATTTACATCCTTTTACATCTGTTTCTCATAGGTGGGTGAAGGCATATGAAATGACAGAGCATACAGGGAAACAGAGAAAGTTTTGGGGCCAGGAGGAAGAGATTGTTGTCAAGGAAATACCAACATTTAGGAAATGAGACCAAGGGTCTTTTATATATAAATCATGTTACTTTTCCCCTTCTTATTATAAAAGTAATATATGAACACTAGGAAATTTGGAATATTTCCATTTCTCTCATGCATAAATGATACATATTAAATGTATATCATAAATGCATATATTTGTACATATATAATGTATATGTATACATGGCTCAGATACTGTCTTAATAGTTTTGCATTAAATTTTTTTACTTAACATTATATCATAAACATTTTCTATGTCAATGAAGAACTTCAGAAATATACTTTTTAATGGTTGCATTATAGTATATATAAAATGATGCAGTTAACCACCTTCCTTATTATTAGATGCTTAGCCTACCTACAAATTTTTGCTATTATAAGTGGGATTTTGTTTTTTGATCTGTGTGAATTTACATGTGTGATGTAATAAAAGCGAGTTCATTTTTAAACAACGTAAATGCCCACTTTACTGGGTAACTTACAAAGTGAGTACATAAAAACTACAAATTGACTTAAAATAATATGAATTGTAGACATTTATGTGAGTTTCTTATTTATACACAACAGTAGTTAAACGTAATTATTGTAGTTCCTGTTTATAGAGACTGTGAAATTAAAAAAACCACAGCCTCTAGGTAAAAACGATCCTCACTTTCAGATGCAGCCTCTGTGGCTCCCATGGAGCAGTAACAGCTGGGCTGGAACTGAGGTCTGCTCACTTCAGAAACCGTGCTCTTATGCTCTGCTGCCTCATTAACCGTGCCTGAGATTAATTATGTCAAAATGTTTATCTATTTTATCTAAATTAGGTTACTTCTAGGCATGTATTCCCCCTTGTCATGCCTTGTTTTTGAAGCATGGAGATCTTAACAAATGGAAGCAGGAGTAGAGGTCAAGGAAGGCTTCGGAGAGGATACTGGGTTTGAAGTGACTCTCCAATAATGGGTAGAAGGCAAAAGCCAGGGCCTGTGATTCTGCACAGCGAAATTAAGAGTAAAAATGGATAGGAAATGTCCACGGAATACCAAAAGCATTGTGCTTTGCGTGGTTACAGGAAATGAAGCTGCAGAGGTCGAAGAGGACCAGGTCTCAGGGGACCATAAAAGGTCCGGCTACAGGTTCCAATGTAAGCCATATGCTCCAGTCCTTTGACTATATCCCCATCCTCCTTTATCCTATATAGAACTGATCAAAGCCACCACGCCATGCAAAAATGATTCAGTTCCAATAAACTGAATCCCTTCCAGCACTAATTTGTTGTGACTCCATAAGTTGATAAATTACAGGATTTATTTTCCAACTAGGAACACTTGAAAGATCATTAATACACTTAAGATACGCCTCCAGGATTTTCTGTGGGGTAAAAAGCTCAATAATTCAAATTGGTGCTTAAGTTTGAATGACAGATATTTTAATAAGAAAAAGTTCTCTATGTGAAAATGGAAGAAGAACCTACTGGTTTACCAGTCATTTCTTTTTCTAAAATAGTAACTTTAGTCAAAATAATACTGATACAGTAAAATTGCAAATATTATGGAAGGGCTAATTGGAAAAATAAAGTTTTCCATTCCTTCTTTTCCCAAATTCTAGCTTTATTCCCTGAAGCAACCATTTTCTTCAAATCATTTTTGTTTTTAGTTCTTTAAGTGAGTTTATTTTTAACTCTAAATCAGCTATTAGTATTTTTGGTGGGACTTGTGTGTAACTGTTCTGTGCATTTAGTATCTTTGTACCTGATACCAAGTGCTCGTCATTTAGGCAAATCTTGAGGACTGAGAACTAGTTCTAAGTAATATAATTATATGGCTATTTTTTTTACTTATCAAATTTAGACATTATCTATGAATGCTTACCAAGAAAAATGAGTATTTAAGACTCCTTATTCCATACTATTTTTGCCAGATTATATTACTCTTTTATTTTCTTTACTTATGTAACCAATATAGGCTAATTCATTTTATCTGTTCTCTCCTGGAATTTTTATTAGACACATATTGGAGCTTTTCATTGTATCATTGTGTCTTTTAATCTCTGACATTTTTCATCTTTTAATCTCAATGGGTTGATTCCAGATAGTTTTCTCAGATTTGGTTTGAAGTTTACTAATCTATCCTTGCCTCTAATATGTTGTTTAGCTGGTACATAGATTTAAAAAGATTCAAATCTATATTTCTCATGTCTATATCTTCTTTTTGAAATATGCTGTTCTTTTTTTACAGTATACTATTTTTGCCTTTAGTTTTCTATACTTCTTATCCCTTTAATAATTTTTAACACACTTGATATTTTGTTCATATATTCCATTACTTTACATTCTTGGGTCTCTGATTCTTCTGTTTGTTTTGTTTGTTGATACTCCCTTATGGGGATTTGTAGATTTAAAAAACTGCGAGCTCATATTAAGTAAGGGGGGAGGGGAGGAAGTGGTGCACTGTCTCCTTGGCCTTGAGACCATGTCTTGTTTCCAGGTTTGAATGGTACAACCCACCCTCACACCCTAGGATCTGTATCCCACAGAGAAACTCGTATGGGCTGTGCTGAGTATGAACTTGCACTTATTGTCTTTTAAAACACTTTTCTGCACTCTGGTAGTCTTTATTTCAAAGTTAATTATTTATTTAAACATCTAACTGTGTTTTAGTCTTTATTTTTGTGTGTTTGCACTGGAGGGAATTTGTGTAAGTCAATTTAGTCCTCTGTGTTGTTAAAAGGCCCATTATTACAACTATGTGAATATTGTTCATTTCTGGTTCTATCTATATTTTTCTTGCAGCTCACTACTTGTCCTAATTTGTATAAATTTCTTTCTAAGTCTGGTGATACACATCTGTAAGTTTGGGAGTTAATTTAATTACACTTGGGGAGTTAAACTCTTTCTACCCTTATTTTGCTGGAGGACTTTCTTAGGTAATTGCTTCAGAAAGGGTACTTGGAAGTAAATGACCTGAGTCTTTGAATATCTGAAAATGTATTCATTTCACTCTTACATTTAATTGATAAATGTACTGGCAACAGAGTTTTAAGTTCAAAGTAATTTCCCTTATAATTTTAAAGGCACTACTCCAGGGTAGTTTAGTATCCAGTTTACTGATGGGAAGCCTTATGCCAATCTTAAGTAAGTGACTTTATTTTCCCTTTCAAAAGTGTAGCAGCCTCTCTGTATCTTTCACTCTGAAGTTTTGTAATGATTGTATTTCTGTATGGATTTTTACCCTCATTCACTTGATGGACCTTTTTTATATCATAATTTTCCTTAACAAGAGGTAATTTTTTCCTTGTATTTGTCAATTTCTTCCCTTCCATTTTCTTTGTTTTCTCTTTCTAGAGCTCCAACAGACTGGTGTTGGACTTACTGAGCTGCTTCTCATCTTTTCTAGCACATATATTCTCTATCTCTTTGACATTTGGTTGTGCATTTCAGGAGATTTCTTAAACGTTGTCTTTTAGCCCTTCTAAACAAATCATTTTTTATTTTAATAACCATTTAAAAAATTAAAGATATTTTGTCTGTTTTCTGTTTGCTCCTTAAAAGAATTCTGTTTTATTATATGGAGACAATGTCTTTTTAATCACTCTGAAGCTACTCATATTTTTTAAAAAAGTTGTTTTAAATGATATTCCCTCTATCACTAGTAACTTCTATTTTTTCCCCATGATTCTTCCTATGGAAGGCTATTCTTGGTTATATTTTTAAAATTAAAGATTCCGTTGACTTTTCTGGTTAATTGGTCTTGCTTTCCTCCATAAATCATGTATATAGTTTCCTTTTAAAAAAATATATTTTATTGATCTTTTACAGAGAGGAAGGGAGAGAGAATTAGAAACATCGATGAGAGAGAAGCATCGATCAGCTGCCTCCTGCACACTCCCTACTGGGGATGTGCCTGCAACCAAGGTACATGCCCTTGACCGGAATCGAACCTGGGACCCTTCAGTCCCCAGGCCGACAATTTATACAGTGAGCCAAACCAGCTAGGGCTAATTTTCTAGGATAAGATCCTTCCCTGAATGAAACGGTGATTACGAGACTTTTTGCACCTGTGGGCTCTGTTGACTTCCAGGTTGACTTTAGGGTGAGGAGGCCAGAGCTGGCTTTCAGGCCAGAGCCCACCACTTCCCAAATGCAAGAAAGAGAAAGAATTTACCTAAAACACCAAACTCATATTGGAAGCACTGGTTCACCTTAACCAATCCATAAGGACTTCCCATTGATTCTCTGCTTTCAGGCCCTGCGGCTCATGCCTGCTCTCTGTCCTTGCTCTGTGCTCAGAGCCTCTTTCTAGAGAGTCACCCCATTCCCATGGAGGTCCTTCTTGCACGAATTCTGGGTTCTGTCTCATCAGTAACTTTCCTCCAAACATTTTCCTCTCTCATTCTCTTTAGAGTTCTTCCTAGTCTTCGTAAAATGTTACAGTCAATTAAAAAGAGTTATAGGATAGAGAGAAGGCAAATGCTTTTGCTTAGTCTATCATGTTTAATCTTTGTCTTGTTATTTTTTTTTTCATTTTGTAAACTGGGAAGTTTGCGTGCTAAGTTTTATCAATTGAACACATTTTTAACATAAAATAGATATATGAAGAAGGATTTGAAAGCATTTGTCAAAAAATGGTAAACAGATTGTGGGTAATTTTATTATCTTTTTATTTATACTCTTTGTATTTCCACAGTAGACACCATTATTTTCATAATAAAAGTAAGTTTTAAGTGTGAATAAAGGGTACTTTTTTGTTATTCTCTTGGAGGAGGAGTCTGCAAACACAGGAGCCCCTTGGCATTTGAGAGGAGAGTGAGGGTTATGTTCAGAGACCTCGGAGAATCCCAGATTTCACTGAGAACACCATTGATTGAGAGATGAATGTAGGTGAGCTGCTTGACTGATGCAAGCTATCAGGTTTCTTTTTGTTACATGCTTCACATACAGCCCTAGGAGGCAAGTACTGTTTTCTTCACTGCCAATCAAGGCCCTTTCAGATTCACTTCCCATTTACAGTTGAAAACAAAAATGGGAAGAGACTACTGTAGGAATCATGCACCCATACCACCAACAAGGGCCAGGTAGGTAAAGACAATGATTGAAGTGAACCAGGTGAGTCTGTGCCAATCTAGAGAGCATGTGCCAAGCCCAAAGTGATCAGCTACTATTCAGCTCTCACTGAATGTTGGCTTCCAATTCTAAATGTTCTTTCTGTTGAGGTTCAATTTACATAGAGTGAACTGCACAGATCAGTGTATGTTTAATGAGTTTTGCCACACATTTTAGACTCCTATAAATAGAACGTTTTTATCATCCAGAGCTGTCTCCTGCATCCATACCCAGTCAATCCCTGCCACACCAAGTCAGATAACTTCACTTCTGATTTCTATCACCATAGATTAGTTTTGCCTATTCTAGAACTTCTTATAAATAGAACACCCAATTTTTAAGATAACTTGAAACTACATTTTTAAAGAAAACCTTTTTAAAAATATATTTTTAAAATTTATTTCAGAGAGGAAAGGAGAGGGAGAGACAGAGATAGAAACATCAATGATGAGAATCATTGATTGGCTGCCTCCTTGCACGCCCCACACTGGGGATTGAGCCCACAACATGGGCATCTGCCAGGCCTGGGAATCGAACCATGACCTCCTGGTTCAAAGGTTGAGGCTCAACCACTGAGCCACATCAGCCAGGTGAGGCCAACTTATTTTAAATATTACCCAACCAACTCTCCACTGTCTTCTTCCCAGCTTTATATTTCTCCATAGCACTCAGCACCATCTAACCTGCACTGTATTTTACTTCCTTATTTTCTGTATTCCTCCCTCCCTTCATAATACTTAAAGCTACATGAAAACAGGTACATAGTAGGACTTCATTAGACATTTGTTGAACAAATGAGTGCATCAAGGAAGAAAGGAAGGAAGAAATGAAAACCCCTGCTAGCTTTGGAGATGCTAGTTAAGAATGAACTAGTTAAGAAAATTTTATCATTTCTAATTATCTTCCAGCATTTAATTGTTTTGAGGCAGTAAAGATTTAAGGAGCAAACTAATGATAATCTTGAAGACCAGAACAACCCTGACTATACTTACTATCTTTAAAAATTAGATTTGTGGGAGGACAAATGCTTATATATAAACACATTACTGGGTATTTGATAATAATTAAGTTTTTCATTAGGTTTAAAGTTATGATGACAAAACCATCTTTTCCTAGTATATTTATTCCTACTTTAACTCATTTTTTTTTTTTTTACTATGCTTCTTCCAATTGAATTGGCCATTCCCACTGGGTCCTGAATGGCCAACAAACCACAGGAAGACATTGCTCTTGGCTCCTGTTTGAAACCAACAGCTACAAAAAAACCACTGGTCTTGATTCAGGGCCTACCTTAACTCATTTTAAAAAGTAGGTAAAGAATAACTTCCAAAATAATAAAATTGCACATGCTCAATATTACTAAATCTTTGTAACAATGATCAGCAATAAACACATGAAATGAATCCAATACTAGAAAAACAATTTTTTTTTATGTCAGTGAGTACAGCCAGCTCTAGGTCAATGTAGAGGTGGGGGCTGAGCTGGTTGTGTAGTTCTCCACCAGATTTTTGACATAAGGTGAGGGCAGTTCCTCTGAGACACCAAAGGTTTTCACCACAGAAAAAAAATATTCTCTAACATATGACATCATTTAGAATCAAGTCGGGCTCTGTGATTGGTCAATGCTGACTAGACCATATGCCAATTGACCCATGGAGACACCATTTCATGCACTGTGTATGGAAGACTTCAGAGAACACACAGGAATCATGGGACACATTTTCCAACACAGAGTAGGTGAGATACAATGATTTGCCTAAATTTTAGAAATCTTGAGAATAAACTTGTAGCAACTATAAGACCAAGCAGAGAGAAAAGAAATAAATTAAATGCACTATATTTTCCAGTTTATAAGACGACTAGGCGTATAAGACGACCCCCAACTTTTCCAGTTAAAATATAGAGTTTGGGATATACCCGCCCTATAAGATGACACCTGGCGTATAAGACGACCCCCGACTTTTGAGAAGATTTTCCTGGGTTAAAAAGTCATCTTATACGCCGGAAAATACAGTAGTTCCTTGAATCCACGGGCCTTCTGACCCTTGTTCTACATTTCCCCCTGAATACCTTTTCATCTTTTGTCAACTCATGTCTGTTTCTCTTTTACTGATCTGACAGTCACACCTACACTGTTTTTTGCTTCTTCTAGGTGTTTGGGATGTGAAGGGCAGTAGGAGAAAGAAAGAGGAGGCTAAACAAATAAATTTCATGGATTACATTTAATGTGATACCTTTAAATCTAAGAATAAATTTCCAGTGTGAACATCTGCAGAATTTACAATGTAAATGGCAACAAGATTCGATCCCAACAAATGATTAAGGTAAACAATGTGCTCCTTTTTCCTATCCCAGTTCTGGTAACTCAATAGCCCACAACTACTTGAGAAGGTGTGAGGATCATTTTTTTTTTTTTTTTATCTCAGTTTGGACACAGAAGCTCACATTTCAGCAACGATCAAGGTGATCATCCTTATCCCTTGCTGACACCTTTCTCCCCACCCCAACAAGTCACAGATCACCTCTAGGAGAAAATTTCAATAGGCTATTAAACACTGGCATGGATACCGAGAGAAGACAGATAATCCTCTCTGGGGACCTTAGGAACAACTAATCATCTTCGATAGGCAGAGTTACACCTGATTCAGTCCGTCAAAATGTCCTAGCTGCTGAAAACTCGAAAAGCATTGTGGGAATACTAACTGGTGAGGAGGCACAGCACCTTCCCTGAATGAATGGCAATTGCTTGATTTGGACTGTTTCTTAGAAAAGCATGTTAAGACCTGGTTACCATTAACTGTATGTAATACTGGGCCAGGCTGTGTATATAAAGAATTTTGTTCCCCGGCAGGTGTTTCTCAGTGGTTTGAGTGTAAGCTTGTGAACTGAAGGGCCACTGGTTTGATTCCCTGTCAAGGGTATACACCTGGGTTGCAGGTTTGATCCCAGCCACTGTCGGAGCATGTGCAGGAGGCAACCAATTGATGTGTCTCTCTAACATTGATGTTTCTCTCTCTGTCTCTCTCCCCTTACTCCCTCCTATCCACTCTCTCTAGAATCAATGGAGAAAATATCCTCTGGTGAGGATTTAAAAAAAAAGAATTTTGTAGGCCTGCTTTCTATCTTTAGGTGATACAATCTTAGAATCAGTTAGTAATGATTATTTAACCCAGTAACTCGCAATCTTGGCTAGGCATTAGTATTTTTTGGGTGTGTATACAGGAAAGGGGGGCTTTAAAAAAAAAAATAGAGATGTCTGGGCCTGCCCCAGTCCAATGAAATCAGAATCTCTGATCCAATTTCTCTTTCCTTCCTTCCTTCCTTCCTTCCTTCCTTCCTTCCTTCCTTCCTTTCTTTCTTTCTTTCTTTCTTTCTTTCTTTCTTTCTTTCTTTCTTTCTTTCTTTCTTTCTTTCTTTCTTTCTAATTAACCTTTTCCACTCGGATGTCGAGTGTGACTCGACACGGTTAGCATTAGAATAAAGGAATTGAGAAAAAAAGCAAGCGAGTGCAAAGGGTTAAACTCTCCAGGTGATTCAATTGCATTAAGAATCACTAATCCCACATGACAACCTTATCTTATACATAAAAAAATTAAGGTCCAAAGAATTGAATTGACTTGTAACTTGCCCAAGATCACTCACCTAGTTAATGGAAAAGTTTGGATTAAAATCATGATCTCCATTAATTTACTCATCTAATAAATGTCTCTCAATGACATTCTAAGGTTGTGACCAGCTACCTAGTTGTTACTGAAGAGTAATAAGATAAGTCAGAGCTGGTTCATATCTAAGGATCAGGTAAGCTGGTCCTGATAGAAGTTAAAAGGGGAGAGTTTGAAGCTATGATGGTTCTGGCATTTGCTCTCTCAGTGTGATTCAGGCCTCTGGAAATGTTAAAGCAGGGGTCCTCAAACTTTTTAAACAGGGGGCCAGTTCACTGTCCCTCAGACGGTTGGAGGGCCGGACTATAGTATAAAAAAAACTATGAACAAATTCCTATGCACACTGCACATATCTTATTTTGAAGTAAAAAAACAAAACGGCAAAAACACCTGCATGTGGCCCACGGGCCGTAGTTTGAGGACGCCTGTGTTAAGGGATCCTTTGGTCCATGTATAATCGATTACTACTTATGACCCCTTCTCCCATTTTACTAGTTCCAGGGGTCCCTCTACTTACCCAGATCTAATGTGTAGCACAAGGGGGAAGGGGACAGGGTCCCCAGCTGGGAAGTCTAGTGCAGTTCAGTGAAACCTTGATCAGTGGGGATGACAGCTGGCTCCTTGGCCCTAGGTACAGAAGAAAGGAAAGTTTATCCAGAGTTGCTGGTTTGTTCTTTGAAAGAAGTTACGTCTAAAATATTTCATATAATACACACACACACACACACACATATATATATATATATATATATATATATATATATATATATATATTGTTTAAAGTATTACATATGTCTCCTTTTTCCCTGATTGACCTCCCCCCCTGCCACTCCCAACCCCGAGGGCAAGCCCCCACTGCCCCAGTGTCCGTGTCCATTGGTTATGCTAATATGCATGCATACAAGTCCATACAAGATCTCTAACCCCCTCCCCAACCCCTGTCTTCTCTCTGGGGTTGGATGGTCTGTTCAGTGCTACCTTGTCTCTGGATCTATTTTTGTTCATCAGTTTATGTTGGTCATTATATCCCACATATGAGTGAGGATCATGTGATATTTATCTTTCTTGACTGGCTTATTTTGCTTAGCATAATACTCTCCAGTTCCATCCATGCTGTTGCAAATGGTAAAAGTTCCTTCTTTTTTATAGCAGCGTAATATTCCATTGTATAGATGTACCAGTTTTTTAATCTACTCATCTGCTGATGGGCACTTAGGCTGTTTCCAAATCTTAGCTATTGTAAATTGTGCTGCTATGAACACAGGGGTGCATATATCCTTTCTGATTGGTGTTTCTGATTTCTTGGGATATATTCCTAGACATGGGATTACTGAGTCAAATGGCAGTTCCATTTTTAACTTTTTGAGGAAACTCCATACTGTTCTCCACAGTGGCTGCACCAGTCTGCATTCCCACCAGCAGTGCACGAGGGTTCCTTTCTCCCCACATCCTCGCCAGCACTTGTTTGTTGATGATAGCCATTCTGACAGGTGTGAGATGGTACCTCATTATTGTTTTGATTTGCATCTCTCGGATGTAAAATATTTCTTAATGCTGTCCATTCATTCCCAATATTAGCAATAAATTCTCTCCCAAGACACAACTACAATTCTCACAATGATTTACACTGAAATATTTATATAATAAAAAGATATACAGGGTTCTCAAAAAATGTATACACACATTGAATAATTATAAAGGCAGTGTTTATTAAAATACATTTCATTTTCAAAATTGAGCTGTCAGGTATTCAAGTGTGTATACATTTTTTGGGGGGACACCCTCTGTGTAAATCTCCTCCCTAAAGGTAAACTGTGTGTGTGTGTGTGTGTGTGTGTGTGTGTGTGTGTGTGAGAGAGAGAGAGAGAGAGAGAGAGAGAGAGAATTTGTCCAAATTTTGAACTGAATCATTGCCATACTTAGCAATTCATGGCTACCAAAGTTGACATGAGAAACTATCCTGAGTGGTGGGTGTATCAGCACTTGAAGAAAGCAATGTCAGAGCACTTCCATTGAGAAGAACAACAAAAAATTGAAAAATGAGATTCAAAATGGCCAAGGTAAAAGCTAATCTTTGTCAACTAAAACATTAGTGTGGCTCAGTTGGTTGGAGCATCGTCCCGTACACCGAAAGGTTGTGGATTTGCTTCCTGGTCAGGGCACATACCTAGGTGTCAGGTTTGATCCCCGGTGGGGGCGTGCACAGAAGGCAACTGATCGATGTTTCTCTCTCACATCGATATTTCTCTCTCTGTGTCTGTCTCGGTCTCTGTTTCTCTCCCTCCCTGCCTCTCCAAAAATCAATGAACACGTCCTTGTGTGAGGGTTAAAAAACATTAATAGGACTAATTTATCTTTATTCCTTCACAAATAATACAATTATTACTTCCCATTCACAGAATACTTACTCAAAATGTCATTCGAAAGTAAATTAAATAACATCCACTCGGTTTGTGGACAGACCCACTCCTTGCTTCACTTCCATTTTCCTCCACTCACCAACCCTCTGACTGATTCACTTAGTTCTAAAGTGACACCTTATTCCTAGGCATCAAGAATCCTCTGGAAGACATGCAACACTTTGAATGGGTGTGCGTCTTTTCTGGTGATAAAGTCCCTAGCTTTAGCCAGATTTTTAAAAAGACCTGTCCCCTCCCAAAGCTCCTTAAGAATCCCAGGCTGACGTTGGAGAGAAGATAATGGCGTTGGTGGTGTTGGTATCCACAATGGAAGATTTTATGAAAGTAGCCTCTGGAACTATCCTCCAAGAGCATCGAAGGATTTCATGAAATTGAATTTATCCTCCAAAAGGATCGACTTAGTAAAACAGAATTTGGAAAGCACCAGAGGATTAAATTCATCCATGCTGACTTCGTTTCTTTCCTGCAAGATTTCACAAGTTTGAAACCAAAGGAAAGGAAATCATCATCTCATTTTTCTTGTTGATTTTGACTTTATTAACTCAATGTTAATGCAGATGACAGGAAAAATGGACATATCTTCTTAGTTATTTCCTGGAAAAAACCTTTACTTTGGCATTACTAAAATGCAGACTACCTGCAATGGTAGAAACATAAAATGATTAGGATACCAGGGGACACACTTGACATTTAGAATGAAATGAAAGTTCAACTGTTTTTTATTTTAAACTGAATGGACCGTGCAAACCTTACAAACCAGCCCACTGTTGTTTCAACTGGAAATTTCCTCCATTTTCCATTCTTCTGCAGTTTGTAGCAGAGCGCCTCACACAGGGAAGGCGCTCAAATACTTGTTGGATTGAGTCAATTCTCTGGGTATCGCTCATAAATTAATGAGGAACGTGTAACTCTGTATAGTTTCAGAGTAGTTAAAGGGAGAAAAAAAAAGAAATGCTACGTAACAGCACTGGGGCTTCAGGTGTTGTTACCTAATAGACTAGAAGGCTTTCCAGCAGTGCACTTAAGGTATCAGCCATGGCAACCTTACCTAGGAATTCCTCACCCTAAGTTTCTTTCTAATGCAAATTAGTTTGAATTTCTCTCTCCAGCCTCCTGACCCCCTGACTGAAAGTCCTCTGCAACCAAGAGATACTACACAACTAGGCCTGCCTAGCAGAAACCCATTTTCAACTTCATTTCAAAAAGGCTTAAAAACAGGTGACCCTTGAACAATGCCAGGTTTAGGGGCGCTGACCCCCCCTCCCCCCGCCCGTGCAGTCAATCATGGAAGTATAACTTTTGACTCCAAAACGTAACCGCTAACCTTTTGCACTCGGATGTCGAGTGTGACTCGACACGGTTAGCATCGGTAGCAGGAATCGAGAAAAAAAGCAAGCGAGTGCAAAGCCTACTTCTAACAAGAAGGCTTCCTAAGAACATAAACAGCCAATTAACACATGTTGTACCTCTAAGGCACATTGTTCCCAGTTTTCACATAAGAAAAAGCTGACTTTCGGTCCCCAGCCCTAAGTTGCCATTTTTGTTATTACAAAAGCTCCCGTCCCTGACGGACAACAGTCACCGCGGTGGAGCAGGCTCTGCCCGCAGGTCTGCCGGCCTCCTCAGCCGGGGACTCGCGCAGGTCCCCCCGCGGCGGCCGGACCGCGCCTCCTCTCCGGGCGGGCGGAGCGCGCACTCAGCGGGCCCGGCGGTGCCCGTTCACTGGCTTCCAGCTCAGCCGTCAGCACCGCACCTAAGCCCGGAGCCCCAGCGCCCAGAATAGCAGAACCGCAACCGTGGTCCCGCGCCCGCCACGGAGGCAGCCACAGCCCCAGCCACAGCCACAGCCAGCTGTCAGAGCGGGCAGGCTCTTAGCAACCCTGGGTCCCCGGAGGTTCCGAAGACCCCGAGGTTCAGGCGGGGCCAGCGGGCAGACCCACCCTGGCATAACTGGAGGCAGCTCCTGGTCTCCAAGAGAGGGCGAAAACAAATGATAAAGTTTTGTGGGTGTTTTTTTTTTTTTTTTTTTTTAAAGAAAATCGATCGGGATACGAACAGGTTGGACTGAGAGCGCGCCCTGAGGGGGGCCACAGCAGGGCTGGGAGGAGGGCGTTTGGGGACCAACATCGGGGCGCTTGAGAAGTCAGGACAACAAAGCGGGGAACAGCAGGGGGTGCAAACGTCTAGTGAAGATGCAGCCGTCTGGCTGCAAAGGTCAAACAGACACAACACAACACAACGCCCAGGCTGCACAGGCTGCGGGGGAGGCTGCGGGGGAGTTTGCACAGCACAGAACTTCTGGGGGCTTGTCCTGTCCGGGTGTAGGGGCGGCGCAGGGGTGGGCAAGTCTAGTTAGCTGACCATTATTTGTAGGAAAGAGGGAGAGAGAGAGAGAGAGAGAGAGAGAGAGAGAGAGAGAGAGAGAGAGAGAGAGAGAGAGAGAGAGAGAGAGAGAGAGAGAGAGAACAACCACCAGGAGGGGCGGCGACCCGAGAGCCCCGCTGGGCTCGGTCTGCGGGCCCGGCTGCCAGCGCCCCGCGCGCCCCCCTCCCGCCCCTCGACGGCCAGGCCCGCGGCCGCCCGCGCGCACTCACCGGCCGGCGCTGCCCGGGCTGCCCAGGGCGGAGCCGCCGCCCCGCCGCGCTCCCGCCGCTGCCGCTGGACCCCGCGCCGCTGCCTCCCGCGCGGCTCTCGGAGGAGGCGCCCGGCGCAGTGGAGGCGCCGCAGCCGCGCGAGGCCGAAACCCGAGCCCGCCGCGCCCCGCCCCGCCCCGCCCCGCGCAACCCCGGGGTCTCTTCTCTGCACCGGGAACCTCTGGCGGGGGGTGGGGTGGGGGATGGGGGGGCGGGGAGAGGACAGCCGCCGCTCAGACCTCCCGCAGGGGGCTCCTGCAGCTGAGCGGCAGGAAGCGGGAGGCACATGGAGAGGTCCGAGGCTGCAGGAAGCACAGTAAACGGGAGGATTCACGTAGGAAACAGTGCCCGTTATTGTTATTAAAAGGTGAACACACCCTAACACATACTGTCAAATCCAGTCACTATGGAGACTGAGATCGACACAGGAACATTAAAATGCTAACGGCAATGTGCGGTTCAAACAAACCTTGGTGAGCTGCCTTCCACGAACACTCTACTTGCAAATACTGTGCAACAAGACAGCGAGTGTCACAGATTCTTTTCCAGGCTTTCGAGCTAGAATTGACAAGATAAAAGTCATGGAACATGACATGCTCTTCAGGAGAAAGGGAGATAAATGGAGGGAAAAAATGGAGAATGGAAAGAAAAGCAGAAAGGGATGCAAGAGGAAGGAAGGGAGGAAAGAGCCTGCTTAATTTCTGACGAGGATGCGCGAGAACCCCGTGGTCAGACTGCCCACATTCAAGGTGAGGAGGAGAATGATTTCAATATGAAAAATTTCCTCTGCCTTTATGCCTTTGCACGGTTATAGTTGGCTCAGGCTCATCCTTTTTTCTGCTTTGTGCATTTCTGCGCGGACGCACTGCAGCGACACCTGTCTTAAAGCTGGGAAGGGAGACACCGGTGGCGTCTGACAGTGAGACCCCACCCGTGAGCCGCGGCCAGGCATCACCCCCGGAGCCTCCGGTGCTGTCCTTTCTGCGCGGGAGGGAGAGCTGGAAATTCCCTCTCTCCTCCACACGAGGGCACTCTCTTCAAGGGCACCAGACCACTAAGCGCCCCGCGCCGAGGAATTACTGACGTCGGAGCGTGTGTGTAAAACCAGCTTTCAACACCTCCGAGTGAATTCTAACAGAACGAGATAGTAAGGAGGAACTGGGTTCCAGTGACGTGCCTTTTTGGTGTCGTTCACTTGACACTTGGCTTTTTGCCATCTGATGAGGTTATCTCGTCATAAACATGTCCTGCAGCCCAGTACGTAAACGATGATGCACATAAGAATCATCTGGGAATCTTGTTTTTTTTTTTTTTTTTTTTAAATGCGGATTCTGGCCCTGGCCAGTGCTGCTCAGTGGATAGAGCATCGGGCGGCACACCAACAGATCCCGGCTCGATTCCCACATACCTGGGTTTCAGATTAGACCCTCAGCCAGGGCTGGCAGCAATCAGTTGATGTGTGTCTCTCACATCTAGGTTTTTTTCTCTCTCTCCTCCCCTCCCTTGCATTCTCTCTAAAAAATCAATGTAAAAAATATCCTTGGGCGAGGATTTAAAAAAAAAAAAAGCAGATTCTGATTCCGTAGGTCTGGGAGATGCAGTTCTAACAAGCCCATAGGTGGTGCTGACGCTCTAACCACTGAGCCCACCGGCCAGGGAATTATTTGCATTTTGAAAAGCTCCATCTAGGTGCTACTTGGAGGATGGATTGGAAAGGACCACAGTGGGTGCCGAGGAGGATCAGATACCGGCCACTGTAGTACATTCAAGCAGGAGAGGCTGGGTCTGCAAAGAAGACTGAGAACACACAAACAGACGGTAGAAGAAACACCAGAAGCAAAGGGCAAGTCCATCACTAGGTTTTATGAGAATTTCAAGGATGATTGCCTCTCCAGGAGTCTTGTATCTTCTGCCGGCATCTGTGAAACAGTAGCAGGCTAACTTGGGAGTTTGCAAGCAGAGGAAAATCTCAGGCTCTCCCCAGTTCCTGACAGTAAGTTTGCTGAGAGGCAAGAGGGGTTGAATTCAGAGCACTGTGAGGAATTTGTATTAGATTGGGAATGGGAGAGGGATTGTTTTACGTTTCTCTCTTTGCCCTGCCTGGGTGGCTCAGTGGGCTGGAGCATCGTCTGGTACACCAGAAGGTGGTGGGCTCCATTCCCGGTCAGGGCACATACTGGTACGTAGGTTGTGGGTCCCATCCCTGGTCTGTGTGCGTATGGGAGGCAAACGATTCATGTTCCTCTCTCACATCGGTGTTTCTCTCTTTCTCTCTAAACTCAATAAAACATATCCTTGGGTGCGGATTAAAAAAAAGATTTTTTTAATCTTAGTCACCAATTTTTATCCACTTAATCATGATGTGGATTAAGTGGAATGGTTTTCTTTCTATTTATCATGCTTGAAGTTTGCTGAACCTTTTGGATCCGTGGATTTACAGATTTCATCCCACTTAGAAAATTTTTAATTATTAGTTCTTCAAACAAATAAATAGTGAATTCATCTGTAAGTGAAGTTGCCTGTGTTATGTATCCCAATATATTGGATGACATCTTTGTGTTTCTGATCCATCTTTCTTGATTAAGTTTGACAGTTCTAGATAATGTTTATATTTGTCGACTTGTAAAAATTTGCAAATTTTAAAAAAATTTTTTATTAAGGTATTATATGTGTACATATCTTACCATTGCCCCCCCCCACCCCACTCCCATACATGCCCTCACCCCCCAGAGTTTTGCGTCCATTGGTTATGCTTATATGCATGCATACAAGTCCTTCGGTTGATCTCTTATCTCCTCCACCTCTCCCTAACCTTCCCGCTGTAATTTTACAGTCTGTTTGATGCTTTACTGTCTCTGTATCTATCTTTTTGTTCATCAGTTTATAATGTTCTTTATTATCCATAAATGAGTGAGATCATGTGGTATTTTTCTTTCATTGACTGGCTTATTTCACTTAGCATAATGTTCTCCAGTTCCATCCAGGTTGCTGCAAATGGTACGAAGTCCTTCTTTTTTATGGCAGCATAGTATTCCATTGTGTAGATGTACCACAGTTTTCTGATCCAGTCATCTGCTGACGGGCACCTAGGCTGTTTCCAAATCTTAGCTATGGTAAATTGTGCTGCTATGAACATAGGGGTGCATATATCCTTTCTGATTGGTGTTTCTAGTTTCTTAGGATATATTCCATAATTTCTTTTCCCATTCTAAATAAATATTCACTTTTGTACCTAATTTTGCATTTTGAGTTCTTTTTCTTAAAGAGAGTCCACCAAAGTATATAAATTTCAGGCCAACAAAACATGGATCTGCCCCACTCACAAGCAGCATGTCATTAATAAGGACTTGAGACAAAAGTGTCATCCCCAAAGTAGGCATAACATGTAAACGTAATTGTTTATTTCTGGTTTAGACAGTTTCTAAGTACCTTTCAGTTGAGTATTAGGTCCATTTGCTTGGTTATAAAGGCTCATGTACCAGGGCCGCATAAGGCAGGTAGGGAAGACACACCCTAGGTACTGAAAACAGCAAAAGCTGAGCATTTGCGTGCACTAAGGGTTTGAAACAGGAGCAGTGGACTAATCTGTAGGTCCAAAGTCTCATGGGAAGCTGGGCCCTGGGACCCAGGCCTCCTGATGAGCGACCCACTGCCCGATCCATCCAAGTGAAGACTTTTGTGGCATGTTTGCCAAAATATCCACCTCAATCACCTAAACAAATGCCTGAAATCTCACCATTAAAAACTCCTTCTTTTGGATCTTGAAGCATTTCTGGAAGTTTAGCACTGCTTATTAAAATACAAACTCCTTGGGGAAAAGTTATATCCTATAGTAACAATTTTTGTGAGATGAATAAGTTAATGCTTACCATGTGTCTGATACTCAGTAAAGCTGGTTGCCCTTTCTGTCTCCCATATGAGAACTAGTTAACATCTGTAGCACTGGGTCCCAAGCTGGTTTTCCGTGATGATATTTGGGCAGGGTCTGGTTAGGTATGGGTGTGTCTTAGGGAGAGAGGCTAAAGACAGCTTTCCCCCTTTGCTATTTTATCAAGCTCCAAGCACGGAAGGTACTAGAATATAAATATTCTGTTACAGTTAGGAAATGAAGAGGCAGACCAAAGAGAATCAACTTCAAATTACCCAAAATATTTTTTAAAAATATATTTTTATTGATTTCAGAGAGGAAGGGAGAGGGAGAGAAACATCAACGATGAGAGGGAATCATTAATTGGCTGCCTCCTGCACGCCCCCTACTGGGGATTGAGCCCGAAATCCTAGCATGTGCCCTTGACCAGAATCGAACCCGGGACCCTTCAGTCCAGCAGGCCGACGCTCTATCCACTGAGCCAAACCGGCTAGGGCACATTACCCAAAGTATTAATGTGAAAGAAACTACACTAGAACGAGGAGTAATTGGGTTTCTTTAAGGGAGTTTAGTTTCTGTTGTGGTGATTGCAGAGCTGTTCAAAAGCGCCCAACATCACAATATGTCTGCTTCCCACGGATAGGAACATTAAGAGATTCCTGTAATAACTTGGTGAAAGTTAGTTTACTGAGGCAAGATTTCTTACACACAGTTCTGTGCCTTTTTATTATTCACACATGTATCCATATATTATTCTACCAGTATCCTCTCCATAAAAAGTTATATTTTCCAGACTTAACTTCTCGTTCTCTGCTGTATTGACACGATTTCTGGACTGTGGGCCCAGACACTGGAATAAGGTAACAAGGCCACTGGAGAGCGCCAGACTCCCATTGTCACTGTGCGGTCTCCGCGTCTGTGAAGACAGCATCAATTCCCGTCCATGTTGGAGTTTTAAAAAACTGTAAAAATCCACTTATAATAAGCACCCGAAGGACTACCTGGAAGATGCAGCAATAACGACAAGACCCTTTCACCTCTGAACTGGAATTCTTTCAGGAACAGCTGACTTTTTCCCCGCTGCACAATAAAATGTGCAATTGTTTTTTATATTTACTACTGTATTTTGTCTGGGAAGCAGCCACTCTGAAGAAGAATGAATCCTTAGTAAAATTCTTGTCAGACAATTTGAAGTTATTCCTCAGCTGTTGTCCCAGATATACCTATTGATTCTACCCTCCCAGCTTTTCCCCCCCCTTTACTTACTCAAACCACTCTCCACACGTTGGTCAGAATGGACTTATCCAAAGTTCCTCTGCTTAAAGATCTCCAACAGCTTCCCAAGGCCTCTGGGGTGAAGCTGAGTTTTGTCAGCATGAGAAACCACTCCCCATCCCTCATGCCTGACTCCCCAGCAACACTGGTCCCTATACATCTCTCCAGGCGGCTCCCCACAAGCCCCTCCTCAAATTCAAATGATCGGTGACTCCCCTAAGGAGCTAAGTTAGTTCCTGCGTTTGTGTTTTCGCACAAAGTCCATTTTTCCCCACTGAATCTGCCTGACAAATCCCATTTATTCTAAAAAAATAATATTTAGATCTTCACATGAGAAGAGGATAACACTCTTGTATGCACATAACTCATTGAAATCTTAACATTTTGCAATATTTTATTCTGAACTTTAAAAAAGAAATAAAGCATTTTAGTTGGAGTTGATACCTTCCATAAACCCCTTCTCTGATCTTATTTCCCTGCCTGAGGAAATCACTATCATAAATTTGTATTTACTATTCCCACACATGCTTGTCCTAATATATAAAAACCCAGGGTCCGTAATGACCGAAGGTTCAACCAAACACCAGAAGTCAGTCCTGCAGTCAGTGCTGGGTTGCCATGGCGACCCAGCACTGTCTGCCGCCACTGTGGGCGTGGTGACCCAGTACTGACTGCTGAGGGGGCTGCGGATCAGGCTCAGAGAGAGAGGCAGGGTCTGATCTGCAGCCTCCGTGGCAGCTGTTGATCAGCCCTTGCCTCTCTTTTTCTCTGGGCTTCACCAGCAGCCATGCCTCTCTTTCTCTCTGGGCTGCCGAGGGGGCTGCTGATCAGCCTGCCTCTCTGATCAGGCCCGGAGACAGGCCCCGAGACACTGACTGGCATAGAAACCAACCAATCAGAACCAAATCTGGGTGAACTGTGAGGAGCCAATGGCTGCCTAGGAGGCGGAGCTTTTGATGCTGGCATAGAAACTGACCAATCAGAACCAAATCTGGGTAAACTGTGAGGAGCCAATGGCTGCCTAGGAGGCGGAGCTTCTGACGCTGACTGGCATAGAACCCGACCAATCAGAACCTAATCTGGGTGAACTGCAAAGGCAGAACCTAAGGTGGGGGCTGAGGAGGGGTTTTAAGGGCAACAACTATTTGGTGTAAGATGTTAGAAAGCAGTTCAATTTTTTAATGACCGGTTTGGCAGTATAGTGCATATGGCTGGCTATCAGTCCAGATATAGGGATTATGTATTTTTGTCTGCCAAGAGCATCTCCTCCTGCTGAAAAAGGCTTTCCCCCCATTTAAGCAATCCTATCCTATATAATCTATCTATACTAATAAAAGGGTAATATACTAATTAGATTGGCCATCTTCTGGACATCCAACTTCCTTCTGGACAAAGCCATGGTGGTGAGGGCTGAGGCAGAGGCAGTTAGGGGTGATCAGGCCAGCAGGGGAGGGAAGTTGGGGGTGAGAACAGGCCTGCAGGGGAGGGCCATTGGGGGCGAGATCAGGCTGGCAGGGGAGGGCAGTTGGGGGCAACCAGGCCAGCAGGGGAGGGCAGTTGGGGGTGATCAGGCAGGCAGAGGCAGTTGGGGGCGAGATCAGGCCAGCAGGAGAGAGCAGTTGGGGGCGAGATCAGGTCAGAGGCCGTTAGGGGTGATCAGGCAGGCAGGCAGGTGAGCGGTTAGGAGCCAGTGGTCCCAGGTTGCAAGAGGGATCGGGCCTAAACTGGCTGTCGGACATCCCCCAAGGGGTCCCCAATTGGAGAGAGTGCAGGCTGGGCTGAGGGACTCCCCCCCCCCCCCAATGCACGAATTTCGTGCACTGGGCCACTAGTCCTATATAATAAAGAGCTAATATGCAAATGGTCGTCATGCCCTCATGCAGTAACAGCTCAGACACTCAAACTGGTGAGAGAGGAATGGGGACCAGCCAGGCACAAATGAGCTCACGAGAGAGGAATGGGGACCAGCCAGGTACACATGAGCTTGCGAGAGAGGAATGGGGACCAACCAGGCTACGGCCCAGGAGAGGGACAAGCCACCTGCCCTGCGGTCCTGGGCGCCAGCAGCTGGGGCTGTGGCCTGGGAGAGGAACAAGCCACCCGCAGTTCTGGATGCCAGCAGCTGTGCCTGTGGCCCAGGAGAGGGACAATCTGCACACTCCACAGTCCCCACAGTCCTAGGTGCCAGCAGCTGGGGCTGTGGCCCAGGAGAGGGACAAGCCGCCCGCCCTATGGTCCTGGGCGCCTGCGGCTGCAGCCTGGGCTAAGCCATCCTCCCATGGTTCCTGCAGCTGCAGCCGGCCTGGGCAAAGCCGGCCCGGGTCCCGGGTGCCTGCGACTGGCTGGAGGAGGGAATCCTGGGTCCCAGGTGCGGGGTGAGGCAGAGGCAGTTAGGGGCGATCAGGTCGGCAGGGGAGCAGTTAGGGGCGATCAGGCCGGCAGGGGAGCAGTTAGGGGCGATCAGGCAGGCAGGCAGGCAAGCGGTTAGGAGCCAGCGGTCCTGGATTGTGAGAGGCAGTTGGACATCCCCTGAGGGGTCCCAGATTAGAGAAGGTGCAGGCCGGGTTGAGGGACCCCCCCTCCCGTGCACCAGGCCTCTAGTATATTATAACAATATATGCATGTATTTGTAAGCAACATATAGTATTTATTTGCAAGTTTTAAAATCAGATAAATGGCATCATACTATGTAATTTTGCAACTTATTATTAACAGGTGCACTACAAGTTTATTCAGTTTAACTATCATACAATATTCTATTATATGAATAAACCACAATTTATCTATTCTGTTGTTGATGAATACTTGGATTGTTTCTGATTATTCGCAATTATAAATAATGCTGCTGTTAACATTCTTGCATACATCTCTTTGTGTATATATGTTAAGGGTTTCTCTGTGATAAATGCCTAGAAGTAGCTGGGTCATACTGTATGCACAAATTCAACTGATATTATAGCATATTTAATGTTACTGATATAAACACTACTTTCTACAGAGACTTGCCATTCTCAAAGATGAAACAAAACCCCAGTAAATATATTTGACATTGTCCTTTGCAAACTCAGGCTTACAAACCCTATACAAACTTTAAGACTGAATAAAGACAAATTAGCTTCAGACGGCTTTTGGACATATTTTATTTAAGCATGGGCTTTTAGCGAGGTCCACCCTACAGTGCAACCTTTTAGTTAAGTTAATAAAGAGTTCAGGGCTACAGGTCCATTACAATGTTGCTGGTGTTGTTACAACTTCATCAGAGGGGTAGGAATATGACCCGCAGGAAAAACAAGCCACAAAGAGAACACAATGAAAACATCCACTGTTTTACAAATCACTCTGTTACCACAGACACAAGATGGCAATTACTCCTGGTCAATCAGCCACAGAACACTTAAAAGGAATCTTTAGACAAGGAAATGGGAACTCCTATGTGGGAGACAGGGTTTTCATCCACAATTTGTAAGTAGAAAATATTTCAAGGTCAAGCATTTCTCTTATCCACAAAACAACGCTAAACCAACATACATTTTTAAGGAGTATATTAAGGTACAATATCTTTACAACTATCTTCTTGAGTAGGTATTTCAAAGAATTTTCCGCAGAATATAAGTAGCCCGAAATTCAGCAGCAAAATATTGCAACATAACAAGTAAATACAGTGTCCATGTTATATAGTAGAAGAGGATACATAAAAGGACTCACGATGATAATTTAATCATATAAAACATGATACATAGCTGAAATACAGTCCACTTAAATAGCGTCGTGACCAAGAATGTTAAAATGCCATTTTGAACATAAAAAATCTCTTAAATTTTTGTGCTTAAGCTTTTTTTTTTCCTGTTAAACTATTTCTTATTTCCGATACTGCCACTGTAACGGATATTACAACAGATCACCATTTTCACGGACACATCAACATGAAGACATTTACTCATGAGAAAATAAGTCACTTAGCATTAGTTCACAGTGTGGGACAGTGGTGGGCACTCGGTCTTGAGAAGGGCTAATTTCAGGGAATCCCCAAGTCCTTCACGGGAGTTTCCTGATCTCAGATGCAGTGAGAGGTTTAAAGGAATGAAAAGCAACACATCACATGTTGGAAGGGAAAAGAAACGTTTTGATTCTTCATGGGTTTCGTCTAAGTGACCTTCGTCTTCTGTTGTAGAAGTGCCTGAGCCCATGCTGCCGTGAAAAATTCATCATGTAATTTTGTTTGCGGGTGCTGTTACCACCAGGAAGGATAGGGGCAGAGAGGGAAAGGAGAGAGAGCGTTAAGTCCAGTCCCTGAAAGTGCAATCCAGTCTAAGTCCTAAGTCACCCTGATATGTATTTGAAAACTTTCAGGGTTCATAGGTCATGATGACATTGCCACCCCGGGACAGAATAACTGAACGTTGACATCTGTATTCACTGCTTTTGGCCTTGAAGAAACCCCCTTCTATTCATGAGTGAGCTCCAAACCAGGAAAAAAAAAAAAAAAAAGGCAAATTCTTTTGATTCATTGCAGGAGTAGACTGAAATTGGGGATTTAAGCCTTTTATTCTTGGATCTTTTCTGAAAACATTTACTTGGGTGAATTTCACTTGAGAGACGGCATGTGCTGTTACCCATTACCTTATTTAAATACATTTTTCACAAGTAGGAAACATAATTCGATTCCTTTAACAAACATTTTCATTTAAGGCAAAAACAAACTTATTATCTGAATCAGCTTGACATTCCTATTTTATGCAGTCTCGAGGCAAATGAAGAGGTAAGTTTTCCCTTGAACGTTGGATTCCACTACCTTCCTTAAACAATAAGCAGCTGGGTTCATATTCTATAAATATGATTTTATGAAAGAGACACTCCACTGAAAACATATCCTAAGAAACTAAGAAAGTGTAATGAAATGTGTAATCATATTTGCATGCATATATTTTCCCTATGTTTGTACACACTCAGATTCATACATACTAGGTGTGAATCTGGTAAAAATACTGAAAATGGATTTTAGGAGTCTGCAGGGAATTGTGCACAACTGGTAGAGACAGCTGTTTCGGTATGGAAAATATATTTTAAAAAGGATCATTATCTACTAAGTGCTTCCTATGTAAAAAGGACAATGACCTAATGTATTGAATTAGTGAGGTGTCATGAGAAAGAATCCTGTTACCTCTTTAGGCACAAAATATTGGGACTGGCACTAGCTGTGTCCCTGCCAGTACTGTAGGTCACCTGGGGCCCTTTCCCTGAGCTATCACAGTGGTTTCAATTAGCCTCCTCATTGTCTCCCCTTAGGAAATACCACTGAAAAGAAATCATGAAATACTAAGATGCCGAAACCGGTTTGGCTCAGTGGATAGAGCGTCGGTCTGCGGACTGAAAGGTCCCAGGTTCGATTCCGGTCAAGGGCATGTACCTTGGTTGCGGGCACATCCCCAGTAGGGGGTGTGCAGGAGGCAGCTGGTCGATGTTTCTCTCTCATCGATGTTTTTAGCTCTCTATCCCTCTCCCTTCCTCTCTGTAAAATTCAATAAAATATATTAAAAAAAAAGAAATACTAAGAAAGCATCATTGAATGTGTAATTGTATGTACGTGTGTGTATCTTCCCACACATACATACAGTGGATTTTATTTTGGATTGGCAAATGTTTTATGATTTGTAATAATGTCAAGTTTGCTAGGGAGTTGGGGAGCAGGTGCCTGTTGGTCCAATCTTTCTGGAATGCTGAAATGCCGCTTGGCAGGACCTCCCGAATGCCTTTTTTCTTTTAAAAATTAAAAAAAAATCCCAATTACAGTTGATATTCAATATTATATTAGTTTCAGGTGTACAGAATAGTGGTTAAACATTTATATAACTTATGAAGCAATCCTCCTGATAAGTCTAGTACCCACCTGGCACCATACAGAGTTATTACAATATTATTGACTATATTCCCTATGCTGTACTTTACATCCCTGTGACTATTTTGTAATTGCACATTCATGCAGTGGGCTTTGCACACAAGTGTCAGTAAACTTTCCCTCAAATTCTGGCTTTACCTTGTTAAAAAGGCATTCACAATCCTCTTGTCTATGGGGCAACATCAAAGTCAATTTAGCCAGATATTTCAAATCTTCTACACATTTAATCTTATTGTTTTTCAACTCTTTCTTCTACTATACTTCATCCCTATCCCTATACAGACTGCTCTATCCAAACTCACCTTGAACTTCTTCCATCTGCATCATTTGCCAACCTCAACATCGCTTCCTAAATTTCTACTTATTTTTCAAGTATTGCACTTTACTAATTGCTCACCCCCTCCAAAAGTGATCCCCCCCCCACCTCTACTTTGAATGTTCCTAGTGCTTATTTTCTGCTTTGAATGGAGACAATTTGGCTCCCCATGACTAAACTTTTGTGGCAGCCTATCCCTCAATTTCCCCGACCCCCACACCACAGCCTGAGCCTCCTGCCTCACCAACGGCATGGTCATGGTCAAGGCATGTTTGTTGAACTTTTGATGACTTACTGATTGGATTCCTGTTGTAAATCATTACTCTTTAACTATAAGGAATAACTGCAAAGTTAAAGCAATGAAAATTATTCTGTTGAAAGCACGTTTAAAGATATAAGGTACTCAAATAGAATTTAAAATAGTTAAAATATTTTACATGAAAAAAAAAAAAAAGATAAACTCAGAACACTCAAGATGTTTAGTTATCTCAATGGAACAAAGGAACATTTAAACAAAAATTGCCGTGCATGTTTAATGGCTTTAGAGCAACTTCTCCATATCACTACATATTATGGACTGACTTAAATTATTCACCTTTGTATGTGAGAAAATAAATATTAACATGTTTTAGATCTTTAATACCTTTACTATCAGCCCAGTGTGGAAGCTTATATCTAATCTAGGGGCATTTTGATTTACTGGATACTTATGAATTTCAAATAAATTTATGTATCAGTAGCATATCTTTGGATCCCTACAAATGTTGATATGCACACAGCGTTTGCTATAGATGCCTGTTTATATAGTCACATTAAAAATGGCCACATTTTCAAAGCATCCTCAAAACTGACTAGTAATTTTGTATGTAAAACATCTTCGGAGTAAGTTAGGTTGGAATCTAATGAAGCAGATTTTTCCAGTTTATAAGTTTTTAAAATCAAGCACCCTGGCAAGCTATGCCAAAATGCGGTCTGCCTCTAGAACCATTTCATAAACTGACATGGTTATTGAACAGTTACTGGGGCCTCTAAACTGTCTAACTTACAGGATTGGGTACTAGGGAAATTTTAAGTTTAAAGAGCTCATGTTTATTTTTTGTATGGAGCAGATCTGTGAGCCTATTTTTGTTTTGGATATACAGAGATGTATCGCTGTAGATAACCTTGTAACCAAAATAATAATAGGTGTGATAGAATTTTAAATATTTATTTTGGCACTGCAATTATAGGGAAAGTAATTTTTATTACATGTCCAATGAAAGCAGATATTGTTCATCCCAAGACATATCAACTGTGCTAATTGACATCAATTTGCTTTGGCTATGGAAGAACTAGGCCTGTTTTAAAATTCTTAAAAGAAGGGAAAATGAACATCAATGACTTGTTGGAAATGCGAACTTAAATTTCCAATTCTGTTTAGGGAGTTTAGGGACTTAGATGGCATATGAGATTATTAAATTCTCCCTATTTCTGCACAGGAAATGTGGATATTGCAAGATCTTTCAAGAACTCTTTTCTTTTGAACTGTTACTATCTTAGGTAATTAATTATTATGAAAAATTCAATTGATTTTTAATAGATTCTAAAGGAAATGGAGAAGACAGAGTCTTGGGAAACATAATTTGAGCTCATAGACCATTTAGGTACTTTTTTTGATCAGTAACTAATTCATTTCTCAACAAAACATATGATATAATAAATAATGCTTTATATAAATGCAGAAATAAGAACCCAGTGGACTGCCATATCTTTCGGAGAAATACTGGTGACTGTAAGATGGAACACTGCTGTTTAAGTCAATCAGCGGAACTCCCCTGCAGAGAGGAGGCTGCACATTTTACTTTCAAGGCCAGGCATTTTCGGGGGCGGCGGGGGTGGGAGGGGGGCGCTGCATGTAAATAAGTGTAGGCTCACATAGCTCACAAATGTTGAAGATTTCATATTTACTTTCTCTGATAAATGAAATAACATTTGTTAATGTGTACATCAGGGATTGTAAGGTTTAAATGAAAACTTGTAGCATAATCTGCAAGTGTTTAATAAATGATAAACATTTTACCTTCTTTCCTAAGTATCTCCAGAAGGGAACAAATATAAATATATGTTAAAGAAGGCCAATCTTACCTAAGGATAAAAACCTAGAACTCACAAATATTATGAATAAATCCATCCCCTTCTGCCAATTCATTCATTAACTTAGATTAGAATGGAGAAGTAAGGCATCCTCACACATCTGCAGTACAATTGATCTTCTAAAAGACATTACATTTAATCAGACCCCTAGCTCTTTTGCTCACATTTTTGTTTTCACTTTCCCCTCATAATGAACGTAAGAACTGTGAGCACTTCAAGAGCACCTGATGCAGTCCCCGGCTTAGGGTCAAGCTGTTTCCTCATGAAGGAATGCTGATTGTGCCCAATATTGTTTATATTTGAGAATAATCACAATTTAACTGAACTCCGAGTCTACATGATATAGGTTTCAAAAGTTCCTGTATGTCTCAATATCACATGTAACTTCGTTTTCATATATATATTTTTTCAACTGCATAGGTCTTCAACCAAACTTCTCAGTTAACGTAGGCGCAGCGGTGAAACTATTAGTAAACAGTACCCCAGAATTAGTAACAGGACTTACCTTACTCTAGTGGAAAACCAATGACAGCAAATAATGAAATATAACACAAGTTAAAAAATGCCTTTCAATGCATGCAGCACTGTGATTAGTCATAAAAGTCTGATCAGGTTTAGACGCAATATAGGATTTTTCATCTCTTTTGAAAATAAAAATTAAAGATGTTATTCCTTATTCTTCTATATCTAATATATACATATATTTAACTTTTCTATGTAATGCAACATGCAATATTTGCTCATAACCATATGTCAAGGTACATGTAGCTTAGTACTACATTTGGCATAAATGTTGCATATAAAGTATAAATATGAAAGTACTGGTTTAATAACCACTACTAATTTTATTTTCTGTTTTAAATTAATTACATTTTAGAAAATACTTGTTCCTGAATATATTAAGGAATGGGCTTTTAAAAATATAAAGTCCTCTATATCAGATAACAATCAAATTTAATAAAGGACAAATATGCTTTGCAACAAATGTAATATGCTCATCTCCATAAATCATTTGTGCCAAAAATATGACAGTATCTTGATAATGAATAGCATAAAGGGATGGTCATGATGGAACACATATTATTAAAATCTGATAAATGCATTTAAGATCATAGTTAGCAACATATTGGTTTTCAATTTTCAGTAAATGTGGTAAGAATTTACTTTTTCATAAATCAATTCACACAGGCTCTTTACTGAGTAATTTACTTTCAAGATACACATGCAAAAATTGGCCCACTCCATTATACACATGACAGCTGGTGACTTAGACACGTACACAGGAAATGTGATGTGTGAATGAAATGCATAGTTTGGTGAGGGAGATTCTTAGGATAGAAGTATGAGTGCCCAACAAAAACATTAAGACAAAGAATTCACTTTTATCCTAAGAAGGATCCCACCAGCATGGATCTTGTGAGGGATCTGCCCAAATGTATTCACAAACATTTACTGAAAAACAAATGTTCTACTCTAGCAAATGAATTCAGAGAGATTAGGTTTCTGACACTTGATTGTCAATGATTGTGTTATGCTACATCATTCAGACGTAACAGAATGAGGGCTTTTTGTAAGCTAGTGAGGCTGGAAAAAAGTGGCCTGTCTGTTTGGTTCATCTGTTCCATGGCAGATTAGCGAAGTGCTTTTCAAGGGCAGGTTTTATTGAAAAACATCAGAGTGGGAAGATTACTCTCTCAAACAAGCATCAAGCATAAATGACTTTGCTTGTTAAATGCTAAATGGTAGTTTTTATCTTTATGGCGGGGTGGGGGTGGGGGGGCTTGTCATTCTGTATATCCATATTTATGAAACTCAAATCCTTCCACAGGGAGTATTTTAAAAGTAAGACATTAAATTAAAAACCTATTATGTATCTTGTTCATTTAGGATGAATTCCTAAACCTTGACATACTTTCAAAAGTGCTAAATTTGCTCTCATCAAATTCATATATCTTCTTGGTTAATATGGGCAGTACTGAGGTTAAATTCAAGATACCATGCATGACCAATTTTTCTTTCTAAGGACTTTTAGCATGTGTACTTGGTGCACATGCACAAAAGCGAAACTATGGTAATAAAGCTAGACTAAGGCCAGTCTTCACTCAGAGAAGGAAATACATTTAAAAGTGTATCCCACTCCCCCAATCACTAGTCACAAATTCATATTAGTGTGTCTCATTAGATAGGGCTTGTATCTCTTTAGATATGGACCTCGGTCTCCTCCCCGCTTCACACCTGAGGAGTTAATATTACTAATTTATAGAACTAAATGTTATTATATAAAAGTATAGTGAATAGAGAGAATATACATATTTAAAATATATTTTTTTATTGATTTCAGAGAGGAAGGAAGAGGGAGAGAGAGAAACATCAATGATGAGAGAGAATCATTGATTGGCTGCCTACTGCATGCCCCCTACTGGGGATTGAGCCCGAAACACGGGCATATGCCCTTGACTATAATCGAATCCGGGACCCTTCAGTCTGCAGGCGGGCGCTCTATCCACTGAGCAAAACTGGCTAGGGCAATAGAGAGAATATTTTGAATTAATAGGAATTCTTGGTGTATTCCTTCTGTCTAATTCTAAATATACATCTGTGGTAGCAAAGTTAAAATCAGTAATATTTGTGAATAATGACATGAGCTTTGGCTAGCTTCTTTGTGCCTCATTTGGTTGAAAGACTGGAAAATTATTTTATTATATTTTTTTGAATTCTCTGGAACTTTCTTTTTATTTTTATGCTCATAAAATCAATGAATTATAGCTACCAATGACATATTAACTAGTGAATACTTTTTAAAACTTTTTGTGATGCTTCTGAAAAGAAATACTTTGAAAGTATACAGTGGCATAAAAATGTTGACTCCCAAGGCAAGAGCAAAACATCAAAGACATATTTCTGAAAATATATATTCTTTGCATTGTACTTTTTAAACAACTCATTTATTGAACTCAACTTCATGTCTCTCCAAAAAAGGGAAAAAATAAAGTCCTTTAATGTTAACAAATTTTTGAATTTTCATTAAAGAGATAGCATTTGCTTTTAAAACTATGTATGTAATATATTTATAAATGAAGTGATATGGTGATATGTATAAAATTATACTATTTAAGTTATTCTCTGAAAGAAGATGCGGACTAAAACTCAAATGACGCAACAGTGTATGTGTGGCAATACTCTCTTATCACTGAAATGCTTTAGGGCCCTGCAGAATAAGAGCGGAGAGGTGCCTGGTGAGATATACCTTCTTCAAAGTATCAAAATTCTGGAGCTGGAATGTACTAGGAAGTGAATGAAGTCTTTACAAATGCCGATTACTGCTCCAGAAAAACACCAGAAACAACAGGTGTGATCAACGTGATAGATTTCATACAATCTGAACTTGATTCTAGTAATAATATCATGATGTTGGTAGCTGCTTATAAAACTTAGAACCAACACCAGGTATTCGAGATTTCCTTGGGAGTTGTGTGGCGATGCTGGTGTTCTGAGGGCCGCTGGGGCAGCAGGTCCACAGGAAGCAGAGAACAGAGTTCTGCCTCCAAGTTGTGAAGGGTTATTTCCTACCAGGGAGTATATTTGCTACTCTTTAACTGTAGTCCAAGGGAGGGACATCACTCACGGTGATGATACACCTCTGAAATCCAAGACAGATAACCGCGATTGCTTGGCTGGGTGGCAGGTGAAAAAACGTCTCCTCCAATTAAGAACTGTTATGTCTAGCTAAGGGCAGGAACTAGCATCCTGCCTTCTTCTGAGGACTGTTCCGTTTTGAAGTTTCCATAGGAGTTGGCAATGCTTTGTCAGGCACAGGAAGCCCCGTTAATGTAAACTGTCTTGGCAAGAGACTTGAAAGATATAAAGTGGTTATTGACTCTAAATTTGATTCCCGACCAGTTTATTAGAATCACCTGAGGTGCTTTTAAAAAAGGCTGATACTCAGGTCAATTGAAATCAAATCATCCGTAGGGATGGGCCTGGGCACTGGGACATTGCCCAAGGCCTAAGGGATTCTGATGTTTAATCAGATTGAGAAGCACTGCTCTGAAAAAAGTAGGCAGGGCAGAATGGCTCTAGGGATGGTTTCTGGTCTATTTGGGCATCGCTCTCTGGCCTTACTTTATATGTATTCATTTTAGAAACCAGGTTAGTCTAGTCTCCTGGATTAATGTAGTCTGAGGAAATGAATATCTAAGTAAGACATCAGCCTCATATACAGATTCAAACGAGTCTGGACTGTTATTTGAAACTTCAACTTTGTCTTGTGCAGGCAGAGCCCAGCAAGTTGTCCAAAGCAGCAGAGCGCACAGTGGGGGCTTGTGTAGGGACCGGGGTGCTCTTGGATTTGGGGGTTGATATGGATGCCATGCAAGCAGGTGCCTCAGTGAAAACTAAGACGAAGGCTAACTCAAGACTGAGAGAAATTCAGCTCATGGCTATGATCGAAAGAAAACAAATCTGGTAGTTTTCCTACCAATTAATTATATAAATTTGCTTTCAAAATGACTGAAATCAGCCAAGGGGCTGATTTCATTATCGATTTGGTAAACAGAATGAACATTTGAACCTATCTACCGAGAAGATTCGCCTCTCCTTGCCAACCACTTGGAGCCATCAGTCCGAACCCGTCGAGACATAAGCATTCCAGTTCTACAGGAACTAGATTGTTAGAGAAAAAGCAAGTCATCTCTCTGTGCAACAGTCAGCCCGGCCAGGTGACAGTGGTGCCAACCTCACTACATGGGAGAAACCAAAGGGTAACACCCTTCCCTTGTTAGGTGCTGGGGCTGGTCAGGAGGGATTTGAAACTTCAGATTCTCTGTTCTAGTTGCAACCGTGTCATTACATGGAAGAGAGCCTCAGGCATCTGTGGCTGAGAAGGTATTTGTAACTGGGGCACATTAACTAGTAATACTCTGCAGATTAACCAATACATATCATTTCCCTTTCAGGACGTCATTCCATTTTCTAAGGCAATCCAGATCTGGCGAAGGCATTGTTTCCCATTTACCTGGAGACTTGGTTTGATCCAATTTAAACTATTATTGTCAAATTCTTAAACTTTTTGCTTATTGCGTTTTCTAAGGTACATTCAATTACACTGGGGGCTTTATTATTTCAGGTCGACTCGAGTTATATAGATTGAGTTGCTGAAGAGTATAAGCCAAAATCCTGAGGGGATCTCTTCAGGAACAGTTCTTACTGAATTAAGGAGCAGGTCATATCAAAGGAATTCAAACCTTTCTAAAATGAACATGGGATGCTACGTATCAGATACTCACAGGACGACCTCCACGTGGTCCAAAGCCCATTGATCGTGACCTGTTCCGTTGTGGCGTGGTTGCCACCAGCGTAATAAAACTCCTTTCATCCGTGCCTCCCTGGATCACAGACAGAAGGACAAAGAGGTTAAATATGAGAAAACAGAGACCTTTCTGGTGTGTGATTTCCAGACTTCACATGTAATAATAGGCTAATCTAAGTCAACAAAACTTTGGGTATGGAATTCAGATTTGCTTAGGTCACAGGACGCTTCTGAGAAGCATTAAATGTTATTGGCTATTCAAGGACTTGTAATACATGTACATCTCTCCCCCTTACTCCCCTTCCTATACTAGTAATGGGAAGAGCAACTCAGTCAACAAACATGATGTGCCTTCGGTGTGACGGGCCCTGTGCTAGGAGCTAGGGGTCCAAAGGTGACAAAAAGCTATGCAAAAGTGACATAGTTGCCTATCTTCAGAAAATTTCACATTAAGCGTACCCAGCAGAAATGAAAAGTGTTGTTTTCTACATGACTAGAAATACTGGCTAGAGGAAGGAAAATATGCAAAAAGCACTATTGTTATGCTCCGTTCCCTCTTGCCCGATGCCTTGCTTCAGTTTCTACCTGTTATTCTCGTAGGAAACAGTAACACAACTTGGGAGATCTGGGTTAGTCTTGGTTCTGCCACCCCTATGTTTGTGGTGCTGGTCCAGGAACTTCAAGTTTCTAGCTCAAACTCTGATTCTCAGGGATCTTGTGTGAGACAACGCCTGTCCATTCCGGCCACTTACAGGGGGACGTTGTAAGACACCCTCTGAGCCTGTGTGAAATCCTTGGGCTGGTGCTGCGCGATGACGTGCCAGGTGATCCCGTTGTTGACGCTGTACTGCAGCAGCACGGCCTTGTCCACTGCGTGGGGGCTGCTCAGGTCACTGTTGCAGCTGTCCGTCTGCGATGCG